>NC_133532.1:39714706-40357006 GCF_048544455.1 Silene latifolia | reverse complement strand
TGAATGACAGGTATTAGTTGGTGCATCTATGGGTTGAAGACATGTGTGAGCTAGCGAGCACCTTGGATTAGTAGTCGGTTTAGCAAGATTGCTTAGACTTACCTTTTATTGTATTGTCATTCGAGGGATATATTTCCCTCATCTTGACTATCACGTTTGTATAATTTAATCTTTATTTCCGCAATCCTTTATTTGTATTTTGGATTTTAATAAACCCGCGCTTTAAATTTTTAAAAGTTTCAAAAATTTCCTAATTTCAGCTTGAATTTATAAGTGATGTTTTCCGCTTTATCGCGGGGGTTCACATTGGTCCCTTGAACTTCAAGTGGCATGCTTCCCAAGGTAACACCGTCTTGATCGGAACGCCTTTCCGCATGGCACCGTCTTGAAGGAACTCCGGAATTACAAATAATAATAAAATACATAGCTATTCCTATTATACATTTGTAATGTGAAAAACTAGTAAAAATAAAATTGATACGAAATCACATTAAAATTACAACCGAATCGGTAATCCCTTACATTACGGGTAATACCGATTAAAACTAAGGCCATACTAAGATAAATTACATAATTCAAAATTATATAAATAAAATATGATATTCATCAATGAAATATGCAGTATTATTATATGATCTAACATGCCAAATTAACTGCCAAATCACCCTATTTAAACCTTATATCGTATATAATCCGGTTTTATGGAAACGCGTGATAATAACTTATTAAAATCACAAATCAATACTTAAATCAAATTTAAGCTCAGGTTAATTACCCTAACTCTCTTAGGACTCAAAAATTAGTCTTTACTCAATTTTTGACAATAATTTCAACTTGGTTTTCTATTATTGCTTATTAAACTTCTCTTAATCATAACAATTATGAAATAATTCCCAATAAATCATAAAAATTTGGAAAAATTCGAAATCATATTTTGTAAATACTGGAATAATATCAAGATTCCAAAAACTCAATAACATTTGCCTACAAAAATATTTATAAATCACTTCATTAATAAATCGTATAAATAATAACTTTTACCATTTAATTCCAAATTAAACATAAAAATTATGAAAAAATCAAAATCAAAATTTTGAACATTCTTAAATAATTTTCAGAACCTGGAAATGGCAAAATTTCAACCAAACTTTTTGAATATAACTAATAAAGTTACCCTTTTATCGATTTTATCACATAAAAATCAATAAACATACCAAATCAATCAAAATTAATCATGAAACTTTAGATCTGATGTTTATATCATATATACAATATTAGGAAAAAATTTCATGCCATAAAATTCATTTTAGCTATTTTTCCTAAAAATAGTTACTATTTATATCATTTTAACCATTAAAATTATAAATCATGCATAATAAATCACATTTATCTCAAATTTTACATAAAATCTGTAAAATATGCATGTCACATAATATTAAAATTTCATGGCCTGTTTCGAAGTTTAACTATTTTTAGTCATTTAACCTCCAGTTATACCATTTTTATCACATAAAAATCATAAAACATGCAAAACTAATCACAATTATCCGAAATTTTGCATACAATATGAAAAATATGCATGTGAAGTCATACTAAAAAAACAGCCAGTAGTGAAGTTTAACTATTTTTAGTAAACTAGTTGTTGCACCGCGCCCTATCGGGCGCGGTGCCCAAATTTGGCGAAATGTTAAGTAAACGTGGAGATCTAGAACCCCACGCGGGGGCTAGTTTGCGCTTTGCTCACGGTACCACTACTACAAATACAGGCAACCACAACGGCCCTTTAACAACGCTTATTCACGAAAATCATCAAAACACGTTGTAGAATTGATTCCGCGAATTTTACCAAACTTAATTACAACGGTTATGTGTTGTTAACCGTTGTTATTGAGAAAACTAATAACAACGGTTAAAATTTAACCGTTGTTAATGGTTTGGCGCCAAATTAGTGAAAAGTAATCACAACGGTTATATTAGAACCCGTTTTTAATACGTTTTAACAACGGTTGTAGACTCAATAACCGTTGTTATTAATAATATGAAAATCTTAAGAACAACATATTGCTTTATTCTGCTATACGCTACAAACACAAACACAAGCTAATACTGCTACTATATCATCCTCCATTCCTCCCTGATCGTCTCTCTGTCTTCATCTCCGTCACTGTTGTCACGTCTTCCCTCCCTCATCGTGTTTATCAATCAGGTATATATATGTTTCTTAGCAACGCTTATAGATATAGGATTTTTGGGTTATTATCTAATTTGTTGATAATTTAGCTTAATTGCTTTCCTGAATTTCGTTTATTTGTTTGCCTATTATTGTATTTTCTGAATTAGTTGCCTATTATTACGAATGTAGAATAATGACTCGAACTTGGATGATTGATGCAAATATGAGTGACCGCACCTACAAGGATGGTTTAGCTGAATTTTATGAATTCGTTTCGAACAATTTGAAAGGTTCTTCTAGTATTGCATGTCCTTGTGAAAGATGTGGTAATATTAGCTATATGGCTTTTCCGGACGTTAAAATACACCTAGAAAAGTGGAGATTTAGTCGATCCTATACACTTTGGATTTTTCATGGGGAATCATTAGAGGAAGAGAATAACTCTGAAGAAGATGATGTTGAGGTACACGAAAGGCTAACTGATGATCCTGAGTTTGCCGAGTTTTTTGAGTTGGAAGTAGAGAAGTTGAATGTTGGGTCTATAGATAATGAAGAGAATGATGATGAGTCCATTGCTTTTGAAGATGTAGGTGATGACACTAGTAATTGGGATGACCTTAACAACATGTATGAGAAGTTGTGTGAGTCTCAAGCACCTCTCGTATCCTGGTTGTAAGTTCACAAAAATGTCACTTTGTGGTGAAGTTGTATAATATCAAGGGGGAAAATGGGGTGAGTGACACGTGTTTCACTAGTTTTTTAGCCTTGATAAAGGAGTTGCTTTCTGATGGTAATGTTCTACCTGTTAAGACATATGAGGCGAAAAAACTAATAAGAGGAGTAGGTATGAAATATGAGAAAATACATGCATGTCCAAATGATTGCATATTGTATCGGAAATTATATCAAAACTTAACCAATTGCCCTAAATGTTTGGAGTGGCGTTATAAGGATAAGGAAGGGATCCCGGCTAAGGTGTTGTGGTATTTTCCATTGATACCAAGAGTCATAAGGATTTGTGCGAATCCCGATGATGCAAAAATGTTAACTTGGCATGAAACAGAAGAATAAATGATGGAAAGCTAAGACACCCTAAGAGATCGTAAGCAATGGAAATCGTTCGACGCTAAGTATCCCGAGTTCGGCAATGAACCTAGAAACTTACGTCTAGCGCTGTCCACTGATGGAATGAACCCACACGGAAACATGAGTAGCCAACATAGTACTTGGCCAGTAGTGTTGGCTATTTATAACTTACCTCCATATGTGTGCATGAAAAGAAAGTATTTGATGTTGTCGTTGTTAATTTCCGGCCCTAAACAACCTGGAAATGATATAGATGTATATTTGGAACCTCTTCTAGATGATTTGCGATTGTTGTGGGATAGTGGGATAGAAGTATTTGATGCATATAAGAACGAAACTTTCAATTTGAGAGCGATGTTATTGTGTACAATAACTGACACTCCGGCTTATGGCGACCTTTCTGGGCACACAGTTCATGGGAAAGAGGCTTGTCCATTGTGTGGGGAGGATATCGAGTCTGAATACTTGATGTCTTCTCGTAAGTATGTGTATATGGGAAATAGGAGGTTCTTGTATCATGAGCATTGTTATCGCAAGATGCAGAAAGCATTCAATGGAAGACAAGAACTTCGTCAACCTCCTAGAATTTTGAGTGGGCATGAAGTTTATCAGAAAGTAAAGCATATTGAGATAGATTATGGGAAGAAGAGCGGCTCTAAATTGTCTACTCGTGGGTATAAGAAAAGATCCATATTTTTTGATAAACTTCCATATTGGCCGACACTGAGGTCGGCATTGCCTCGATTTCATGCACATTGAGAAAAATGTCTGTGATAATATTATCAATACCCTTCTGAATGGTCCTGGTAAAACAAAGGATAACGCCGTAGCTAGGGAAGATATGAAAATGATGGGTATTAGGCTAGAGTTGGCACCACAGAAGAGAGGTAATCGTACATTTTTACCGCCAGCAACTTTTACCCTTTCACGGAATGAGAGAAAAGAGTTCTGTGCATGCTTGAATGGAATTAAAGTGCCACATGGTTATTCGTCGAACATCAAAAGCCTAGTGTCGATGCAAGACCTAAAACTCACCGGGTTAAAGTCACATGATTGTCACACTTTGATGCAACAATTACTACCTGTGGCTATTCGTTCCATTTTACCTGAAAAGGTAAGATATGCTATAACTAAATTCTGTCTCTTCTTCCAGTCCATATGTGAGAAAGTCATCGATCCCGATGACGCGGATTCATTGCAGGACCTCGTTGTAACCTCTCTTTGTCAGTTGGAAATGTATTTTCCACCCTCTTTCTTCACTATCATGATTCATCTGACCATTCACTTGGTTAAGGAGATTTTGTACCTTGGGCCCGTGTACTTGAGATACCAGTATCCTTTCTAAAGATTGATGAAAGTCTACAAGGACTATACATCTAATCGGTATCGTCCCAAGGTTGTATTCTGAACGCGCTATTTTAGACGAAGCTCTTTCATATTGTTACGCTCATCTCTCCCCTGAGGAGTTGATTGGCGTTCCTAAGAATCGTCATAGTGACTGGATGACCGGAAAAGGTATTAGGGGCCGGGTTGAAAAAATGGTGACACGTGAAATGTTGCATTTAGCACACATGTATGTGCTAAACAACGAAGATGAGGTGCAACCTTATATTCAACAACACAAAGATGAGCTCAAATACGATCACCAAAACAAGACCGAGAAGTGGATTGCGAACGAGCATACGAAGATGTTTCCAGAGTGGTTTAGGAATATTGTCTTACAAAGTATCTTGATCAAACCGGTGATGACATCTCTCCTAGGTTACTACGTCTTGGTTTAGGTCCAAATACCAGGGTCACCTTTTACAACAGTTTTGCCATTAATGGATATACTTTTTACACCCGCGAGCAAGATGAGTTGAGCACAATGCAAAATAGTGGTGTGAGTTCTGAATTTGAGGCAATGCACTTTGCTACTTCAAAAGATAAAAAGCCTATTTGGGGAAAATGCCTTTATTATGGTGTTATTCAAGAAATATTGGTACTAGATTACATTAATTTCACAATGCCTTTGTTTCGATGTAACTGGGTTGATAACAACATCCATTGTGTCCGAAAGGATAAGATGGGATTTACGTTGGTCAATCTGGGTAAGGTTGGCAATAATAAGGATGATCCTTTCATAATGGCATCCCAAGCTAAACAAGTGTTCTATGTCACCGATCCTATGGATAAGAAGTGGTCTTTGTCTTGTCTATAAGGAGTAGAAGGAGTAGTCCATCCGATAATGGTGATGATGATCAGGATGTCTTTTTTGAGGGAATGGATCAGTCTACCACTGTATCTTATTTCGACGATGTTGACACTGATCATGAGGACACTGAAAGCATCTATATGCGTGATGACCATGGTGAAGGTATTTGGGTTAACGAAGAAACTATGACATCCAAGAAACGTACCCGATCCTGAGATAGTTCATCAGGACACAGTGATATGGACGACCAACATTTTGAGTCATTTTCAGACCAATAATTTGATGGTTTAATTTATTGGTAAATCAATAATGGTCATTATATTGTTAAATAAAAATTCCCAAATTTGCATGGCATGGTAAATCCTGTAGCTTAGATATGCAGTATGCATGCATGTTGGTGTTGTCTTATTTTCTTGATCTTATTATTAGATGTGGACGCTGGTGTTGAAATTGCTGAATAATGTTGCAGTATATGTGTTACAGGTTTGGACTGTATTGGAATTACAGTAATTTTTAAAAAAAAAAAAAGGTTCAACAATAACAACGGTTATATTTAAATTACCCGTTGTTAATACTTTCAACAACGGGTGTAGTACCTCTACCCGTTGTCAATGATTTTTTTGACATATTTCATTTTGGCGCAAATTTGGTGAAAATATATTACAACGGGTATATTTTAACCGTTGTAATAAACTTTTGACAACGGTTGACTTTTATTGACCCGTTGTTATTAACATATAACAACGGTTACGCTTTGAGCACCCGTTGTCAAAAGTTTGTCTTAATAAAAAACTAATTTAGAAACCCATACAAAGATGCCATACACAAACACACACAACATTAGTTCAACCGTTGGTATCCTGAGTTAATTCTTCTCTCTTCCTCGCTTTCTACATTCTCGTTGCGGTTAGTCGCCCAATTTCCGATGCCCAGATTTTGTTGCCTTCCCTTATCATCCTGCTCGTTCTCTTTATCATCATCATCATCAGGTATGTTCACTTTAATTTTGTGTTTCGTCATTAGGGTTTTAAGACGATCATCTTGTTTCTTTTTCATGCATCTGTTTGTTTTTCGTCTTCTTTGTTATCTTTATCATCCCGCATCATCTACTTCACTCCTCTTATTAGGGTTTAGGATTTTAGAAGCTCAATCTGTTGTTTTAAATTTTCATTCCTATTAGGGTTTAGGGTTTTAGGTAATACTCTGCATGTACGTTGTTAAGTTGTTCATTTCCTATATCATTCATATTTGGGTTTTAGGATTATCATGGGTGAAAAACGTAAAAGAAGTCAAAAGAATAATAAGCCTGGTGATAATAAGCCTGGTGAGAGGGGTGCTACGAAGTGCCAGAAAGTCCTTGCAGCTATAGCCGCTAAACAGCCGTTCAAAATAACATGGAGTGAGATGGGTTTCCCTACTGGTCCAAATGCGGGTCTTTTCTCCAATTGGATTGGTACTTGCACAAGACAGTTTGTGCCTATCCATTTAGATGATTTTAGAAGTTTGAATCCAAAATTGGCGGAGTTATACTTGGCTCGTGTAAAGGAAGGCTTTATTATACCCGATGAAAGCCATGATCCGTATTTAATGCATAAGGCGGGGATGTCCACAAAAGCGGTGGAGGTGTGACGTTGCTAGGGATTGGTTGTATGTGGACAAGGCAACGGGAGAGATGCGTAAGAGCCCACCGGAAAACAAGTGTCCCACCATCAAGCAGGAACAATGGGATCTTTTCAAAAAGATGAGAACTACTGAGAAGTTTCAGGTTAAATATCCTCGCCTTTTAACGATTTACCTATCATTTTTTTAATTAATGAGTCCTTTATATAATCTTTTTATTATCTCATCTACTTGCGCTTTTATATAATTATTTGAAGGCCGTTAGCAGAAGAAATCGTGCTAACATTTCATGCAAGAAGGGGAAATGGTATGGTTCTCGAGGCGATTCTGAAAGATAGAAGAGGACCTCGTAAGTAGCATGCATTATTGCCCCGTGAGACTTTATTTTTTTAATCACACTTGGACTTGCATTGATACACATTTACGTGTATAAATGTTACCATGTTAATGTGTAGGTGGCAAAGGGAGTGAAAGAGGTGGATCGGCATGTAACTTATAAAGAAGGGCACACGCCTAAAGGATCCCGGTCGTCGCGTGACAAATATGATGAGGAAGTTTTGGCCAACATAGTAAGCATTATTTTATTAAGACGAGTTCATTACTAACTTTATTATTTTAGTCACAAATATAATTTGAAGTTTATTTAATATATTATAGGACAACGTATTGAAAGAGGTAGAAGAAGGGAAATTCACTCCTAATGGTCGTAATGACGTTCTTGCTAGAGCGATCGGCTGACCCGAACATCCAGGTCGTTTGAGGGGCGTCCCGTTACAGGTTGGAGTAACGAAATATTATGGGAAAACTGCCCAGATAAAGAAGAAAAGGAAGACTAAGTCTGAGAAGGCTGACATGGTAACATTTATTCTATTATTTTCATTTAAGTTCAATTCACATGTTATTGTTGGGATAAAAATTGCCGACACATTACATTCTTGGCAAGCGACTTGATTAATGGCATCCGTACTACTAAAGCCGAATGCTTTGGAGGTAAGCTTTTCAAGAAGAAGTGAAGATGATGGAGGATGTCATTTCTAAAGGGGGTAATAATAAGGTACAACAGATTGGTCAAGAGGCCGCTACTACCTTGGCAATACATGAGAAGGAAGTATCGGTCAACGAGATTCGAAAGATCGGTACCTAATAATGCTTCAAGTTGTAACAACTAAAGCCGATCAGGTACCTAATACTTCCTTATTTTTCTTTTCTTTTTTTTTTGGGGTAAGATCGGGGGTGTGTTCACCGCCCGGCTCTAATGCTATAACTTCTGACATGGTGCCATTGGTTAATTTTATTAGGTAAATAATGGGTCCGAAAAGGAGATGCAACTTGAGAAGATAGCTGATGGAAAACAAAGATACATCCCCTTCAAGTCAGTTCCCTGTTTTCGGTAAGGTATGCATGAAGTGTTTAATTAGTTAAATTTATATGAATGTTGAAGTTTGTGCAAAAATCGGCCTGAGACAGAAAGCGTTTTTGCAAAATCTTTTGAATGCTGAAGCGTTTTTGCAAAGATATAATAATGTATGTGTATATTCTTCAGGCCGTAAACAAGAGGCCAGTTATTCTTGCTGACCCTAATAGAACCGAAAAGCCACATGTGCGTGTTGGCGGGTCTCGTAGAAATGCACACCAAATCTGCAGCAATGAAACGTAGTTCATGGCGAAAAACTTTTGCCGAATCATACCAAAGTAGAGATAACTACAGTCTTACCAGCCATGAAAACTTGCAAATCGCTGTCCCGATTCATGACGACATTACCATTCCGGAGATGCGCTTGGAAGTTTCATCCAATGGCCTCGAAACTCACATCTACTTGGCGAAGATATCTCCGCCTCGGCGGGAAAGCGATTGGGGTTAGAAGAAATACCTTTATATATATGTTACATTTTTAATTGTTGAATGTTTTTATATGTTAAATTTATATGTTTTTTTTTTGTAGGGAACAAAAAAGCCGGCTTTGGCGGATAAGCCTAAGTCCACAGACATGTCAACGACCTCGTCGAGACAACAACTTGATGAGGTATTTAATTAACTTCTCCATTTTTTTAAAAACCTCGCTCTCTTTATTTATATTTTGTCTGTATTTATAAAAAGCATGGTAATTTTGTGTAGGGGACAAAAAAGACTGATAAGCCTAAGTCCCAAGTCTTACCTGCTACTACTACCTCATCATTGAAAGAGCAGGTTGACGAGGTATTTAATTAAGTACGCTTTTATTTTTATTACTCCAACTGCTAGGATATGTTACCTTTGGATTTTTTATTATTTTAATTATCTACTACATGTGTATGCTGGTGGTAGTAGCACAAAATCAAAGACTCATTCTTTCCCGGACCTGAAAGTTAGGAGTTTAAACTCCACAAAATATAAAGGGAAGGATTACATGCAAAAAGTAAGAACGGTGACGATGATGAGACTACATGAGAAGGCTGGCCATCACATAGCCACCGAGCAAGTGATAGTTATTCCGCTCGAGGAGGATATTCTAGGGGCTGAGCGCCAAGCACATCTATCATGGGATCTGCTAGCCGTATGGGCTGGCCTAGACCAGATTGATATAGCACACATATTTGTTTGGATGAAGTAAGTTTCTTAATAAATAATTTCATAGTCTAATATTCTGACTACTAGATAGTGTTTTAAATACCGGAATTAATACCGTAATAATGTAGGATATTGAAATTGAGAGTGATCCCCGAGAAGAATATTCCATCTGATCAATACGGATTCCTGTGCCCCTATGTTTTATCTTTATTTATTCCGGATTTCTCGTTCGAACAACGGGTAGATTATATTGCTCAGCAATTGGCGACAACCAAGAAGCTGATTTTTGGCGCTTATAATGAAAAAGGGTAATAAACAAATTAATATTACGTTTCCCTCTACAATTGCATTTTCATAACTAATATATGTACTTGTTAATAATGATGATGTCTCTTGATGTAGGACTCGTTGGGTGCTAAAGCGACCATCATGCCGACAAAGAATAAAGTTTTCTGGTTGGACTCTTTACATCATCAACCAAGCGAGACTTTTAAGCGCTTGATTAATAAGTAAGTTTATAATACTGATTTATTTATAATAACATTAAGTTTCAATTTTTATTTATAGAAAAAAGCTCATTTTTGCCCCTAAAAAAATGAGTTTCTGCCTCCTTTCTTATTTTTAAAAAAAGGGCCTTTGAGAAGAAAAGAGCAAACGAGCAGGATCAACCCACGAAAGATTCTGATGTTGGCCCTGATTTTATTACGATAACAGGGGTACGTGCTCAAATACAATAACATTAAGTGCAAAATCTGTGTTTAATACTAATACAATACCTAAAGTTCAAGATTCTGATGTGAGCCTTCTCTCGTCTGTTTGTTTTTATGTAATAATAGGCCCTCGCCAGCCAGATAGCATACAATGTGGATACTACGCTTGTCGGTTCATGTTGGAGATTATTAGGCGAAGATATATCATTATTCCAGAAAAGGTTAGTAATTTAATAATGTGTTTATTACTTTTTTTAAATTAGAGCTATAATGTTGTCTTGCTTGCTACTATATATACCATGATGTTGCTAATGTTGTCTTAGCTTGCTTGCTGCTATATATACCATAATGTCTTCTCTTTGTTTTTTCCGCAGTATGCAATCAACCCGTCACAACAGATTCAGCAGTACTCAAGTATAGATATAGACGAGGTAAGAGTGACATGTGGGGCAACTACGTCTTAGAAAATAGAAATGCATGATACTCAGAGTTTAGATCAACTTATTAGTAAATTTTTTGTTGAAGTTAGGGAATGATTAGTTCATGTAAATTCAACTCCTTGTAGGTATATATATATATATATATATATATATATATATGATGCTGCTGTTGTGGTTGAATTGAATCTATTGAGTTCTGATGAACCCAGCTGTGATTTATCTTTGTCTTTGGTATATGGTGTCTTTGATATATATGCAGGTTTTTGAATGGCATGAAACAAATTTAATTTTTCAAAACATTAGGAATTCGTAATAAAAACGGTTACTAAAAAAAACCGTTGTGAATACTTTTCACAACGGTTAATAAAAAAAATACCGTTGTGAATGACTTTCACAAATACCCGCGCATAATATTTAACAACAGGTTTTAAACGAAGAACCGTTGTTAAAAGTCTTCACAATTTTGAAGGTAAAGTTACAACAACGGTGGCTTCAACTAAGAACCGTTGTTACTAATAATTTCAACAACGGGTATGTAGCATAAACCCGTTGTCAAAAGACTTCACAATTTTGGAGGGAAAGTTACAACAACGGTTATACATACGACAACCGTTGTTATATTATTCCCTCCAAAATTTTGAAACACTTTCCACAACGGAGAACACCCAACAACAACGACTTTTAACCGTGGTGAATACTTTAGACAACGGTTTCATTAAATAAGCAAACCGTTGTAAATACCTTCTACAACGGCCGCTTTAACAACGTCCGCTTTTTGTTTTTACAACGGTTTTTACCCGTTGTTATAGGCTGTATCTGTAGTAGTGTACTTTTTGAGACAGAGCTGCTGCACGTTCAGATGTATAGCAACATAATAGGACATGGTTTTTCGTGGCATTATCCGACATGATGGGACTCTAATCCAACATGCTCATTTTGATTCCGACGAGATAAATTCATTAGCAGTGTTTTTTTGTGGTGTTATCTGCCCAAGTATCGTGCACCCTATTCTCCCACTAAATCGCCGCGTAAAATTTGGATTATCCTTGATTATCTCCATGCACGCGAACCCATATCGATATAGTCTTCTACAAAATAAGGATCTAACGTTACCTATCAGCAGAATGGCATGGCCTTATATTATCGACTTCAAAACAATCTTAAAGCTACTTATAAGCACCGAATATACAATGAAAATCTGAATTGCCCGATGTATCTTGTACAAAAAATACGCTGAAGAAGAGTTTATCCTTCAAATGATGGTAACTCCAAAAAAAAATGCACAGAAAAGCCTAAAATGACATGGTATCGTTGCCTTGCTTCCGCAATGCTTCAGTTTTCCCTTTCAAAATATTTAAAGGGGAATCTATTGTCACATTTAACAATTCTAAAGCTACCTATAAGCACCGAATATACAATGAAAATCTGAATTGCCCGATGTATCTTGTACAAAAAATACGCTGAAGAAGAGTTTATCCTTCAAATGATGGTAACTCCAAAAAAAAGCACAGAAAAGCCTAAAATGACATGGTATCGTTGCCTTGCTTCCGCAATGCTTCAGTTTTCCCCTTCAAAATATTTAAAGGGGAATCTATTGTCACATTTAACTTTCCTGATTCTCTGGTTATACTCAAGAGCATCTTTACACCATTTCTCCCTTCAACATCCACCTCCAATTTTTCCAAAATTTCATTGCTGAAAATTAAAGGAAATAATACAAAAGAAACAATGAATATTCAAAAAAATTAATGTATCAAAAAGCCAAAATACAGCAAGAGTGTAGTATAGAAGAAATGCCAAAAGCTAAAGTACCAAAAGGAGTATGAGTTTCAAGTGTCCTCTTCTCCTTTGATTTCTCTTAGGACCCATTTCAGTTGATGATTCTACAGCTAAAGTTTGATGACCCATATTGCAAATTCCTGCTACTAAAATAACAAACAGAGATTGTAGTTGTGTTTATTTGGTGCGTCAAAGTTCTGAACTTTAATGGAGTATATTAGTATAGTTATCAGAGTTGAAGGTGGAACAAAGAGACAACCAACATCGGCGATGGAGATTGTATTATATGACCGCAATCCCGCAATATGTGTCAAAGATACATAATAACCAACTCCTATATTGTTGGTCTTATCTTACGTAAACTAATTCCTCCTACTTGCTAGCTAGTGCATATCTCTTTGTTAATTAGTTAGCTTAACTTTCTCCTAGTTTATAGTAACCTAGGTTTTCCTTTTGACTAATGTATAGATGTATAGCTATATAAACACATGTACTTTCATCTTATTGAATATACAATTATTCATCAACATAATCACTTATCTTATATGGTATCAGGTTCTTCATCGATCCTAATATCGACTCACACACAAACTGCCATCACCCTCCTTACTTCGACTTCTCCATGGCAACCAACAACAACTTCATCCCAAACAATGATGAACCCACTAAACCCCTCCTATCGATCTCCTTTCCTCATTGCACCAAACTCACGGCTACCACATACCGCTCGTGGAGCTTTCAAATTACCCGCCTTCTCAAAGGCTACGGCCTCTTTCCATACCTAGACGGTACCCTCACCCCACCACCTGAAACCGTGACCCCAAACCCCACCGATGCCAAACCCAACCCTGACCCTATTCCCAACCCCGCCTACAATACTTGGTTCCGACAAGATCAACTCATCCTCGGTGCCATCGCTGGCACTCTCGATGAGTCGGTCTCGTCCCTTTTGCTTGATGCTACCACCTCCCATGACGCTTGGACAACCCTTGCCACCACTTACGCCAACCCGTCACGCGGTCATATCCTTCAACTCAAGGATCGACTTCGTAACATAACCCTTGGTGACCAAACTGTTTCCGAGTACATGCTTGCTATCAAAGCATGTACCACCCAACTAGCCCAACTCGGGAAACCCGTGGACCCCGAGGACATCACTTCCCAAATCATAAGCGGCCTTGATCCCGAGCTATACAAGTCCGTCATTGACTCGGTCCGTGCACGTGATGTTCCCATTTCGTTTGAACAATTTCATGAGAAATTGATTCAACATGAACTCACTGTAAAACACAAACCATCCACCACCACATTTACCCCATCGGCTCACGCTGCCACTCGAACCTACACCCAAAACCAACCCCGCTATTATCACCAATCCAACCCACCCAATACGTACCACCAAAACCGCAACCACACCTATCACCAGACCCAAAACCGCAGCCCTACCACACCCGACTCTCAACCTAAACCCTTTAAAGGTAAGTGTCAATATTGTAGGGATGTAGGTCATGTCATTAGAGATTGCCCCGATTTCAAACGCGACTATCCCAATGTCGTTTTTCCACCACCACCGCAGAAACAATCTCGCCCTTATGCCCACACTGCTACCACTTCGAACCAACCATCCACCTCCTATCTCATTGATAGTGGGGCCTCTCACCATGTCACCAATGACCTTGACACCCTTGCTCTCCACACGGCTTATGATGGACCCGACGACTTAGTGATTGGGGACGGTTCTACTCTCCATATCACACACCATGGTTCATTCTCCCTCCCAACTCTCTCTAACACTCTTCTTTTTAATAACGTTCTTGTAGTTCCTTCAATTTCTCGTCCTTTACTTTCCGTATCTCAATTTTGCAAAGATAATAATGCCTTTGCCTGCTTCTCACACTCTTCCTTTTGTTTCAAGGATCTTAAAACAGGCCGTGTTCTCCTCCATGGCCGCTTCACAGACGGCTCATACCAATGGACTCCTCCAACCTCTCAACCCCGAGCCCATGTAGCTGTCAACCCTTCGAGCATTTCGTGGCACCATCGTCTAGGACACCCTTCAATTGCTGTTTTACAATTATTAAGCAAACAATTTAATTTTCGCATCTCTCAATTTTCGCACTGTAATGCATGCTTAATTAATAAAAGCCACAAGCTTCCGTTTTCCGTCTCTTCACTCGTCTCACATGCACCTCTCGACCTTATTTTCTCCGACGTTTGGACTGCACCTATCATGTCCCATGACTCCTACAAATACTACATAATTTTTGTTGATCATTATACTCATTATTTTTGGCTCTACCCATTAAAGAAAAAATCCGATACATCCACCACCTTCCATCGATTTAAGGCTATCATCGAAAAATTTTTTAACAAACCCATTCGTCAATTTTACTCGGATAATGGTGGCGAATACAAAAAATTAAACCCTTCTCTCCTTGACGATGGAGTCACACACTTAACCTCTCCACCCCACACTCCCGAGCACAATGGGTTTGCGGAGCGCCGCCACCGACACATTGTTGAAACTGGGCTTGCTCTCCTTACCCATGCTCGGTTGCCCATGACCTTTTGGCCTTATGCCTTCGCCACTGCGACATATCTTATTAATCGATTACCATCGATCACCATCCACAATGAAACTCCTTACAAACTCCTTTTTCAACAACAACCCAATTATCAAAAACTACACTCATTCGGATGCCTTTGTTACCCATGGCTCCGACCCTATACAAATCACAAACTTGACCCGAAATCCATCCCATGTATCTTTGTTGGTTACTCCACCACCCAAAGTGCATATTTGTGCTTTGATCCCTCCACTACAAAACTCTACACTTCTCGACATGTCCGGTTTGTCGAAACCGAATTTCCGTATCCGGACCTTGTCAAACAACCCACCTCATCATCTCTTTCGCCATCTCAGTGGTGTGACCTTACCATCCCTATCCTTGACACACTACCACCCGTGACCACCCCTCCATCCCCCCCTGCTTCCCCACGCTCTCCACCGCTCTCTTCCCCTGCCACCACCCCTCCTTCTTCTCCTGCCACTCCTGCCTCCCCAACCAGTACACCATCCACGGCCAACACTCACAACCCCACTCCTACAACCTCGCCTCAATCCACCCCGTCCTCTCGTCGCCCCCATCCCCCCCACCGCCCCCTCCACCACCTCCTTCCCGTGCCACAACCCGCCTAAGCAACAACATTATCAAACCCAATCCCAAGTATGCCAAGACCGCCACCCTACCCAGCTCTCATGTTACTCCCACTACAACCAAGCAAGCCCTCATCGACCCTAAATGGCGCGCTGCTATGGTTGATGAACATGATGCCCTTCTCCGTAACCAAACATGGACCCTCGTACCACGCACTTCCGCTCCCAATGTTGTTGGATGTAAATGGGTATTTCGAATTAAGTATAATCCCGATGGCAGTCTAAAACAACACAAGGCTCGCTTAGTTGCTAAAGGGTTTCATCAACGACCCGGCATCGACTATTCGGAGACCTTTAGTCCCGTCATCAAACCGACCACAATACGCCTCATTCTTACCCTAGCTGTAACGAATGGTTGGCACTTGCATCAAATTGATATCAACAATGCGTTTCTTCAAGGAAATCTTACTGATACGGTCTTCATGATACAACCTCCTGGTTTTGTGAATTCCGACAAACCCGATCATGTCTGCAAGCTCAACAAGGCCATCTACGGTCTCAAGCAAGCTCCAAGGGCATGGTATACTGAACTTAAAAACTACCTAATTAATTTTGGTTTTAAAAACTCACTTTCCGACTCGTCTTTATTTATTTACAACACCCCTACCATTCGCCTATTTGTACTCGTCTATGTTGACGATATTATCGTCACTGGACCAAACATATCCCACATCAAAACCTTTATTACAAAAATTTCGTCCAAATTCTCCCTTAAGGATTTAGGACCATTGTCTTACTTTTTAGGCATTGAAGTTACACCAACCAAACACGGTTTACATTTAAATCAAACCAAGTATTTATCCGACCTACTACATAAATACAATCTGCAAGAATGCAAACCTGCCTCTACCCCTATGTTATCCCACCCACCACTAATTAAAGAACCCTCACAACCAATCGAGAATGAGACTGACTACCGTGCTCTCGTTGGTAGTCTTCAATATCTCTCGCTCACTCGACCCGACATTGCGTTCCCCGTCAACAAGTTAGCCCAGTTTCTCACTCACCCGACCTCGTCTCACTGGTCTGCTCTAAAAAGGCTACTCCGTTATCTTAAGGGCACGCTTCACCTCGGCATCCAATTTACGAAGTCCTCCCCTCTCGGTCTTCATGCGTTTTGTGACGCAGATTGGGGAGGCGATCCTAATGATTTTGTGTCTACGTCCGGTTACCTAGTATACTTGGGTCGAAATCTTATTTCATGGTCTTCGAAGAAGCAACGAGCTCTATCCTTATCCTCAACGGAGGCGGAATTTCGTGCTATAGCTAACACTACCTCCGAATTACTTTGGTTGCACTCGCTTCTTCAAGAGCTCGGGTTAACTCAACTTCAAGCTCCAACGATCTATTGTGACAACTTGAGTGCCACGAACTATTCAGCGAACCCTGTATTCCATTCTAGAATGAAGCACCTTGCGCTCTCGTTTCATTTCGTCAAAGAACAAGTACGCCAAGGCCTTATTCGGGTGCAACATATCAACGGCACCGATCAGTTAGCAGATACGTTAACTAAACCGCTTCATAAACCGCGCTTCCTTGAATTATCTAGCAAGATTGGACTCCGTCTCAGACCGTCCATCTTGAGCGGGAATGTCAAAGATACATAATAACCAACTCCTATATTGTTGGTCTTATCTTACGTAAACTAATTCCTCCTACTTGCTAGCTAGTGCATATCTCTTTGTTAATTAGTTAGCTTAACTTTCTCCTAGTTTATAGTAACCTAGGTTTTCCTTTTGACTAATGTATAGATGTATAGCTATATAAACACATGTACTTTCATCTTATTGAATATACAATTATTCATCAACATAATCACTTATCTTATAATATGTTCACAATTCCTTCATTTTTTCTCTCTTTTTCCTCCCAAAAGATATTGGCACTAACCATGCCCCTTATTTTAGATCGTTGAAGACAACAATGAGTAGCTTATACCTACGTCTAAATGAGGTGTACAAAGGTAGTCTTGGAGAAGAGTCTTAAAAATACTTAAACCTCTCTGTAAAAAAAAAAAAAAAAAAAAAAAACTTAAACCTCAGTAGTGTTAAAAAGACACAGGTCTAAAGAACTACAAAATGAGAACAAATTCTAATTGTACCTTGGATTCTTGATACTTCGACCACCACTATTCTATAGCCAGTGAGATAATTGTAGATAATCAATGCGTCCTCTAGCTTGACGACCATGGGAAACCATTTTCTATGTCCCTCGAACAATCAACTTGTGGGTGTTATATCTTTATCACATAAGACTATCGTAAATTTTTAAAATAAGTGCTCCTTCAAATAAAGCAGGACTTAATGTATACACTGAAATTAGACTCAAAAAATTAGATCATAATGTACTTCCTATACGATTTCAGACCTTCATGTATACTATGAAATCATAATATACCAAAGTCCTTTATTTGTAGATTTCAGAAATTCAACTACAATGGTTCTCGAGGTAAGCAATACTATAATTTTCACCACATCGGTATACAGTTATATACTCATTACAATCTATAAGGTGTTCATTTTACATTTAAACTTACAGGGAGATGATTGTCCAACTTAAAAAGATCCAACATAATTTAGATTGAGAAGAAAAATGCACAATCATAACTGAGTAGTCTATAAAGTATGAACTTATAGGTGAGAAATTCACCTGCCAAAGGATCAAATACTCTGGCCAGCTTGTTAAGAAGGGATGTCTGAAATTGTATATGTTCCTAGCACAGGAAACAATAATATCCATCAACAATGTGTACCCGAACAATAGTTGTTAAGGACATGCACTACCATTTAATGTCCTATCAGTCCTAATGTTGTTCCCTTAAGAGGAATGGGCAGTCTTCATAAGGATAGAAGAACTCCCAGACTGATAATCGATATGAAGGGAAAATTCCATGACAAGTACTACAGGTTCTACGAGTCGATAGTTTGTGAAAGAAATAATAGAAAGCAAGGTTTACGCACCTGTTATGCAAAGAAGTTAGAAATCCAGCCATCTTTCTCCGTTCCCTTGAAGTATCGGGCAATATAGTGGGGAGCACGTCTTTGACAAATCACTTGTGCATGTCTATTATTTCCAAAAAATTGACGATCAAACCACCTAAACTATAAATCATCACCTCAAGTAGGTTAATCTGAGCAAAACACGATATTCAAAATCCAATCTATGTGATGATTTGAAGATGTATCAGAAAGAAACAAATATACCCAACATAAGCACCTAAATGTTTAAATCTATTTCATCGAGAAGGACGAGTCTTATATTTGGCAACTTTGGCGTACCCGTTTCATCAAACACCCAAAAGCACAAATGCATATATAACACAAAGTATCAAACTTCAGACCATATACACCACCAAAAATGAAAATAAACTGCTATGACAGATGAAACTAAATGATGGAAAATTGAAGAAAAAGAGCAAACAATTACCGGGAAAATCTAAACCATCCATTATAGGCGCACTTCCGACGACCAATCTCCCCCGCTCCCCTGGTGCATCTCCCTTACCCTGATTAGTACAAACCTAACAAAGATAACCGAACCTCAATACATTGAACAACAAACATCAGAAAATGGTCATGTGGATATGGAAAATTGAGTGGCGATAGACCATATTTCAGAAGATAGTAGCTTTCTTCAGCAGTCTTCTTATTTTGATCATATCTGAACTTCTACAACATATATGTATGTATGTATAAATTTACATGTCACATGTTACTAACATCCCAAGGTTTCTATTGAAAAATCATAAGATATGAGCGCGTTAATGCGAGAAATAATTTTTTGAAGTCTTACTATCCGCCAAAAAAAGTTACAACATTGCTATTTTTTTGCTAATAACTTGACTTGCACCTTTAATGGTGATTAGACCATAAAGAAAGAACTCAAAATTCTAGTGCATATGTTTGAAATGGTGTTTTGATTTTTATTTCCTTCCATTTCATAATTATTGTTCATTTGCTATTTAGAAATGTGTAACATGTTCCATCGGTAAAAATTATCAATGTGACCTATAAATATATATACGAGAATGAGATAAGTGTTTTACTTCAAATAGATGTGATAAAACACTGTATCCAGGCGGCATAGCCTAAGCAAGGATGGTGGGCCTTCGCGCCGTGCCAGTGCTTGGCTCGTAAGTCAAAATTGCGTTGTGGCATGGTCCATGAGATAACGGTCCCAATGCGACATGGCAATGCTCTAACGCTCAACTTGACGCAAATCCTCCTGGTAGGCCAAGGTTCAATCTCTAAACAATAACTACAAAGAAAAACAACAATAAGATGGCACAATTAATGAAACCAAAAGAAATGGCAAACTCGAAAAAAATGGAGAAACTAATTTTTGTAATCAACAGCCATTTAGTGGGTTCCGTTCAGTCTTTGGCTAGCTGACCTCTGTCTCATTTCCTTGATCACATGAGCGTGGGCCTGAACAAAAAAATTGAACCTCGTCATACTGAACATATAAACACCATTAAACAATCAAACTAACTCAAGAAAGCTCAAAAACAAGCTAAACAATGTTAAGAAAGATACGTTAGCTTGAGTTGGGTTAAACATAAACTTTGAAAGAGATTCAAGTCACATATTCTTAGATTCGATACCTAACAATCAGTCATTAAAGCAGTTGTGAGAAGCACAACCAACAACCCTATAGGGGTAAATGAATGAAAAAGGCAAGGAGAAGAGCTAAATTTCAAAGAACACAAAGATGCACATTGCATAGTAGGAAAACCTATATCAGGTCCAATGACATATTTCTGTTTCTCCTATTTGAAAACTCTCCTTATTTACCAAAGAGTAAGGGACTATAAAACACATTTATTTTCATGAAATATATATTACCGAATTCACCAAAGCTTATTTAAGACCGTCTTAACATAAGACGACTCTCACACCCGATTAAACTAAAAGTGGAAATAAAAAAGGTCAATAGAGGTCTTAACTTAAGACGGGTCTTAAGCAAGACCAACTCTGTACGGAAATATTTATGACCAACTTAAGACGGGTCTTAACCCTCGTCCTTTCCTCTACCACAATTCCAATCCCACTCCAAACCCAAAACTGCAGGAAATAATGTAAAATAAATAACATCAAAACATTAATCATCAACACTGACCCCTCAAACTAAATCCTAATAAATCAATGTTCATCGTTTGCGGCATTGCTCATTTCGATACATAGATCGACAGCGCTCCTCAGCGTACTATAGTCTCTATCCGCGGTAACCCTTGTCAATCACCGCCATCTATTAGCATTATGTCTATTGCAAGATCAAATCACAGTCAGTGAGAAAAATATGTGTGACACAAATTTGCAAAAATCATACACCAGCGTAGAAAAAACACACACACAAATCTTAACACTTATTGGCGTTATTTCTATTACAAGATCAAATCATATATTTAGTGACAAAATATGTGCGACACAAATAGGAAGGCTTAATTTGCAAGATCTAAAAAAGTGCTCGCTATAGCAGGGGGTAAAACTCCGTTTCCAATCACCATATGTGCAATTTATATAGTCTTTTTAGCCTTTTATTGCACGTATTTCTATGCCTTTTTGTATCGTTATGTATTGCGAAATTCCCCGAATTGGCTACTGTTTAGGTATTTTTACCCAAATCGATTAATTAGGGTCAATGTAGTCTATATTCGTTGGTTGAATGTATGTTTGTTCGTACGTTGGTAAGTAAATAGGAAAATAAGACGCGTAATGCAAATTGACACGTTAGATTTTGGTGACGCGGAAAACCCAATGTGGGAACAACCGCGGGAGGGACGGTATCCTGCCAAGTATTGCACTATATGAATAGGAGGATGATTACAACGTTATATTTTATGCTAATCTTGCTGGCGTTAGGTGTCAGGCCTGCAAGATCTCAGACGGGTGTATATTTGTGAATGGTATGCCGTGATGCGGTTGTCTTGAGTATAATCTTGAATGAATGTATGAATGAGTGAATGCCCTTCTTAACTTCCTTCCTTGGCTATTTATAGGGTAAGAACCCTAGATATATCCTACCTCAAATATGGAAAGAGAATATTATTTCCATAAGGACTTCTTTCCAAATCCGGACTCCCTTACCAATTCTCCCCAATCTCCCTAACTTCTCCCTGACTTCTCCTTTCCTTAACGCGGACACCTTCTATGACGGGCTTTTGATCCTTCTCAAGCCCGTTCCCCCTTTTCCTGACCGCGGGCTCCCTTCCTCCTCATCACTTCTTTGTAATCTTTATTTTATCAAATGGGCTTTCTTTATTGTGCTATTTTTAGCCCAAACAGTTTGCCCCAAATTTCTTGTGAAGTACGCTTTCAAGTATCGAACAAGGAATTTACGTAACCAAATGTTAAAAAAACCCTACGCCGCCTTTTTACTTCTTCCCATGCAAGCCGCCTTTCTCCTCTTTCTCCGCACCCAACTCCCTCTCTCCTCTTTATAACCCCAACGTCTCTCTTCCACTCTCATTAATCACTCCAAATCATTTCAAAAAAAACTCTTTTCTCTTAAACCCTCAATCTTCTTCCCCTTTAATCTTCATCGGCTTCACTGTTCCCCTTCTCCGTCTTCATCATCAGGTAATTCATCTTCCCTTCCTTTTTTAATCTTCATTTTCTCTCTCCACCATGGGCAAAACTCGGCAATCCACGTCAACTCCAACACCCTCCGACCGTAATCTTGACCCCACTTTCCCTTCTCGGGGACTTTTTAGACATCCACATGATTGTGATTCCGCCCTAACTCCGGCCGATATTCCTAGGATCAAGAGTCTGCTTGGTCTTGGTGACGGGGTGGATATCGCCATCCCTAAACCGGGACAGAAAGCTGACGTCCTCCGTCCGGGGTGGGTTTGTTTCTATCTGTACCCATTTAAATATGGCCTTCATTTTCCTTTCCCTAAACTCGTCCAAGATTTCATTTTTACCAACAATTTCGCCATGGCACAAATTTTCGCTGCCATATGGAGAGTTCTTCTCTATTCTCTGGCCGCTGGTCAGAGTACTGGAAAATCTGTCACTCTGGGCGATCTGGCCCATATGTACAGCATCAGATCCCTGGGCAGGGGTCAGTTCTCATTCCGGGGCCATGGAGAGGCTCCCTTCAAACATGCGTCCAAATCCCGTGATGAGAAATGGTTTGGGGACTTTTTCTACGTGAGGAAGGACTCTATCCAGCCTCCTGCTGATTATATTTTCGAGAAATGGGCTCTGACTTCGAGTAAGTAGCCTCCCTGTCGCCTGAATTATTTTATCTCGCTGCTTACTAGCTTACTTCATCGTCTTCATGCAGGCCCCTGTGACCTTACCCGTATTGGTGCCAAGATCCCTGCCTGCAGCAAGCTATTCTGCATCTCTGAATCTGAAAGAAAGTTTCCAGACCTTCTTCCTGGTTTTTCACCTGCTTCTTCCTCCAATCCTCCTCAATCAGCCCACAGTATGTCTTCTGGTAAGGTTTCTGCAACCACTTTTACTTGCACGCTGTTTTTGCTGATGCTTTAATCACCCTGTTGTCTAAAACTTATGTACGCTCGCAGGCTCAAAAGTTGATCCATTGGAACTCATCCTCCAAAGTGCTAAAAGAAAGAGACCTTCAGCCAGCTCTGACGTGGCCTCTGCCTCCAAGAGAAGTGCTCCTACTGCCTCTTTTCAGACTCCTCCTGCAGTTTCTAGTTCTGCTGCATGTGAGCCTTTGGAAGTCATTCCGCTATCTCGCCATCCGCCTACTCCTCCTGCCAGTCCTCGGGCTTCGTCTAGCGGAGGCATCATTGCTCATTTTCCAGAAGGCTTTGGGAATGTGGACAAGGTGCTCTACTGGCCGGAGAATGATCAGCTGCTCTTTCCTCCTGTTGAGGAAACGTTTTCGGAGTTCTCTCCAGAGGAGATGGCTGAGAACGATGTGCACAACGCCTTCATGGTAAGTATTCTTCATTTTCTACCGTCATGTCATGCATGCATTTCTTGCTTAAATTCTCGCTCCTCAACCCTTTTGCTTTGACTTCGATTATTTATGCCCCAGGACTCTTGATCTGCACTCTACAACAGGAAGATGATCAACATAGTGCGGACCACCACCGTGCTACCAGTCAAGAACCAGGAGTCAAGGAGATCATGTGCAGATCCGCACAAGCAGCGGGTTGATCTGAAGGAGCGTGTGGTGGAGCTGAAGACTGAGCTTGCTGTCACCAAGAAGAAGTTGAAGGAGGGAGCTGATCAGCTGGCTCGAACCCAGACGGTGTGCAGCACTTTTTCTGATTCTCTGAAGCAGTCTGAGGCGAAGATCACTGAGCTGATCTCTCTGGCCACCAACGTTGTTACATATGCCACCTGGCGGGGAAAGATCAGTGGGATGCGTGCTGCACTCGAGGAGGCTCCCTCCAAGCAGGCCATAGAGGAAGAGGAGAAGCAGCTAGAGATGCTCTACCCCGCTCAACCTGATCTGAGTATGCTGATGCCTGAGGTTGGTAAGGTGAACTCTCCTGCACTGGCTGAGCAGGCTGCTCGGGGTGACGCTGGAATGTCCCAGGATGCTGCTGGCGGAGCTCAGGGAGCTATGGCGGCTGAGGATACGCAAGCTGATGCAGTACCTAAAATGAGTGGTCAGCAGGCAGAGGAGGTGCCAGAGGTGGAGGTCATTAATGTGACCGATATTAAGTTTTTATATTTTGATGAATTTTTTGGCAGTCTGGCCCAGAGGTGGCAGACTTTGTAAGTTTTAAACTTGTTCTTGTGTTTGCTCCGCCAGGGTGGCGGTTAAACTTGGGGCCGTATCTCTGGCCATATTTTGAAATGTCCCTTGTCATAGTTTGGCAAGGTTTTTACATATCGTGTGTTTGTTTATTCTCCCTGTTTTAGGAAGTTTGTGCCGTGTCAGTCTGCTTGACTGATTTAGGCGAGTCTTGTCACCCTGAGAAGGCTAACGTTCTGACTCAGCTAGCTGCCGTGTCAGCCTAATGGCTGATTTAGGCGTATGCCGCAATGTAAGGAGGAGTGGTCGTGTCAACCCAGGGGGCTGATTTGACCACCCGATCTGCAGTCACTGAAAAAGACCGATCCGGACCAATCTAGCTGTCGTGTCAGCCGGATGGCTGATTTAGGCGTATGCCGCAGTTTTTGGACTACTTAACCTTGTTCATGACGCAAGGTGTGTTCATCTCGTTTTATGCTAGCAGGTGGCGTCATTGAGGCAAGTTTATCGTCATTCTAGGACCAAATGGAGACGCTGCAGGATTCTGGTAGCGCAGATATCTCTACTTTCCATGTTCGTTTTTGCATGCATGCTGGGGCCCTGATTAAGTTCGATTAGTGCGAGCTACGTCCAGGGGGTGGTATCGGGGGTAGGCTGGATAAGCGTATTCACCGTCAACCAGGCTCCTTTCGTATGTTCCACATCACTTTGGTGAGGGTGCTCCTTGTGGAGATAATAGGTTAGGCATGTTGGAGTGTCATGTGCCTTGTCACCCCGCGTTGGCGATTGACAATCTGCTAGACATCCTTTCAAAGTACCATAGATACCGAATTCAAAGTGATGTATTTAGAGAAGCCTGAAAATAAGAAAATCTATTAGAATGATGTGAAGTACCTGTCGCCATCTCATGGGGTACCAGAGCAATTGTGGTCCCAGGACTCTGCCAGACCACACCATCCAATAGTAGTTTAAAGTTTAAAAACAACTAAAGACACCAGAAATAAGAGTGAAACTGGCAGTATGCCTACTACCGGATTTTTATTTTATCTTTAAAAATGATTTGGCTTCTCATAGTACATTATTCTGAAAGCTAGAGTCTACTTATTATCAAAAGTAATATCTCTTCAGGTGAAGTATGTTCCACGGGCGTTGTATGATTTGACCGTCCATAGTCATCAGTCTGTATGCACCATGGCCAACAACTCCTTCTACCTGCTATGGTCCTTCCCATTTGTAGGCGAATTTGCCTGCTTTTCGATTCTTGGTGTTCTGGAACATCTCTCGGAGAACCAGGTCTCCTACCTCCAGGAGCCTGATTTTTACGTTCTTGTTATAACTCCTGGCCACTGACTGTTTGTAGGCAGCCAAACGGATTTTTGCGCTTGCTCGCAGCTCGTCAATTGTGTCCAGGCTTCTGGCCATCTCTGCATTGTTCAGTTCCCTCGTCATATTTTCATACCTGTGAGTGGGAACTAGAACTTCTGATGGAATGACTGCTTCTGCGCCAAACACCAGGCTGAAGGGTGTTTGAGCTGTTGCTATCTTTGGTGTCGTTCTGTCTGACCATAACACTAGTGGCAATTCATCTGCCCACTTTCCTCCTAACTCCTGTAGCCTCCTTCTCAGATTGTCCATAATGATTTTATTGCTGGATTCAGCTTGTCCATTGGACTTTGGAGTCCTAGGTGCTGACTTTTTTAAGGTGATATTCCACCTGTCACAGTATCCCTCGGTATCGTTGGAGATGAATTGTGAGCCATTGTCACATATGATTTCTGATGGGATACCAAATCTGCAAATGATGTTTCGTTTTATGAACGAGATGACCTGTTTGTCCTTTACTTCCGTGAATGCTTCTGCCTCTATCCACTTGGAGAAGTAATCTGTTATTGCTAGCATCCAGGTTCTGTTTCCTGTGGCCCGTGGTAGAGGGCCTACTATGTCCATGCCCCATGCCATGAATGGACAGGGAGAAATAATAGGGTGCAGAGGCTCTGCTGGCCGGTGAATCATTGGTGTTGAGCGCGGGCGTCACACATTTTCGTGCGTGCTCTGCTGCATCCGCCTTCATTGAAGGCCAATAATATCCCTGTCTCGAGGGCTTTATTTGCCGACTCTTGCCCCTGCATGGTTTCCACATTCGCCGCCGTGGAGAGCATGTAACACGATCAGTGCTTCTTCCCCGTCCAGCACCGTAGGTAGGGACTCGCTAGCGATTTTCTGAATAGTGTATTATCAATGAGTATGAATCTGGAAGCCTTTATTCTAAAATCTCTCACTTCCTTCTTATCATCTGGTAGCTTGTTGTGGCGCAGCCAGTGTAGGTAAGGTGCGCGCCAGTCGTCTGCTGGATCGGCTACTTGATCAGGCGCCTGCCTGTTTGGCCGAGAGCTTTCACCTTCCTCTCAGAATCGCTGGATTTCCTTTTCGCTTTGTGGATCCTCCAGTTCACCTCTCACAATTTCGTCTCGCCTTCTCGGATAGAAGGTTCCAAAGATATATGTGCTATTGGAATGCTTGATAGCTCTGTTGGTTTGAATGTTGCCCCCAGGGGTTGCTAGGGAGGCGTCGCTTCCACGTTCTGATCCCCGGGAACCTATTTAAGCTTGCAAGTTTCGAATTTTTGTTTTAATTCCTTTGCTACTTTCGGGTATGCAATCATCTTCGAATCTCTGGCTATAAACTCATCATTCACGTGGTTGACTATTAATAGAGAATCACCGGATATGAGCGGTGTCGACTCGACTCCGAGCTAGCTTCATTCCCAATATCAAGGCCTCGTATTCTGTTTCATTGTTGGTTGCCTTGAATTCGCATCTCACGGCTTGTGCTATCGGTCTCCCCGTGGTGATCGCAGAATTAATCCTACACCCGCCCCCTTTGGTTGGAGGCTCAGTCGATATGCATCCGCGGACTTACGTCCTTGCTTCCTTCTAGAGTGAGGATCTTAGTATCTGCCAGATTCTGGATGGCCGGACTGAAGTCTGACACGAAGTCGGCCAATGCTTGTGATTTGATTGCTGTTCTAGGGTCGTATTGGATGTCGTATCCACTGAGGTGTATCGGCCATTTAGACATTCTTCCTGACAGTTCAGGCTTCCTCATGATAGCTTTTAGCGGGTAGTTTGTCACAACATGTATGATATGTGACTCAAAATAGGGACGCAGTTTGCGAGATGCTACTACCAATGCTAGTACTAACTTTTCAAGGATGTGTACCTGGTCTCTGCCGTGCAGAGAGACTTGCTTACGTAGTACACTTAATCGCTTCCGCTCCTTTTCTTGCTCTCGACCAGGACAAAGACTTTCTCGCTACTTCGTGACGGCTAGGTATAGGAATAATGGTTCTCCCCGGCTTCGGCTTTGATAGCGGTGGCGGGTCACTTGAGATAATGCTTCACTCTCAAGGCTTGCTCGTGCTCGAGGTCCATTCAAACTTCGGCTCTTCCTTAGTACGTCATAAAACAACCTGCATTTGTCTGAAGATCTTGAGATGAACTTGTTCAGGGCTGCTACCTTTCCAGCTTGTCTCTGAACATCTTTAGGCTTCTCGGGTGACTCCAGCTGCAAGACGGCTTTGATTTGCTCGATGCTGGCTTCTATTCCTCTTTGAGTTACAATATAGCCTAAGAACTTGCCAGAAGATACTCCGAAGGTGCACTTAGACGGGTTTAATTTCATCTTGTATTCCCTGAGGGTGCTGAATGTTTCTGCTAGATGCCGCATATGATCTTTGGCTTTTTCTGATTTCACCACCATGTCATCAATGTACACCTTCATGGTTCTTCCTATTTGTTCTTTGAACATTCGGTTGACCAACCTTTGATATGTGGAGCATGCGTTCTTTAGGCCGAATGGCATGACGTTGTAGCAATATATTCCTCTTTCAGACATAAATGCTGTCTTTTCTTGATCTGCAGGATCCATCTTGATCTGGTTGTATCCACTCCATGCGTCCAGGAATGTTAACATCTCGTGTCCAAATTCGTCCACCGTCCACCATTGCATCAATATGAGGCAGCGGGAATGGATCTTTAGGGCATGCTTTGTTGAGATCGGTGAAGTCCACACATACTCTCCACTTCCCATTCTTTTTAGGCACCACCACTACATTAGACAACCATTCTGGGTATTTTACTTCTCTTATCTTCTTTGCTGCTAGCAGGCTGTCCACTTCTTGGTTGATTACCTTATTTCTCTCTGCTGCGAACTTTCTCCTTCTCTGCCGGATGGGTTTACACTTTGGGTCCACGCTAAGCTTGTATGTTATGACGGATAGATCTATTCCTATCATATCATCGTGTGACCATGCAAAGCAATCCATGTTATCTTGCAAGAACTTGACTAGCTGCTGTCGTAAGCTTCCTGTACATCCTACTCCAATGAGCACGGTTCTTTCTGGGTGCAGCTTATCCAGGTTGATCTGATCCAGCTCTTCTGCTGGGGGTTCGATGTATTCGTCCTGGATAGGTCGTTTCCAGAATAATTGCTATGCGGGAGGGCTGGCAGTGCACTTGAGTGCCCTTTTATAGCAGCTTCTAGCTTCTTCCTGATCTCCTCTTATCGTTTCTACTCCCCATGGGGTGGGGAACTTTATGCACTGGTGGTATGTTGAGGGTACTGCCTTCATTTGATGCAACCATGGTCTTCCTAAGATGACGTTGTAAGTAGAGGGGCCATCTATAACCAGGTACCTGACTTGCTTATTGACTCCTCCCACATAGGTTGGGATGACTATCTCGCCTAGCGAGCTAGCTGTTTCTCCGCTGAAGCCTACTAGCGGAATAGTCTTCTTCTGTAAATCGTTCTCGCTGAATCCCATGTTCTCTATGGTTTTCAGCATGATTAAGTTGACCGAGCTTCCTGTATCTATCAAGACCTTTCTGACTGTGCAATTGGCCATTGATAAGGTGATAATAAGTGCGTCATGATGTTCTCGTTCATCGTATGTATCCCCTTCATCAAAGCTGACTGCTGGCAGATCTCTGTGAGATATTCTGCAAGAATTGGCTGGTCTGTCTCCTTTAGTCTCGGTGGCATGTCTTTTAGCTGCTGAGTATGTCAGGCCGCTTAAGTCTGAGCCGCCTGTTATCACGTTTATAATTTTGGTGCATGTGGGTGGGTCTGCCGGCTTGGCGGAGCCTACCTTATCCTGCTGCTTGCCCCCACGTGGTAATAGGTGGCTCAGCTTTCCTTGTTCGTACAGGCGCTTGATCTCTCTTCTCAATGTATAGCAATCCTCAGTGTTATGCCCAATATCACGGTGAAATTCGCACTTCTTCTTGCTATCCTTTCTCCAAGCTTGCTCTCCTACTGGTGGATTAGGCCACCTGACTCCATCACCCATCTCTCTAAGTGCCTTCAAGATTCCTCTGATGCCTGTAGTGAACCCATATTCTGCCAGGATGGGGAGTAGCTGATTTTCCTCGATTCTGTTGACTCCCCTCCCGTATGGTCTGTATCTCTCGTCCTTCTTGCTGGTGGTTTGCTTTCTTCCTGATTTCTCCACGGCTGAAGTACTAGAAATACTTGGTGTGCTCTGTAAGCTGGCTCTGGCTAGGATATCCTCTTCCAACCCGATTGCGGCAACACCGCCTTCTCCGTCTTTGCTTGAAACTATGGCATGGATGCATGGTTAACTGCTTGTATAGGTCAGAGTCGTGGTGGAGGCCTTTTCTGAAGGCTTCTACTGCTGTTGAAACATCACACTCTCGAACTGCTACCTTCTCATTGTTGAACCTAGTATTGTATTCTCCAATGCTCTCTCCTGCCCCCTGGACGATTCTGTACAAGTCTCCTGCGTGCTTCTGTGGCTTTCTGCTGCTTGCGAACTGTTGAGTAAATGCGTTCACCAATTCAGCAAATGTAGATATCGACCTGTTGGGCAGGCTCACAAACCATCGAAGTACTGGTCCCGTTAAGGTGGACCCGAACCCTTTGCACATGCAAGCCTCCTTGACCCGCCCCTATAGTCATTACCGTCATCATTTTCTCGCTTGTATTGGCCGACATGATCAAAGGGATCTCGTCTGTGCCGTCAAAGAGAGGCATGTTTGGATTTGTGAATCCCTTTGGCATGGTCAGAATGGATATGGTGTCCACGAATGGTGAGTCGGCATAACCGTCTCAGAGCCGCTTTCTCGAGTGGGGGTGGTAGCCCTGGAACCCCTTTCGGATCTCCTTTAGCTCAAGTCTCGATTAGTTATATTGGCCGAATCAACGGGGTCCGCCTATCACCGTCTCGCATACTTCCTCCCGATCCGGGTTCTTGAAGATTCTGTAAGCTCCGTGACCAGGGGGTTGTGGTAACGATTGTCCCCTGCGCCGCGCTTACTTGCTGGTTTGATTCGGATCCTGCTACAGTGTGTCGATCGATTCTTTGTGGGACTGGCGCCGACGGGAGGCCACCCGTTTGTATCTCTACGCGCTAGCCACCGGGTCCGCCAACTATCCGGTGTAAGGTATCCTAACCCTCGTGGAGTTATTCTTCCATCTGACGGTATCGTAGCTAAATCCAATCTTGTGATTATTTCAGCCGGTATCTGCCTGCTGCCTGATGCTCCTTGTGTCAGATCTACCAAGGGTGATCTTCCTTCACCGTCTGTTCATTTGAGTCTTTGGATCGCCGCTGAGGAGATCAATTTGTGCCCAGGGCTCTCTGTCTCTCCTTCTCACCTCAGCATCTGCTCTCCTTTGATCTTCTCTCATGTTTTCCATAGCTTTCTGGAGATTTTCCACGCCGGCGAGCAGGATTTGCGTGGGACTGGGCGGTGGAGTGACGCCTGAGTTTGATGTTCCTTTGTCTGATCTGGCCTGAGTTGAGGCAGCAGGGGTCTTAGGAGGAAAAGAGGCTTTTGTTGTCGGTATGATTCTTAAGGCATGTCCGGGAGTCTGCGTGGCCACTGCTGATGTTGGGTTTTGAGTAGATGGTGGTGGTGGCGACAGATGCCTGCTCCCTGACATAGCTTCAGATGCTTGCTTTTCCATTGTGTATCTAGGATATCAACGATTGACGACCACAATGCCCCACGGTGGGCGCCAAAGTGTTTAGGTATTTTTACCCAAATCGATTAATTAGGGTCAATGTAGTCTATATTCGTTGGTTGAATGTATGTTTGTTCGTACGTTGGTAAGTAAATAGGAAAATAAGGCGCGTAATGCAAATTGACACGTTAGATTTTGGTGACGCGGAAAACCCAATGTGGGAACAACCGCGGGAGGGACGGTACACTGCCAAGTATTGCACTATATGAATAGGAGGATGATTACAACGTTATCTTTTATGCTAATCTTGCTGGCGTTAGGTGTCAGGCCTGCAAGATCTCAGACGGGTGTATATTTGTGAATGGTATGCCGTGATGCGGTTGTCTTGAGTATAATCTTGAATGAATGTATGAATGAGTGAATGCCCTTCTTGACTTCCTTCCTTGGCTATTTATAGGGTAAGAACCCTAGATATATCCTACCTCAAATATGGAAAGAGAATATTATTTCCATAAGGACTTCTTTCCAAATCCGGACTCCCTTACCAATTCTCCCCAATCTCCCTAACTTCTCCCTAACTTCTCCCTAACTTCTCCCTGACTTCTCCTTTCCTTAACGCGGACACCTTCTATGACGGGCTTTTGATCCTTCTCAAGCCCGTTCCCCTTTTTCCTGACCGCGGGCTCCCTTCCTCCTCATCACTTCTTTGTAATCTTTATTTTATCAAATGGGCTTTCTTTATTGTGCTATTTTTAGCCCAAACAGCTAATTTGGTTTGTTTTGTCTAATTTGCAGAAATGAACCTGGAAGTGGTGAAACCGCGCCCTTTACGACCTACTTAGCATGCATTACGAGGAGACGGGAATATTGGAGCAAGAGACATATCTTGGAGTGCGTGAAGGAAGGTCAAGGGAGCTGCCAAAGACGAGTTAGAGGCTGACTTGATGGAAAACAACTCGATCGAGATAAATTGATGGTCAATCAAGTGGTTTGGCTGACACGAGGATTCGATCGAGTGATTCTATCTGCCCGATTGAAATGCTGATTGTGAGAGTTCCTCGATCGAGAGCTTTATCTGCTCGATCGAGAGGAAATGTTGGAGAAGACCTCGATCGAGTGGTCTGAATCCACTCGATCGAGAGGTTTGCTGTCTTATGCGGGCTTTAGTAACCCGTGATAGTTTATTTTTGTTAAGTTTGTATTTCCCTATTTAAGGGAAACGTAATTAGGTCATTAAGATCTATCTTTGACATACTTTTCATACTTTTGCTTTGAAACCTACTGCTTAATCTTTCTCTTAATCTTTGCTCTCGGCTTTACTTGTGGATTGTTCTCTACGACGGATTCATAAAGATTGTAATCACTCTATTACTCCTTAATCTTAATACTTATTACTTTGCTTACTTTAATCTCTTGTTCTTTAATTATCACTTTTGCCCTAATCTTGTTTATGCTTAATTACTATTGTTTTATCATGTTTCTAATTAGCATTCTTAATATTATTATTGCTGACACCATTAATAACATGAGTAGCTAATTCCTTTTATGTCGGGATTAGGGAATCCATGGTAGGATTGTGACGATGTAGCGAATAGACCAGATAATTTACATGTGAGAATCTGCCCCCATAGCAATTTAACTGTAACATCAATTTAGTTGAGTGCACGCTTCTAAATTACATTAATCTGGTTAAGTTTACTCCTAGATCGGAAGATTGGATTAGATAGACCTGCTATGAACAGTATACTACCCTAATGAGAACGGAAGTTAAGTTAGTGGAAATCTAGGATAGAAAGTGGACCGGAAGGACCTTTCCCTTATCCTTCTCACATTAGATTGTCTAGGCTATTTGCAGCTGAGTCGATAGACTACCATGGTGAACCGAAATCCTGGCATACTCTCTTTATTTGATCATCTTTATCACATTTTCCATTTTTATTGCTCTTGCTTAATTTCTCTTTCCCTTAATCTTTTAGTAGTTTAGTAACCAAAATCAAAACCCTCACTTTGTGACCTAATAGACGGACCTTTAGACAGATATCTTGCCTCCCTGTGGAGAATCAACCCTACTTATCACTAGCTTCTCTATTAGTATATTTAGGTTTATTTTTGGTACACAAACGACAGTATCAAATTTTGGCGCCGTTGCCGAGGAGGCAATAGCCCTATCTGTTTTTTGTTTCGTTTATTTTTATCCGTCTCAGGGAATTTTCATTCCTTGAGACAGTTCTCACTTATTTCTTTCAGTGTTGTGTATGTCCAGGTCAAACAGGTCGGAATTAGTCCCAGCTGATCCTGAGCCAGAGAGATCTTTTCGGCATAGACTCCGTCTGCAAAGAAAAATTCGAAGAGAAGACTTGAGTACTTTCGAACCCGAACTACAACACTTTCTTTTTGCAGAAGACTCGTCTTTTGAAGAAGACAATCTCACTTCTGCTATCAAGCCAGTAAAGATGCCTAACATAGCGAGTCACTCAAAGCCCACAGCTGCCTCGATTCTAAGGGTTTCAAGCTTGCGACAGAGGATGGTAACACTTTCGATATTCGTCCGTCCTATATAAATTTGGTCGAAAGAAACCTTTATCGAGGTGTGGTGGGTGAAGATCCGCGAAAGCATATGGAGTTCTTTACTGACTACTGCTCTACCATTCCTGCCACTAAGGGAGTGACTCAAGATAAGATAAAGGAAGTGCTATTTCCTTTTTCATTGACTGATGAAGCCAGGGAGTGGCTCACTTATCTTGATCGCACTGCAGCCGGTATCACCAACTGGGAGACCCTTGCTCTTGCCTTTTACAAAAGATACTTTCCTCCACAACGTACTAATCAGCTGAGGGGGACGATTACGAGTTTCAAACACGCCCCTGATGAGAATTTTTACGAGGCTTGGTGTCGGTTCAAGAAATTGGTGAGGTCTCTCCTTCACCATGGATTTGATCAGTGGTTTTTGTGCAACCAATTATACAACGGGTTGTACGATGACCACCGTGCTATACTTGACGCCTCATCCAATGGGAGATTCCAAAAGAACATTGATGATGATAAGGGATGGGGCATTATTGAGGAGATGGCGACCCATTGTGCTGAGTATGAGAACCCGAGGGACGATATTCGGACGGTGCATTCGGTCGACAATGCTGTTGTGGCTCAACTGGAAGCCATGAATGCTCGTTTTGACAGGTTAGAGTTGCAGCAAGCTGGTGATCAACAGACGGTTCATCTGTTGACTAGACAGGAAACTATCACTTGTGCGAGATGTAGGAGAAATGACGGTCACACTGCTGTAGACTGTCTGACAGAAAAGGAACAAGTCCTTGCCTTTCAGCAATATAGGCAAGGAGGAGGTTCCTACTACAATAATCAAGGGGCAGTCCATCCCAATTTGAGGTGGACAAGTCAGAATGTTCTTAATCCTACTCCTCCACCGCAGCAGCAGCAAGCCTATGTCCCTCCTCATAAGGCTCAACAAGGCTTCCAAAAGCCTCCTTCTTTTCCTCCACCGCATCAAGGAGCTTCATCTTCTAGTGGGGTGAGTGAGTTAACTGAGTTAAAGTCGATGATTCAATCATTGACTTAGCAGCTGCAAATGAGTGACCAACAAAAAGAATCTTCAATCAAGTCACTTGAAACTCAAGTTGCTCAGTTGGCCGCAAGCCAATCCACGAGGAAACCGGGTCATTTGCCATCTCAATCTGAGAAAAATCCGCACGAGACGATAAATTTGATTAACCTGAGAAGTGGTCGTTCTTATGAAGGACCAAAACTGTCAACTTTTGAGGACATATCAGACCCGAGGAGTGCTGTTGCGGAAGATGATCAGTTGTCTAATACTGAAATTATGCCTAGCACGAAGAAAATACTCGATCGACTGATTTCTGGTGGTCGATCGAGTAGAAATGTTGAAGAAAATGCTCGATTGAAGGGTTCTGAGGTTCGATCGAGTAAACTGGATATTCAAGGAACTGACCGAGAGGTTGAAACCACTCGATCGAGTAAAGATTATGAAGAAACCGTTCGATCGAGTGGAATTATGCCTCGATCGAGCACTGTGCATATAGAGGAACTCGATCGAGAAGCTGCTGATGCTCGATCGAGTGAAATATCACCTGAAAGGACTCGATCGAGAGGTAAAATGACTCGATCGAGTGAAAACAAGTTTGAACCCGCTGAGACATTGGAGGAAAGGAATAAAGGGCTCGAAATTCCTATCATTGTGCCCTTTCCAAGGCGATTACAGAACAACAAATCTAATCAACAGTTCGGAAAATTTGTCGAGCTCCTGAAAAGTTTACATGTTACTGTTCCATTGCCCGAGTTGCTTACTCAGGTACCCTCTTAATTAAAATTCATGAAAGAAATCTTATCGCGTAAGAGGCACATAAATGATCATGAGACGGTAGCTTTAACTGAAGTATGGACTGCCTTAGTTCAGAATAAGTTGCCACCCAAACAAACTGACCCGGGTAGCTTCTCAATTCCATGTCATATAGGAACCCATTTGATTGATAATGCGCTATGAGATTTAGGTGCTAACGTAAGCGTCTTACCTTTGTCTCTCGCTAGGAGACTCGGTCTGACCAAATTTGATTGCACTAACATGACCGTTCAGATGGTCGACCATAGCATATCACGACCACTAGGAGTTATAGAGGACATACCTGGCAAGATCGGAAGATTATTTATTCCCGTAGACTTCGTAGTTCTTGACATCCCCGAGGACACTCACACCCCTATTATTTTAGGGAGACCATTTTTATTCACTGCTCGTGCAGTGATCGATGTCGGGGGCAAGACACTTACATTTCAGGTAGGAGATGAAGAATTGATTTTTCATCAGTCTAAATCTCGTAGGGCTCCCATGCAAGTTCAACCTTGCAATGCCCTATCTTCTACTGACTCAGATATAGACACTCCATCTGAGAATGTTGAATTTTATGTTGCTATTGTAACCCCTCCGCCTCAGACTGAGAGCGAAAAGGAGGAACATTCTTCTGTTTTCCTTGCTGCAGGTACAGATGGAGTGGATGCTGGAGTTGCCAACGGTCAAAGTGCGATTAAAGTCAATCAGAATGGAGATGCTGATGTTAATAGGAATGACAAAGGGAAGAAGAAAGTTCGTGCATACGTGGACGTCAACTACTCTCCTTCTACTGGTTCAAATTCAAACTCATGGAGATCGAAGAGGACGGTCAAAGATGTTGAAGGGACCTCCTCCAGTCAGAAGCCCTCCTTTGGGCTACTGAAATGTTTTGGGCAATAAGCTGGGAATGCCCCGTGTAACGATTTGTAAAATTTAAATTTCCGTTGAACTTCTTTATTGCGTTTTTAGGACTGTTAGACTTTAGTTTAATTAGCGTAGCAAATATCGACTATAAACTGCTTATTTTGTGATTTGGTATTGTCGGGATATGTTTTTGCGTGTCTTTATGCAGGTTTGGGGAATTTATATCGCATTGGGATGAGTTGCACGAGAAAACAACTCGATCGAGTACTTTTTGTACTCGATCGAGTGGAATGCCCAAGGAAAGTGATCGATCGAGTAAAATCTGGCACTCGATCGAAATGTCAAAAAGGAGGAGTTCTCGATCGAGTGAGAAAATGTTCGATCGAGTAAGGTTGCTGCAAAGGTTCTCGATCGAGTGGTTTGAAATCACTCGATCGAGTAAATTTGGTTATCACACGCAGGGAGTTACCCTTTTAACTTCTATTTTTCATTCCTTTGTTTCATTCTTCATTTGCTTTTCTATTTCGTGCGATAAACCCCCATTTCCTCCATAGTTCTTGCCCCAATACCAAATCCAACACCCACATTATCATCCTTGCTAATAAATCGACTAAAGCCCTCAATCATCACCTTTAAATTCCTCTTTGTTGCGTTTAACTTGGGCGATTAGAGTTTGCGGGTTTTCTATTCAAAATCCGTCATTTTGCATTGGTTTTCGTCGATTTTTCTTGCTTAATTGTAGTGGGTAATTATCAAGTAAGTATTCCCTTTACTCTTTTGCTGTTTAATTGCTTATTTCGAGTTTAATTGGGTAATTAGGGTTTAGGGTCTAGCAATTTGATCGAAAACCCGACTGTTTGGGGATTTTTGGGTTTAATTGGTTTAATTGATTGTTTATTCCCTTTAGTTACTTGATTAGGATGGAAAGTATCTCCCTTCCCTCGACTAGCTCGACTGTTACTCCATCCTCGACTGAGACGGTGGTACCTGCTGTTACCACCGTCACTCCGACTGTTAGTTCAGCTGTTTTGTCTACTGTTTCCCCTGTTATTACTGCTGTTGCTAGCTCCGTCTCTGTCACGGCTAGCTCTGTTTCCGCTGTGTCTGCCTCTGTTTCAGCTAGCACTGCTGCTAGCTCTTTCTCTACTGCCTCTACTAGCACATCTATTGCTAGCACTTCTTGTACCATACCTACTCCGGTGACCACCCCTGCTGCGTGGTCACCAGCTGTCACAGCCGCCTACCGGGCTGCCTTAGTACCTCGTTCCGTCAGAGGACGGGCTTCTTCCTCAGGTACTAGAGGCCGGGGTCGCGGACGAGCCACACCTGCTGCTGGCCCTGTCACGATACGCTTTGACGACTCACTTGACCTGCACCCCGATTACCCCGAGGTACGTTTCGTTAACGGTATGCATCGTACTCGTTTCTTTGCTTTAGAGAGCTGTGATTTTGCTTCTACAAAGTTTTTGTGTCGTAAGTCACTTGATAGGTTAGGTATTTACGAGCCCGTAGTTGAGATCCTGAACGGGACGGGGATGTCGGGACTGATTACCATGAGTGCCTTGACCTACAAGTAGCTGACCCTCGAGTTTTTCAGCTCATTTACCTTCTCTGCCGGCGCCTACGCCACTGACCAGACTTGTGCTTGTGTTTCTTTCCGGTTTTTCAGCTCCTTTACCTTCCCCCGGCCCGTTACTTCTTGCGTCTCATTGGTGGGACCGTCTTTGGCCGTAAAGAACCAAACAATGTCAAACACATTGAGCTGTCTATTCTTGGAGGTTACCTGAACATTGATAGTGAGGGACCTTTTGTGCTTAACACTGCTTATCTGACTGCTCAGTATTTTCATAACATGGGGCAGAAGACGGCAGGCACCATTGTTTGCGGTGGCATAGCCACTTTTCTTGCCCGTTCTATCTTCCCTGACTTTCCTCGTGACTTACAGCACCTAGACACTGATAGGTACCTTGACATTGCTGCTATGTTGTCTATGTTTTGGCTTGCTTCTGACCAGCAGACATGGAAGATTTGTGGTTCCCTGTCTGTACCCCTACCTTGCACCACTCTGTAACATCTTACTCCCCTGCCCATTGTTAAGGGCAAGCTACCTCCACCACTACCCATGTTTCACCGCCCACTTGCTCCACCTCCTACCATGTCCGCTTCTAAGAAGCGGAAAAGACCTGAGACCGGAGAGGGATCCACACCTTCTACGGGTGGCCAGACTTCCACGGCCATTCCTACCCCGATCCCTACTCCTACTCCTGCACCTGACCAGACACAGCCGGTTTATCCGGCTAATTTTGTTCCACCTCCACCTTTTGAGGCGTCCACGGTCCTGGACCAAGGGCGCCGTGACGGTTTTCTTCTTGAGCTTCTTACCAGGCAGGCTCGTATGGAGCGGGACATTGCACTTGCTTTGTTCCCTTTAAACGAGTATCACATGAGGAGAGGACGTCCTGTCCCTGAGGGTTGGCCGCACCAGTCTTTCTACCGGTACCCAGCTGAGGGGTACCCACAGCCGGCCAGCGAGGCAGACACCGCTGAGGAGGAGGAGAGAGTACGCGCTGAGGAGACGAGGAGGAGAGAGCAGCAGGTAGACCCAGACTTCACGGTGGAGGACGTGGAGGACGAGGCTGACGAGTAGCTACTGGTCTACTCACTTCCCCAGTTTTCTGGCTGGTTTGGGGAAGTTCGTGTTTTGTATGTACATTCTTGCTCTTTTATTTATTTTTGTCTCCTTTTTATTTATTGTTTTTCATGTATTTATCGGTTGTATCTTTCCGTTCCCCTGTATATATCTGCTGGTGTATGCTGGAGGACAACGAGGGCGTTGTCCGTTTTGGTTTGGGGAGGGTAATGCATCCTTTGAGTCTGCATTTTTGTATTGTTTTTGCATTCACGTTTCCTTTTTCTGCTTGCATTGTATTTATTTCTTTTAAAAAATCATAAAAATCAAAAAAACAAATTAGAAAATTCAAAAAAATAAATCAAAAATATATTCACGTTTCATTTTGCATATAGGTTGACTCGGAACGGTTGATTTCCGTGATAATATTGCACTTTAACTTGTCATTTTTACTTGAGCCTTGCATTTTTATTGTCATTTATTAGCTGAGTCTTGCGCATATCTACGAGTTTTGTTCAAATTTAGCTGACTGTGTAGACTTGACCTGATAAATTGGCAACCTACTTACAATTTCTGAGATTTAGAGCCATATAACTGGTGACATTCATGACCAGCTTCCATAGGAATTGAGAGTAGTACTCCTTGTATAACATGTTTATCACTTTTGCACACTTATGAAATTCGATTGCTTGTCACTTGCATACATTCGGGTTTGTGGTCGGTGTCACATGCAGGGAGGTGCTTGCAAATTTTCCCTTCTTTCATTTTTCACCCAATTAGCTCCACTTTAGCCAAATATAGCCTTTTTGACCCATTAGCTACACCCAAAACTAAGCATGCCCAGTCAAGCTAGTCTAGTGTGATTATTGTGGTATGTTTATCCTTGTGCGAGTTTGGCCATTTCATTGTTTAGAGTTGGTGGAAAAATGAGAAGGAATGAAAAAAGACATGAAAAAGAAAAAAAAAAAGAATGAGACGTGTGAAAAGAAGAAAAAAAAAAGAAAAAAAGAGTTGAAAAAAAATCAGACGTGAAAGAAGGAAAGAGAAAGAAAGAAAAAAATTTGAAAAAGTTAGTTGAAATTGAAAATAAGACCGTATTAAAAAAAAGGGAAGTTTGTGATGGTCTCACTCCTCTGTTTTTATTTACATCTTTTTGAGGAGATAGTGTATTTTGTTAGTGAGATGTGTGCCATGAAAGGCACTTGCACTTTATTCTCTAGTCAGCTGAGATACGGATGGTCTTATTTGGTCTTGTTTAGGAACTGGCTTGACGCTCTACCTCCACATTTCCATAATCTGTTTTGCCTTTTCTCACCTGTAGCCTCACTTTCCCATATTATTTGTAAGCCCTTGGCTGTGACGGACATTGTTGGTTGGAATGTATGAATAGTACTTGAATCGTCTATTATTTTTGTTGCATGCATGTTATGTAGGTCGCAATTTAGGTGAGTGACTGTTTCTCTTTCTCTCTTATATATATATATATATATATATATATATATATATATATATATATATATATATATATATATATATATATATATATATATATATATTTATATATATATTTCACCCTTTGCTTCATGAGAGAAGAGTGACCACGTGAGAGTCCGATTTTGTTGGTCTTGCAAGGTCGATAGGTCAGCAATATATTGGTCTTGCAAGGTCGATAGGTCAGCAATATATTGGTCTTGCAAGGTCGATTTTGTTGGTCTTGCACGTGAGAGTCCGATTTTCACTTTCTCTCTTATATATATATATATATTTCACCCTTTGCTTTATTTATGGACATCTTATAACTCGTTTGCGTATTGACTGTTGTAGCTATGACTGTTAATTTTTGTTTGCATTAAATTGGTTTAAGTAGACAAGTTATAGCTAGCTCTGAGTTTTCATTTCTGTTCCATTAGTTTGCATTTAGTTTACTCGAGGACGAGTAAAGGTTCGGTTTGAGGAGATTTGATACGTGCAATTTATATAGTCTTTTTAGCCTTTTATTGCACGTATTTCTATGCCTTTTTGTATCGTTATGTATTGCAAAATTCCCCGAATTGGCTACTTTGGTTTGTTTTGTCTAATTTGCAGAAATGAACCTGGAAGTGGTGAAACCGCGCCCTTTACGTCCTACTTAGCATGCATTACGAGGAGACGGGAATATTGGAGCAAGAAACATATCTTGGACTGCGTGAAGAAAGGTCAAGGGAGCTGCCAAAGACGAGTTAGAGGCTGACTTGATGGAAAACTACTCGATCGAGATGAATTGATGGTCGATCGAGTGGTTTGGCTGACACGAGGATTCGATCGAGTGATTCTATCTGCTCGATCGAAATGCTGATTGTGAGAGTTCCTCGATCGAGAGCTTTATCTGCTCGATCGAGAGGGATGCTGGAGAATACCTCGATCGAGTGGTCTGAATCCACTCGATCGAGAGGTTTGCTGTCTTATGCGGGCTTTAGTAACCCATGATAGTTTATTTTTGTTAAGTTTGTATTTCCTTGTTCAAGGGATACGTAATTAGGTCATTAGGATCTATCTTTGACATACTTTTCATACTTTTGCTTTGAAACCTACTGCTTAATCTTTCTCTTAATCTTTGCTCTCGGCTTTACTTGTGGATTGTTCTCTACGCCGGATTCATAAAGATTGTAATCACTCTATTACTCCTTAATCTTAATACTTATTACTTTTCTTACTTTAATCTCTTGTTCTTTAATTATCACTTTTGCCCTAATCTCGTTTATGCTTAATTACAATTGTTTTATCATGTTTCTAATTAGCATTCTTAATATTATTATTGCTGACACCATTAATAACATGAGTAGCTAATTCCTTTTATGTCAGGATTAGGGAATCCATGGTAGGATTGTGACGATGTAGCAAATAGACCAGATAATTTACATGTGAGAATCTGCCCCCATAGCAATTTAACTGTAACATCAATTTAGTTGAGTGCACGCTTCTAAATTACATTAATCTGGTTAAGTTTACTCCTAGATCGGAAGATTGGATTAAATAGACCTGCTATGAACAGTAGACTACCCTAATGAGAACGGAAGTTAAGTTAGTGGAAATATAGGATAGAAAGTGGACCGGAAGGACCTTTCCCTTATCCTTCTCACAGTAGATTGTCTAGGTTATTTGCAGCTGAGTCGATAGACTACCATGGTGAACCGAAATCCTGGCATACTCTCTTTATTTGAACATCTTTATCACATTTTCCATTTTTATTGCTCTTGCTTAATTTCTGTTTCCCTTAATCTTTTAGTAGTTTAGAAATCAAAATCAAAACCCCCACTTTGTGACCTAATAGACGGACCTTTAGACATATATCTTGCCTCCCTGTGGAGAATCGACCCTACTTATCACTAGCTTCCCTGTTAGTATATTTAGGTTTATTTTTGGTACACAAACGACAGTATCAGTGCTCGCTATAGCAGGGGGTAAAACTCCGTTTCCAATCACCATACAAGCACCAAAGAAAGCTAACAAATGCAAAAATCTTTGCAAAACTCGATGCTTTTCCAAAGTCGATTTAAGCCTAAACCCAAGAGATGATTGATTCCGACTAATTAACATATCTTTGTTATATACTCAAACAATTCCTCATCAGGCAACTTGCCATTAGGAAGCGAATTAACCCAGCCATGTCGACATAGCTACGAATACAGAGCAAATGTCCCTCCTTCAACATTATTATCAGCTCTATGTACAATGCAAAGGGATAAAAGTAAGAGTCCAAAAAGTGAAGCTTAACGGCCCAAAAATCTCTTAATTTGTCTTAGAATGCTCACTATCTTCTGCAAATGCACTCTTATGAACATATAATGGAGCTTCGGTATTATGCCAACGCCAAAACTTGCTTACATGATTCCTTCTGCATCAATACAAAACACAATAACAACTTTGCTCTGCTCTTCATAAAGCATAGTACTCTTATTCCCTCCGTCTCGTTGATTTGTTTACCTTTTTTGTTCTTTTTGAGACGTATATTAATCAAAGGGAAACAAATGACTACAACGGGGGAAATTAGTAAAACATGCAAATAATGCAATCAAGATTCAATTTATACTCCACAAAAATGACACTATGACAAATGCCCAATTTCAGGCAGAATGGACCCGTTAAACAAGTTTGCGCTAAGATCTAAGACAGTAAGCTTGGATAGATTACCAATGTTAAGAGAGATTTGACCTGTAAGATAGTTGTACTAAGAATGAAGCTTGTGAGATTGGAAAATGCACTGAAATTGAACTTGGTTAATGTCCCTGTGATACCATGATCAGTAAGGATGATCGCGACGACGGAACTATGACCATCACACACAATGCCAGTCCGGTTACAAAGGTTATCAGCATTGGAATGACTCCATGATGTAAGAGGATCAGGTTCAAACATTGAGTTTTTCCACTGAATGACTGCTATTGTTGCTTCTAATTCTGTTGCAGCTAGTAAAACAGTAATGATTTGTGTCATAATTAAGAAACCCAACATTACTTTTTGTGCCATAACTTTAGATTTTGAAGTTTTTTTTTTGCCATGGTTGGAAGTAGCAAACTAACAAATATTATTTTCCGGTATTTAGCAATGACAATATTTTGGCATGGTGTGCTGTGTGTGTATCAAGGAGTGTCAAAGCTCTCTTAAAAAATTGAATATCAGTCATGTTCACATTTTGGTTGACTGCTGAAATTCTGGTGCCTGGTTAAGAACAACTTGTTTGCCAAGTATGACCAATAAACGACTATAATCGATTACCCCCTCTATCCCGGTCATTTGTTGTCCTTTTCTATTTTTGAGAAGATGAATCTTAGTGAATGAATTTTAGTAAAATGGGTAATTGAATTAGAGAGAAAGATGTATACTTGACTCTCATACGAGCAAGACGATCAGCAACAGAAGTGTCTTTCTCAAGCTTGCGGCTGTAACTTGAAAGTGGATAAACTGCTACTACTGATGATGATTTAGCCACCATTGGTGTTGCTTTCTTCTCGCGCTTCAATAGAGGGATGTGATCCTCTTGGCTAACTACTTCCGCATAGTTTGCAGCAATTTCACTTAGCTTAGCTCGTTGGCGAATAAGCTGGTCAGCATCGTGAAGACTGAGATAGCGAACAAGGCGTCCAGAGTAAGATAGGACCATCTATGACACAAATAAGTTCAATAGCAGATAAAAGTAAAAGCATAACTGAAACAAAATAGAGACCATATAATTTGTAAACGATATCACTACTCACAAGCCATACCAATTTAATGACAAAGTTAGAGTATGCTACTTAGCTAATTTATCTAACTATTGTAGTAAGTCAGTTAGGCAGAGGAAAAACAACCAAGATTTAAAACACAGTGCAATTGAGATATTGCTATATAAAATATATAAACACATCTGACCACCTCACCTATGAAGAGACCGTACATCTTTGGGAAGTGAAGGAAATCGATGACGAATACAGCAGGAGACGCCAAAACCGACATAATCCAAGCACCTAAAAAAAACCCTAAATTATTGCATGCAATCAATTTAAACTCATAAACTAAACCCTAACTTACAGCAAGTTACCTGCTAGAATCCGTCTCTCCTCATACTCAACAATTTGTAAAAATTTTATTTCATGCATGCTAAAAAAAATTGAAAGACTAACACCAGAATCTACCGGGCAAATCTGGTAAAATGGCAAATGACAATTAAAAAAAATATAAACAAAAAGACAAACAAAAACACAAAAATAATACAGAAATTGAAAATGGAAAAATAAAGTCTACTCTTTTGCGCCACAAATTATTACATGCAATTAATTAAAACTTACAAAAAATCCCAAAATTATTGCATGCCATCAATAATAATCCCAAAAACTTACATAAAAGCAAATGGAAAAAAGCTAATAGGCTGACCTGAAGTGTGATCCGTCGCTGAAAAAAGCGCTTGTCAATTAAAATAACCAGAAATTGCATGAAGACGAAAATAGTGGATGATCTGGAACAACGATGAATAAAGAAAGAATATGTGGTTGGATTAGAATTAGAATCAGAATCAGATACAGATAAGAGGAAAGAAGAAAAATGATGGCAATCGAGTAGTAATCGTCTAATCGACAAACCCATCTTCAAAAGAAAAAGAAAAGAAAGATAGAGGGAGAGATGGAGAGAGTGAAAACACAAATGTAATATTAAGCAGGGGCAAAATAGGGAGAAATGGAAAGAGTTACTGTTCTGGCTACAGTAGCAAGGGTTGGGGTTTTTTAAAGAGTATGGATAAAAGTTCATTTTACTCATAAAAATTTAATTATTTCACTAAAAATCATTAAAATAAGCAATAATCATCCATAAATCATCAAAATGTCCTAAATATATTTTAGAACCAGAATATATTACATGCAAAAAATTCCATGGCTTTATCCTTATAAATCACAACTTATCTAGTTTTAATTAAGTTACATTTAACTCGAAAAACCAAACCGATTATGCATGCAACACCAAAGCTCTTGATGCCAATTGTTAGGTTCATATACCCTAATTAGAGTCTTCTAATGGTGATTTTAATTAACTTGTTAATATAAACCTTGTGGATCTAGTGCATGCATGACAAAATAAACAAAAGGGAAATTATATTTCTTACATCATATGGACGAATTTAAGGGCACTAGTTTTGGACTCCTTCCAAAACTAGATCTTGAGCTATTACCATTATGGATGATCCTCCATGAACTCAAACTTTCAAATTAGAAAGTCTCCTCTTGTTTCACCCAAGATTCATCCCAAAACTCTAGTAAAATTATTAACTAGATAATTTTTACTAGAACCTTAAATAATTAGATCTAATGTGATATTTTTAGAGAATGCGATTAGAGAGAGAATGCGATTAGAGAGAGACTGCGATTTAGGGTTCTTCTAATTTTGTTACTGCAATGGCTCGACAAAAGAGGAATAATCCCAAATCTAATAGAGTAATATCACATAATAATTCATCAAAAACCAAAAAAACTAGTAATACGCCACATAATAATGCTAGTGGATCGCGATTTCAATCTTTGGATCATGAAGATGATGTTCTTCCTGCTGATATTCAGTGCGAGGAACACGTTCATGCTTCTGAAGATGAAATCCGGCCATTCTCCCTTAGTAATAGAATGAGTTCGATTGTTGAGGAGGAATCCGATGACGGTAGCGACTGGACGGAGGTTTCTCAGCATTCCCAAGAGTCTGAATCGTCTAGGGTAAGACCTCTTCAACTAACTAGTGATGATGTTGAGAATGAACTTGCGTATTGGTCTACAGCAGTGTATTGTTACGTGTTGGGTTCGAATCCGCCGTTTAAAGTGGTTGAGGGTTTTGTTAAACGGGTATGGGGATATACTGAGTATGAAAAAATTTCTTTCCATTCTAATGGTATTTTCCTTGTTCGTTTCAAAACTGAAGCCATGAAGTTGCGTGTGTTGCAAGCGGGTCCTGTGTTTTTTGATAACAAACCTGTGGTAGTTAAGGAATGGACTCCTACCTCGAAATTGGTCAGGGAAACTGTGGATATGGTGCCTATCTGGATCAGGTTCTATGGTTTGCCGCTGAAATTTTGGGGTAATGCTCTGATGAAAATTGCTAGTCTGGTAGGGAAGCCAGTGAGAGTTGATAGTAATACCCAGCTTAAAACTTTCATTGGACATGCTAGAGTGATGATTGAGGTCAAGATGGGGGGGAATTTTTCTGATGTCATAGAGTTTGCTGATGAGATGGATGTTGTGCACAGGCAGATAGTCCATTATGAATGGAAACCGGTACTGTGTGCTGGATGCAATGGTTTAGGGCACATACAGAGAGATTGTAGGAAGAAGCAGGAGCCTCGCCAACAGAAGGTGAGGCAAGTCTGGGTACCTAAGAGGCAGACCCAACAACCTGGTGAACCTGCACCTCCTGTGGTTCCTGTGGCTCCTGGGCCAAATTTTCCTTTGGTCCAGACTCAGCCTGTTGGTAGGGGTTATGCAAGGGGGATGGTCACTCCTATACCATGCCCATTCACTCCTTTATCTTCTGCCAGAATTCTCACTAGAATATCCAGACAGGGGACTCAACATTGAACTGGTATTAGAACTTTTATGGAGGTCCTTGAGCATTCTGTCCACTACAGGAGGGTGCTTGAGGAGGACATAATTGGGGAACATCCTTTGCTGGAAAATGGATAGCATTGGGTTCTGGAACGTTCGAGGTATGAATAATGAGAATAAGCAAAAGGACATTAGGTGGTTTTTGCATAATAATAATGTAGGTTTTTTTGGTTTACTAGAGACTAGAGTTAGATTACCTGCTATTAATAAAGTTCACCAAGGCATTGGAAATGAATGGGCTATGGTTAATAATATTAGTAGTCATGATGGAGGCAGAATATGGATTATTTGGGATGATACTAACTATAAGGTGGAGGTTCTGAGTTCTGAAGCTCAAGTTATTAATGCTAGAGTCACTTTTATTCCTACTGGGGATATATGGTGGACCTCTGTGGTTTATGGTTTTAATAGGGTTGCTGATAGAATACCACTGTGGCAGTCCCTTCAGTTGATGCATCAGGTGGTGGCTGGCCCGTGGGTGGTTATGGGAGATTTCAATAGTGTCCTTGCAATGGATGAGAGGATTGGTTCTGAGATTTCTGTTGCAGAGATGAGGGATTTTCAGGACTGTGTGGATACTTGTGGTATAGGGGACATCCCTGCCTATGGAGCTTTTTTTACCTGGAATAATAAGCAGGAGGTGGGGGATCTGGTGTTTAGAAGGATTGACAGAGCCATGGTCAATGATGATTGGTTAATCAAATACCCTGACACTCTTACTATGTTCCACCCTGAAGGCCTTTTTGATCATTTCCCTTGCACTATGGTCATGAAACCTGATGGGGTAAGGAAGAGAGGGAATTTTAAATATTTCAATATGTGGGGCAAGGACCCTGAGTTTCTCAAGATAGTTCAGACTGTTTGGGAGGCTAATATTCCTGGTCATAAGATTTTTCAGTTTGTTAAGAAACTGAAACTGTTGAAGAGACCTTTGAAGGAGTTAAATGGTGCTAATTATGCTCAGATAGAGACTACTGCAAGACTGGCTCAAGTGCTGCTTCATGATGCTCAGACCAAATTGCAGTTGGACCCTAGGAATATCATCCTTCAGAAGGAGGCTCAGGATGCAGCTGTAATCTATAAAGAAAGGGCTGAGGCTAAAAGGAGTTTTCTAGCTCAAAAAGCTAAAATTCAGTGGCTCTCTGAGGGGGATGGAAACACCAAATTTTTCCATAGTGCTATTAAGGCAAGGAGAATGCAAAATAAGATTTTAGCCATCAAAGATATGGATGATAAGTTGGCCTCTACTGCAATTGAGATTGAGGAGGCTTTTATACGATACCGTAAGTCAAAATTGGGGGCCTGCACACCTGTGACTAGGGTTCATGTCCCAACTGTTAGGAAGGGCTCTGTTATTAATTTGGATCAGGGGAATTTCCTTACTGCTGAGGTCACTTCCAGTGAGATCAAGGAAGCCTTAGCTGCTATTCCTCCTAATAAGGCGCCTGGGCCTGATGGGTTCACATCCCAGTTTTTTAAAGATGCTTCTGATGTGGTGGGGAATGATCTAATTGAGGCAGTTCAGGAATTTTTTAACTCTGGTAGGATGCTTAAACAGGTTAATGCCACTACTCTTACCTTGATTCCCAAGAAGGTTAGGCCTGAGAATGTAGCAGATTTCAGACCCATTGCATGCTGCAATGTGATCTATAAGGTCATTTCTAAAGTCATTTGCAATAGGCTGGCTAGAGTTTTGCCTAGTATTGTTAGTGAGAACCAAAGTGCGTTTATAAAAGGGAGAGATATTGTGGATAACATACTTATTTGCCAAGATTTGGTGAGATTGTATAAGAGGAAGTCTTGCTCCCCAAGGTGTCTTATGAAAATTGATTTGAAGAAAGCTTATGACTCCATTGAGTGGGAGTTTATTAAGCAAATGATGAGGGCTCTGAGATTCCCTAGGAGATTCATTCTTTGGATTATGGAATGTATTTCTACACCCTGGTTTACTTTATCTCTAAATGGCAATAGTTTTGGATACTTTCAAGGCAAAAGAGGGATTAGATAAGGGGATCCTATGTCTCCATTGTTATTTACTCTTTGTATGGAGTACTTAAGTAGAATTCTTGCTGAGGTGACTTCTACCATGGAGTTTAGTTATCATCCCCTTTGTAGACCACTTGGGTTGACCCATTTGTGCTTTGCAGATGACCTCTTAATGTTCTGTAGGGGGGATAGAGGATCTATAATTGTGTTGTTGAGAGCCTTTGCTACATTCTCAAAGGCTTCTGGTTTGGTGATGAATTGTGAGAAATCTGACATTTATTTTAATGGGGTGAGAGCTGAGGAGGTTCACTACATTCTGAATATCTCTGGGTTCAGAGAGGGGCAACTTCCTTTTAGGTACTTAGGGATTCCCATCTCTCATAAAAGGATGGCCATTGGTGATTGCTCTAGACTTGTAGAGAAAGTGGTGTTGAGAATCAGAGGTTGGGGGGCCAGAAAACTTAGCTATGCTGGGAGATTGGTCCTTGTTCAGGCTGTTTTGACACAATTGCATACTTTTTGGGCACGCATTTTCCTTATTCCTGTGACTGTTCATGATAGAATAGAGAGGATATGCAGGAATTACTTGTGGGGAGGATCTGAGCATTTCCACAAAATTTCTAATGTTGCTTGGGAAAAAGTCTGTTGTGATAAGAAGTATGGAGGACTGGGAATTGTTCATTGCAGGAAGTGGAACATGGCTATGATGGGCAAATTTGTTTGGTGGTTGGTTTCTAAGGCTGATCATATGTGGATTAAGTGGGTTAACCATATTTACATTAAGGGGCAGGACTGGCTTTCTTACATTCCCCCTGGTCAGTCTAGTTGGTCTTGGCGTATGATTTGCAAAACTAAGGAGAAATTGAAGGAAGGGTTCTATGCAGGGGAGTGGACTGAACAACATGCTTACTCTGTTGCTCATGGGTACCATTGGCTGCAAGGCCCTCAGGATAAGGTGAGTTGGCTTCCTCTGATTTGGAATAAAATTAACTTACCTAAGCACTCGTTCATTGGGTGGCTAGCTGTCCAACAGAGACTCCTGACAAAAGATAGATTGCTGCAATTTGGGATCATCACTGATGACCAATGTGACTTGTGTATGGCTCACACTGAGACGCATCAACACATTCTATATGACTGTGTTTTTAGTGCCAGGTGCTGGAGTTTGCTGAAGTGTTGGCTAGGGATTAATATGCCTGCAGATAACATTCTTGGCTGGAGTTTACAGTGGCGATGCAGATCATTGGTGAAGAAACATATTGTATTTGCTGCTATCCTTGCAATGGTGTATCATATCTGGCAAGTTCGCAACCTAAGCAGAATTGATCTTTTGGTACCTAGACCTGAGGTGCTTGTTGCTAGGGTGAAGAAAGATGTCCAGCTGCGTGGTCATTGCATTACGTGGGGGACTAAGCTTCAACAGATGAATTGGTTACCATGGACTAGTATGATTTGATTGTGTATGCTAGTAGGCTATGGTAATAGTTTGTGATGTACTTGGTGAACTTGTAATCTTAAACTCATTATTATTATAATATATTTCACATCTCACCAAAAAAAAATGTGATATTTTCATTACTACTATAGTAATTTTTGAGATTTTATTAGATTTAGAACAAATGTTGTGCATAAACAATTTATGTTAAGTATTAGAGAGAAGAAGAGAGATTTTCATAAAACATATGAAAAATAAGAGTAAGTATCAAAAATGAGAACAACTCTTCTCATCTTAATAGGGCACCGATTTTGAAGGGATAGGGAAGACCAATTTTTACTTCTCAATGCCATTTTTGTCTTCACAAGAAAGAACTAGAGTAGGTCTAGGTATAAGCATGTTTTAGGGTCATCATGATGTTCCTTTAAGCATAAAATAAAATAATCACCCACTAACTATCCCAAAAATTCGGTCCACTCTAGTAAAATGGACATCCATTTTATCTTTGTCATTTGTCATATGTAATATGTTGTGACATGTGACATGTAACATGTCATTATTAATATAAATGCATATTTAACCAATTAAATATCATTATATATTAAATAAATTATATTTAACAAGTTAACAAGTAATTCACAATTAAGTCTAGTTAATATAATCTACAACATCTTGTAATTATAACTAACTAATTACTCTTATCTATAATGTTTCATAAACATTAATCAATTTTAGTAATATAACAAATTAATGACTAAATTGAATCTTATTTAATCACATTACAATAAGATATATAATTCTCACTAATAAATAAATTTGTTCAATTTAAGGATTTAATTAATCCGTATCAATATACGATTAATTAACTTTTCTGTTTGGGAATCGTCCTATAGGTGTGACCTTAAGGGATCAATCGATCACCACCGTCAAACGACGAAGAATGTCAAACTCTAGTTAGCCAATCATTACCGATTAATGTTGATCAGTTGACTATATAATTGAATCATCCCTTACGTATTCTTATTATGAGATTTAAACATGTGATCGCATTATTGTCGAGGACACATACTCCAACAATCCGGACATGTTCGGTTTGTCGTTGATGATTACCCATATACCCGTCTTCCCCCCCTCTCGTCATTCTCTCCTGCCACTCACCCTCAACGATTGGTGTACTCTATCCATTTCACTCCTTCAACCACCTGCTGTCACCTCACCTCCTGTGCAAACCCCAACTTTAACCCCACGCACAACCTCTCCTACCACTAACCAAACCACCTCTCCCAATGTTGCCCAATCCTACTCTCCCACCGCTCAACCTACCTCCACTATTTTCCCTTCCTCAAATAACTCTCTTTCTCCCAATAGTCCAGCCTCTGCCATCTCCCCTCCCTCCACACCTCCTGTCTCACTTGTCCCCAATAACCCACTCCCTGACCCAACCTAACCAGCCCACAACCATGGCACTCGTCTCGCCAACAACATACGGAAACCAAACCCGAAATACGCTAAATTTGCTCAGGCCACTACCACTCCTCACCACTTACCCACCACAATGAAACAAGCCCATATCCTACCCCAATGTCATGCTGCAATGCAGGAGGAATTTAATGCTCTTGAGCGTAATGTCACTTGGTCACTTCTCCCTTATCAATCATCTCAAAATATCATAGGATGCAAATGGGTGTACCGTATAAAATACAATCCTCATGGAACATTCAAGCAACACAAAGCTGGACTTTTAGCTAAAGGTTTTCATCAACGATCGGGCATCGAATATAATGAAACATTCAGCCCAGTTGTGAAACCAACAACGGTTCGTCTCATTCTTTCTCTTCTCGTGGCTCATAATTGGTCTCTTCGACAACTCGATGTGAACAATGCTTTTTTACAAGGTAAATTAATGGAAAATGTCTTTATTAGTTCAACCCCCTGGTTTTGATGATCAACCCAAATCCGACTATGTTTGCCAATTACACAAAGCCATTTATGGCCTCAAACAAGCTCCACGAGCTAGGTATATAGAACCTAAAACCTACCTTCAAACTTACGGTTTTCAACAATCCCTTTCGGACTCCTCACTATTTATTCTCAAAAATATTAATGCTCTTATTTATATATTAGTTTACGTTGGCTATATAATCGTCACGGGACCGAATCCGACTAATTTACAAAACTTTATCACCTGCCTTGACACTCGTTTTTCAATTAAATATCTTGGTCATCTTTCTTATTTTCTGGGTGTTGAGGTGGTACCCAATTCACTTGGTCTTCACCTTAACCAATCAAAATATATTACCGATCTTCTGATCAAGTACAATATGGTTGATGCCACCCTCCTCCACCCTTATATATATCGACTCACCTATCCCTGATCACAGAAGATAATTAACCTATTCACAACCAAGCTAACTAGCTACGATCACTCCTCACCGAGCTCCAAATTACCGTCACAAAACCACCTGTAATCTACTGTGACGACTTATCTGCCACTCACTATGCTGCCAACCCCGTGTTTTATTCCCGAATGAACAACCTACGCAATATCCGAATTCAGCACATTGCGAGTAAAGACCGGCTCGTTGACGCTCTAACGAAATTGCTTCACAAAGGTCGTTGTCATGAGTTCCATGTCAAGATCGGACTCTTGCCTCGCACATCCGACTTGCGGGGGCATATTAGGAATATAGAAGATACTCCAATATTACAAGATCAGTCAAGCTCACACAAGATTAATCAAGCTCCTACAATCAAGCATGAATCATTGTAATTATAGCACATAATTATCTTGTAATTATAGTAATTCTTTCACACTTTATATGTAATATTTCCTCATGTAAATTGATTTTGTTAACATAATTAAGTCATGTAATTGTACTATATAATGTACTCCTATAATATGGAATAAATTATCCTTTATTCAATCTTTACATCTTCATCATTGATCTAGTGTATCCATACATATACAGTTAAGCAAGTAACCATCGTCCACCGAATAGTTCTGTACTAACTACCATGCGAAATAAACCGCATAATACATAAAAAAAAAATTCAGAAACTTGTAAGTTAAACCAGATTGCACCAAAGTTCCAGATTTCTATGTCCTCTCACATATTGATATAATCATCATCACAAACCATATTTTATTGGCCAAATTATTATTTTTACCCGTATATTCAAACAAACACTCAACCGTTCCCACCGAGAAGACCCATTTGTATAATCAACGAACATGTCGTCTTCAAACCGTACCGAAAATCCCGATTTGGACATTGTCTTATGTATCGTTCCGACCATTATCATCAAACGAAAAATACTCTTAAGAATGTTGGAGTTCAAACCTCATAGCAATTCATCCCAATCGGAACAACCAGAAGGTGGTTGCGCATGGTAAGACGAAGTTTTCGACAAGATATATAGCAAACCAAAGGTTGGGATCTCAACGGATCAGTGGATCACTTGTTAATGACATTATGGTTTAGAGGTTGTTGCGGGCTATGTTCATATATCGCGTATAACAATCCGTGCTCACTTACTCAAAGGTAGATGCTGTAATAATTTACAGTGATGTCTTGAGTTGTTAGTGTTAATGATCACAAGGCATTTAAGTGTATTCGGGTTTTCATGTTAAAGTCGGTTTGAGCTTAGAGTCGATATAATGTGAGAAGGGGAGTACAATGTGTACGCTCATATAATCGTATATCGAGTTCAGGGTTATAATGGATAATGTAATGATAAATGTTTTTATCATGTGTTAAAGGAGAATTCCACGTCCTACATCGGGTTTGGATACTCAGGGTTAAGTATATTGATACTTAGAATATAGCACTATAAAAACCCAACCACCACCGTCGTAGCACAACCCCAATAAGGTGGGATGTGTACCTTTGAGCTCATTGTTTGTCCCAATTTAAACCCAAAAGTACAAGACTTTGTTACTAAGTCGTGGGTGGAATCCTTTATAAATATATCACAAGTCTCTTATTTTCCTGATGTGAGACAACTTAATCTCATAACGTCATGGGCTGTTACAAACTCCCCCACTTAAAGGACACAATGTCCTCGTTGTGCCTTCAAGGTGACCGCAGCCAAGCCCAGAATCCTCCCCCGCTGGGTGGGTGACCCGAGTACTCCTGACCACAGACTCACCACACAATCGCAGGGTTGCTTTGGTACAATTTATAACACCCCGGCCCAAATCCTAAGTCGAGAGCGGTCACTCAAGGTAGCTCGCTGACAAGCTAATCGTATACCTACCAAAAATAACCAACTGGTCTCTAACTAATATAGCTAGGGAAGTCGGGATTGTATCCACAGGGAGGCAAGTTCTCTGTTAAAGGTCCGTCTATTAGGTCACAAATGGGGGTTGGATTTTTGATTTCTAAACTAATAAAAGATTAAGGGAAAGAGAAATTAAACAAGAGTAATAAAAGTGAGAAAATGTAATAATGATCAAATAGAGAAAGTATGCCAGGATTTCGGTTCACCATGGTAGTCTATCGACTCAGCTGCAAATAGCCTAGACAATTTACTGTGATAAGGATACAATAAAGGTCCTCCCGGTCCACTTTCTATCCTAGAAACCCACTAATTTAACTTCCGTCCTCATTAGGGTGGTCTACTGTTCATAGCAGGTCTATTTAATCCAATCTTCCGATCCAGGAGTAAAATTAACCAGATTAAAGGTAACTTAGAAGTGTGCACTCAACTAAGTTGATATTACAATTAAATTGCTATGGGGACAGATTCTCACAAATAAATTATCTAGTCTATTCGCTACATCGTCACAATCCTACCAAGGATTCCCTAATCCTGACATAAAAGGAATTAGCTACTCATAATATTAATGGTGTCAACAATAACAATAATGAGTGTACTAATCAAAGGCATGATGAAATAATGATAATTAAGCATAAACTAAATTAGGGCAGAAATAACAGAGAGAAAACAAAGATTAAAGTAAACAAAGTAAATAAGATTAAGATCAAGGAAGAAAGAGTGATTACAATCAAAAGCAATCCGGCGTAAAGATCAATCCACAAGCAAAGTACGAGATTAAGAGATTAAGCAGTAGGTTTGGAAGCAAAAGTAGAAGAAGAGTATGTGAAAGATATCTAATGACCTAATTAACGATTGCTTAAATAGGAAAAACAAAGCTTAACCAAAATTATCGTAACATGGGTCACTAAAGCCCGCGTGGAATAGCAAACCACTCGATTGAGTGAATTCAGACCACTCGATCGAGGTCTTCTCCAGCATTTCCTCTCAATCGAGCAAATAAAGCTCTCGATCGAGGAACTCCAGTATTCAGCATTTCGATCGAGCATGTAGAAGTACTCGATCGACCTCTCGTGTCATTCAAACAACTCGATCGAACCATAAAACTTCTCGATCGAGTGCTTTTCTTCAGATCAGCCTCTTAAGCTGTCTTTGACCGCCTCGTTGACAACCCTTCACGCACTCCAAGACATATTTCTTGCTCTAACATTCCCGTCTCCTCATTATGCATGCTAAATAGGACGAATAAAGTACGGTTCCACCACTTTCAAGTTTATATCTGCAAATCGGACAAAACAAACCAAAGTAGCCAATTCGGGGCATTTTGCAATACATAAAAGTACAAAAATGCATAGAAATACGTACTATAAAAGGCTAAAAAGACTATATAAATTGCACGTATCAAATCTCCCAAAACCGAACCTTTACTCGTCCTCGAGTAAACTAAGTGCAAACTAATGGAACGGAAATGAAAACTCAGAGCTAGCTATAACTTGTCTACTTGAACCAATTTAGTGCAAACAAAAATCAATAGTCATAGCTACAGCAGTCAATACGCAAACGAGTTATAAGATGTCCATAAATAAAGCTGACCTATCGACCTTGCAAGACCAACAAAATCGGACTCTCACGTGGTCGTTCTTCTCTCATGAAGCAAAGGGTGAATTATATATGTATAAGAGAGAAAGAGAAACAATCACTCACCTAAACTGCGACCTACATAACATGCATGCAACAAAAATGATAGACGATTCAAGTACTATGCATACACTCCAACCAACAATGTCCGTCACAGCCGAGGGCTTACAAATAATATGGGAAAGTGAGGTTCAGGTGAGAAAGGCAAAACATATTATGGGAATGTGTAGGTAAGCGTCAAGCTAGCTCCTAAACAAGACCATATAAGACCGTCCGAATCTCAACTGACTACAAAACAAAGCTCAAGTGCCCTTCATGGCACAAAACTCACTAACCAAATACACTATCTCCTCAAAAATATATGAATAAGAACAGAGGAGTAGACCGTCACAAACTTCCCTTTTTTAATACGGTCCTATTTACTCAAACAACTCAACGTTTTCAATTTTTTTTCTTCTGCCCGTATGATTCAACCTCTTTTTTCATTTTTTTTTTTCAATCACACGTTTCCTTCATTTTTTCTTTTTCATGTTCTTTTTTTTTCATAAACTCATCCTTCCTCATTTTTCTACCAACTCCAATCAAAAGAACAATCGTGCCAAACTCGCAACATGGATCAAAATACCGCAAAAGTTATACTAAACTAGCTTGACAAGGCAGGCTTAATTATGGGTGTAGCTAATAGGTCAAAAAGGCTAAATTTGGCTTAAATGGAGCTAAATGGGTGAAAAATGAAAGAAAGGAGAATTTGCAAGCACCTCCCTGCATGTGACACCGACCACAAACCCGAATGTATGCAATTGACAAGAATCGAATTTCATAAATGTGCAAAAATGATAAACATGTTATGCAAGGAGTACTACTCTCAATTCCTATGTAAACTGGTCATGAATGTCACTAGTTATAAGGCTCTAAATCTCAGCAATTGTAAGTAGGTTGCCAATTTATCAGGTCAAGTCTACACAGTCAGCTAAATTTGAACAAAAACTCGTAGATATGCGTAAGACTCAGCTAATAACTGTCAATAAAGTGCAAGGCTCAAGTAAAATGACAAGTTACAGTGCAATATCATCACGGAAATCAACCGTTCCGACTCAACCTATATGCAAAATGAAACGTGAATATTTTATTATTTTTAGAAATTTTCTAATTTTTTTTTTTTTTGAATTTTATGATGATTTTTTTCGAAATAAAAGAATACAATGCAAGCAGAAAATGGAAACGTGAATGCAAAAACAAATGCAAATGCAGACTCAAAGGATGCATTACCCACCCCAAACCAAAACGGACAACGCCCTCGTTGTCCTCCAGCATACACCAGCAGATATATATAGGGGAACGGGAAAATACAACCAATAAATGCATGAAAAACAATAAATAAAAAGGAGACAAAAGAAATAAGAGAGCAAGAATGTACATACAAAACACGAACTTCCCCAAACCAGCCAGAAAACTGGGGAAGTGAGTAGACCAGTAGCTACTCGTCAGCTTCGTCCTCCACGTCCTCCACCGTGAAGTCTGGGTCCACCTCCTACTCCCTCCTCCTCGCCTCCTCAGCCTGAGTCCTCGCCGCCTCCTCAGCTGTGTCCTCGTCACTGGCTGGCTGTGGGTACCCCTCAGCTGGGTACCGGTAGAACGACGGGTTTGGCTAACCCTCAGGAACGGGACGCTGCCTCATCATGTGATACTCGTCTAGAGGGAACAAAGCAAGAGCTACGTCCCGCTCCATACGAGCCTGCCTGCTAAGAAGCTCAAGCAACAAACTGTCACGGCGCCCTTGGTCAAGGACCGCGGACGCCTCAAAAGGTGGAGGAGGAACAAAATTAGCCGGGTAAACCAGCTGTGTCTGGTCGGGTGCAGGAGTAGGAGTAGGAATAGGGATCGGGGTAGGAGTGGTCGTGGAAGTCGTAGAAGGTGTGGATCCCTCTCCGGTCTCAGGTCTCCTCCGCTTCTTAGAAGCGGACATGGTGGGAGGTGGACCAAGTGGGAGGTGATACATGGGTAGTGGTGGAGGTATCCTGCCCTTAATAGTGGGCAGGGGAACGAGACGGGGCAGAGTGGTGCAAGGTAAGGGTACAGACAAGGAACCGCAAATCTTCCATGTCTGATGGTCAAAAGTAAGCCAAGTCATAGACAGCATAGCTTCCAGGTCAAGGTACCTATCAGTGTCTAGGTGCTGTAAGTCACAAGGAAAGGCGGGGAAGATAGAACGGGCAAGAAAAGTGGCTATGCCACCGCAAACAATGGTGCCCGTAGTCTTCTGCCCCACCGTGTGAAAGTTGGCCGAGCAAAGTAAGCAATGTTAAGCACAAAGGGTCCCTCACTGTCAATGTTCAGGTACCCACCGAGAATAGACAGCTCAATGTTGTTCACATTATTAGGCTCTTTACGGCCAAAGATGGTCCCACCAATGAGACGCAAGAAGTAACGGGTCAGGGAAGGTGAACATGCGCGAGCTTGCGCTCCTTGTAGCTAGTCTGTGCCAAGGTCCTCCATAACTGGCGGATGACCTTCCTAGGAGAGGCAGTGTCACCCGTAAAAGAAAGACCTAACCTAGTACCAAACTCCTCTAGGTTCCAAGAAATAGTCCGGTTAAATAACCGGAAAGAAAACGAAGCACAGGTCGGGTCAGTGGCATAGGCGCCAGAAGAGAAGGTAAAGGAGCTGAAAAACTCGAGGGTCAGCTCCTTGAAGGTCAAGGCACACATGGTAATCAGTCCCGTCATCCCCGCCCCTCTCAAAATCTCAACTACGGGCTCGTAAATACCTAACCTATCAAGTGACTTACGACACAAAAATTTAGTAGACAGAAAATCACAGCTCTCTAAGGCAAAGAAACGTTGACGATGTAAAGCATTAACGAAAATTACCTCAGGGTAGTCGGGGTACGGATCAAGTGAGTCGTCAACTCGGATAGTGACGGAGCCAGTAGCAGGCGTGGCTCTTCCGCAACCCCGACCTCTAGTACCTGAAGAAGAAGCTCGTCCTCTGACGAAACGAGGTACTAAGGCCGCTCGGTAAGCAGCTGTGACAGCTGGTGACCACGCAGCAGGGGTGGTCACCGTACCAGAAGTACTAGCAGTGGCTGCACTAGTAGAAGCAGCAGAGGCAGAGCTAGCAGCAGTGCTAGCTGAGACAGAGGCAGACTCAGAGGCGGAAACAGAGCTAGCCGTGACAGAGGCGGAACTAGCAACGGCAGCAGCGGTAGTACCAGTAACAACAGCAGCTAAAACAGGGGAAGTAGTAGCGGTACTAACAGTCGTAGTGATGGTGGTGACAGCAGGGACCACCGTCTCAGTCGAGGATGGAACAACAGTCGAACTAGTCGAAGGCAATGAACTACTTTCCATCCTAATCAAGTAAGCAAGGGTGAATAATAATCAATTAAATGAATTAAGCATAAAAACCCCAAAACAGTCGGGTTTTTCGAGCCAAATCACAAAACCTATACCCTAAATACTTCATAATGTCGAAATAAAGCAATTAATCAACAAAATAGCAAAGGGAATACTTACTTGATGACGAAACCCACAAGATTAAGCATGAAAATCGACAAAAACAATGCAAAATGACGGGATTTTGATCGAAAACCCGGAAACCCTAATTCCCTCAATTAACCGCAAAGAAGAACAAATTTGAAGGGGAAAGTAGAGGGCTTTGGTCGATTTATTATCAATGTAAATAATGTGGGTGTTGGATTTGGTATTAAGGCAAGAATTAGGGAGGAATTGGGGTGATTATCGCAAATAAGGAAGAACAAATGAAGAATAAATTTAGAATGAAGAAAAATAGAAGTTAAAGAGGTAACTTCCTGCGTGTAAAAAGAAATTTCACTCGATCGAGTGATTATAAATTACTCGATCGAGAACTATGTCTTCCATTCTGCTCGATCGAATGAAATTCCTCTCGATCGAGTATTCTTCATTTTTGCCCTTTCGATCGAGTTACTGAAACCTCTCGATCGAACAACTTCCTTGGGCATTCCTCTCGATCGAGTACAAAAAGTACTCGATCGAGTTCTTTTCTCGTATAACTCATCCCAATGCGACATTATCTTCCCAAACTTGCATAAAAACACGCAAAAGCAAATCCCGACAATACCAAATCACACAATACGCAGTCTATAGTCTTTTCTAGCTAAGCGAAATAGTCTAAAGTCTAGCAGTTCTAAAAATGCAATAAAGAAGTTCGACGGAAATTTAAAGTTTTACAATTTGTTACAACGGGGCATTCCCCGCTTAATTCCCAAAACATTTCAGTAGCCCAAAGGAGGGCTTATGACTGGAGGAGGTCCCCTCAGCATCTCGGACCATCCTCTACGATCTCCATGAGCTTGAATTTGAATCAGTAGAGGGAGAGTAGTTGATATCTACATATGCACGAACTTTCTTCATCCCCTTGTCTCTCCCATCAGCTTTGACATTGGCATCTCCATTTTGATTGACTTTAATCGCACTTTGATCGTTGAAAACGCCGGCGTCCATTCCATCTGTACCTGCAGTAAGGAAAACAGAAGAATATTCCTCCTTTTCGCTCTCAGTCTGAGGCGGAGGGGTTACAATAGCAGCGCAAAATTCAACATTCTTAGCTGGAGTGTCTATATCTGAGTTAGTAGAGGATAGGGCATTGCAAGGTTGAGCTTTTATGGGAGCCCTACAAGATTTGGACTGATGAAAAATCAATTCTTCATCTCCTACCTGAAATGTAAGTGTCTTACCCCCGACATCGATCACTGCGCGAGCAGTGAATAAAAATGGTCTCCCAAAAATAATAGGGGTGTGAGTGTCCTCGGGGATGTCAAGCACTACAAAGTCTACGGGAATAAAGAATCTCCCGATCTTGACAGGTATGTCCTCTATAACTCCTAATGGCCAGGATATACTACGGTCGGCAATCTGTACGGTCATGTTAGTGCAATTAAATTTGGTCAAACCAAGTCTCCTAGCGAGAGACAAAGGTAAGACGCTCATGCTAGCACCAAGATCGCATAGCGCGTTGTCAATCAAATGGGTTCCTATATGATACGGAATTGAGAAACTACCCGGGTCTGACTGTTTAGGTGGCAACTTATTTTGAACTAGGGCAGTCCCTACCTCAGTTAAAGCTACCATCTCATGATCGTTTATATGCCTCTTACGCGACAAAATTTCTTTCATAAACTTTAAGTAAGAGGGTACCTGAGTCAGCAACTCGGCGAATGGAACAGTAACATGTAAGCTTTTCAGGAGCTCGGCAAATTTCCCGAACTGTTGATTGGCTTTGTTGTTCTCTAATCGCCTTGGAAAGGGCACCGTAATAGGAATCTCGAGCCCTTTATTCCTCTCTTCCAACGTCTCGGCAGGTTCAAGCTCTTTTTCACTCGATCGAGTCTTCCTACCTCTCGATCGAGTCTTTTCAGGTGATATTTCACTCGATCGAGCATTTGCAACTCCTCGATCAAGCTCCTCTATTTCCACTGTGTTCGATCGAGGTAAAATTCCACTCGATCGAACGGTTTCTTTAGCAATTCCACTCGATCGAGTGGTTTCAATCTCTCGATCAGTCCCTTGATTATCCAGATTACTCGATCGAGCATTAATTTCATTCGATCGAGTAATTTCAGCGGCTTTTCTACTCGATCGACCACCTGAAATCATTCGATCGAGTATATTCTTCGTGCTAGGCATACTTTCAGCAATAGGCGACTGTTCATCCTCCATAATAGCTTCCCTCGGGTCTGAAATGTCCTTATCAGCTGACAACTTTGGTCCTTCGTAGGAACGACCACTTCGCAAATTAATTAAGTTAATCGTCTCATGTGGATTCTTCTCGGATTGAGATGGCAAATGACCCGGTTTCCTTGTGGATTGGCTTGCGGCTAACTGAGCAACTTGAGTTTCAAGTGACTTGATTGAAGCTTCCTTCTATTGGTCACTCATTTGCAATTACTTTGTCAACGATTGAATCATTGTCTTTAACTGAGTCAGCTCACTTACCCCACTAGAAGATGAAGCTCCTTGATGCGGTGGAGGGAAAGAAGGAGGCTTTTGAAAGCCTTGTTGAGCTTTATGAGGAGGGACATAAGCTTGCTACTGCTGTGGTGGAGCGGTAGGATTAAGAACATTCTGACTTGTCCACCTCAAATTGGGATGGAATGCCCCTTGATTATTGTAGTGGGAACCTCCTCCTTGCCTATATTGCTGAAACGCAAGGACTTGTTCCTTCTCTGTCAGACAGTCAATAGCAGTGTGACCGTCATTGCTCCCACATCTCTCACAAGTGACAGTTTCCTGTCTAGTCAACAGATGAACCGTCTGTTGATCACTAGTAGCTTGTATTTCCAATCTGTCAAAATAAGCATTCATGGCTTCCAGCTGAGCCACGACCGCATTATCGACCGAGTGAACAGTCTGAATGCCATCTCTCGGGTTCCCATATTCAGCACAATGGGTCGCCATCTCCTCAATAATACCTCATCCCTTATCATCATCAATGTTCTTTTGGAATCTCCCGTTGGATGAGGCGTCTAGTATAGCTCGGTGGTCATCATACAACCCATTGTAGAACTGGTTGCACAAAAACCACTGATCAAATCCATGGTGAGGAAGAGACCTCACTAGCTTCTTGAATCGACACCAAGCCTCATAAAAATTCTCATCAAGGGCCTGTTTGAAACTCGTAATCTTCCCCCTCAGCTGATTAGTGCGCTGTGGAGGAAAGTACCTTTTGTAAAAGGCAAGAGCAAGGGTTTCCCAGTTGGTGATACCGGCTGCAGTGCGATCAAGGTCAGTGAGCCACTCCCTGGCTCCATCAGTCAATGAAAAAGGAAATAGAACTTCATTTATCTTGTCTTGAGTTACTCCCTTAGTAGCGGGAATAGTAGAGCAGTAGTCAGTAAAGACTTCCATATGCTTTCGCGGATCTTCACCCGCCACACCTCGATAAAGATTTCTTTCTACCAAATTTATGTAGGACGAACGGATATCAATCGTGTTATCGTCCTCAGTAGAGAGCTTGAAACCTTTGGGAATCGAGGCAGTTGTGGGCTCTGAGTGACTCGCTATGTTAGGCATCTTTACAGGTTTGATAGCAGAAATGAGATTGTCTTCTTCAAAAGACGGGTCTTCTGCGAATAAAAAGTGTTGTAACTCGGGTTCGAAAGTACTCAAGTCTTCCTTTCGAGTCTTTCTTTGGAGACGGAGTCTATGCCGAAGAGATCTCTCTGGCTCGGGATCAGCTGGGACTAATTCCGACCTATTTGACCTGGGCATACACAACACTGAAAGAAATAAGTGAGAACTGTCTCAAGGAATAAAAATTCCCTGAGACGGATAAAAATAAACGAAACAAAAACAGATAGGGCTATTGCCTCCCCGGCAACGGCGCCAAAATTTGACAGGCTAATCGTATACCTACCAAAAATAACCAACTAGTCTCTAACTAATATAGCTAGGGAAGTCGGGATCGTATCCACAGGGAGGCAAGTTATCTGTTAAAGGTCCGTCTATTAGGTCACAAATGGGGGTTTGATTTTTGATTTCTAAACTAATAAAAGATTAAGGAAAAGAGAAATCAAACAAGAGTAATAAAAGTGAGAAAATGTAATAAAGATGATCAAATAGAGAAAGTATGCCAGGATTTCGGTTCACCATGGTAGTCTATCGACTCAGCTGCAAATAGCCTAGACAATCTACTATGAGAAGGATTCAGGAAAGGTCCTCCCGGTCCACTTTCTATCCTAGAAACCCACTAATTTAACTTTCGTCCTCATTAGGGTGGTCTACTGTTCATAGCAGGTCTATTTAATCCAATCTTCCGATCCAGGAGTAAAATTAACCAGATTAAAGGTAACTTAGAAGCGTGCACTCAACTAAGTTGATATTACAATTAAATTGCTATGGCGACAGATTCTCACAAATAAATTATCTAGTCTATTTGCTACATCATCACAATCCTACCAAGGATTCCCTAATCCTGACATAAAAGGAATTACCTACTCATAATATTAATGGTGTCAACAATAACAATAATGAGTGTACTAATCAAAGGCATGATGAAATAATGATAATTAAGCATAAAATAAATTAGGGCAGAAATAATAAAGAGAAAACAAAGATTAAAGTAAACAAAGTAAATAAGATTAAGATCAAGGAAGAAAGAGTGATTACAATCAAAAGCAATCCGGCGTAAAGATCAATCCACAAGCAAAGTACGAGATTAAGAGATTAAGCAGTAGGTTTGGAAGCCAAAGTAGAAGAAGAGTATGTGAAAGATATCTAATGACCTAATTAACGATTGCTTAAATAGGAAAAACAAAGCATAAACAAAATTATCGTAACACGGGTCACTAAAGCCCGCGTGGAATAGCAAACCACTCGATCGAGTGAATTCAGACCACTCGATCGAGGTCTTCTCCCGCTTTTCCCCTCGATCGAGCAAATAAAGCTCTCGATCGAGGAACTCCAGTATTCAGCATTTCGATCGAGCATGTATAAGTACTCGATCGACCTCTCGTGTCATTCAAACCACTCGATCGAACCATAAAACTTCTCGATCGAGTGCTTTTCTTCAGATCAGCCTCTTAAGTTGTCTTTGACCGCTTCGTTGACAACCCTTCACGCACTCCAAGGCATATTTCTTGCTCTAACATTCCCGTCTCCTCATTATGCATGCTAAATAGGACGAATAAAGTACGGTTCCACCACTTTCAGATTCATTTCTGCAAATCAGACAAAACAAACCAAAGTAGCCAATTCGGGGCATTTTGCAATACATAACAGTACAAAAATGCATAGAAATACGTGCTATAAAAGGCTAAAAAGACTATATAAATTGCACGTATCACTCGCTAGGCTGTGTACATGGCCTACAGATCAACACGGATCATTTCCAACGCATTTTAAACTCACTCATGTGCATCCCGTCCAAAGACTACTCCCAGCCAAGCACGCTTAACTGTAGAGTTCTTTTGCATGGATAACTAGAAAAGAAAGTGCACTTTGTTGATATGAATACTACTCTCAATCCCTTTAAGCATATCAAATAGACCATAAAAGAACGTTTAATTATCTCTTTACAAATTACAGCGGAAACAAAAGAAGAAGAACTAACTTATGACAACAATAAGAAAATACAACTGGTGAAACCACTATCGACTAAAGCCGACTCTATGTCATGTGACCTCTCCAACCCAGCAGCTACAATGAGACAGGAATCATAGCAACCTGAAAAGTCTCACTGCTCACAATTTGCCTGTAATATCAAATGGATCACTACAGACACAAACAAAGAGAAGAACACACAAACACACCACACAAGTCAGTAATAGGATATAAAGACAGTAGAATGAAGTAACTCAATATAACAATACAACTCAAACCAACGATTGCCAAACTCCGTCACTCAAGACACGTAGTATCAAATGGTTCTCATCATAACAGGTAACCAACACCGTCAGTGGGAGACCGGAGCCTTGCCACCTAAGCTCCGCTCATCGCAACGAGTGAACCTAGATCAATAATCTGCACATCCTCTTGTGACAGGAGCCACAAGAGGCCAACATAGGGTGAAGACCATCTCCCAACAATGGCTTCACAATCAATATCAATAAGAACAACATCACCATCATCACCATCTCAATAAAATAACGGAATCAACTCGTCAAGGTACCCACAACAAGGATAATCACATAACACATTTAGACAACAATCATGAACTGAAACTGAGTAGGGACTACCTTTTCTCTATTCCATAGAAATTCATGAATCATTTACCACGTTAAGCACGAATCCACATCTCTAATACCCTGATAATTTGGTGCCCACAAAGGACCTAAGGACACGTGAGGGGACCCACGCATACTCGGAAATAAAGGATGGCCCTTCCACTAGACCAAGTATGACCTAAACTAGACCTACTAGACTTCCAGTAGACTGAGTAGAATCTCTAGCGGACCAAGTGACTGGCACTCGGTCGAGTAAGGAGTATACTTGACCGAGTGTGTAGAACCCAGTCGAGTGAATCGGTCACTCGATTGAGTGACACTGTGCAGTACCCGAGAAATTATGTTTTGGGATTTCATCTTATCCAAACCCCTTATACTCTTCATTCTTCTTCTCCTTCCTTCTTACTCTAAAACACTCTCCCCTATCTCTAAAAGCTCACAAAAACCCTTCCATGGCTTTCAAGCTTGGATTGATGATGGAACATCCCTCCTACTTCTCGATCTACCTTTGTAAGTCGAAATCTTACCTTCTTCCTTTGTCTTATGTTAATCTCAATTTTAGGATTTTACTAAGGGAGATTAATTAGTATTTACTTATGTAATATGGGTTACTAGTGACTAATAATAAAGGGCTTCATATTATGGTAGTGTAAAATGCATTGTGATAGTGTTGTATAATTTGTTTAGGATGAGACGGTTTTATGAGGCGGAGTCGAGTCGGAACCACATACCTTGTGAAGAATGCGAAAAAGTAGGTTATCCTACTTGGTTTCAATACTTTGTATGCATGATTGGGTGTCTTTCCTCACTATTGCATTTGTGAGTCGGTTGGTGTATCATGTTGGTATTTAAGGGATGGTTATTTATAACATGTTGGGATTGACTTCCTAAATTAGTCATGTGTTTGTGTTATTCTTCATTTGTCACATATGATCATGGTTGTATTATGTGGAAGGTCTTTGATGGTGGTACTTGGTTGTTGAGGAGATGTAAGACGGTTAGGAAATCGTCTTACGCTCGGGTCGCCCCTTGTAGCTTCCCACTTCAATGGGAATGTGCACATTAATGACTTGAGTTAGGAGGGACTCGTGTGGCATGACACGACATTTGGAAGGGGATCCGGTTGGCTTTCGGGCCCAATACATATGGGCGTGTCCCGATACCTTATGGTATGGTGTAGTGTCGTGGGTGTGTCCCTGGCACCGGTCGATATGGGTATGTCTGAGCGTGTCGTATTTGTATTTCCTTTGCATTCTAGCATTTTGGCATGTTCATTTACTAAGTTGCATTTCATAATTATGTATTGAAACTGACGTTTGTGTGTCTGTGTATATGTCACCTATTTCCGGGGTGGCCTGTGTCGATCCATATGATATTTACAATCATATGGGGAGCAGATGATGTATAGGTTAGCTTTGGTAGAACGTGGGAGACGGGACGAACCTTGATATCATTCGAGTCGAGCATAGTTGACTACAATAGCATAGTAGTCATGAGTTGTAATCGTTTATTCATTCATTCATGGTTATGTAATTCACTAAACACTTTATTTATATTAATTTTTTCGTAATCGCAACTCCGATTTCACCGCCTCGAGAAACCGAGATGGTAACATCCTCCCATTACCTTGGCCGGGTAAGAAGGGGGTGTTACAAAGTGGTATCAGAGCTTCGATTTTGGAACCTAAACCAATGAATCAAAATGAACCTATGTGTGTCTAATAAAATGAACCTGACATGAGTAAAATAGGAGATCGGTTTCGGATGAGTGGGCGCCCTCATATAAAAACTAGTGCTTATTGCCTCAGTTGGTCACTACGTGAGTGGTTACAACTAGGGGTGAACGATATAAACAATGTTGTGTGATTACATGAATGATGTGGTTGTCGATAGACTTTTGCATGTTATGGGCTCTCACATGTGCGTGGTAGGATACGGAAATTGGATGAGTAGATTTACATGTCATGGCTCATTTTGAAAGATGATAATTTCATTCTCTTGATTCATATCGTGTGTTTATCTAATGCTTGATAGTGCTACCGCTAGAGTACAATTTGTGATGATTTTGGTAGAGTAAATGCGAGTATGAAAGTAGTAGATAAGAAACGGCGACTATGATACCGCATGAGCTAACTCGGGACGGGTCACCGAAAGAGGTGGACTCCCGAACCTTTTATTGTCTTGCAGGGAATCTCTTGATAGGGCTTTGTTTGGAATTTGAACCCAACGGAATCACTTGACCGAGTGCGAGCACCAACTCGGTCGAGTAAACAATCACTCGACCGAGTGGACCAAATCCAGGAGGTGGTACATTTCTGGAAAACGTCACTCGACCTAGTTGGCCTCCTACTCGACCGAGTAGAATTGTACTCGACCGAGTGGATTCACACGGGTTGGGCTACTCGACTAAAAGTCCCTTTCTCCTTCACTTTTCATTCTTATCTTCATATCTTTCCTCACCAAAAATTCCCCAAAAACCTCCATTGTTGTTCCATTATGCTTGGGATTCATCCTATTACTCCACTTTTCTCACCTAATTCCATTAATTTGTCAAGGTAAGCTTATTCATCCTCTTCCATCTTTTCCACAATTTGAGTTTTCTTTAGATCTACTCTTAAATCATTTGAGTTTTGTTAATTAGTTACCCATTTCACTTAATTTATGATAGTCCTAAACTTTTTACACCCTTATTGTTGATAAAAAAACATATTTTGTGATGAAATTTTGTCCACCATTGATTAACTCGAAAATGGTGTTCTTGAGTCAATAATGGGATTTTGGTGCTTGTTGTTGAGTCTAATTGGACAACAAAGGCTTAACCTTTGTTGTTATTGATGGATCTTGTTTAATATGTAAAAATTTCGTCTTAAAATTTCGTCTCAAAATTTCGAATTCTAGGTGAGTCATGCCCAAATTTCGATTTTTCATGGGTGAAACTTAATATGTGGTCCCAAAGTGAAACGAATTTCGTCTTAAAACTTGGGTGAAATTTTCAAACTTCTCTTAAAACACTCATGAACAAATGTATTTTGTGTCTTAAAGATGGTTTTATTATGTTGTTAGATTGTGAATTTGATAGTTGTTGTTATACTATGAAATGAATTAAGGAAATTTTGTCTTACAGCGTGACCAAATTCTTGAAAATCCGACACTAGCCATGTTAAAATTTTAATTTTTATGCTTACTACTTGTGTTGCTTACTCATGACTTCTCAAAACTTCAAACCTATGATGCTTGAAGTAGCCTTACATCGAAATTTTTTCCGTCTTAAGGACTTTAAAGTGTCAAAAAGAAGCATTTCACTTACGCGGATTTTTTTAAATTTTACCGAGGCAATTTTTATCTTAATCGCTTTTAATGGGTTAAGTTGATTTCAATAACATGTAACCTCTTATGTTAAAGACTTTCACATCTTAAAAATTTTCAAGATTTGAGTAAATGACTATTATGGTAAGAGTCTAGTGTGGTATGTCATGGTTGAGTCAAGTTGAACAAGTTGGGTGATAAGCAAGGGTAGTACATGTGATTAAAGTCATGTTTTAAACCATATTATATCACAAGAATTTCAATTTCTAGAAAAGAATTTATAACATGAGAAAATTTTGGAACGTTGGTTAAAATACAAGAGAACTATATTGGGATTTCCTTTTTATTTGCCATCCACCAATTTGAGAAAAAGAGAAAATTTTCATTCATATCCAAAATTGACTTCAAATTCTTACCTTTCCCATTCCATATCTTGTGTGTCATTCTCTCTTGTAGCATGTCAAGGAACACTAGAACCGGTCGTGGAAGGAATGCCCGTCAACCACAACAAGAGCATCGCCCGCTATCACCCTTATGGGCTACCCGACGATAACCTTTGGGAGTGAGGATCACCGAAGTAACTTTGAGGTCCTAGCCACTAGAAGGATGGCCCCAACAAAGTGCACGTCGGTGAGTACCTTGGAGGCCTTGGGAATAGAGAAGGAGGTGCATGACATCTTTACGGTTCTTGGGTTGGAGGGATTGTACAACTTAGAAGAGATAAGCTACCATAACCTCACCCTCGAGTTTTTGAGCTCTTTCACCTATGTTAAGGAAACCCATGATGTGAGTTTTATAGGCTCAAGAATACCACTTTCAACCTAGGTAGTGATGCCTTTGCCTGTAACACCCCTAATTTTTGGCTAAATTAAAAACAAACTTTACATATAAAACTGGCCAAAATACAAGGATATTATAATTAATATACAAAGTCTCTTATTACAAATCCTTTTAAAAATTAAATAATACAAATTGAAATCGAAAACTTTACAAAACTTTAAATAAATTCTTCACTCGAAATAAAATCCTTTTGAACTACAGCAGAAGTAACCTGAAATAAAACATGAAGACAGAAATGAACTACCCCCATGACGAGTAGCCCCGAAGGGAGAAAACACGTCAGCCAGAAAGCTGAGTAACAGATAATACCTCAATATAAGCAGAATAGTTTTTGGTCATGGCGTGGAAACATACACATATAAAAAAATAAAAAAAACAGAGAGAATAATAAAAACACTCCTCATAAACTTGTTGGAAAATGTGTCATCAACAATAGTGCGATCACATGATTTAATATCATAATTAAATCTCATATTAAGAATATGTGAGGGATGATTTATTATATAATCAACTGATCATCATTAATCGGTAATGATTGGCTGACTAGAGTTTGACATTACTGTCGTATGACGGTGGTGGTCAGTTGATCCCTTAAGGTCACACCTAAAGGACAATTCCCTTAATGGATAAATTGATTAATTGTATGACGATACAAGGTGATCAATTCCTTAAAATTGAACAATTCACTTGTGAGAGAGAATATTGATATCTTATTGTAATGAGATTAAATAAGATTTATTTTAGTAATAAAAATGCTTTATTACTAAAATTGTTTATTGTTTGAGAAACAATAGAGATAAGAATGAATGGTTAATTATAATTACAATATGTTGTGAATTATAATTATATGACCCATTTTATTTGTGTGATCAAGTATCACTAGTCAATTTATTGTATGTAATTTAATTAATTTATAAAATGATATTTATGTGATAAATATGCATTAAATTAATTAATAACATGTAACATACTACATGTGACATATTGTGTGACAAATGACAAATTGACAAAATAAAATGGTAGTCCACTTTAAGTGTGTTGGACCGAAATGGAGGGAGTATTAGTGGGTTGTGATTATTTTATTTTATGTGATGAAATAATAAATAATTGAACCTATGCATACTAGCCTTACAAGCCTATTTTTGGGTAAGAGAAAAAGGCAAAAGAAGATGCCATTTTGGCCCCTTCTACCCGGCTCCATCTCCTCCTTATGAGAACTTTTGTTCTCATTTTTCCACTAACACACACTACCATTTTTCATTCAACATGCAAAAAAAAAATTCTCTACACTCCAACTTCTCTCTAAAATATTTTAGAAGATTACAAGCATTTGTTCATCCATTTTAATATCAAAATAAGATTACTAGTGTAGTAATAAACACAGCATTAGAATTAATTTTAAGGATACTAGTTTATTAATATAGTTAATTAGTATACTAGTTTAAGGGATAAGTCTTGGGTGCAACCTAAGGAGGATCTCTACTTTGGGATTTTGGAAGATCATCCAACATATTAAGCTGAAGAACAAGTTAAGGAAGGTGACCTTACTTGTGCTTTATATTTTCGAACCAACCAACAATGTAAGGGACATTGTTTTTTTTATAAATCTCTTATTTTGTTATGCATGCACTAGATCTAAAGAACAAATAATTAAGAAGTTAATTAGTTCACTATTAGAGGAGTCTAATAATAGGTAAATAAACCTAACAAAACTAATCTCAAGCTCAAAGCTACTCCACAATATAATAGACACTCTCGTCCCAATAATTAATTCAATCTCAACTCTCTACTCCATCTCACTCATTACTCCGTCTCACTCATTACTCCGTCCTTTACAATAATACTCCCAAATAACCAAGTATCGTATTCTCATCGTCGAACCTAAGCCAAGGACAAGGGGTGAGTGAACCGGCGGATAAGACCGCGAAACAATCTTCCATCTCAATATCGATTTTAAACTTAAATAACTCAATAACTATGGTCACTTTGGACCGTAAACATAACTCGGCTCAAAGGCCCCATAACTCATAACTCAATACCAGTAACCAATTTCCATCTCAATTTCAATATCGATATTGTCAAATATTCCATTAAAGGAACTGCTCAATACTTAAAGTACAAGACTTTAAGCTACTCACCCGCAAGTCAAGGTCAAAGGAAACGATAATAACAACATAATACAAAACCAACAATCAAAATCCATTAAATCCTTCGTATAATCGGCCACTAGCATCCATAATTGCCTTCTTTAACACCAACACAAATAAATGGACCTGCAAGCCTATTAATAATAATTAATGCCACTACTTCATATTACCGATTTCATTATACACTAGGGTCAACTCTTTATCAATCCACATGCTAGTTTAAACGAAAATACCCATATGAACTAAGCAGGTTGCTAGGATGCTTCGAATTAACAAGCGATTACCCAAACTTGCAGCAACGTAGTTTACCAAACTTAAAAGCCACACAAACAATTAACCCATCTCACCAAGCCCCTAAATAGTAAGATATCTAATACATAGTTATATAATTACAAATAGAAATAATTACAATCATCACAATTACCATGTATAAATTCCTATTATAAAATAATGACAAGTAATAACACAAATACATACAACCTCGAACAATAATATAATTATTATGATCAGTAGAATCGTGTTACCTTAACAAATTAAAACTGAAGCAAGAGAGTGGAGGACTAAAGAAACACAGATCAGAAGGAATAGCACGAGGAAAACGATCCCCATAACAAGAAAGACGTTGCGACACCGACACAGTGCTATTAAATTAACAGCGTGACAAATAGCCTTGCAAAGATTTGCAATATGAACAAAATTGTGAATGATCAATATAAAATATATTCAATGATGATGATGGGGTATGATCCAAATAGCATAAAACACGTAAGATGACAGAGGAGGAAAGCTTTGAGTTAGGCGGCTAAAGAGAGACCAAAAATAGAACATGTATATATATACAACGAAAGGGTTAAACCCTATTAGACGAGTAAATCTACTTCAAATAATATTTTCCTTAAAACCAAAGTGAAATATTAGAGAATAGAATAAACTAGTCAAATAAAATATTAAAGGGATATTCTACATGGTACCTCTCAATTTTTCGACTTTCTACATGGTACCCCTACGCTTTTTAAAACATACATGGTACCCCTAATTATTGTCATTATCACTAAATGTGCCCCTAAACTTTATTTTCTATCAATTAAACTCAGTTTTAGGCGTTAGGTAATAACTTGGACGCGTAACCAAACTTGTCATTTATTATACGGGGCATAAGGACTCTATTAGGCTCAATATCCATCTCGATCCTAATATTTATTGATATATATGGGCTAAACAATTTTTGACGGAAAATTTATTGATTCCTTGCCAAATTATCACGTCCAAAGATGGATATTGAGCCTAATAGAGTCCTAATGTCATGGGATGATAAATGACAAGCTTGGTTACGCGTCCAAGTAATCAGTTAACGCCTAAAACTGAGTTTAATTGACGGAAAATAAAGTTTAGGGGTACACTTATTGATAATGACAATAATTAGGGGTACCATGTGTGTTTTAAAAAGTTTATGTTCTTAATGAGAATTTCTAACCTTTCACCAAAAAAAGAATTGTGGCTGAACAAAGGGAATAGTGCGATAGGAATTGTCCACCCCTTGTCAGGGTTGTTTAAAATCTCAAGGCCACTCGAGGAGTAGTGAACTGGAAATGTGTGGCCACGCTCGGAAAGAATCTATGGTAGATAATTCCGGTCAGACAGTTACACTCCAGATCGAGGAAACCACTCAAGATATGATCAAATACAAGTACGGCCTGAGAGACACCTTGCATTGAGTGGGAGATTGTAATATGACAAGAGAATTGGTGACGCACACTTGTCTCGGACAAGTGGGAGATTGTTGGAAAATGTGTCCTCAACAATAGTGCGATCACATGATTTAATATCATAATTAAATCTCATATTAAGAATATGTGAGGGATGATTTATTATATAATCAACTGATCATCATTAATCGGTAATGATTGGCTGACTAGAGTTTGACATTATTGTCGTATGACAGTGGTGGTCAGTTGATCCCTTAAGGTCACACCTAAAGGACAATTCCCTTAATGGATAAATTGATTAATTGTATGACGATACAAGGTGATCAATTCCTTTAAATTGAACAATTCACTTGTGAGAGAGAATATTGATATCTTATTGTAATGGGATTAAATAAGATTTATTTTAGTAATAAAAATGCTTTATACTAAAATTGTTTATTGTTTGAGAAACAATAGAGATAAGAATGAATGGTTAATTATAATTACAATATGTTGTGAATTATAATTATATGACCCATTTTATTTGTGTGATCAAGTATCACTAGTCAATTTGTTGTATGTAATTTAATTAATTTATAAAATGATATTTATGTGATAAATATGCATTAAATTAATTAATAACATGTAACATACTACATGTGACATATTGTGTGACAAATGACAAATTGACAAAATAAAATGGTAGTCCATTTTAAGTGTGTTGGACCGAAATGGAGGGAGTATTAGTGGGTTGTGATTATTTTATTTTATGTGATGAAATAATAAATAATTGAACCTATGCATACTAGCCTTACAAGCCTATTTTTGGGTAAGAGAAAAAGGCAAAAGAAGATGCCATTTTGGCCCCTTCTACCCGGCTCCATCTCCTCCTTATGAGAACTTTTGTTCTCATTTTTCCACTAACACACACTACCATTTTTCATTCAAAATGCAAAATAAATTTCTCTACTCTCCAACTTCTCTCTAAAATATTTTAGAAGTTTAAAAGCATTTGTTCATCCATTTTAATATCAAAATAAGATTACTAGTGTAGTAATAAACACAACATTAGAATTAATTTTAAGGATACTAGTTTATTAATATAGTTAATTAGTATACTAGTTTAAGGGATAAGTCTTGGGTGCAATCTAAGGAGGATCTCTACTTTGGGATTTTGGAAGATCATCCAACATATTAAGCTCAAGAACAAGTGAAGGAAGGTAACCTTACTTGTGCCCTATATTTTCGAACCAACCAACAATGTAAGGGACATTATTTTTTTATAAATCTCTTATTTTGTTATGCATGCACTACATCTAAATAACATATAATTAAGAAGTTAATTAGTTCACTATTAGAGGAGTCTAATAATAGGTAAATAAACCTAACAAGTGGTATCAGAGCATAGGATGTTGCATGCATAATCGGTTATTGTTTTTCCGAGTTAAAATGTTAACATATAAAACTAAAAATTTGTGATTTATAGGATTAGGTCACGAAATAATTATGCATGTTATATAATCTGGTCCTAAAATGTTTTTAGGTCATTTTTATGATTTATGGAAATTTATTGCTCATTTTAATGATTTTAAGTGATTTTATTACATTTTTATGAGTAAAATGAACTTTTATTCACTAAAATAAGTTAACCTTCACTTCTGGCCATGATATTTTAGTATGCCCTCACATGAATGTTTTAAGTATTACATGTAAAATATCATATTAATGTGATTAATATTTCATGATTTATGAATTTTTAGTGTAAAAATGGCATAAATGGAGGTTAAATGACTAAAAATGGTTAAACTTACTCTCTGACCTTGAAAATTTTATATGACCTCACATGCATATTTTACAAGTTGTGTGTAAAATTTCGTATTAATTGGATTAATATTGCATGATTTGTGATTTTTATGAGATAAAAATGGATTAAAAGAGGTAAAATGGTTAAAAATAGTTAAATTTCGAATTGGGCCATAAAACTGTAATATGTTGTCACCTGCAAGATTTACAGAGTGTATGTAAATTTTGAGATAAAATAATCTCATTTAGCATGATTTATGAATTTTTAGTGTAAAAATAGCATAAATAGTAACTATTTTAGCATAAACAGCTAAAACGAATTGCATGGCATGAGAAAATTATTTTAGGTTGCATAAATATCCCACTAATCAGATATAAGATTGTAAAATTGATTGGATTAATTTTTGGATACTTTAGATGTTTTATGAGATAAAACTGATAAAATGCAACTATATTTTCTCAAAATTAATTCAAAAATTTTAACCATGATTTTTGACATTATGAGTGTCATGGAAATATTCCAGAATGTTCAAAATTTTAAAATTTAAATTTTTAAATTATTGTAATTTAATTTGGATTTATTTCATAAATATTATGATTTTAAGGTTAAAAAAAATGAGCATAAAAATTAAATCAAGTTGAATTATTGTCAAAAATTGAGTGATGACTAATTTTTGAGTCCTAAGAGTGTTAGGATAATTAACTTGAGCTTAGATGTGATTTAAGTGTTAATTTGTGATTTTAAGAAGTTACGATCACGCATTTCCATAAAACCGGGTTATATAAACGATATAAGTTAAATAGGGCGATTTGGCACATAATTTGGCGTGATAGATACATATTATAATGCTGCATATTTTAATTGTTGAATGTCTTTTATTTATATAATTTTGAATTATGTAATTTTATCTTAGTATGGCCTTAGTTTTAATCGATATTACCCGTAATGAAAGGGAATATTGATTCGGTTGTAATTTAATGTGATCTCGTATCACTTTTATTTTTTTTATTTTTTCCATTTTACAAATGTATAATAGGAATAGTTTTATATTTTTATTATTATTTGTAATTATGGAGTTTCTTCAAGACGGTGCCATTCGGAGAGGCGTTCCGACAAAGACGGTGTTCTTGGGAAGCGTGCCACTTGAAGATTCAAGGGACCAAAGGAGTTGGTTTCCGAATATGTAATAGATTATTTCATTTTCTATTTTTAGGAAGGCCATACTAGGAATTTACTATTATTGCTTTGCATTTCTTTTAATATGTTGCATGCATTGCCAAATCGCCATAACAACACATGCATATCATATCGAGTCATCGACCGTGTCAATTATAATTATCATAGTTCACCGCTTTAGTTCACTTAAAACGTGATAGATAATAAATTGACAAGACCTCTCACATATAATAATTGAGAATTAGCCTTACCAAATAGTAGAAACCATGAATCCCAATTTCATAAGGAAGTAGATTCGGCTCAACGGGGTACTAAACTTGTTACGTTGGGTAAGTGGGTAATAAAATGTTATTACATCGAAATTTGAATTGAGCTCAACGGAAGTATTCGTGACCGTAGTCTGATGTGTTCCGGACTAAAGATGAAAATTAGAGTAATTTTTATCGACCGAGAGTTCTAGAAGTAGAATCGATTAAGAGGTTAATCCACCGAGTTATATTAATAAGGGATGACTCGGCTCACCGTACCCGTATTAATATGAATTTGGATCTTGGAATCATTTATGATAGTTGGGTAGAGGTCACTATATAAATGGTAAAACTTGTTTAAAATGTTTACAAGTATTGTCAAAACGATAGATGTTCATTAATTCCTTCACTTCCTATTTTGTAGTCAAAATCGTTTTCTCAATTGCAATGGCAACTCCAATCACGTCCGCAACCACTAGTTCCAACACGCTCACCAATGTGTCATGGCTCCGATCATTCATGGATCGATGTAAGTTAGAAAAGAATGGGTCCAATTTCGCCGATTGGGACGCGCAACTTCGCTTGGCCGCAGGAGGGTGACGACAAGCTTCGTTACCTTACCGAGGCATCTCCCACCGAACCTAATGCTAGGTCCACCGCCGCCGCTAGGCAAGCCTATGAGGTTTACCAAAAGGAGTCGGCCGCGATCAAAAACGTGTTGATCTTTGCAATGGAGGCCGAACTCCAAAGAAGTGCTATAAAGATTAGCACCGCTCATGAGATCTACATGAAACTTGTGAACATGTTTTCACGAGCTCCACAGATCATACAATATGAGGCGGCTTCCGCATTCTTTGATCTCAATATTAAGGAGGGCCAAAAAGTTAGCCCTCATGTGCTTAAGTTGATGGAGCATGTTGAGACCTTGAAAATGCATAAGGTGAAGATTCCCAAGGAACTCGTGATTGATCGAATTCTTCATTCCCTCAACAAAATCAAAGCATTTGTTCAATTCCGGGTGAATTTTAATATGCAAGATAAGAAGGTTTCCCTTGATGAGTTTCACAAAATGCTTGTGCAAGCCGAAAGGGATATGGGGCTAAGTGTTAGCTCCACCAAGGATGTGCTCAATGTCAATCATAAGAGCAAGGGAACTTTCAAGAAGAGTGGGAACAAGGGAAAGAAGCGAACTCCCAACAGGAATAAAGGTAAAGCTTGTGAAGCTAGTTCCTCCAAGCCCAAGTACAGTGCCTCCTCCGGGGACAAGTGCCGCTATTGTTGTGGTGTTGGGCATTGGAAGAGAAACTGCTCAAAATACCTTGGCGACATCAAAGCTGAAAGGGTTATTCCAGTAGGTATGTGACTATCCCTATCTTTTATGTTTCGATCTCAACTTTGGTATGTTGATACAAGTTGTGATGATTGCCCTTTTTATTGTAAATAGGGCATCCTAGCAAGGACAAAGGCAAATAAAAGCAAGCTTAGAAGATCTTGAGGGAAGCTAGATGTAACCACCCATGGTGCTAGATCTATGGAAGCATGGCTTTATATTGCTTTATATTAGCATAGTATTCGCCCATAGTCACTTGTATGAGGTGACGTCTCGAAGTGACTAGAGTGTGATGCGATTGATGGCAAGTTCAAGTGCCATAGAGTCATGTGAGATGACTAGTCGATCACATAAGCATACTGTTAGGAACACTTTGTCGGGCAGTGACCGCTTATAGAGTTCTGGCAAATTTATATAGCCTGGTCGGGCGAGAGCTACTATAGTATTCTAATGACTCGATTCTTTTGACTATAGACTGTTCGCCTAAGATGGCACAGTTTCAGATTAACTTTGATTTGTGTTACTACGACCTTCGTAAATGGGGTCAAATGGGAATATTTTGGGTTATGATGGCTGTGGCTAGTCGAAGGGAATAAGTGCAATAGGAATTGTCCACCCCCTTGTCGGGGTTAAAACAATATCTCAGGGCCACTCGAGGAGTAATGAACTGGAAATGCGTGGCCACGCTCGGAAGGTATCCATGGTGGATAAATTCCGGTCAATCAGTTATTCTCCAGATCGAGGAAACCACTCTAGATATGATCACTTGCAAGTACGACCCGAAAGACACCTTGCATTGAGTGGGAGATAGTAATAGGACAAGAGAATTGGTGACGCACACTTGTCGAGGACAAGTGGGAGATTGTTGGGAAATGTGTCCTCAACAATAGTGCGATCACATGATTTAAATATCATTATTAAATCTCATACCAAGAATACGAAAGGGATGATACATTTCATATATATATAGTCAACCGGTCCACACATATCGGTAATGATTGGCTGGCTAGAGTTTGACATTACTGTCGTGCGACGGTGGTGATCAGTTGATCCCTTGAGGTCACACCTAAAGGACGATTCCCTTAATTGAAAAGGTTAATTAGTTGTATACCGATACAGATTAATTAATTCCTTAAAATTGAACAATTCGATTTGTGAGAGAGAATATTGATATCTTATTGTAATGAGATTAAATAAGATTTATTTTAGTAATAAAATGCTTTATTACTAAAATTGTTTATTGTTTGAGAAACAATAAAGATAAGAATGAATGGTTGATTATAATTACAAGATATTGTGAATTATAATTATATGACCCATTTTATTTATGTGATCAAGTATCACTAGTCAATTTGTTGAAAGTAATTTATTTAATTTATAAAATGATATTTATGTGATAAATATGCATTTAATTAAGTAGTAACATGTATCATACTACATGTGACATATTGTGTGACAAATGACAAATTGACAAAAATAAAATGGTAGTCCATTTTATAAAGATGGACCGAAATAAGAGTGTAAAGGGAGTTAGTGGGTGAATTATTTTATGAGATAAAATAAGCTAATGATCACTAACCTACAACTAGCCTTACAAGCCTAAGGTATAGAAAAGAACAAAAGAAAAGTGAAGGACCATATATTGGTCCCTTTTTGCCTCACCAAACCGTGTGGCCTCTCCTCTAATTAGAGGCCTTTTGTTCTTTTATTATTATCTCACTCTACCATTCAAAAATACATGCAAATGTTCATGAATTATTTCTCTCTTCAATCTTCATCAAAAAGGATGAATTTTTGATTCAAATTTGTTCAAAAGATTACTAAAATTATCAATATAATATATGAGTATTAGTAATCAAGATTAAGGTAAACTACACTATAAACATCTAGTACATGTTAGTTTGTGGTTTTAAGGGATAGTCTTGGGTGCAACTAATTGGAGGGCTTCTATTTTGAAGTCATGTATGTTCATCCATTTTGGAAAGCTCAAGAACTAACAAGAAGGAGATCTTGTTGGTGCCCATTTTACCGAAATTCCTATGGTGAGAAAATGATTTTCTTATCTTATCTATTTTAGTTTGCATGCATAAGATCTAGTAATTAATTTTATGACAAATTAAATTAAAACATATATGAATATGTCAAGTATATAGATCTACTTTTCTTTCAATCGGTATCAAGAGCACAAGGTTGTTTGCATGCAAATCGGTTATTGTTTTTCCGAGTTATATGATTAACAAACAAAACTTATAAATTTGTGTTTATTATGAAATATCACGAAATTTATTATGCATGTTAAATTTTCTGGTCCTAAAATGTTTTAGGATATTTTGGTTTAATTTATGGATTTTATTGTTCATTTTATATAATATTGGCATTAAAATGTGATTTTTATGATAAAAATGTCATTTTTGGACGAAAATTAGCTAAACTTCGAATTTTCCAGTGGTTTTTGGATATGTTTTCACATATATTATTTTTAGATTATCTGGAAATTTTTATAATTTTATGAGTTCCTATGCTCGAAAAATGGATTTTTCATTATTAAATTCGGATTTAAGTGATAAATAGATTAATATGAGAAATATTTCGAATCTGGTCATAGAAATTTAGTATGTTGTCACATGAAATTTTACAAGATGTTTGTAAAATAATAGGCTATAATGAAGTCTTCATGCATGATTTATGGATTTTTGATGAAAAATAGCATAAATAGTGACTTAATTAGTGAATAATTGCTAACACATACTTCATGACTAAGGAAAAACGTCACATGTTGCATTTTATTATCATTTTCAGATCTAAAATTGAAAAGTTGATGAATATAATTTTTCTCATGTTTTTATGATTTTTATTGATAAATCCGATAAACCGCAACATTGTTTTTCCCGATAACTTTCGAAATTTTTAACCTAAGTTTTTGAACATTATGAGTGTCATGGTATTTTTCCAGAATGTTCATGAGTTTAAATTTTGAATTTTGAATTTATTTGAAATTTTGTGATTTATTTGAAGTTTATAGCTTATTTTTGTGATTTTGGTCCATTAATGAACAATTTTAGTAATATGAGTTAATTATGGTCAAATAATTAGTGAAGACTAAAATTTGAGTCCTAAAAGGTTAGGGTAATTAACTTATGCATAAATATGAATTTATGTAATTTTTGTGATTATAAAATGTTGAAATCACGCAAATCCGTAAAAACCGTGTAATATACGATATTGGCTCCTTAAAGGCGATTTAGCATAAAATTGGGCATGTTCATACATATTATAATGCTGCATTTTTCTTTATGATTGTCATAATTTTATTTTATGTAATTTTTGAATTATGTAATTTACTTAGTATGGCCTTAGTTTTTAATTGGTATTACCCGAAATGTATGGGAATATCGATTCGGTTGTAATTTTTGTGATCTCGTATCACCGTTTTGTATTTTAATAGATTTATTTTATTTTAATTACAAATGTATAATAGGAAATTATGTAATTTGTTATGTTATTTATTTATTCCGGAGATCCTTGAAGACGGTGTCACTCAAGGAAGACGATACATAAAGACGGTGTTACCTCGAGATGCGTGCCTAACCGAAGTTCAAGGGACCAATGGAGTTGGTTTCCGAATATGTAATAGTTAATTAGATTTTCTATTTTAGGAAGGCCATACTAGGATTTAAATTTATGCTTTGCATTTTATTTATATGTCGCATGCATCGCTAAATCGCCATAACTAAAACATGCATTATCTTTTTATCGAGTTTATCGACCGTGTCAATTACAATTATCGTAGTTCACCGCTTTAGTTCACTTAAAACGTGATAGATAATAAATTGACATGACCTCTCGCTAAAATAAACAATTGAGACTTAGCCTTACCAAAAATTAGAAACCCATGAAGTACCGGTTTAGCAAGGGAGTTGAGTAAAGCTTTTACCGTAAGACAAACCTTGTTACGTTGGTGAAGTGGGGTGATAAATGTCTATCCACTGAATTTATGTTAATGAAGGGTATTTCGGCACACCGTGCCCTAAGTTGATATGAGTTTGGATCATGGATACATTTATTCGAAATTTGGGTTGAACTCAACGAAAGTATTCACGACGTATTTCCGGATGTGTTTCGGGCTAAAGATAAATATTAATGTAATTTTATCGACCAAGAGTTCTAAAAGTAGAATCGATTAAAGAGTTAATCCACCGAGTTATATTGATGAGGGGTATTTCGGCACACCGTGCCCCAAGTTAATATGAATTTGGATCTTGGAATCATTTATCATAATTGGGTAGAGGTCACTATGTAAATGCTTTACTTGTTATTTACAAATATTAATAAAACGATAAATGTTAAGTTTTCCACTATTCCGTTATTATATTGTTCTATTTCTTTACCACAATTCATATACGATATCATTTCGATTTTTGATTCAAATCTCCATTAAAACATAGTAACTAAAGACAAATATGAATTTGCTTCTAAAACCTCAAATGAACCATTGCTAAGTATCTCTTGCAAAGAGTATAGATTATAGTTATTCATTATCAAACAGGTTTTTGATTCTTAACTAACATATCTACTTACAATGGATTGTTTTTCATATACTTAATTGAATTAAGTACCTTGAAGCGATAAATTATTTTGGTAATTAGTTTTGTCAGAATTCGTAATTGACCAAAATAACACAACCACTTCAATGAAAGTTTTAAGACTAAAACGAACAAATGAAGAGTGATCTTCATGAATTCAATTTTGCTTCTCAAAGCAAAGACTCATTGAAATGAGTGGGAGCATTCTCTTAAACCGTTAAGATAAGGACGAGGTTCAAGAAGTAAAGATTATAATGGAATTGATACAAGGTAATGTTAAAGGTAAAGTTGTTGAGAATAGCGATACAAACCTATCAATCCCGACCAATAAAGTTTCCATTGTCTTAAATGTTGGACACAAGAAAGGAAACTACCCCAAATTATTGAAGAATCAACAAGTTAGTTGTGGGACATCTAATGGGACCTTCTTCTTTAAATGTTTATTTGATTAAACATAAATTTTGCTAGTACCACTTCGTCAATATTAGAAACCAGTGGAGGTTTTCATCATTGTATTCGACACATAAGATGATTAGAATATGACGACTAGCAACAATAATGTCGAGAGATAGAGTAATTGTGTACTCAATCTAGTTTTTGGATTTAAAGTAGTACTTAATTATGACTATTAAGTGCATAAACTCTAAATAAGAATATAAACTTGTTAAGATACAAAAGAGGTTTTCACTTTTGTGACCCTATACACCACGATTTGATGTATGGCTAGCCCATTATCAAGGTGATTATATTCTAAACCAAACTAGAATGATATATCATGTAGATGATGTAAGATTCAAATTGGTAACCCAAGATTAAACCTTAAATTTTGGAATGATGAACGCAAGTAGTTATCGAGTACTCTTGAAACCATTAGATTGTTAATGGTATATGCGTATCTTGTATTCAAAGCAAGATGTCTCGTGCCTTTTGGTTGAAAAGGAGATCGAGGTTGTAAATCATCGATCCAAAATAGGTTGATCATTTTCTTTTACCAACGATTTAAGTTGACGCTAATGTGTTCACTTAATAAGGTAAATAGAGAAATCTTTGAAGAAGTTCAAAGAGTTCAAGGAATCACGATTTAGTCGTGATGGGATTATCAAAGTGAAGACTTTGATATAAGCCAAAAGAAATGTGATATAGTATCACAAGTTAATCTCTCTTAGCACGCATTATGGAATAATGTGTGGTTAGATAAGGATTCAAATGCTATTCGATATGGTTTGGACTTCAATCAAGTTACTTTGAGTTATTTGATCCTTTTGGGGAATTTATCATTTTTTGTCTAATTTATTTTCCACTAAATCATATGAGATATGAAATGGTAATGTACCATATTTGTAAGTTTTTTCACAAGAAACAAATGCTCATTTTTTCCCTTTTCAATTATCACGAGTACGACGAGTTTGCGGCTCGTGAAGCTGTCTTTCTAAAATACAAGTTTATTTCTAGAAGACAGAGTGGGAGAAATAATTCAAGAGCCACAAAGAATGCCACAGAGAATGTTATGTCGCAAGAAACTGGTCTTTCTTGGCTACATGAGACGTTTTGTGTAAGACATTGTTTCTTTAAAACCTAGGAGGTTAAAATTCGTCACTTGTTGAAAATGATGAATTCATGCTACTTTTAAGAAAGTAAAGAGCTTATAACTTACAAAGAAATTGTTTGATTCAAGTTGATTACTTCTGGAAAGTAATGAACATATGACTTACATGAGAGTATATAAGTCACAACTCAGTACAAGGCTTAGAGCCATGAAAATCCGAAATAAAAAGGCTTGATTAGTGACAAAGGGTTTTGCACTAATAAAGAGAGATTTCAAAGCAAGATTGGTGGCAAAGAGTTTTGCACAAATTGAAATACTTAAGTCTATTTGGATCTTCTTAGGGATTGTGTTTCATTATTATGAAATACATAGCGAGTGAATCTAAAACCCACTTCTTCAATAGAAGGAATGTATTCAATACATGTCTTGAGTTTAGTAGATTCTTGCAATCCTAAGATAATGTGAAACTTAAGAGAGAATCTTAAGTAGGACATCAATGAGTTGGAATCATTGTTTTTGATCATGTGATAAAACTTTTCTCGATAAGTCGAGAAGTTGTGTTTATACATGGAGTTTAGTGGGAGTTACGGAAATTTTAACTAGTCCGATATGTGAATGACATATTGATCATCGAGAATGATTTAAGACTTTTGGAGTAATATAATACATCTTTAATATCTAGATTTATGCAGATAAATCCACATGATATTAGCGTCAATAAGAAGTCTTATGTTGATATGATTCATGACTAGTTCAATTAAATTGAACATATTTGATTGATTCCATTTGCTTCCACTGCTGAATCAATTAAATAGGAAATGATGTATAACACTTCATATACTTTGAGTATGATGAATTGTTTTCAAAATCGAATTTAAGTAATCTTTACCAAGTAAGCCATAAAGATTACCCTTAAGTACTTGCAGAAGCATTAAGGAAGTAAAGCAAAGTGTTTATGATGCAATTTTGTGAAAGGGTGTTACACAAGTGACAATTCACAATTGAGATTGCGCATGGTTTCCGACAAAACCATAATCAAAACACATTAGGATGGTTAAGAAACCATTGTGGCTATGTTATTTAAGAAATAGATTTTCTAGAATCGTTCTAGGCAATAAAGAACAATAAGAGAAATTTATAACGGAAATTGAGTACACTTGCAATCATGAGATGTGCAAGAAGGATGAGTCCCGCACATTGTGATAACAGTGGGAGCTATTCTAAGGCTAGAGGGCCTATGTCTTGATGGGATCTCGACACGTACTCAGAAAGTTTTGTGATGCAAATGTATGCATTGCAAAGGAAAACGAGTATGTAGTAAGGTTGAGTAAGGTACAAGAAGTTGATAAAACCTACTAACCAAAGCCTTTTCATAGGCTTAATGTGATGAGTCATGTCATTTCAATTAAATTGAAATGAACAACTACATACAAGATCAAATTAGATTATAGAACATGAAATAGTAATCAGGCATTGACTATTGATATGTGATAATCACATTTGTCGTTCGAGTTTTACTTTAAAACTCTTTTATTATACTTTGTTACATCCAAACGGGTTGTAGAGACGATTGAACCCCATTAAAGTGAACACGGATTAGCATGGTATTCGCCCATAGTCACTTGTATGAGGTGACGTCTCGAAGTGACTAGAGTGTGATGCGATTGATGGCAAGTTCAAGTGCCATAGAGTCATGTGAGATGACTAGTCGATCACATAGGCATACTGTTATGAACACTTTGTCGGGCAGTGACCGCTTATAGAGTTCTGGCAAATTTATAAAGCCTGGTCGTGGCGAGAGCTACTATAGTATTCTAATGAGTCGATTCTTTTGATTAAAGACTGTTCGCCTAAGGTGGCACAGTTTCAGATTAACTTTGATTTGTATTACTACGACCTTCGTAAATGGGGTCAAATGGGCATATTTTGGGTTATGATGGTTGTGGCTAGTCGAAGGGAATAAGTGCAATAGGAATTGTCCACCCCCTTGTCAGGGTTAAAACAATATCTCAGGGCCACTCGAGGAGTAATGAACTGGAAATGCGTGGCCACGCTCGGAAGGTATCCATGGTGGATAAATTCCGGTCAATCAGTTATTCTCCAGATCGAGGAAACCACTCTAGATATGATCACTTGCAAGTACGACCCGAAAGACACCTTGCATTGAGTGGGAGATAGTAATAGGACAAGAGAATTGGTGACGCACACTTGTCGAGGACAAGTGGGAGATTGTTGGGAAATGTGTCCTCAACAATAGTGCGATCACATGATTTAAATATCATTATTAAATCTCATACCAAGAATACGAAAGGAATGATACATAATATATATAGTCAACTGGTCCACACATATCGGTAATGATTGGCTGACTAGAGTTTGACATTACTGTCGTGCGACGGTGGTGATCAGTTGATCCCTTGAGGTCACACCTAAAGGACGATTCCCTTAATTGAAAAGGTTAATTAGTTGTATACCGATACAGATTAATTAATTCCTTAAAATTGAACAATTCGATTTGTGAGAGAGAATATTGATATCTTATTGTAATGAGATTAAATAAGATTTATTTTAGTAATAAAATGCTTTATTACTAAAATTGTTTATTGTTTGAGAAACAATAAAGATAAGAATGAATGGTTGATTATAATTACAAGATATTGTGAATTATAATTATATGACCCATTTTATTTATGTGATCAAGTATCACTAGTCAATTTGTTGAAAGTAATTTATTTAATTTATAAAATGATATTTATGTGATAAATATGCATTTAATTAATTAGTAACATGTATCATACTACATGTGACATATTGTGTGACAAATGACAAATTGACAAAAATAAAATGGTAGTCCATTTTATAAAGATGGACCGAAATAAGAGTGTAAAGGGAGTTAGTGGGTGAATTATTTTATGAGATAAAATAAGCTAATGATCACTAACCTACAACTAGCCTTACAAGTCTAAGGTATAGAAAAGAACAAAAGAAAAGTGAAGGACCATATATTGGTCCCTTTTTGCCTCACCAAACCGTGTGGCCTCTCCTCTAATTAGAGGCCTTTTGTTCTTTTATTATTATCTCACTCTACCATTCAAAAATACATGCAAATGTTCATGAATTATTTCTCTCTTCAATCTTCATCAAAAAGGATGAATTTTTGATTCAAATTTGTTCAAAAGATTACTAAAATTATCAATGTAATATATGAGTATTAGTAATCAAGATTAAGGTAAACTACACTATAAACATCTAGTACATGTTAGTTTGTGGTTTTAAGGGATAGTCTTGGGTGCAACTAATTGGAGGGCTTCTATTTTGAAGTCATGTATGTTCATCCATTTTGGAAAGCTCAAGAACTAACAAGAAGGATATCTTGTTGGTGCCCATTTTACCGAAATTCCTATGGTGAGAAAATGATTTTCTTATCTTATCTATTTTAGTTTGCATGCATAAGATCTAGTAATTAATTTTATGACAAATTAAATTAAAACATATATGAATATGTCAAGTATATAGATCTACTTTTCTTTCATAGCTTTCTTAAGGGATCCTAGAATGGTCTTAAGCAAGCATTAAAGGCTTATACTTTTCGTTCATGTGATAATAGTGAATGGTTTCATTCACATGATTGAAGAATCATGATTATACATGAAGTTAAGTGGGAGCTAGAATTGTTTCTCCATGTCTTATATGTTGATAACATATTACTTATTGAGAATAATGTACCAATGCTCTCTTCTGTGAAAGAGTGATTGGAGACTTGGAAAAGATGCAAAGTATTCTAGATTTTTGAATCTATGTGAGAGAATATTGGCATAGAGTTGAGAGTCTTATGAGAATAAGATCTTTTGTATCTGTTGTACATCAACAAGGTTGAATAGGCTATTCATGTTGATGGACGTGGAATTACTATGATGGAGTCATAGTCGTTCACTGAACTTATTAAGTTGTTGATTACATGAAATCGTTTGCTAATGTTTCCGCCATTATAATGATCATGTATGCCAACAGACGCACATGCCATGATGTGACATATGCCTAGAGCATGATAAGTCAATAACAAGATAATTCCCATGATATGGCTTGTGAAAGTCTTAAAGAACATCCTTGAGATTCTTGAGAAGAATTAAGGATTCGTTCACATGTTTGGATGATAAACTAAGTTAGGTGTTGAAGGGTTGCACAAACTTTAGTTTCCAAACTTAAAGGGATTTTTTGAAATCCTAGGATGTCTTATTGACTAAGGAGTAAGAGACTAAAAAGGTGTTTTAGTTTCGCGCATTGCAAAATTCTACAAAAGGAATCTAAGTAAATTGTGATAAAATGGTCAACGTAGGGATTAAGGGTGAATCCTTCTACAAATGACTTTATCACAAGTTATGTCATAACAGTGGGAGCATCTTTCAAGTTAAAGAGTCTCGGTCTAGTAAGAAAACTAGACAAATACTTAGAGATAAATTCAAGTTATTAGAAATAACATTGAATAGAAGGAAATAGCAATTGACAAAGTTGGAATATATGGATATATGGTATATCCACTTGCCAATCTTTTATTGCATTTTAACTAGTGTTAATAATACACTAAAGATTATAAGATATGAAGTAGTAATAGTGTATTGACTATTCATACATGATAATCGCATTTATCGTTTGAGTTTTATTAAACTCACCCGTTACCTTGTTATATCCAAATGGGTTGTAGAGACAAATTGAACCCCATTAAAGTGAACTGGATTGACATGGTATTCGCCCCTAGTTACTTATATGAGGTGACGTCTCGAAGTGACTAGAGTTGTTGGAATAAAATTGCAGTAACAATGTAAAAGGAAAAGAGATAACCGATTCGTAGTGACGTGGTATGAGAGCCACTGCCTTGAAAACTATATTTCCGGTACGACCGTGGTGGCGATCAGCAAATGACCGGTAGTTCCCCAAGGATTTACACTACTGCACTTAGACACGCCCACTCGAGACTGAGAGCATTGGAACGACAGAATTTTCTTTACCCAGAAATTATAGAGAGATTGAGAAGAGAAGAAGAGAGTATGTTGTGTGTTTTCTGGAGTGAAGAAGCAGGCCTTATATAGGCGAGTCGAGCAGGTGAGGAGCCAAAAATATGATTCCCTATTAACTTCAGTCAAACGGAATTAAGAGCCATAAACGCAGAAGATTTAGCTCTTAATTGCGGATTTACTGGTTTGACTATGCACCTGGACAGACTCCTATGAATGAACCTGGTCACTTCATCCTAGAACAAAAACACACGCGGCTCTGGCCCAAAAAGATAGGCACAACCCACCGCAGGCGATTGCCAAATCCCGAATCCGAATCCGGGCCGGGCCGGGCTCGGGCACGGGCACGCGCGCGCGCGCGTGTGCGAGCTGAATTAAGCACCTCGCAAGGCTTCCACAAAAGCCTCCCATGACCCACTAGTGATATGGCATGGGAAGGTTTTTTACATAAACGCAAGAAACAAGCCTTTCACTACCAATGTGGGACAAATGAAAAATACTCAAGGCATAAAAAGCCCCTATTTTCCAACAATCCCCCACTAGGGGCGCCACAGAAAGAGAAAAAAGAATTCCTGGGTAAAGGAAGGATTGGATACTTAGGTATCAATATCTTTCGATTTGAATTGACACTTTAGTGAGATGAGGAAACAACTTACTTACAGCGAGAGAATATCTTGCGATTTGAATTCCTAGCTGAGCTTCGGTCGATACCCCCCACAACACATATCATACCTTCAGAATTGTGATTGTTCCGCGATTTCAAAGTGCAACGCGCTCTTTTTAGAGCATTGCGTTAACCTCGGTACTAATAGATGTGTTTAGAAGACTTCTCATAGTCTTTATAGTCAACACACCTACGTAGGTGGCTCAAGTGCTTCTCAATAGCACTTCTTGCATGAGCCATTAAGGACATAAGTCCAACCTTATGTGTGATTCATCAAGTGCGTCTCAAAAGCACCACCATTTAAGGCTATGAATCATATAACGCCATAGGAATAGAAACTTTAGGCCTAGTCACTCTTGACTTAAGGACTTAAGTCCCATTCCCCTCGACGTTTCAACGACTAGTCTCCTAGTCAATCCTTTAGTAAAAGGATCAGCCAGATTGCTTTCGGACTTCACATAGTCTAAAGCGATTACTCCATTATCAAGGAGTTGTCTAACTGCAGCGTGCCTGATTCGAATGTGTCTTTTCTTCGCATTATAAACACTATTCTTAGCAAAGACCAATAGTCGCTTGAATCACAATGTAAGGAGACCGGAATATTTTGTCCCCCCACATTGGTACATCTGCCAACAGGTTTTTCAACCAATCAGCCTCTTGACCTGCCAACTCAAGAGCTATGAACTCCGACTCCATGGTAGAGCGTGCAATACAAGTCTGTTTAGAAGACTTCCACGATATTGCTCCCCCACCCATGGTGAAGACATAACCACTAGTATAACATATCTCATCGTTACCTGAAACCCAATTTGCATCACAATATCCTTCTAACACAGCAGGAAATTTACTATAATGCAAGCAAAGGTCAACTGTTCCTTTTAGGTATTTAAGTAAACGACGAAGAGCATTCCAATGTTCACTACTAGGGTTATGTGTGTAACGACTCGATCTACTAACTGCATAGGCAATGTCTCGGTCGAGTACGGTTCATAAGAAACATCACACTACCTAGGATTTTAGCATACTCTTCTTGGGATACACTCTTACCCAAGTTCTTACATAAGTGTATACTAGCATCGTAGGGTGTCCTAGCAGGCACATCATCAAAACAGTTGAACTTTTTCAACACTTTTTCCACATAATGAGATTGACTTAAAGAAATTCCTTTAGAGTTTCGAATGACCTTAACTCCTAGGATTACATCAGCTTCTCCTAAGTCCTTCATCTCAAATTGTGATGACAAAAATTCTTTGGTTTTAATTATTACCTCCAAATTATTACCAAGTATTAACATGTCATCAACATAAAGGCATATAAGCACACAATCAGATTCTATTACCTTTGAATAAACACATGAATCAGAATTGTTTACCATAAAGCCATTACCTACCAAAGTGTTGTTAAATTTCTCATACCACTGTTTAGGTGCTTGTTTCAGACCATATAGTGATTTATTTAGTTTACACACCTTATTCTCTTGACCCTCTACCACAAACCCTTCAGGTTGCGACATATAAATCTCTTCTTTTGTGTAAAACCTCTAACCACAAGTCTAGCTTTAAATCTTTCTATTGTACCGTCAGGTCTCATTTTCGTTTTGAAAATCCATTTACTCGTAATGGGTTTACTACCTTTAGGTAAATCAGTCAACTCCCACGTCTGATTAGACACAATAGAATCAAGCTCACTTTTAATAGCATCTTTCCAAAAATTAGCATCAATGGATTTCATAGCCTCATTGTATGTTTTCGGATCATCTTCTATTAAAAATGCTGAAACAAACTCATCACTAGCACAAACAAAGTGTAACCATGTTCACACAAAGAATGTTGAAACAAAATCAGGTCCAAAGTTTTTAGGACATCTAGGTCTCTTAGTCCTTCTAGGTTCAGCAACATGATCAATAGAAGTGCTACTACTAGCATGTGAAGAGATATCAATAGATGTAACAGGCAAACTAGGAGATGAATCAACATTCTTCAGTAATGGAAAAACATGCTCAAAAAACACAAAGATCTCTAGCTTGGATATAGAACGATCACTCAAAGACATGAATCTATATGCAGAACTATTTTGAGCATAACCTATAAAAACACAATCATAGGTCTTAGGTCCAACTGTAGGTCTTCTAAAGTCAGGTAAACCCACTTTAGCTAAACACCCCCATACCCTTAGGAAGCTCAGGTTAGGAGGATAGCCTTTCCATATCTCGTAGGGTGTCTTGTCTAACTTCTTATGAGGTCACGGTTAAGAATATGACAAGCCGATAGAATTGCTTCCCCCCACATATCCTCAGAAAGGCCAGAACTTAAAAGCATAGCATTCATCATTTCTTTTAAAGTCCTATTTTTCCGTTCAGCTACTCCATTGGTTGAGGTAAGTAAGGTGGACTAGTCTCATGTATTAGACCGTTTTTGTCACAAAACTCGGCTAAATAGTTTGATTTATACTCGCCTCCTCTGTCAGACCTTACTCTTTTAATTTTTCTGTCAAGTTGGTTTTCGACCTCATTCTTAAAACTTATAAACGAATGTTCTGCTTCATCTTTTGTCTTAAGCAAATAAACACGGGTGTACCTTGAACAGTCGTCTATAAAAGTGACATAATAATTTTTACCACCTCTACTTGCAACATTTTTGAAGTCAGCTAGGTCGGTGTGAATTAGCTCAAGAAGACTCGTTTTCCTAGTAATAACTGGTTTACTAGGTTTCTTTGTGAATTTAGCCTCAACACAGCTAGCACATTTAGAGAATTCTTGACTCGTCAAACTTGGAATTAAACTCATATTTCTAAGTTTTTTAATGTAGTCAACATTCACATGACCTAATCTACCATGCCAAAGATCAATAGACTCAGCGATATAAGCAGAAGTAGATGCAATATTATTAGAAACTGAATCAGTGTTTAATACAAAAAGACCCCCGGAAAGATAACCCTTGCCCACAAATTCCCCATTACGCGACATTACCACCTTGTCAGGCTCAAAAACAAGTTTCAACCCAGCTTTGTTTAATAAGGCACCAGACACAAGGTTTCGACGTAACGAGGGTACATACAAAACATTATTTAGAGCAAGTGTTTTCCCCGAGGTGAGTTTGAGAAAGATCTTGTCTTTGCCTTTGATCGGTGCGGATGAAGAGTTACCCATGAAAACGCATTCCCCATCAGCTACCTCCTCGAACTCAAAGAAATAACCCCTTATCGACAGAGGTGTCTAGAAGCGCCCGAGTGTCCAAGACCCATTCAAAGAACATTACCCACCACATTAGCTTCCACAACCACAAAAGAATGATGTCATCGATCCACATTGATTGGCTTCAGCAGATTTCTTTTCGGAGCATTGGTAGGCTTTGTGACCAGCTTTTCCACAGACATAGCAAACAATTGGCCCCTTTGGTTTCTGAATCTTTGCAACTGGTTTGGTATGCTTCCCTGGACCATTTTTCTTAGCAGGACCCTGATTCTTCCCCTGACCAACCTTGGCCTTACCCTTACCCTTGAATTTCTCAACATTGGACGGACCACTCGACTCAACCAGATTAGCCTTGACAGAAGCATTAGAAGCATTTACAGACACACTAATGGTTTTGTCTTTGAGACGATTTGCCTCCTCGGTCCTCATGTGACTCACTAATTCTTGGAGGGAAAGGTCTTTTTTCTTATGTTTCAGATGGTTTCTATAGTCAGACCAGGAAGGGGGAATTTTTCCAAAGAACACATTTGCTAGGAAAATCTCATCTAGTTTCATCCCTTCATTAACTACGTCAGCACAGAAATTCTCATAGACATGAACTTGTTCCATTATAGGTTTGTCATCTACCATCTGGAACCCCAGCCATTTCCCAACGACATACTTCTTTTTACCCGCATCATCAGCCCCATATTTTTTCTCAAGTAATTCCCATATGGTTTTAGCAGATTTATGAACCATAAACAAGTCAAATAGGGTATTAGTCATAAGATTAAGGAGGTGAAACCTAACTGTTTTATTATCCTTATCATGTTTTTTAATAGCCTCTTCATTTGACTTAACAACAGAAATTACAGGAGGGGTTGTCTCAACAGATGGTGCAGCGATTTCGGTTACGGGAGCAGGAGGGTCGAAAAATAAAACGTAATCAATTTCAAACCGCTCAAAAACATCGGTAACTTTTGAGACCAACGCTTATAGTTCTGACCATCTAAGGGTTCGACTTTTGACAAATCAGGAGCATTTTTTGACATGATCGACATTGTTACAGCAAGACAATATAGTTTTCAAATTGTTGAAATAAAATTGCAGTAACAATATAAAAGGAAAAGAGATAACCGATTCGTAGTGACGTGGTATGAGAGCCACTGCCTTGAAAACTATATTTCCGGTACGACCGTGGTGGCGATCAAAGAAATGACCGGTAGTTCCCCAAGGATTTACACTCTCGCACTCGGACACGCCCACTCGAGACCGAGAGCATTGGAACAACGAAATTTTCTTTACCCAGAAATTATAGAGAGATTGAGAAGAGAAGAAGAGAGTATGTTGTGTGTTTTCTGGAGTGAAGAAGCAGGCCTTATATAGGCGAGTCGAGCAGGTGAGGAGCCAAAAATATAATTCCCTATTAACTTCAGTCAAACGGAATTAAGAGCCATAAAACGCAGAAGATTTAGCTCTTAATTGCAGACGATACGGTTTGACTATGCACCTGGACAGACTCCTATGAATGAACCTGGTCACTTCATCCTAGAACAAAAACACACGCAGCTCTGGCCCAAAAAGATAGGCACAGCCCGCCGTAGGCGATTGCCAAATCCCGAATCCCGAATCCCGAATCCGGATCTGGGCCGGGCCGGGCTCGGGCACGGGCACGCGCGCGCGCGTGTGCGAGCTGAATTAAGCACCTCGCAAGGCTTCCACAAAAGCCTCCCAAGTCCCACTAGTGATATGGCATGAGAAGGTTTGTTATATAAACACAAGAAACAAGCCTTTCACTACCAATGTGGAACAAATGAAAAATACTCAAGGCATAAAAAGCCCCTATTTTCCAACAAGAGTGTGATACGATTGATGGCAAGTTCAAGTGCCATAGAGTCATACGGGATGACTAGTCGATCACATAGGCAGACTGTATGGGACACTCTGTCGGGCAGTGATCGCTTATAGAGTTCTGGTAATTCATAAAGCCTGGTCGTGGCAAGAGCTGCTATAGTATTCTTATGAGTCAATTCTTTTGACTAGAGACTATTCGCCCAAGTTGGCACAAATTTCTGATTAGCTTTGATTTATGCTCTACGACTGTCGTAAATGAGGTCAAATGGGTATATTTTGGGTTATGATGAACTGTGGCTGAAACTTACAAGCAACAATGAAGAGAGAGAAAGAAGAGAGAAAAAGCTCTAAAATTTAGGTTACCTGTTTCCTTGCTTTCAGTGCGCCGTCATGACAATAATGGCGAGATCATCCTCGTCCAAACCAAATTCTGCAACAAAAAATCAAAAAAATTCGTCTCCTTTACCAAATAACAACCAAAAAAGACAGGACCTTCGCCATCGGAGGTAAATAAAGAGAAGAATGTCAATGAAATAGTGGGTCTGGCTCCTTTTGACCTTGAAGCAGTTGAAGTTGATGAGATTGAGGAAGAATGGATTGTCCAGGGGAAAAAGAAGCAAGCTTTATCCTCTATTCCTGAAGAACCAAAAGAGATGTTATAGTTTACTGTGGAGGATGTGCGTGATGAACTCAACTTCTGGAAACCTTCAGTATACTGTTTCATTTGGGAGCAAATCCTCCTCCAGAAGTTGTGGAGGGTTTTATTCGAAGGATTTGGGTGAATTATTCAATTGATAAGGTATCCTTTCTTCCTAATGGCATTTTTCTGGTTCGTTTCATGAATGAACACAGTAAGGAGGCTGTTCTCAAACAGGGATATTTTTTGTTTGATAATAAGCCTCTGATTGTTAGGAATTGGACTGCAAATGTTGAATTAACAAAGGACAATGTTAAGAATGTGCCTGTGTGGATTAAGCTGTGGGATTTGCCCCTCAAATTTTGGGGTAAATGCTTACCTAGAATTACAGGTTTAGTTGGGAAATATATTCGTAGTGATGCTTCAACAATGGATAAGACTAGGTTAGGGTTTGCTCGTGTCTTGATTGAAGTTCCATTTGGCAAAAAGCTCCCTAATTTTGTGCAATTCTTAGATGAAGTATCCCATGAGATTAAGATTGAAGTAGAAAGTGAATGGAAGCCCATATTATGTACTGAATGTGGGGGGGGGGTTGGTCATGAGAGTACTTCCTGCAGGAAACCAAAGCAGAAAATGGCTTCTAAGCCTGTCCCTACCAATCAGCAATGGGTCCCCAAGAAGAAACCAGTGACTGTTGCTCAACCTGTCCCTGTGGCCTCTGCTGCTAGTGTGTCTGAGACTCATGTGGTCTCTAAGACCCCTGAGGAAATCCAGCACAAATTACAGGTCTCTTGGTCCAGGGATGGTAAATATGCCCAGCCTCCTACAAGGCCAGTTACTACTCTTAGTAGGCAAGAAATAATTCGTGCTGGCAAAACTTCTACTCATCTTAGTCAATACACGTTTCAGGATGCCCTTAATAATGCAGCCTCAAAAACTGGTGTTGGAAGTGTTTTGGTTAGTAATACTCCAAGGGTTGGTGTTGGTACAAGTGGTAGTGCATTACTCCCCTCTGGGAGTAATGCATAACATTGGCTTATGGAACGTGAGGGGATTAAATAGCCCATCTAAGCAAAAACAAGTAAAATGGTTTATATATTCTCATATGGTGGGTTTATTTGGTCTCCTTGAGACAAAGGTAAAACCTTTGTCTCTAAGTGCAGTCAGATTAAAAGTGTGTGATGGTTGGTCTCTTTCTACTAACTCTTCTTACCATCCTAGTGGCAGAGTGTGGGTATTATGGAATCCATCTCTTTTTTATGTGCACTTTGTCCATTATAGTGCTCAGGCTATACATATGAAGATTACTGAAAATAGTTCAAATTTCAATTTCTTTTGTACCATGGTTTATGCTTTTAATGATACCACTGATAGGAAAAGCTTATGGCATGATTTATGTTCTTTTGCTGATCATATTCATGACTCTTGGATCATTTGTGGGGATTTCAACTGTGTTTTAAAACCTTCTGAGAGACTTGGAGGGCACTCATCTGATGAGGAGATGAAAGATTTTCAAGACTGTCTTGATTATTATCAGATGATGGATAGTCCTGCTGCTGGCTCCTATTATACTTGGAATAATAAACAGAAGCCACAGACTAGGGTCTATTCCAGACTTGATAGGGTACTTGTCAATAGTCATTGGCTGCACCACAGATCCAATTCATATGCTCATTTTTATAATGAAGGAATTTTTTACCACACTCCTTGCATTATTCAAGAACCTACTACTTCTATGAAGGGAAGAAGGAGTTTTAAGTATTTTAATATGTGGAGCCAAGTAGCTGAATTCAAGCCTTGCATTCTTCACCATTGGAACCAGGCTTGGCAAGGGACTAAGATGTTTCAAGTTGTTATGAAATTGAAAAGCCTTAAAAGACCTCTGAAAGCCTTAAATAAATCCTTATTTAATGATATTGAGAATAGTGCAGTCCATGCTTGGAAAGTTTTGGATAATATCCAAGATCAATTGAGAAGTACTCCTGGTGATCCTGTTCTTTTAGCCAAAGAAAAAGAAGTTGCTGGTGTTTACAGGGACCTACAAGCTGCTTGTGACAGTTTCCTCATTCAAAAATCTAAAGCAACGTGGGTAAATCAAGGAGACAACAACACTAAGTACTTTCATAGTCTCCTAAGAGCAAGGAGTGAAAAAAATAAAGTTTTCCTCATTGAGGATACTTCTGGTATTGTGCATTCTGATGGATCTCATATTCAATCAGCTTTTTTGAAATATTATGAAGATTTACTTGGGATAGCTAGGCATATTACTAAGGTTTGTGCCTCTGTGGTACAACAAGGACCTGTCTGTAGCTCTGACCATCACTCTATTCTTATGGCTCCTGTCTCTAGAAAGGAAATTAAGGAGGCAATTTTTTCTATTCCTAACCATAAGGCCCCTGGACCTGATGGTTTTTCTAGTGCCTTTTTTAAGGACTCTTGGTCTGTTATTGGAGATGAGGTGTGTGATGCCATCTTAGATTTTTTCCAGTCTGGCAAACTGCTTCAACAGGTGAATCATACCTTCATTACTTTGATACCAAAAATTGATAACCCTAAAAATGTCACTCAATTTTGTCCTATATCCTGCTGTAATGTTTTGTATAAAGTCATTTCTAAAGTTTTATGCACTAGGCTCTCCTCTGTCTTGCCTTATATTGTCATTAAGAATCAAGGGGGCTTTGTTAAGGGGAGGAGTATTGCTGAAAACATCTTCATTTGTCAGGACATTGTGAGACTCTATAATAGAAAGACTGTCTCTCCTAGATGCCTGATGAAAATTGATCTCAAGAAAGCCTATGATTCAGTGCATTGGGACTTTGTGGAATAAATGCTTATTGCTTTAAAGTTCTCATCTAAGTTTATTCAGCTTGTCATGGTTTGTGTAAGATCTGCTTCCTACTCATTTGGTGCTTAATGGAGAGAATTTTGGGTATTTTAAAGGGGCAAAAGGCTTAAGGCAAGGGGATCCCATTTCCCCTCTCCTTTTTACTATTACCATGGAATACTTAAGTAGGATCTTGAACCATGTTACAGCTACTTTGCCTTTCAAGTTTCACCCTCTTTGTAGCCATCTTAAGCTAACTCACCTCATGTTTACTGATGACCTCCTCCTATTCTCTAAGGGTGATACTACCTCCATCATGATTCTTCTTAGAGCCTTTGCAACCTTCTCTGTAGCCACTGGTCTTCAATTGAACTCTATGAAGTCTAACATTTATTTTAATGGTGTTGCTTCTAGTGTCAAGCTTGATATTCTTCAAGTTTCTGGTTTCTCTGAAGGATCTTTACCATTTAAGTATTTGGGGGTGCCCATTTCTGCTGGTAGTCTCTCTGTTAAGAACTGCTCTTGTTTAATTGAGAAGATTACTGAGAAAATTCATGGTTATGCTGCCAAGAAATTATCTTATGCTGGTAGATTAACTTTGGTGAATTCTGTACTTACCACTTTGTATACTTATTGGGCTTCTATTTTTATTCTGCCAAAGGGAGTGTTAAGGAGAATTGATGCCCTATGCAGAAACTACTTATAGGATGGATCAACTGAATATGTTAGGTCCCCTCTTGTCAGTTGGGATAAGATTTGTGTACCAAAAGATGAAGGTGGACTTGGTATTAGGCATAGTATTGCCTGGAATCTTGCTTCAATTTGCAAACTATCTTGGTGGATATATTCTAATCAGGATAGCTTATGGGTGCAGTGGGTACACCACATTTATATGAAAGATGTTCCCTGGTCTGTTTATACGCCTAAACATGATTCTCCCTGGTCCTGGAAGACTATATGTAAGGTTAGGGATAAGTTCTCTGCTGGTTTCTCTTCTACTGGACTATGGTTGCCTTGCCCTTTTGGATACTCAGTTAGAAGTGGTTACCCGTTACCAGTGGATCAGACAGAAACAATCTACTGTTACTTGGGATAGAGTGATCTGGAATTCCTGGTGCATTTCAAAGCACTCTTTTATCAGTTGGCTAATTGCTCGTGAAGCCTTGCAGCTTAAAGACAAACTTTTCCTGCTGGGCATTATTGCTGATGATACTTGTTTTCTTTGTGGTTCAGCTGCTGAAAATCATACTCATTTGTTCAGCCAGTGCTGTTATACCAGGCAGCTCTTTAAACTGCTCAGTCTGAAACTGAATGTTTGCCTACCTGTAACCAATCTCCTAGTCTGGATGCAGACTAAACCATGGGCAAAAATTAAGAAGAGAGTTACTATTGTTTGGATTCAAGCCTTGTACTACGCAATCTGGAATCAGAGGAATAAGGCTAGACTTGAAGGGGTTGTTCAACGGCCATAACATGTTTTCCAACAGCTTAGGTGCCTGCTTAAATGTCGTTTCTTAGTGTGGCATGATTGTATTAAAAGGAGTAGTGATAAGACTTGGTTTAAGACAGTAACTTATTAACTGTCTTTCACTTAGTTTTAGAATTGTATCCAAAAATGGATAGTTTGTAATAGCTTGTTTATGTTCTTAATGAGAATTTCTAACCTTTCACCAAAAAAAGAACTGTGGCTGAACAAAGGGAATAGTGCGATAGGAATTGTCCACCCCTTGTCAGGGTTGTTTAAAATTTCAAGGCCACTCGAGGAGTAGTGAACTGGAAATGTGTGGCCACGCTCGGAAGGAATCTATGGTAGATAATTCCGGTCAGACAGTTACACTCTAGATCGAGGAAACCACTCAAGATATGATCAAATACAAGTACGGCCTGAGAGACAACTTGCATTGAGTGGGAGATTGTAATATGACAAGAGAATTGGTGACGCACACTTGTCTCGGACAAGTGGGAGATTGTTGGAAAATGTGTCCTCAACAATAGTGCGATCACATGATTTAATATCATAATTAAATCTCATATTAAGAATATGTGAGGGATGATTTATTATATAATCAACTGATCATCATTAATCGGTGATGATTGGCTGACTAGAGTTTGACATTATTGTCGTATGACGGTGGTGGTCAGTTGATCCCTTAAGGTCACACCTAAAGGACAATTCCCTTAATGGATAAATTGATTAATTGTATGACGATACAAGGTGATCAATTCCTTTAAATTGAACAATTCACTTGTGAGAGAGAATATTGATATCTTATTGTAATGGGATTAAATAAGATTTATTTTAGTAATAAAAACGCTTTATACTAAAATTGTTTATTGTTTGAGAAACAATAGAGATAAGAATCCCCCTTATACTAAAAGAATAAGAGTTTATTAAAATTTTCCCGCCTAAATGACTTGCTATAAATATGCTTCATTATAAATTATATCATATCTACAACTGAGTCAACTATTCTATGCAATAGATAATTTTATTCCGTTTAAAAAGGGTAACATTTTTTTTCAATTTGTGTGAACATATCGAAACGATTTTTTAATTTTGTTACATAAATAAAATTGCACTAATTATAGGTACGATATGATAGAAATATTTCATTATTATTATTTTTTGAAACTAAACATGATGGCCACGAACATTTTCTTAGCAAATATGTTTTAATTAATTCTATTATTCTGTCTTTTGAAACAAACATATTACAAGTTGAGAGTATTCATAGATTGTTTTTATTTTTTTACTTCTAAAAGGAAAAACTTATGAATAATATATGTTTTCTTACCGTTTAGCTTAATATCTATCTCTGCTCCATACTATGTGAACATTTAAACTTTGGTTAATTTTTTAAATTTTTTAATTTAACATATACATAAATATATTTATTACAACACATATCCTTCCATTTTTTTAGCTTTTCATAAACACTCTTGCTCGAGCTACTCAGCTAACTCTGGTTTTTTTTTAAGAAGCCCTTCATCTGAAAAGAAAAATCAACACCCGATTTATGTTGTAAAATATTTTTTTATTATTTATTTGATTGTATTTTCAATGTCATTCTTTCAAGTTTATATTACGCCTTTAATGAACATAATGATACAATAATAATATTTTTTAAAATAAAGTTGATTTCATGCGGAGTGTATAACTGTAAATGTGTTGAACCTCCTCTTTCCTATCTCCTAATAGTATATTTCATAATTAAATTTCAAATGGAGTTGTTATAGTGGTAAAAATTTTTAATTCACTAATATCTCTATCTAAAAGTAAATTTCATAATTAAATTTCAAATTGAGCTATTACAGTGGTAAAATCGTTAAATTCTCAAATATCTCTATCTAAAAACCGCGCATTAGCGCGGGATCTATACTAGTGAATGGTTAATTATAATTACAATATGTTGTGAATTATAATTATATGACCCATTTTATTTGTGTGATCAAGTATCACTAGTCAATTTGTTGTATGTAATTTAATTAATTTATAAAATGATATTTATGTGATAAATATGCATTAAATTAATTAATAACATGTAACATACTACATGTGACATATTGTGTGACAAATGACAAATTGACAAAATAAAATGGTAGTCCATTTTAAGTGTGTTGGACCGAAATGGAGGGAGTATTAGTGGGTTGTGATTATTTTATTTTATGTGATGAAATAATAAATAATTGAACCTATGCATACTAGCCTTACAAGCCTATTTTTGGGTAAGAGAAAAAGGCAAAAGAAGATGCCATTTTGGCCCCTTCTACCCGGCTCCATCTCCTCCTTATGAGAACTTTTGTTCTCATTTTTCCACTAACACACACTACCATTTTTCATTCAACATGCAAAAAAATTTTCTCTACTCTCCAACTTCTCTCTAAAATATTTTAGAAGATTACAAGCATTTGTTCATCCATTTTAATATCAAAATAAGATTACTAGTGTAGTAATAAACACAACATTAGAATTAATTTTAAGGATACTAGTTTATTAATATAGTTAACTAGTTACGTTTCCCGTGAAATTCACGGGGCGTTTTTGTTTAGTGGCATTTGTTATGGTGTGATTACATTTTCATTAGTACGTTATTTTGTTGTGTGTTGTTGAGTTGTAAAAGGATAATTTGCCTTCTTCCCTTTTGCATTGTATAAATGTTCAAGGCGTCTTAGTTGTGTGTATAATTTTTTTAAGTAATTTAGTCACGAGAAAAAAAATTTGATCTTCGATTCCTCAAAAACAGAAAACTCAAGCTTAAGAGATTTTTCTCTAAAATGGAGGGAATAAATGCAACAAGACATAATCAATTTCAACAATCTCTAAAATGTTGACAAACTCGGGTCGAATTTGTCAAGTAGGTGAAACTTGATCAACCGATTAGCGCATTTCTTATTTTCCAGCACTACTTACATATTTATTCAATCACCCTAATATTGCGGGTAATACATATCTAAAGGAGCCTCTGTAGCTTGATGCATTCGCTTTTTACCAGTCGTCGACATTTTAAGTAGTGTCGTTGTGAAATGCAGGAACCTATATTAACGATCATCGAGTTACAAGTTATTAATCAGTTACTTGTATGTTATACGATATCGTACATATATACAAAAAAGGGAAAAAAGAACTTCTTGTTAAACTCCACCATAGTCATAGTCTCATATCTAGATGTTTAGAAACTTTTTTTTGTACCGTTTCTATTGACAATATGCAGTTCATTAAACTCATTCCTTCCTACATCTTCAAAAAATAAAGAAATAAAAATCAATCTCAACATAGTAGTAGTAACTTCTACGAAAAAAATAGCGTAGGTGTCACTTACCATTTTTTATACATGGATGTGGAAGTATATGTTATCCTTCTAAATTCCAAATCAGTTAGTCCAAAAAAATTTGCACCATGGTATCAAAGCCAAACAAATGACCATTAGATAAAAAAAAAGAGGGAAAGAAATGAAAATTACACAAGAAAATAACTCAAGCGATAAAAAATTGTAAATACTATGTTGTCAAGTTGTCAATTGTTGGGACATGAGATGTAAGTTATCATCAAGGATAGAAAGAAAAGCTGGATTTTCAACGCATTGATTTTCAATTTATTAAAAAATGTGTTATAGAGAAGGACTTGTAAAATAAGTTTAAAGAGCGTGTTTAATTACAATGAGTAATGATGGAGTGAAAAATATTTAGTTAATAAACAGAAGAGTCAAAATAAAAAAATGATGGGTCATGAATTTTCTTATGTAATTATATGATTAGTTTGTAATCAGTATGTAATAATGCCCAATCAATTGAGATATTAAATTTGAAATTTCAATTTTGGTGTCAACTGTTAAGGTATACAAGGAGGCATGGAAAATAGGAAGTACAATAATATGTAGGTTTCTTATAATTATTACTATTTTATTTTTATTATAATAATAATAATAATAATAATAATAATAATAATAATAATAATTATTATTATTATTATTATTATTATTATTATTATTATTATTATTATTATGAAGGTGATATGTGGCAAGAAGTTGAGAGGTGACACATGTCACTTCAATGGAGGCTCAAGAAGCCTTTTTATGTTATTATATAGATTAATATACTAGTTTAAGGGATAAGTCTTGGGTGCAATCTAAGGAGGATCTCTACTTTGGGATTTTGGAAGATCATCCAACATATTAAGCTGAAGAACAAGTTAAGGAAGGTGACCTTACTTGTGCCCTATATTTTCGAACCAACCAACAATGTAAGGGACATTGTTTTTTTTATAAATCTCTTATTTTGTGATGCATGCACTAGATCTAAAGAACAAATAATTAAGAAGTTAATTAGTTCACTATTAGAGGAGTCTAATAATAGGTAAATAAACCTAACAAAACTAATCTCAAGCTCAAAGCTACTCCACAATATAATAGACACTCTCGTCCCAATAATTAATTCAATCTCAACTCTCTACTCCATCTCACTCATTACTCCGTCCTTTACAATAATACTCCCAAATAACCAAGTATCGTATTCTCATCGTCGAACCTAAGCCAAGGACAAGGGGTGAGTGAACCGGCGGATAAGACCGTGAAACAATCTTCCATCTCAATATCGATTTTAAACTTAAATAACTCAATAACTATGGTCACTTTGGACCGTAAACATAACTCGGTTCAAAGGCACCATAACTCATAACTCAATACCAGTAACCAATTTCCATCTCAATTTCAATATCGACATTGTCAAATATTCCATTAAAGGAACTGCTCAATACTTAAAGTACAAGACTTTAAGCTACTCACCCGCAAGTCAAGGTCAAAGGAAACGATAATAACAACATAATACAAAACCAACAATCAAAATCCATTAAATCCTTCGTATAATCGGCCACTAGCATCCATAATTTTCTTCTTTAACACCAACACAAATAAATGGACCTGCAAGCCTATTAATAATAATTAATGCCACTACTTCATATTACCGATTTCATTATACACTAGGGTCAATTCTTTATCAATCCACATGCTAGTTTAAACGAAAATACCCATATGAACTAAGCAGGTTGCTAGGATGCTTCGAATTAACAAGCGATTACCCAAACTTGCAGCAACGTAGTTTACCAAACTTAAAAGCCACACAAACAATTAACCCATCTCACCAAGCCCCTAAATAGTAAGATATCTAATACATAGTTATATAATTACAAATAGAAATAATTACAATCATCACAATTACCATGTATAAATTCCTATTATAAAATAATGACAAGTAATAACACAAATACATACAACCCCGAACAATAATATAATTATTATGATCAGTAGAATCGTGTTACCTTAACAAATTAAAACTGAAGCAAGAGAGTGGCGGACTAAAGAAACACAGATCAGAAGGAATAGCACGAGGAAAACGATCGCCATAACAAGAAAGACGTTGCGACACCGACACAGTGCTATTAAATTAACAGCGTGACAAATAGCCTTGCAAAGATTTGCAATATGAACAAAATTGTGAATGATCAATATAAAATATATTCAATGATGATGATGGGGTATGATCCAAATAGCATAAAACACGTAAGATGACAGAGGAGGGTTTGATTACAAATTGCATATTAACAGGGGAAAAGCTTTGAGTTAGGCGGCTAAAGAGAGACCAAAAATAGAACATGTATATATATACAACGAAAGGGTTAAACCCTATTAGACGAGTAAATCTACTTCAAATAATATTTTCCTTAAAACCAAAGTGAAATATTAGAGAATAGAATAAACTAGTCAAATAAAATATTAAAGGGATATTTTACATGGTACCTCTCAATTTTTCGACTTTCTACATGGTACCCCTACGCTTTTTAAAACATACATGGTACCCCTAATTATTGTCATTATCACTAAATGTACCCCTAAACTTTATTTTCTATCAATTAAACTCAGTTTTAGGCGTTAGGTAATGACTTGGACGCGTAACCAAACTTGTCATTTATTATACGGGGCATAAGGACTCTATTAGGCTCAATATCCATCTCGATCCTAATATTTATTGATATATATGGGCTAAACAATTTTTGACGGAAAATTTATTGATTCCTTGCCAAATTATCACGTCCAAAGATGGATATTGAGCCTAATAGAGTCCTAATGTCATGGGATGATAAATGACAAGCTTGGTTACGCGTCCAAGTAATCAGTTAACGCCTAAAACTGAGTTTAATTGACGGAAAATAAAGTTTAGGGGTACACTTATTGATAATGATAATAATTAGGGGTACCATGTGTGTTTTAAAAAGTGTAGAGGTACTTTGTAGAAAGCCGAAAAATTGAGGGGTACCATGTAGAATATCCCAATATTAAATTATTTGGGCTATTACAATCTTCCCCTCTTAAAAGGAACTTCGTCCCGAAGTTCGAGTTTAGAAAATAATGACACTATAAAGTTTGAGTAGTATTACATTGCCGACCATTTGGGAGTGGGTAAGCGAGTCAAAGGTCACCATGATAAGGTTGAGAAGGACATGAAGGCTTCGAGGTATTTTCATTTCTACACGAGTAAGAGAAATATTGGTGTGAGTAACATGAAGACTACGGATATCGAACACCCCGTTCTAAACATTTTCTTGCGCTCTTTGACCAACATCCTTTATGGGAGAAAAGACCCGAGCAAACTCAACTCCACGGAGGTGTTGATCTCGATTTCTTACCTTAACCCCCGTTGCGAAGAGCATTTCTACTTTAATGCTATATCTATAGTGTGTCTTGCCCTTGAGAGAATGACCGAGCCGTACAAGTGCTCCTTAGATTGTGGGGCCTTGGTGACTCGGTTAGCCAAGAACTTGCAAGCTTATGAACCGGGAGCGGTTGATGCACCCATGTCTAGAGGAGTTGTTTATTTTGACCTTGCGTGGTTGAAGGGTAAGTTTTAGGTTGTGGATGGGGTGGAGAAGGATACATATTCTTGGAGAGTTGATGAACATTGGCATATGAAGCTCCCCGCCGGTGAAAGACTACCCATGACGTCCCCCTTGGAGAGGGAGGGATCACCACGCCCCAAGGCCCAACGGTACACCATTCGTAGTAACCTCACTTTTGACCTTGAGGATGTTACCATGGAACGGGAGACCCCTCCACTACCTTCCCCACCTCGTGATCCCGTCGAACAAGCTCCCACCTCTTGTCCCCATTCTATGCCTACATCAATGATGCCCCCACCTTATGCCGGGAACTTTGGCCAAAACTAACCCACCTTTGACTCCAACTATCCCATGTCGTACCTCATCCTCCGAGTGAACACCGACCATCTGTTGAGAGACATGCACGAGGAAGCTTATTACCAAGGAGTACGACCCGCCCACCGCCCTAGCTTTTGGTCCGGAGATGGAGACACCACCGGAGTCTTTAAGGTCTATGGTATCCAACCATCGGATTGGGCTAGCAGCATCCCTTTCGGTGTAGGACACTTACGTGACCCATAAATGGGTGATGCCGAGATCTATTTTGGCAATGTCTACCAAGGAGGTGGAAGTGAGGCGGAAACATCCGCGGCGGCGGAAGGCATGGACCTTGATGGTGTGTGGTAGGAGGCGGCACGTAGAGGAAGGGGAGGGGAGAATGAAGATGAGGAAGAGGAGGAGTACAAGGAAGAAGAACAAGTAGAAGGAGGAAGCAAGACGGTGAAGAATCGTTCCGGGTGGGCGAAATGGATGTCGGGCATTGGCAAGAAGAGGAAGCCCTCCGAGTAGTGGCGACCTTATGATTCGGGACTCCTTGAGACATTTCTTTATCGTTTGAACTTTGAACAATTTAACTCTCGTGTTGTAAACCCGGCCATAAGGCCAAAACTAGTAGACCTTGTATGGTAGGATAGTGTAGTGATTATCATTTGGACTTCATTGCATGTATGCTCGACCATAAGAGAACTTGGAGGCCATTAATGGCTGAATTCTAGACTACCCAGTGACACTCGGCCGAGTGCCGTCCTTACTCGACCGAGTGGCGGTCCACTCGATCGAGTGACCCCCTTCACTCGATCGAGTAAGCCGAAGACAGACCCAGGAAGCCTCCTGTAAAGACCCGCACTTGACCGAGTAACTCAAAAACTGGACCAGGTAATATGAAATTTGACCATTTCTAGGAACTTTCGACCGCCTATGACCTATTTGACTTGATTTTGGACTATACTGACCTCCTAAGAGTCGAGCAACCATAGGAACTCCACACGGTGGACTTTCATGAACTGTTTACATTTGATTTTGTCACTTTTTTTAGTAGTATGTAAGGGTAATCAAGTTACAATTATCATGTTATAGCATAGAAGATATGACGACACTATACGATATGTATGCACTTTGTGATAGTAGTGGATAAGTAAACAATAATGACAAGTACATGTCACATGGCAAGTATTTAACGCTAGTACAAGCGATAGCGGTTTGATACAATATGTGAATAATATGATGAGTATAAAGAGTGTTTGGGCCTAGTCATGAAGTGTGTCCATATGTATATAGATATATTAATCACATACATATCAAAAATCTCACCAAATAGATATCGACTTATTTGTCACGAATGACATACGGATATAGCAAAGCGAGTCGGGTTCCTTTGTGAACACAACAGTTGACATAAGAGTAGATTACCGGGGGAGTGTCATGTGAGACTAGTGGCGAACTTCGGGACGAAGTTCTCTTTTAGGGGGAGTGAATGTAACAACACAAAAATTTGGGAAAAGAAAGAGCACGACACGTGAGGAAGTAATGAGAATTGAGCAAAGAACCTTGGGATAAGTACGATAAACATGTGTGGTTAATAAGAGTGATATTGACAACAAGAAATTTGACGGACCTTATAATAGAGTATAATGGCAAGAGAGAGTACACGAGAACCGGGAATGAGACTTGAGAGAAGACTGAGGAATAATTGTGAAAAGAGAGTGGGTGGCGAACTTCGGGGACGAAGTTCATTTTTAAGGAGGAAAGATTGTAATACCCGGATAATTTGGGACCCACAAAGGACCTAGGGACACATGAGGGGACCCCACGCATACTCAGAAATAAAGGATGACCCTTCCACTAGACCAAGTAAGACCTAAACTAGACCTAGTAGACTTCCGGTTGACCGAGTAGAATCCCTAGCAGACCAAGTGACTGGCACTCGGTCGAGTAAGGAGTATACTCGACCGAGTGGGTGGCACTCGGTCGAGTGAACCGGTCACTCGGTCGAGTGAGTACCCGAGAAATAATATTTTGGGATTTCATCTTATCCAAACCCCTTATCCTCTTCATTCTTATTCTCCTTCATTCTTACTCTAAAACACTCTTCCTTCTCTCTAAATGCTCACAAAAACCCTTTCATGGCTTTCAAGCTTGGATTGATAATGGGACATCCCTCCTACTTCTCGATCTACCTTTGTAAGTCAAAATCTTACCTTCCTCCTTTGTCTTATGTTAATCTCAATTTTAGGGTTTTACTAAGGGAGATTAATTAGTATTTACTTATGTAATATGGGTTACTAGTGACTAATAATAAAGGGCTTCATATTATGGTAGTGTAGAATGCATTGTGATACTGTTGTATAATTTGTTTAGGATGAGACGGTATTATGAGACGATTATATGAGTCGGAGTCGAGTCAGAACCAAGTAGCTTGTGAAGAATGCGAAAAGGTAGGTTATCCTACTCGGTTTCAATACTTTGTATGCATGATTGGGTGTCTTTCCTCACTATTGCATTTGTGAGTCGGTTGGTGTATCATGTTGATATTTGAGGGATAGTTATTCATAACATGTTGGGATTGACTTCATAAATTAGTCATAAGTTTGCGTTATTCTTCATTTGTCACATATGGTCATGGTTGTATTATGTGGAAGGTCTTTGATGGTGGTACTTGGTTATTGAGGAGATGTAAGACGGTTGGGAAATCGTCTTACGCTCGGGTCGCCCCTTGGAGATTCCCACTTCAAGGAGAATATGCACATTAATGACTTGAGTTAGGAGGGACTCGTGTGGCGAGACACGACGTTGGAAGAGGATCCGGTTGGCTTCCGGACCCGATACATCTGGGCGTGTCCCGGTACTTTATGGTGTGGTGTGGTGTCGTGGGCGTGGGCGTGTCCGTGGCACCGGTGGATATGGGTATGTCTGGGCGTGTCGTATTTGTATTTCCTTTGCATTCTAGCATTTTGGCATGTTCATTTACTAAGTTGCATTTCATAATTATGTATTGAAACTGACGTTTGTGTGTCTGTGTGTCTGTGTATATGTCACCTATTTTCGGGGTGGCCGTGTCGATCCATATGATATTTGCGATCATATAGGGAGCAAATGATGTACATGTTAGCTTTGGTAGCACGTGGAAGGCGGGACGAGCCTTGATGTCATTCGAATCGAGCATAGTTGACTAGAATAGCATAGTAGTCATGAGTTATAATCGTTTATTCATTCATTCATGGTTATATAATTTACTAAACACTTTATTTATATTAATTGTTTCGTAATCGCAACTCCGATTTAACCGCCTCGGGAAACCGAGATGGTAACATCCTCCCATTACCTTGGCCGGGTAGGAAGGAGGTGTTACAACATCTCACCCTACAACCACGATTATGTGCTATTACTAAACTATTAAGATAGACAAAACAATAAACCTATATCCACAAACTCACCTTGAAGAACAAGCAGATGCCGACGGGGGCGGCGACCCGATTCGATGACTCTAGGAATAAGTTATCCACCTTCCCGGGTTAATGCTCAAGGTTAACTCATGATTGGTAGAGGAAGAGATGAGAGAATTGGGAGATAGAGGAAATTAGGTTTAGAAATGATGAAAATGTATCGTGGAAATGAATTACGGCATAGCCTCCGTGTTTTATATTAACACGCTGTCAAATCTCGTACTCAGTGAACATACTCGACCGAGTGCAGGGTACTCGGCCGAGTGACCCTTACTTGGTCGAATATTCAATAAACAATGTGATATAACTCCCTCTTCCTTCTCTACTAAGGTTCTCTCAGGGTCAATGGGTCAATTAACAGGTCCCTAATAGGGCGGGTATTACACCTCACTCGACCGAGCACGGCCTACTTGACCGAGTCCCTCACCAGCTCGGTCGAGTTACTCCAAAACAGAAACCTGACAAATCCCAAGATATCACTCAGTCACACCACTCGACCGTATACATCTCACTCGGTTGAGTGCCCTCACCTACTCGACCGAATACACACTAGTAGAAATAAGGCAATTGACATCGGCACGGTGGCATCGGTTCTACTAATAACCGATGCCAAATGCACTTTAAGGGAATAGTGGCATCGGTTGTTACTAAATAACCGATGGCATGATCATTTCTTAGACACTGGCATCGGTTACTTAAACAACCGATGTCAATTTAGTTAGGGTTATATACATTACTCTGTATTCATTTCTTCCCCTTCCCCTCATTTATACACGGTCCTTCCTTACCCACCCCCCTTACAATTAACCACCACCACAACCGTCACCACGCACATCTCCCTTCGCCGCCTCCCCTTACCCTTACCGACCTCCAGTACAACTAATAGTCGGCGCCGCCTTCTCCCTTTCAATCTCCCTATTTCTCAGGTATTTTTTCCTCTCCTTTATTTGTTTCATGTTTATTTAGGGGTGAATTTAGGATTTAGGGTTGATTTGAATTTGATTTTGGCAGAATTTTTATGGTTTGTTTCTATCTTTTCCTCCTCCTCTTTTCTTATTCTAGGTATTATATGTCACTTGAATAATTTCAGTTTAAATGGCTAGGGTTTTGAGGAAAAAATTGTTCAATTCTAAATTAATTTGTACACTACTAAATTAGTTGATATATGTTGTTGTATGATGTTCTTGCTGTTATTTTTTTTATAACTATAGGATAATCATTGTTGTATTTTAAGTATTAAAGCTAAAATGATTAGTTCTGATGACTAGGACTACTGAAATTGGGGTTGAGTCAATTCGAGTTAGATTTAATTTATTCTAATTATGCTTATAGAATTATGTTAAGTGCTCTTGATAAGGTTATGTGGTTTTAGGGAATTATATTTGTTCCGGGTGTAATTCCAGAGCAAGTATCGTTACCACCCGTGGCTTGTAGAATAATGTCTTTGGTTGGATTCTTCTCGTCCTTGACGTTCCTCGCGGCCTCTCCTGCAACAATGAACGAACTGAGGGCTTGGCTTTGTGCCAAGCGTACTCACTCCGACGCCCAAGTCAGTAAACTTAAAGGATTAAGCTGTGATACTTGGCTAGAGGTGTATTGTAGAGAGATAAGGGAGATATTACCAGATGAATAGTGTAATTAGGTTAAGTTGTGGGATGTCTTGGATCCTTTCCTCAATGAAGGTTGAGGAGTATTTATAGGCTTTCACCTTTTGTCACGTAGTGGCCAAGTGGCCAAGTGGCTTATCAGGTGGAATGACCGTTCTACCCTCGGCCGATGGACTTACGGCAGGCCGGCCGAGGGTCTTGGATGTGAGTACGCGGATATGTGCCCCGGCTGGCGGGTTGCCATGCCGATACCCTGGCTAGCAGGCCGATGGGTCATCGGCTAAGCGATCTAAGTCGTTGACTTCTTTGTGGATATCTTTGACCTTGCTCGGTGTGTTGACTTGGTCGGCGGTGCGAGAATATGCCCCATCAATTTGCCCCCAGCGTAGTCTATGCCGTGGTATGGGCTCCGATGTATGCCGAGCGTATATTCTGCAGAGTAAATTTCGAAAATCTTTCTGTATCGGTGTCTTCTTGTGTACCAGCGTGGCTCTTGCCAGGCCGCTCCATATACCATATCCCCCCTCCACATGGATGCGTAAAGGGTATCCGATGTGGAAAAGAACATGACGCTGGCCGAGACCAGGGCTGAGAGTGCCGGTTGATTTGGATTGCCCCGTGCCGTGCTTCCTGGCTTGGTTGATCGATGGCCGGCGGAGACTAGGTACCTAGGAATCTGTTTGAGGAGATGAACAGATCGAAGAGATGTGAATAGGCGTGTTGAAGACGTTTGGTCACTGTTGCATTGATTGACATTCAACTGTTGCGATGATTGACATTCCGCGGTTGCATGCTTGACACGTGTGTGTTCGCTGATTGGTTGACGCTTCATGGGTTGTGCCCTGATTGGTCCTTCTTCATGGGCTTTTCTCTATAAATAGGGTAGTTATTAAAGTGATTTTGGCCTCCATTTTATTTTCGAAGAGTTCTCTCTAAAACCTTCATCTCTCCAAACTTTCAAGGGTTGTCTTTGTCTTCTTAATCTTCGGAAGATTTGATCCGTGAGTGTTTTTCTTTAAGGTAAACAAACAAACTTTTATTTTTTTTTTCTTGCAAGTAATTTTTGTGAATCATGTCTTCTGCTGATGCCGTGATTGGTACTTCTGCGCCGGGGGGTTCCCCGTCGCGTTTTGATGAGGAGGAGATACTGGAGGCCATCCCGCTAAGGTTTGGGGGGCCTAGGTCTCCTTCCCCTGTAGCTGAGATGGCCCTCCTGGAGGGGTTGGAAGATGAGGATGACGATGAGGGGCTCCGGTGACGGTGGGAGGATTACTACTCCGGATCGCGGTGAGGGGCTCCTGCCGGTGGTGGGAGGAGGGGTCGTTCCCGGACCATGGTGAGGCTGCACGACCGGGCCTCGACCGTGCCTGGACAAACAAATTCGCAAGCGACTCAGGGAAACTCTTTTCGGAGATCACTTCTTCCTTGGTGAGGGGTATAAGATCGTTTTCCCTCGGGAGGGTCAGGCGGTCTCTTGTCCTCCCAAGGTCATATCGGCGTGTACATTAGGCAATTGGAGTACGGGCTTCGGTTTCCTTTGAACGAACACGTCGTGCCCATCATCAGAGCTATGAATCTTGCCGTGGCCCAACTGCATCCGTTGGCCGTGAGGACGATAATTGGCTTTGTATGGCTCTGTCTCTTTAAAGGGGAGGTCCCTACGGTTGACTTATTCCGCCGACTTCATAGTCTTCGGCCGTCATTCGCCCGAAGGGTGGGGTGGTATAGCGTGCAGACGGAGCCGGGATATGTCTCCGTAAACAAACTCACTTCCTGCAAAGACTGGCAAGAGCGATGGGTGTACGTCCAGTGTGGGAGGACTACCCGTTGCCTCGGTCTTTTCATGGCCCCGTTCACCTACGGTGTGAGACCCGGGAGGAGTATGAGAAGTCGTCTCCCGGGTAACAAGGTTAAGATGGACGCTACTTTTGTCCCTCTTTCTGCGGATGAGAGGCGGGCAATGCGGCTATTTGATCTTTGAGGAGGGATGGCTGCCCCCCAGGCTCGATTATTCTTCAGGACGAGATGCTATGCCGCGTCGGCCTCATACCGGCCCTCAGCTGGGGTGAGTGGGGTCGGTGTGAGGCCCACCTTTGCTTGCTATGTTCTTTTTCCTGAGCTTTGCTTTTACTTCCTTTACGTAACTCTTGTTCGATTTTTGCGACGGTTTGGTCGGGATCCGTCGGGAGAAAGACTTGGGAGGTTGGGGCTTGATAAGGACGGGAAGGTTCTCACCCGTCATCCTACGGCTGAAGTGAAGGATCGCCGAGTGTCCCCTAACGATCTCATGGACAAACAGGCGAAGGCGTTGGATCCGGAGACGCTCGAGGCACGGGTTCTTGGTGGTGTGCCGAAGAGATCGAAGAAGGCGGCGTCCAAGTCGGCGGCCGCTTCAATGGCAACTCCCTCTTCGACCCCAGTGGCCGAAAAGGCTCATGTGGAGGTGATCAACATTTCTGAGGAGGAGGTGACCGTTGCTAAGGTCCCTTCTCCGAGGAAGAGGAAAGACCCACCGTCTGCTTCCGCCGTTGCGGGAGGAGCACTTCCACCAAAGACTCCAACTAAGAGGGTTCGAACTGTGCGATTTAACTTGTGGTTCGGATTTAGCCGGCTCGTTGGGCATTCCTGACGACAGGCTTTCTGACGTGTCAACGCAAGGTGACCTGGATGCTCTGTGTAAATTTTTGTAGATCCATCGTCGGGCGGCCGCCGTTCTCCGAACCGCGACCGGAGAAGGCGACCGAGAAGGCGGCCGAGAAGGTCGGTGACCAAAACGTCGTTGTGGACTCCTTACCCCGTAGTTTACTCCCACCGAGCTCGTGGCGGAGGGCGAGAAAATATACAAGAGGCTGGGGAGATGGAGTCGTCCAGCCGCCTCCCTTATCATAGAGCGAGAAAAGGCCACGCCCAATCCGGGCCGGCGATTACAAGGCTCCGCTTGATCTCTCCGCTGCGAAGGGGGGGAAGCCGGAAGGCTAAGCGGATCTTCATCTTCTTTGTGAGGCGTGCGGAGGAGGCCGAAAAGTGCCGAGGGTGAGAGGACCAAAGTTGAGGATGCTGATGGTGCCACGGCCAAGATGATGGAGGAGCGGAATAGGTATAAAGGCGCCTACGACGCTGTGGTTGCCAAGAGGGACGAGTGGGAGGGTCGGTTCCACAAGCGGGCGGAGGTGCTCGATAATGTGCGAGCTATCCTTGCTCAAAAAGAGAAGGATATTGAAATGCTCCAAGACGATCTCCTCCCTAAAATGTGCGTCAATTACCCAAGACCGGCCGAGGAGGCGGCCGGGGAGGCAATCGAAGGTCCGTCCCCGACGGCTCCTTCCCGTGGGATAAATATGACCGTTCATGGATGAGATAGGCGAGGCTGCGGAGAAGGCGGAGCGGCGAAGCGGCTCGAGGCAATGGCGAAGGAGTTACTTGGAGATGGTCGGCCTTCCTCAAAGCCGCCACCACCAAGATGCCGTTGCTACGAGATGGAGGGCAACAACAGCAGGCATAGGGAGACGGGCGGTCGTCACCGGACTCACCGGCGTCTCGGATAGCCACTGTTCGGGGCCAACTATTGAGCCTTCTCTCCCTGCCATCCTTTTGGCGCTTCAAATCCCAAGTCTGTAATCTTTTGCTTTTTTTGTTTTTTTGCCTTTTGTAAAACTTTGGTAGGTAGAGTTTAGGCTACCCACATGGGGACGGCCGTCGTTTGTACTCTCCTTGCAATTACCCGTAATAAAGTTATCTTCGCCCTTTGGCTTGGCGGGGCTTCGATCATAGTTCTTCGCTTCTTTTCACGTTCTTCGATTGAGTGCGCTCGTTTCCGCACTCGGCATGACCGAGGTAGTTCGAATGCACGTCTCAACTGTGTTCAACGTCTTTAGCGTTCAGAATCGTGTAGGCATATTGACCGCTAGATTGGCGTCTCAATGCGGCCGAGTATACGTCTCTCTTTTAGCGCATCGGCCGTCGTGTTCCCCCGTCGCTCTCGGTTTTGACCGAGGTAATCGGGTTGCGGCTTTGATAAGCGTCCGTAGAATCGTGTAGGCATATTGACCGCTAGATTGGCGTCTCAATGCGGCTCGAGTATACGTCTCTCTTTTAGCGTATCGGCCGTCGTGTTCCCCGTCGCTCTCGGTTTTGACCAAGGTAATCGGGGTTGCGGCTTTGATAGCGTCCGTAATCGTGTAGGCATATTGACCGCTATATTGGCGTCTCAATTGTGCCGAGTATACGTCTCTCTTTTAGCGTATCGGCCGTCGTGTTCCCCGTCGCTCTCGGTTTTGACCGAGGTAATCGGGGTTGCGGCTTTGATAGCGTCCGTAATCGTGTAGGCATATTGACCGCTAGATTGGCGTCTCAATGCGGCGAGTATACGTCTCTCTTTTAGCGTATCGGCCGTCGTGTTCCCCGTCGCTCTCGGTTTTGACCGAGGTAATCGGGGTTGCGGCTTTGATAGCGTCCGTCTAATCGTGTAGGCATATTGACCGCTAGATTGGCGTCTCAATTGCGCGCAGATACGTCTCTCTTTTAGCGTATCGGCCGTCGTGTTCCCCGTCGCTCTCGGTTTTGACCGAGGTAATCGGGGTTGCGGCTTCGATAGCGTTTCTTTCCTCGTTTGGCGGCAAATTTCGGAGGGGACGGACACTTTGATTGGGAACACAGGCGTTTCATTCATATGTTATGATTGTGCGTTGGGGTGTCCACAATGGGTTTGGATACCTCCGCCGCTATACAAAGTATTTTCTCAAGTTGTCGGTGTTCCAATGGCTCATCAAGGGCACACCTCCCATGTCTGTCGGCCGGTATGTACCCGGCCTCATCTCCTCAACTACTCGTAGGGACCTTCCCAGTTGGCCGTCAGTTTCCCATGAATATTTCCTTTGTTGGTGGCAGCCGACTTCCTTAGGACTAGGTCCCCTACTTTTAAGTCCCTTTTGTGGACTCTTCGGTTGTAGGCTCTCTTCATCCGGTTCGATATACGGCCAAGTTCGGGCGTGCGCGCGTCTCGCTCTCTTCGACCAGATCCGGGAAGCCCTTAGGCCCTCCTCGTTTTCAAGCCCCAGGTCAAAGGTGGTCGTTCGAATGTCGGCACCGTCGCTTCGATTAGCGGGGGATCGCCGGGCCGTAGACTAGGTGGAAAGGGGTGTATCCCGTTGCTTCTTTCTCTGTGGTTCGAAGGGACCATAGGACGCCGGGTAGTTCGTCGGCCCACCTACCCTTAAGGTCTTCGACTGTCTTCTTTAAGCCGTTGAGGATGGTTTTGTTGGCTGCCTCCGCCGCCCGTTACTCGCGGATGGCGGACGGAGGAGTACGCAAACTTGATGCCCGCTCCTCTAACCGATTCATTATTAGGTCGCTCCAAAATTCTCGACCGTGGTCAAATACCATAACTTGGGGCAATCCGCGGGTTATAACGTTTTCCCAGTTACCTTCTTGGCCAGCTGCTGTGGTCTTTGCTTTGTCTTGCTACGGCCTCAACCCATTTGGTGAAGTAGTCGACGGCGACGATTAAGAATTTCCTTCCTCCGGAGGTCTGTCGGAACGGCCCTAGCATGTCCATCCCCACTGCGCGAAGGGAAGGGGACTAAGCACCTTGTAGGTCTCTGGAGGGAGCGTGTATCACCGGGCGTGCATCGGACGGTTCGTGCACTTCTTGGTCTTCGTTCGGAATCTTGAAGCATGGTGGGCCGAGAGTAGCCGACTCGGAGAGCCTTGTGGGCTAGTGTTCTTGCCCCCGTGTGATGTCCGCAGATGCCCTCGTGAATTTACTGCCGCATTAGTTACTGCGTCGGGGACCGACACACTTCAAGAGTGGTCTTATTACGGATCTCCTATACGGTTCCCCTTCGAATACCGGTACCGCGGCGATCCTTTTATTTTGGCCGAGGGATTGCGGCCCTCCCAGCTTCACACGTAAGCTTGTATCTCATTATAGGAGTCATCCACGTTGTCTCGGTCTCTATGTTACCCACCATGCCGACGGTCTCGGTGATGCTTTTCGCATTCACGATATCTACCAAAGACGGTTGGTGACATTCTTGATGGTTGAGTGGCCGGTTTAGAGAGAGCGTCGGCCCGATTGTTCTCGGATCCGGGAACGCACCGGATTTGGAAGGATTTCAATTTTGCTACGTCGGCTTTTACCCTCTCCGGTACCTTACCATTCCGTCGTCCGGGCCTCATACTCCCCTCGATTTGGTTGGTAACCAACAAGTCGATCTTCAACACGATGTGTTCTGCTCCCAAGCCCTAGCTAGCTCGACTCCGGTTATCACCGCCTCGTATTCGGACTCATTGTTCGAGGCCGAGAAGGTGAATTCGGGCGTACTCAAACTCGTCCCGTTTGGGCTGATGATAAGGATGCTTGGCTCTGAGCCGTTCGTCGTGGAGGAGCCGTCGGTGTAGACCTCCCATATGCCCGGGTTTGGCTCTTCCCGATATGTGCATTCGGCCGGAAATGCGCAAGCGCTTGCCCCTTTATCGAAGGCCTTGGTTTGTCTTGAATGCCGAAACCAGAGAGTTCTCTCGCCCATTTGATGAGCCTGGGACTACTCAAACTTTTCCAAAGCTTTCTCCAACTACTGATCGGTTAGGGCACACGGGTGTGCATCGAAGTAGGGTTTTAACTTCCTTGTGGCGATGACGACGGCGAAGGTCGCTTTTTTCGATTAGCGGGTAATTTCTTTCGGCGGCAACGGTGTATGGTCGCCGACGAAGTAGATTGGGTGTTCTTTGTTTGTCTTCTTCCCCGATGATCACAATGACCGTGGGCGAGGTAATCTGCTATGTATAGGTATAGCGTCTCCCCGATGTCGGCCGGACAGAGTTGGGAGAGTCTGAAGGTGAGCTTTTAGTTGTTTGAAAGCCGTGCTCTGTTCCTCCCCCACCAAAGTCTTTATTTCCTTTTAACACTTTGAAAAATGGGGTGCTTTTGTCGGACCGAGAGATGAAACGAGCAAGAGCCGCCATTCTCCCCAAAGATCGACATCATAACCTCTTTCCGATTCCTTGGTTCCGGTAGGTCTAGGATTGCTCGGACCTTGTCCGGATTGGCATCTATGCCCCGGCACCGACAAGTACGCCTAGGAATTTACCTGCCGGACACCGGTTGCATTTCATTGGGTTGAGCTTCATCTTGTATTTCCTTAGTGAACAAAATGTCTCGTGTAAATCGGCCGGATGCTCATTTGTCGGACTTGCTTTTTACAATAGCATCGTCGACGTAAGCCTCAATGTTTCGCCCTTTTTGGTTTTGGAACACTTTGTCCACCAGCCTCGTGTACGTTGCTCCAGCGTTCTTCAAACCAAACGGCATCATTTTGTACATGTACGTGTCTGCGTTGGCGGTGATAAATGCGCATTTAGGCATGTCTTCTTCGGCCATAAACACTTGGTGATACCCGAGAAAGCGTCCAGCAGGCTCGGCATGGTGTAGCTGCCGTGGCGTCGATCAAGCTATCTATTCGAGGCAAGGGGTAGCAATCTTTGGGGCATGCTTTATTAAGGTTGGTAAAGTCTACACACATTCTCCATGCCCCGATGACTTCTTCACCATTACAACATTGGCTAACCACTCGGGGTAAGTACAAGGCATGATAAAACCCGCCGCTAGTAATTTGTCTACTTCGGCTTTGATGGCCTCATCTTTCTCGGCGGAGGAGTTCCTCATTCTCTCGCTTGATCAGGCGAGCGGTGGTGAGTACGTTCGGCTTGTGAACAATCACCTCCGGTTCACACTGCATCTCGGCCGCCGAGTATGCAAAAACATCTTTATTTTTCCTCGCAGTCCAGGAGGTCGGCTCTGAATTTTGGTTCCAGGTTGACACCGATGGTTACGGTGCGGCCTGGGTCAATCTCTACCTCCTCGGTCTGCTCCTTCGACCATGCCGATGGTCCGATCATTCCGGATGCGGGGCGTCGTATCCGGAAGGATTTTAGTTCTGAAGCGACGGCTCTCACCCTCACTAGATACCCGATCGTCCCGTAGTCCTGGGCTTCGCACTCGCCTTTGATCTGGTTGGCCGCTAAGAGTGAGTCCGTCGTCACCATGATACGCTCTGCTCCGGCGGCTTTAGCTAGCTCGACTCCAGTTATTACCGCCTCGTATTTGGATTCATTGTTTGTGGCCAATGGGGTAAGCTTCAAGGCGTGCTCAAACGCGTCTCCGTTTGGGCTGATAATAACGATGTCGGCCTTTGAGTTATTAGCGTAAACCTCCCATAAATCGGGGTCTTCGTTTCTCGAGGTGAGCTTCTGCGCCTCCCCCCGGTCCGAGACATATATCAGTGTCAGGGCCCTGATGGATACCACAGCGTCGATCTCGCTCAGAGTGACTCGGCCTACGAGAACGTTGTGGGCGGACACGCCGTCGATGACTATGAATTCAGACATGACACTCTTGGTTGTATTCCCCTCGCCAAACCTCACCGGCAATCTAACCGACCCCAGGGGTACCAGGCCGTCCCCAGAAAAGTCAGTATAATGGGTCGGTGCGGGATTCGAGATCTTCGATCCTCGGTCAGAGGTGAGAAAGCATTCTCTGTACATAACGTTTGTGTAGGCGCCCGTGTCAATCGGGCATCGCTTCACCAAGTGGTTGGCTATGTCCGGCGGATTTGTAAGTGGGTTCTATGAAAAGCGACGACTCCATCGTAGTCTTCTTGTCCAATGGTCATGTCGGGATCTTTGGGAGCGGGGGTTCTTTGTGTTGGGCACAAAGTTGATGGCCGGATGAGGCTCATCTTGGGGCCGTTTGTGCTCGTGAGCGGACCCACTGCTCGTTGACCACGATGACGACATTGACTACTCCTAACCGCTCGGTGGACTTCATTGCTTCGATCCGCCGGCATCGGTTTTGGCCTTTGGCAACATATTTGCCGAGGCTTCCTTTACGGATCAGTTCCTCAATGGCATCCTTCAGGTGTCGGCAATCGTTGGTAAGGTGTCCGGTGTGGCCGTGGTACTTGCAGTACTGGCTCGTGTCACCGTCACTCCTCGGCCTAGGGGGTCTTTCCCATTTCTGGCCCTCGTTCTTGCTCAAAGCGAAAACTTCGGCCGATACAACCAGAGGGTGTGATTTTCATCTTGTTTTTGTAGTACGTTCCCGAGCTCCCTCGGGTATCCGCCGGGCTTTGTTTCCAGGCAGGCTTGTCTGACCGCGACCTATCATTCTTACGGCGTCTTTCGTCGGACCGTGACCTGTTGTCGCCACGGCGTCTATCCCCCGGGCTGTTCTCCCGGTGGCTCTTTTCCCCTGAGTGCTCGGCTTGGCTGGGGCCTACCCGAGCCTTGTGATAGTCTTCTACCTTGATGGCTTGTTCGGCCAACGCTCAGCGGCGTCCATGCTCAGGCCTCCGCACTTGATGAGCTCATTTTTTAAATCTCCCTTTGGGAGGCCCTTCATCAGCGCGAAGGCCGCCAGCTCGGGATTAACTTCTCGAATCTGCTGGACCTTTTCATCAAACCTCTTTACGTAGCTCCGGAGAGACTCGCCCCCCTCCTGTCTGATAGTCAGGAGGTCAGATGTCTCTACGGCCCTTCTCTTATTGCAGGAGTATTGGGCTAGGAAAGCGCCCTTCAGGTCGGCGTAATAGTACACCGAGCCATCAGGAAGCCCTTTGTACCGACTCTCCGAGCCATCCCATGCAAAGTTGTTGGGAAAACTCGGCACCGGACCTCATCGGGCTGCTCCCATACCGACATGTAAGACTCGAAGGCCTCGGCGTGGTCGACGGATCACCATCTCCCTTGTATGACGGTGGTGGCGGCTTGAGTTTATTCGGCACCGGGACTTCGAGGACGTAGGCGTTGAGGGGTTGCCTAACCACGTGTCGAACGGCACGCGCGCGATCGGCTCCGTGGGTCCCTAACCTGGCTCCTCCCCGTAGCGGGAGGGCTCCTTCTTCGACTTGGACTTCTTCTCCAACTTTCTTTGAGTCGGACTCCTCTGGCTTCTTCGGGGTGAGCCTCGTTCGTGCGGCGGGGACGCTGTCCTCCCACGAGTGCGGGAAGGACTTAGGTCTACCGCGCCCACTTTGGCTCCCCCGGCGGCTTGGCTGGGTCGGCTTCTCCTAGTGCTCCGTCCAAATTTCTCGAGTCACATTTTGGGCCCCGGTCTCCCGGACGGCTTCCGCCGCTCTTGTCGATGTGACAGTGTGAGCGGGCGTACTACTAATTAGGTCTAGGAGCATTTTCGGTTTTGCTATGTCAACCACATGTCCCATGATGGTGACCTGTTGGTCGGCGGCGGGCGTGTCGGGTATCGATGGCATCCCGAACTCCGGTTGGACTACACCGCCGGTGGAGGGCAGTATGACTCGAAATTGTTGAAAGTATCATCTTGGTAAAATGCGCTTTCGTCGATTCTGATTGCATCTTGTTGTTTCGACATTTTCTTAGCTTTTTGGGTGGGTTTTTTGTTGGGTTTTTTTTTTGTTTGGGAATGAATGTGACTAGCTTCTAGTGTCTTTCCCCACAGACGGCGCCAATTGTTCCGGGTGTAATTCCAGAGCAAGTATCGTTACCACCCGTGGCTTGTAGAATAATGTCTTTGGTTGGATTCTTCTCGTCCTTGACGTTCCTCGCGGCCTCTCCTGCAACAATGAACGAACCGAGGGCTTGGCTTTGTGCCAAGCGTACTCACTCCGACGCCCAAGTCGAAAACTTAAAGGATTAAGTCGTGATACTTGGCTAGAGGTGTATTGTAGAGAGATAAGGAGATATTACCGGATGAATAGTGTAATTAGGTTAAGTTGTGGGATGTCTTGGATCCTTTCCTCAATGAAGGTTGAGGAGTATTTATAGGCTTTCACCTTTTGTCACGTAGTGGCCAAGTGGCCAAGTGGCTTATCAGGTGGAATGACCGTTCTACCCTCGGCCGATGGACTTACGGCAGGCCGGCCGAGGGTCTTGGATGTGAGTACGCGGATATGTGCCCCGGCTGGCGGGTTGCCATGCCGATACCCTGGCTAGCGGTAGCCGATGGGTCGATCGGCTAAGCGATCTAAGTCGTTGACTTGCTGTGGATATCTTTGACCTTGCTCAGTGTGTTGACTTGGTCAGCGGTGCAGAATATGCCCCATCAATATTTATTTCCATTTTATAGCAATCACTTGTATTTTGTATAGTAACTGTGTCATTTTTTTACCGTCTGTTCGAACAATCGCTGATGGAAGTGAGAAACAATAGTGTTTTAACTATCTTTCTATCATTAGATGTCTTATTTGTTGCTGTTAAGGAAGTCATTTATAGTCCATCCAGTACATCACCTAGTTTAGACAGGTTTTTGTTTTGTTCATGAGTTTTGCTCAATCTTGATTAGGAGGATAATCAACTGGGCAATTTGATTATACTTGTTGTACATCAACTTTTTTTGAAATTATATGGTGAGTTACCTTTCTATGAAAGGCAGTGGGTGGTTGTTCACTTAGTGAGCATCTTATCTTATGTTTGGTGTGCCGTGGATTGAAAGCTACTGATATGTTTGTTTCTGGTGTTGTTTTAAGTAAATATTTTTGTGCAACTTGTCGGAGAATTAGCAGGGTTACTGTAAACAAAAGGGATGCCTATGTACAAATGTTCTAATCGTTGTAAAGATATGGAAATGGTGTTGTACACCGTCAGCCAAGGGTGTGTGTCTGTGTTAACTTCTATTTAAAAGTGATTTGTTTGGACATGCATGTATTCATGTAATTCTACTCATGGACATCAAATGTTTGGTGAAACCCCTATGTTGTTTCATGTTTCATAAGGCTTGGTTCATATCTTGCACAAATTATTATTGGATAAGAGGGTAATTTTCAACTAATCACCATTTCCTCCAATATATCTTTAATGTTGCGCAACTCTGATAACTTCTGCTCAATCTACCATTGATGTGTAACTTAGTTGATGTTTTTGCTGAAATCAACTAAGCTACACTTCATTTTGTTTGATATGTGGATTCGTCGAAATTGGGTTGTTTTTTACTAGTCTTGATTGTATTGCTGCACACCAAAATATTATAAAGGCCACTTTCTTTATCTGTGGCATACTTCACTGGCATGGTATAAATGTGATTTTTTTTAACTCCAAGTAATTCCTTGAGTTGGTACTCAACATTTATCATACCTTTTATTTATGTTTTACGTGCATTATGCTTTAGAAAACATATCCTGGTTATTTTAAACACGGAGATTGTACAACCTTCTAGGTAGCAAACAATCTCTTTATTTTATACGGCTATTTGTCTCTTATATATGTTTCTTGTTCTGATGCAATGATGCTTATGTTCGTCTATTGCATTTCAGGTACTTCTACTGCATGAATGCATACTTGAAGAGGATAGGCAAACAAGAATCAACATGACTGATAGTGTTGTCTGAAACTGGGGGTATAGTTTTTTATCTCATTTCTCTTGAGTTTTATATTATGTGGATAGGCAAAATAAGGTCTTGTATAATGATATACAATTTCAAACCTTCAAAGGACTATTGTTCTTGTCTGGCCGACAAGGTTTATTTTGTTGTTCTTGTGAAAAAAAAAGACCCCTTGAATAATAAGATATTTAAAAAAATAAGAATCGTACCACAACCGCCTGGTGTTAGAGTTCGTTGCCATTGTGCTTGGTAGAAGAATTGAGGTCGGTGTAGAACATCAATTTCTTCAACGATGATGTAAGAATGTAGTTTTTGTTGTTCAATTTAGTTGAGTATTTGGTTGTCATCCACAAAATCCTTATCACTAATCATGATAGTATGCCATTGGTGTTGCGTATAGGTTTTTAAGAAGCCGTACATGTGATCAATTTGGCATTTGCGGGTATTTATCTTGTTATATGGCTTTTTTTCATGCCCTTATTTACCAACTACACTTATGTTGTAAGTACGAATATCTCTGATATATCTTGTTAGTTTTCGCTATTTTTTCATGCCCTTATTTACCAACTATGCACACCGTTAATATTCTTTAGGGGGTGTCACAGAAGAACAAATGCTGCAATACATGGGGCCGAACACACGCATGATAACATCACAAGCAAAGCAGCTTATTGAGGTCTATATATGAGTGAACGGTTGATCTAGATACTCGAATAGTTAAGGGTTTATATGTATGTGATTTTGTTGCCGGATACAATTCCTTGAATGGCTGTATTTTATTTGGATTTGTTGGTATTGAACTTATGAAATTTGGATTGCTCAATTTATAAATTGTCGAATTTTCTATAGCATTTAGAAAATAAAATAATGCAGGTATGATTGTCGAATTTCTATAGCCAATAACTTATTTATTGGCTAGGCACAAATTTTTTTTATTGTTGTAATTGATGATTGACATCGGTTCCTAAGTTACAACCGATGCCAATAATGCAAAAATTGGCATCGGTTTTTATGGTACAACCGATGGCAATATGTGTAAATTGCCATCGGTTAGAACCGATGCCAATTGAATAACAACCGATGCCAATATGTGTAAGTTGGCATCGGTTCATGAACCGATGCCAATTCAAATAAATGTCATTGGCATCGCCCGCATTGGCATCGGTTGGGAACCGATGCCAATCACTGTTTATAACCGATGCCAATTGCATTAATTGTACTAGTGACAAAACCGTAGTATTACAGTCTTCCCTCCTTAAAAACGAACTTCATCATCGAAATTCATACTCATACTTGCATAACATATACACTCTTCCGCTAATCTCAACACCAACTCCACTAAACTCCATAATATCGTCAAATACCATCAACGCTCGCACCAACTCACATATTATACCGCTCACTAACAAATCCAATAACAGTACAGTTCGCCAAACAAGAACAACTATTGAAATGAAATGTTACACCTTCTCCCACCCCTGCCACTACCCCACCATCTAACAACCTTTCGCGTCACCTCCCTTCTCCCACCTTGAACCACCGCCCACCCATGACAGACAAACACCTTCCTCACCTTATCTCATACCATCGCCCTCGCCCACCGCAACCTCCTCCACCGTAACCGCCTCCTATTTTCAATCCCCCCCCCCCACCACCATCTACCACTCTCTACTAGAAAGTCTCTAGTCGCCCACAACCCTATTTATATCAACATATTTAGATCTAACTGATAAAATTATAATTAACTTGATAAAGAAAATACAATATTAAGATGTATAATTACTGAAAATAGAATTATTGCTTGTTCGAGATGAGAATTAAGATGTACTTCCTCTGTTCCATTGAATTGTTTACGTTTGCTTTTTGGGCACTATTCATAAGTGAGAAGAATCTTTAATACAACTTTTAATGTATAACATAAAAGATAGTCATGTGAGATCTTGTTTAAATCGTCTTACCGAGTGCATTATGAAAATCAAATTCTTATAATTTTTAATGATATGTAACTAAAGATATGAACAAAATAAAACAAGCATTGACATACGTGCATAAAGCAAACGTAAACTATCATATGGAACGGAGGAAGTATAATTCATTAATTTAGTAAGAATTTGTTTAGTTTTAGCGATGAATGGCCAAAAGGAGGAGTTATTATTTTATTTTTATTTTTGAGGAAAAGGAACTATAGCCAACCCAAAGGCTTGTTATTCATCAATCACAACCCGAGCCTGATAATAGCCAACCCACTTCAATTCGAACCATAACCAACCCGAGTTACTCGATTGTCATCGCTATGAGTTATGACCCCGAGCAAGTGGAATCATTTTTCCTACTAAAACGAAAAATACCAATAAAAAAGCGAAGCGATACGGAAAATTGGGTTTGGGGGTGAAATTGGAGGTTTTTAGGGTTTTAGGGTTCTACGTTCTCTCTCACTTTCCTCGCATAACTCTAATCCGCCATAGCCATGGAGAAATATTCGCGCGTTGAAAAACCAAAGCCTGATACTCCGATCAACGAAAATGAGATTCGCATCACTACTCAAGGCCTTATTCGCAACTATATCAGCTACGCCACCACTCTTCTTCAGGTCTTTCCTCCATTATTTTTTTTTCTCATTTTTCTCATGTTTTCATCGATTAATTACTTAATTATTGTTTATTGATGTTGTTGTTTTAATTTGATTTTTCGGCATTGTGTTTTTGTTTGTTTTTATGTTTATATCAATTTTGTGCATTTTATACATTAAATTTTGTGATTATATCTGGAGTTTTAGCTACGTCTTCGTAATCGCCGACTTTTATGTGATTCTGTCTAAAACTGTTGAAATGTGGCTGGGATGAGCTGATTCTAAGTTATTTTCCGCAAAAGTTGTTGTCGCGCAACCGTTGTATTGTTCTGATGTTTATATCCGGAGTAGTAGGTACTGTGCTCTTATTCGTTGGATTTCTAGGTGATTCTAGTTTCCTACTGGCGAAGAACGGTTTTTAAGTCCAACTTCAAAAATCTGTTGAAATGTAGTTTACTAAAAAGAGGGTAGTTCTTACTGTAGTTGATTAGGCACTAGGTTCTTGGCTCGTGTTACACTAGACTTCTTGTTCATTCGTTTGACAGTAGCGTTTACTTATGTTTGGTGTAAAGCTCTAAGGCGTAAGGGGCCTATTTATGTTCAAGCGTAAAGTGTATTGTTTTTTATGGGACATTCAAGGCATCTTTTGTGGTTATAGCTAATTGGTTGTATAAATTTTAGCGCTTGCAGTTTAAGGTTTTAACCCAGTTAGGCGAATAGAAGCTGAGCTGGTCTTTAAGAACAGAGTATATTCTGATAAGGTTAACATGGATTATGATGCATGTTGGTGACAATTTGTATGATCCACCCGCTTGATTTGGTTATTTGATTTTCTTAGTTATGTACAAGTAAACGTCGGGAGGAATATATATTTGTAAATTAAGTCCATTATCTCTGTTGTTTAGGTTATATTTAATGTTTTACAAAAGAATAAGGAGGCTTGTTAACTACTGAAGTGAAGTGCATGTCAATTAGGCTCGAGTGGGTTGAAGTGTTGAACCTGTATTCCTTGACCATGGTTATTTATACTCAAGGTATTCTGTTATTAGACATTCGAATTAAAGTTGATAAGGCCATACGTTCCTCAGATTAGCGCTGGAGAAGATTTAGTCATATATATTTAGTTAGGAAACTATTTCCTTAGATTTGGAAGGCCAGAGCAAAAAGTTGACATTCATCAGTCCATATACTCCATACATCTCACTTCATTCTTATCCCGATGTTATGTTGCTTCACTTGTACTATGAAGTCTGAATGCTTAGTAGTCTTTCTCATTACCTTTTTTGTCCACACCTGCACTATGTGTTTGCATGTTTTAACTAATTACTCTCTTGTATGCTTTACTTTGGAGCTAAAAATTACAGGAAGGAATGAATAGTGCATTGCATGCTAAACTCCTGACTTCTAAATTTAATAAATGTAGGACAAACAAGCCAATGAAATTGTCTTGAAAGCAATGGGGCAAGCTATAAGTAAAACAGTGGCTATTGCGGAGTTAATTAAGGTAAGTTTTCGTCTCGTGAACCTTCTTTAAGACTTCAATTAACTAATCTTCTTTAGCTAATTAATGTACTTATAGTGGTGTTGTTTGTTCTGGTAAACAGAAAAGAATTCCTTACTTGCACCAGGATATAGCAATCAGCTCTGTCAGCATTACAGATATTTGGGAACCTAATGAAGAAGGCCTTGTACAGTAAGTTTCTTTTCAATTTCTTCTGTTCCATTGTTGCTGCATAAAATGCAATGATTCTTACTATTGCTTTTGGTAATTTGCAGATTGGAAACAACACGTCAAGTTTCTATGATTTCTATTACGCTGTCTTCCAAGGAGCTAAACACGAATTCCCCTGGGTATTTGACGTTTTTTGTGGCTTTGGAATTCATAAATCAAGTGCTCACAAAAATGCCTACTCTTCTTTTATGCATGGCATAGTGTGATGCAGCACAATTCTTGACATATATTTTCATCGTGGGCCATCTAGAATTTGTGTTTTTGTGTTTTCAAAACAAGAGTATGGTTGCGTACATCCGACCTCTCCTTACCCACCATCTTTCCCATTTTATCTTTGACCTTTCTCAGGATAATCAATGCATGTTTTCAGAATGAATTTACTGTGTTTTTCTGATGTTTTAATACCTTTATTGACAGTGATTATCTGTGTCTATGTTCATGTTTAATGTTTTTGCTTTAGAAAATGTAAACAATGCTCAGTAGTTTGTGCCTACTTTTAAAATGCTGACCACCTTGCTTTTGAAGCTCACATCAGTTTATCTATCGCAAAGATGTGATGTATATTCTGTTTGGAGCTCTCTATGTATCAATGGGCCATATCTTTACTTTAAAAAATGTGAATCAAAGAGCTCCATAGTTGGCTCCTAAGTTTGAAACGCTGACCATTACTTTTAGAGCTCACATCAGTTCATCTCTTTGCATCAACTGGCCATATGCTAACTGTAAAAATTGTGAATCAAAGGTATCAAGCTCCACCTCTGAATGAGCAACAGCCAAGACATCACCAGTCTCAACCTAGGCAAGGACGTGGTGGAACGTACAATGTTGTTAATGATGGTAACACAGACACCTGTTTCCTATATCTTTACATACAATCAATTCAATCACTGTTTATCTGACATTCTCTTTGCGCTATTTTTGGATAGATTCATATGGTCGAGGCCGTGGACGTTGGGGAGGGAGAGGGGGAGACCGGGGACAGGGCGGGGGAAGAGGTGGCTATGGAACATATCAGGGTAAGAACAAATTTGGTATTTATAGTTCTGAGCACAATATTCTCTTATTTTCAGGACTGACGTAAGGTTCTTTGCTTCTTTATATATCACAAACCAGATAATGAAGGCTACTCAAACAGAGGTAGAGGTGGAAGGGGCAGGGGCTGGGGATATCAAGGTGAGCACATGTTATATCATGTTCCCTACTCTAGGAGTAGATATAATTACCAGAATAAATGTTATGCAGAAATTAATGATGTGCAAGGATATTTGGGTAGCAAAGAAATGGCACTGTGCTATTGTTCTACTATTTTCATTAGTGAACGTATAAAAGAAGGCAATAGTAAGATGTAGTACCCTGAGATAGGGAGAGTAGCACGGCATAACTATTCTATTTGGTGTTTGTTTCACTGCCATACGTGTATGTCAAAAGTGAACATGATCATAAAAGGGAGAAATTATGAACCAGCTACAAAGATAACTGCTTAGGGACGGCTACTGAATTTGATAGGCCTAGTTCAAAAGTCGGTTTGAGGCCCTATGTGATAGGAAAGTAAATTTTTGTAGCTTATGGTACTCAACCTCTAGCAGATGAAAACAGATACAATACTCTGTGGCATCACTACGACAACGGCAATGTTATGCCTTCTTATCACATCAAAATTTTATTATTTTGTTAACCCAATTATTGTGTCCCAAAAACTGTGTCCTGGTTATGAGAACCTTTGGAACTTTGATTTTAGACGGCCCTGGAAATGCTAGTCTATTATCGATGCTTGAAGCTGTTTGAGTTCTGCGTAAGTAAAATTTCCTTTATTTGTGTTTAAAACTTTGGTTAGATGACGGCGGCTACCAAGGAGGCGGCTACCAAGGAAGTAGAGGTTACCAAGGAATGAGGGGCGGTTACCAAGGAAGCAGGGGCGGCTACCAAGGAGGTGGTGGTGGTTACCGAGGAGGCAGAGGTGAATACCAAGGAGGTGGAGGTGGTTACCAAGGAGGCAGAAATGATTACCATGGAGGCAGAGGTGGTTACCAAGGAGGTGGAGGTGGTTACCAAGGAGGCAGAGGTGATTACCAAGGAGGCAGAAATGATTACCAAGGAGGCGGGGGTGGTTACCAAGGAGGCAGAAATGATTACCAAGGAGGCGGGGATGGTTACCAAGGAGGCAGAAATGATTACCAAGGAGGCGGGGGTGGTTACCAAGGAGGCAGAAATGATTACCAAGGAGGCGGGGATGGTTACCAAGGAGGCAGAGGGGATTACCAAGGAGGTGGAGGTGGTTACCAAGGAGGCAGAGGTGATTATCAAGGAGGTGGAGGCAATTACCGAGGCAGAGGTGGCTACCAAAGAGGTGGAGGTGGTTACCAAGGAGGGGGAGATAGTAACCGAGGCAGAGGTGGGTACCGAGGAGGCAGAGATGACTACCAAGGCAGTGGCAGTTACCAAGGAGACGAATATCAAAGTGGTGCTCGTGGTGGGGGCCGAGGCTATGGTCGTGGGCGAATGGGTGGACGTTCTCGAGGTGGTGCAAATGATGCCTAAAAAACTGTCGTATTTTCTCTATTTTGAACTACTTGCCTCATTTTGAATGCGCGTGATTAACTGATTATGTTAAGGTCAGTGGAAAGTAAGTTAGAACTTGCCTTTGACGCAATGTTAAGATTGGGTACACTCAGTAGTTGGCATTGTCTCTGGTCATTGTTTAGGCTTTGTTTCTCTCTTTTTGCAATCAGTTTCAAACATTGTTGATGTCCGAGGCTTGGTTTTCTATATGATGGTTTCAGCCAAGTACAAGCAAGTAATCAAAATAGCCCGGTTCGTGTAATATATTTTTGGGCCTCAAATCTGCAGGGTAATGCAAATGTCGTGGTTTTCATGTATGGCTGGCTATCTGGTCATTGGTTCCCCTTTTTTTTGTACAATTTTTCCTGTTATTTTGTTCCTAGCCGGTTTGGATGAAGCAGCGCTAATTTTCCTTCTCCACTTTAATCTGTTGCTCTATTAATTATTTAAATTAAACTCTCCCAATTACATGTTCATTCCATTTCTATCGAAGCGACCCAATTAAAGATTTACTCTTTGGTTCTAGAGTATGATGAAATGAAGACCGTAACGAATTTTTATATTTGGTTTGTTTTTACGGTTACAATATGCTGAATGTCATTTTTGTATAATAGTTTCAGCTTGGATCCACTTTAAATTGTGTACAAGACATGTATGTACAAGACTAACTGTAATGATTTTATTAATTTTTTTTTTAATAATTTCCTGAATAGTCCAATGATTGGAAGTTCAATTATTGTTGAATTGCACGTTACTGCATGAACATGGACCGGTTTTTGTCTAGATTTAATTTGTATGATCAACGTAAATCATTTTGTCAACTAGGTGCATAATCAGGCATGAAGCAAATGTATGTGTTACAAATTATGACCAGATTCGTTTATACTATCCAGATCTTTAACCGATGGTCTGACCGGTAATTTTTATACACGCTCAATTAGAATAGGATACGTGACATTTGTGTTTTAACTTGAAGTGGTTATATTAGGGTTAGGTGGAAGGTGATACAGATACACATTGTGTATGAAATTTTCATACACAATTCAATAACATTGTGACACGTGGCAAACTATAGTTAACTTTCATTAGTTAGTTTAATGGTAGATTAGTAATTTAGCATTTGTTGTTAAATTGTTAGCACATTTAGTTAACTATGTAAGTCAAACCTCAAAAAAAGATGTTGGAGAGGTTTGAACCCATGACCTCTTGGTTTGGATGGCCTTGCCATTACCACTATGACATATCTATCTTGTTTACATTTTTGTACTTCCTCCATTCTCCTTTGATGTTCCCATTTTTCTTTTTAGGCCATTTCACTATAATGTTCTCATTTGGTTTCTTTCTATTTTTGGGCCTAAAAAATGACCAAATGGTCCTTGTTGCCATTACATATTAGCCCACTTAATCCTACTTATATTTAGGGTCCTGCTATACGTCGTCGACAAATTACTAAATATCGTCGACAATTAACGTAAATTTCCAAGTTTGCCCTCCATATCATAACTCCATATCCGTCTCACCAAAATGCAATTTCCGTCTCAAAACAGAAATGCAATTTCCGTCTCACTAAAACACAAGTTACCGTCTCACTAAAATATTTCAAACAAAAAAAGAAGTCGGGTTTTGTAATTAACAACATGAACGGGAACGATTTTAACAACGAATCCAACAATGAAGCTAGTAACGAGGTTAGTTTACGATTTAGTTTTGTTAAAAATTTATGTTTTATTATCGTTTGAATCCCGAATTAGGATAGATGCCATGAATGTAGACGGAATTATGATAGAATTTGTGACGGATTTAATTGGAAATGCAATTTAAAAAAAAAAAAAAAAAAAAATTGAACAAACTGGGCCTGGACGAAGAACTTTTTCGTCCAGACCTGGTTTTGGACGAAAAAACCCTTCGTCCATAATGGGCCTTGACGAAGGATTTTTTCGTCCAAAACCAGCACCTGACGAAAAAATCCTTCGTCCAAGGCCCATTATGGACGAAGGGTTTTTTCGTCCAGGCCTGGTTTTGGACAAAAATTTCCTTCGTCCAAGGCCCAGTTCGTGTAATTTTTTTTTTTTTTTTTTTGTCTGTTTCCGACTCGTTTTGTATAAAACATTTAAAATAATTAATTTCCGTCTTTTTTTGTATAAAACATTTAAAATAATTAAATACCGTTTTTGTATTATAAAACAATTGAATTAATTAATTACCGTCTTTATATTAAATTTTTATCTTTAACATTTCCGACTCGTTTTGTAAAAAATAACTTATTACCGTGTTTGTATTAATTTTATATTATTTTTTATTTACTTCGACTCGTTCCGTAGCAAATAATTAATTAATAACTAAGTTATTGAAATGCGTGCGCAGTGATTAACGATGGAGACGGTGTTGATTACTCGAGATCATTTTACGACAACCGATTTTTGCATCTAGTATTGAAGCGTTTAATTGGGCATATGAGATCGGGCTCCGACTCGGGTTTGGTATAAAAAAAGCAAGCAACAAGAAAGTTGGTCGTAACACGAATTTGAGACGTTATTTTGTTTGTCGGATGGGTGGAAAAGGTCCCGTAAATAAGGATGTCGATTCTTTAATGAGGGGTAACACCGCTACCGCGTGGTGCAGTTGCAAATTTTCAATGAAAGTTGTTGAATTAGAAGAGAATAAGTGACAGCTTGTGATGAGATCCGGGTTTCATAATCATGGTTTAACGTTGTATTGTGACGGCGACAGATACTTTGCAAAGTTTGATGACGAGGAGTTGGCTTATATCGATGCCCAAGTTAGAGCTCACGTTAGACCGGCAATTATTAGTGCGGGTTTTCATCGGGCGAATCCGGAAAAGTCAAGACCTAATCGGCGACAAATCTACAACCGTTCTCGGAAAGTAAGGGCCGAGGAAAGAGAAGGGAGAAACCCTACAATGATGTTAACACTTGCGGTTCAGCATAAGTACGTTCATTATTGGGTCACTGATCATGAGACCGATGAGCTAACCCACGTGTTCATGGCTCATCCAGAAGTCGTTAAGATGTTTCGATCATACTATTATGTGGTACAGATCGATTCCACGTACAAGACAAATGAATACCGTCTTCCGCTTGTTGAGATGGTTGGAGTCACACCCGTCGGGAAGAGCTTTGTCATCGCGTATGCTCTTGTGACGCATGAGTCCGAGGAGAAATATCCGTGGGTACTACGGAAACTGAAGGCCCTGCTCAATGATGTCGTTCAACCTAATGCTATTGTTACTGATTGCGAGGGTGGTTTGTTGAACGCGATTCCCATTGTTTTTCCAGATTCGTCTCACTTGCTATGTCTTTGGCATATATATTCTAACGTGGAGACGAAAGCACTTGATATCACGAAACAAGATGGTTGGGCTAAGCACATAACTTTTACCTTGTTTACTGCGGTTGTCGAGGCGGAGACCGAAGAAAAGTTTAATGTTGCGTGGGGCAAATTGGCAAGGGAATGGGCGGGAGTGGCGGCTTATATTGAGAGGCAATGGTTCCCGCACTTGGAAAAATGGGTCAAGTATAGAACGAACAAGATAACTCATTTTGGGAATACTTCTACATCCCGGTTGAGTCGGCTCATGCGAATTTGAAGAGATGGTGAATAGCGAAACCTGGCGCGATTGATAGCATCTGGATTCGGTTTCATTCTTTGATGGAAACGCAACATGTTGAGATCCGACACTCGTTGGAGTTATCTAGATCGAGGCGGTTGACGGGGATTCAGCGATTATTTTCCAGACTTTCTTTAAAAATATCAAAGAATGCCATCTCTGAATTGCGTAAAGAATTCGAAAGAGGTGCCAAGATGATGGAAGATGCCTTGACGATCGATTGCGGTTGTGTAAAGGCTACTACACTTGGTTTGTTATGTGCTTGTTCACTACATCGCATTGCTAGAAACGGATCTCGGGTTCCTGTTGATGTGTTACATGCATTTTGGAGGAAGTTGGAGTACGATGGTTCGGAGGCAATGCCGACTTGTGACGATGATCGATTGGAGGAGTTATTCGATGAAATTCGGAATGCAGATCCGAGTATGAGATCATCCATGTTCGATGCCCTTTACTCTCAGATACATCCGCAAGAGGAGGATGTAAACGAGCCTCGGGTGAACGAGAACCCTAGAGGACGTCCGAGTAGGGGAACTCGTAGAGATCCGTCCGCCGTTGAGCATGCACGGGTTCGTGTTCGAATAGGTACTCTCCACCTTACAACAGTTACCATCAACCCGAACGCCTAAGATCTGCGCAACATCGTGAAGGAGTATGGACATCTCCCCAAAAGGCATGTGAAAACTGTTGGTGTCGGGTTGCCATCTCTCAACAAAAGCAGAAATAAGGGGCATGTTATAATTCTCGGCCATGGAATCTAATAGGTGAGAAAGACCAGTACCGTCATAAATAGTCTTAACGGCCGGAGGGAGTTGCCAACAACTCAACAACCTCGTCTTACCAAACCGGTGGTAACCCGTCAAAACTGGTCGACCGACCTCATTAGGAGTCGACCATAAGGTGTTGGCAATGTGGCCCCCAAAGCTAGGAATCACGTGGGGAAAGTCAGGACCACCAGGAACACGATGATCGATCAACCAAGAGACATCCTTACCCGACTTCTTCTTCGGAGCCACCACACTACTAGAACTACCATCCGACCTCCCCTGGAAACGCCCCTCCTCATTCCGTCTACGTGGCACCCTACGCACTCGCTCAATACCCGCCTCCTCCTCACCTATCACATCACCAGACCGAACCAGCTCATCCTCCACCCGCTCATCAGTCCACGAATCGGTACTACCATCTCCAACCTCAGACTCAAACTGGAGCCCCTTTCGAGCTCAAACGTGACGGTCATTTCCTCCACCGGCCATCTATTCCAAAAAATAAAACAAAGAATTTATAAATATAAGTTTAAGTAAATTAAAAATTTAAAAAAAAAAAAACAAAAATAACCCGGAACGGGGTTTATTACGTAAACAAAACGAGACGCAACAAAAATATTTTTACAACAACTTGATTACTTAAATTAATAAAACAAAGAATTTATAAATATAAGTATAAGTAAATTAATTAATATTTTACGTCGACAAAACGAGACGGAAATAATATATATTTACAACGACTTCGGCACGGACGAGAATTATTATTAATAATTTATTACTTTATAACGATAACAAAACAAGACGGAAAAAAATTTATTTTCAAAAAAAAAAAAAAAAAAAAAAAGTATCGAGAAATTCTAAAACAAAAAAGAAAAAAAAAAAGAAAAAAAAGAAAAAAAAAACGTCAACATTGGGCCGATTTAAGAACCCCTCGTCCACGACCCATTTCGGACGAGGGAATCCTTCGTCCCGGACCGGGCCCATTTAAGAACCCCTACGTCCACTGCCCATTGCAGACGAGGGAACCCTTCGTCCCAGACCAGGCCCAGACGAAGATCCCCCACGTCCAGGCCCAGATTTCCGTAATTCCTTTTTTTTTTTTTTTTTTTTTTGGATTAATTGATACGATAATTGCGTTTGATTTTCGCTAAACACGACGAAATCCGATTGAAATCATAGCACCTATCCTAATTCCGTCACTAATTTGGCATCTATCCTAATTCCGTCACAAATTTACAACCTTAACAAAATACTACAAAAAAATTTTTAATAGTAATCACATACCTTGTTGAATGCTTGAATTCGTTCCGGAAATTATGCGGTCGATACGTTTTTTTGTTGAAATTTGAGTCGGTTTTTTTTTTTTTTCAAAATTTCGAATTTTAAAGGTTGTTATTGAATAAAAAGGAAAATATAAGGGGGAGTGTGAGGGAGGGGCAAAATTGGAAGTTCATTAAAATTGTCGACGATATTTAGTAATTTGTCGACGACCTTTAGCAGCCAGGTATATTTATACCCCCACTAGCTTAGTCTTTTTTTTATTGCTAAAAATCGGCCCACTTGCTAGCTTAGCCTTTTTTTATTGCTAAAAATTGGTCCACTTGCTCTTAATCCATTTTGTCTTGGTTGTTCCACCAAAAGCAAATGGGAACATCAAACAAGAATGGAGGAAGTATCTATTTTGATATATATTTTTGTTAAGACATGAGTTAAATAATATGTACATATATATATATATATATATATATATATATATATATATATATATATATATATATATATATATATATATATATATATATATATATATATATAATAACTATTAATTGTATTTGTAACTTATATTCAATGTACCTTCATTATAAAATTAATGTACATGTTGAGTTAGTTCAATGTACTTGATAAAATTAACTAAATATTTTATGTACCTATGGTAATTTTTATTTTTAATTATAATTACATAATTATTATAAAATTTACATTCATGCAGAGTAAAAGTCAACCAACGATTGAGTAAGATAAAACCATATCTCGTAAAACAAAGAAAATATGAAAACATTTGTTTAAGTAAAATCATATCCGTTTGAAATTTCAATAGTGCTCGGTTTTATTTGATGGTACCCCGTACCATATGCGCTTGAAATTATAGTATACCTACTTTCAAAACAATATTTGGTGGAGATTTAGTGACGTTTCTCACGGTTCTCAATTCTCATCATGTTGGTGGTTCTCACCAGATCCTAACCTACATTGACTATATTATATATGTACATCTTATAATAAATATTGTAATTAACTATATAAAAGTATTTAGGTTTATTTGAATTATTTACCAACCACGTTTCAACAAATCACCAGGTACCTTAATTTTTTTAGGAGATACATTAAAAAAATCTTTACGTTTATGTTTTGTATGTAAATATAAATTATTACGGAGTAATAAATAATGCATAATCTCCTAATTTATCTTATGATCTTATATTATATTTTAGTGATTCCTAATTTATAGGAATTATACAAAACTATAGATTATATAATCACATACCAACTATGTAAAATGAAAGCTAATACAATTACATTTCCTAAAATATTACCAATCTAATGTGAACAAAGTATTAAAAAAAAATATTATCGAAATAATTTTATTTTTTGGTTGATAAAATCGGTAGAAAATATTAAAAAAAATAGCATTCCTTGCCAGAAAAATCGTAAAAAAATAAAAATTAAGACCAAGAATTTAAAAATTGTAGAAAAAAAACAAAATTTATACCGTCTTTAACTTGAATGGTAGATTTGCAAACAATAAATTAAATGGCATAACTGTAAACTCCTGCAGAAAAAAATAATTATAATGATATTAAAATATTAATAATCGAAATATATGCAAAAAAAACATTAAATAAAAAGTGAAAAAAATTATTAAAAACGGTTTATATTCATTTTAATCTTAAAACTAGTCAAGTATAGTTAGAATAAAAGAAAAGTAGAGTGCATATGGAATAAGGTTAGATGTGTCTTATATACACAAGTAGGATGATCCCGTTTTAATAATTAAACGATGTATCCCTTTTAAGGGAGACTTACTCAAAGGATTATGTCTTTTTATTTGGTTCAGATAAATTTTATACTCATTAACTGGATTTGTGATGATTTTGTTTTATTTGGTTGGTATTTAGCGGATATGATACTAGCATTTCGGCTGATTTAGTTACGAGGCTAGGTATTTTGCGGATACGGTACTGGCATTTGGGCTGATTAGTTACGAGGCTAGACCATTAACTCGTTTTACAAATTGAGACTTCAGTTTCGTTAATTTAATCTTTTATAAAAATAATTATAGAAAAGTTAATCATAAAACAATGACGTGACATTAAAATTTTATACTCCCTCCGCTTCAGTTTTTGCATTTGCTTAAAATACCCCTCACAAAGAATAAAAGAGACAAGCGAACAATTAAGACAAACGGAATAATATACTACGCATATTATAATTCAAATTTATTATCGAAAAAAGCAACAAGGAAATCTTATTTACAAATAAATATTTGAGTATTTGTAATATATTTAAACGGTTAATATTCACTATCACGAAACTCTTGAATACCTATTTATTTAGTTCAACAATTGAACAATTTATCATATACAATTATATTTGCACAATTTTGAAACTTTAACACGATATATACGCTTTTATTAAAAGTGTCATTCAAATTTTAATAAAAAAATTACGGCTAACTATAAAAGGATCGATTACCATAAATTCAACAACATATTTAAAAAGACAACCCGTGCATTTCGTGCACGGGATTAAAACTAGTAAATGTACAATTTGTAATAACTATAGGTACATATCATGTTCCCTACAGTTATTTATTAACCTTATTTATTAACTCAAATCTTAATAAAGCTATATACCAAAAGAAATACGCAAATGACAACAAGATGAATGTGTCACACTGGTAATAGCAAGTGCACATTAACCAAACGGTTGTGGGTTCAAACCTCACCAACTACATTTTTGACCTTCAACCTAAAGGTTGAATCGTCGTTAACCACTGGTGGCTGTTGACCATCGTTGACCCGACGCTGACCACCGTTGACCGGCAGTGAACCGCCGCCATTGACCATTAAAGTTGACCGGAGCTTACTGTAACACCCCCGTACACCAGAATGCCTTACCAAGGAGCATCCCCGTGTTTGAAGGTGTCACCTTCTCGGTTTCCCGGGGAAGTAGATCAAATAGGACAATAAAAGAACATTTATAACGCATTAATGTATCTTATACAACATAACTCTGTATACATCCCCCTATAAAGATAAGAACTACTACACTCGTGTTACAACACTTCTAGACCAGTAGCGTGATGACTCGATCCCTCCAATCCTAGCAGCCACAAGCAACAGTACCTTCTAAGCCAACTGCTCACCATCCCCGAATGGATCACCGCAGATACCACGAAACAACACGGGGTCAGTACCGACTAATCAAATGTAAAACAAATAAACAATGTAACCAGCTGATCATCCTTTAACCCAGTCTCCCGATCTCGCACAGTAACCGACTACACACTGAAGTGTCTAGCCCTGCCAGATTACCCATTGCAACAGGTAATCCTCGCCGCCAGTGGGTGACCGCAGCCCATCCCACCTAGTCCAGCTCATCAACGAGCGACTAACAATCTCTGTCCCTTAATGTGCACATCCCCTCCCATGACGGGTTCCACGGAGGGCGAACTAGGGTGTGAAGCCACTCCCGCAAGTGACTCCACCATAATTACAAACACACAGCATCACAGCTGTCATAACATCTCCACACCAACACCATCACGACCACGCCCATACTCCGATGATCAGCAGATAACAATAGTTATGAAACAATAACAATCTCAATCAATTAACAGTACTGAGTAGGGAAACCCTACCTCGTCACAAACCATGAAAGACATCCATACACAGCCAAGCAGGACTCCAATATGCATCCTACAACGATAACCACTTTCTATTACACAACTATCCTAATAAACTACCCAAAAGAGACACAAGACAGAGACTTACCTAACAACGCGCATCGACGGCGACATAGACGACAACCACGCACGCCATCCTTCCTAAGCGAATCCCGTCCTTCCCAAGGTGGAGGTTTAGGCTATATACATGAGAGTGTGTAGAGATGGGGTGATAGGAGAGGGAGGTAGGCTAGGGTTAGAGAAAAAGGAACTGTCGAGGAAATGGGAAATTAAATGAATCTCGCGAACTTGCGTTTTATATTAACGCGTCACAGCAGCCATACTCGGTCGAGCACTGGCGTACTCGGCCGAGTAGGCTCTACTCGGTCGAGTATGGACGATACTCGACCGAGTAGCCTCTGCTAGGTCGAGTATACAATCCTATAAGGTTCATGTTGCAAGCCTGGTCCTTTACCCATTCCTCCCTAAGGTTTCTCTTGGTCAACAGGGTCGGCCAACGTAGTCCTCAAAAGTCTTGGGTATTACATTTACAACTTAACTACATATGTTAAATTACTAATCTAACCCTTAATTAACCACTAGAAATTAACTCAAGTTTGCCACGTGTCGCGATATTATTGGTTGTGTATGAAATTCTCATACACAATGTGTATCTGTAGTCTTTTCGGGGTTAGGTTAGTCATTTTACATGTGTAGTTAGTTTGTTACCTTAATCTAATTAACTTGAAGCGGTAATTTAAGGAAGTTCTTTTTTGAAATTCATTAATATTCAAAGATGCATTTCATTTTGTATTTTGTTCATATTTATATTCCGTCTTATAATTAATAAACGAAAAAAAATTGTCGTATTTGGATCCCCTGACTATTAGTTTTTATATGTCAAAAAGTTTTTTTGAACGAACAAATTTTGAGTGACCATATCTCTTGGTCACGATTTCAAAACTCGATAAACTCTTTTTTTCCAATCGTAGCACTCGAAAAGATGATCGATTTGAATAAAGAACCATCACTTTCTGAACTCGTAAACACAAGTTATAGCCTCTTAAAATTTTCCGGATAAAAAAAATAGGTATTTTATGCAAAATGCCAAACCTCAAGGATAACCGCGTAAGTTTTCCGAAAATTTTAAATAAAAATTTTGTGTATTTTATTGTCCAACGGAAGCGAAAAATCCTGGTAATTCCTAGATCCATAATGCAAACAGGTAGACCTGGCAAAAGTATACCGAACCCGAAAAACCAATCGAAAATACCTGAATCGACACCTGACCGTACATCCGAAAGGTATAACTGAACTTCACCCCGAAACCTGAATCAACCTGAATTGATTCGAAATCGAACTGAATTTGTAATATCAGAAATAGACCCAAGATTGAATGAACCTGAACTGTTTCAACCTGAATTGTTTTAATTCGAACCGATATATACCTGAACCGATTTTAACCCGTACATTGATGAGCGAAACCCAACATTGAAACCCGAAATGACCCGAATGTACCTAGGCGTCACATCTTAGGTGTCTTTTTGTACATGAGTGTCACCCATTTGACGTCAATGAATTAATATTATATCGTATTTATACAAAAAAAACATTATATTAAAAAAGTTATTTGTATTATATCCAATGTTTTGAATAAAGACCTAATCCCTTGACATCCGATCCGATTATGACCCGACTCGAATCTCATCTTGTCTGATATTGACCCGAATCGAACCTTATTTGCTCCGATATTGACCCAACTCGAACCTGAACTGACCCGAAATATTTACAACCAATTAAAAGTGAAAACTGAATCCAACCTGAGTTGAACCGAACTGAAATCGAAAAAAAGATAAACCGAAATAACCCGATCCGAAAAAACCCGAACCAAAACTTATCCGATTGACCCGTTTACCACCTCTACAAACAGGCCCCTAATTTTTTTTTGATGTAAAGGGAGCCACACGAGGATTTTGATATTGGCGGGATTTTGTAGACACCTCAATTTGCACCTCCTGCAACCCACCCGATGACATGCTTAGCTTATGTCGCGTTTTCATAACATTTCGTAAGTCGGTTAATAAAACGTTTTCATAAAATTTTGATCAACCTATAAGTCGTCTTCTATATGCCGATACGGCCGTTTTCACAATAATTAGAGTCAACTCCGAGTCCGGGTCAGAAATCGTCTATATTTTCATATCCCGTCTCTCTGAATATTTTGGAAACCCTCAAAATAATATTTTTAGTTTTAGAGTTTGAGATGTATTCTTAAATTCTATCTCAAAATATTAAGGTTTAGATCTCTCTCTCTCTCTCTCTCTCTCTCTCTCTCTCTCTCTCTCTCTCTCTCTCTCTCTCATTTCTAGACCGTGTTCCTACTTAACTGACACCACGTTTTCAATCGACCACGTTAGACCGTGTTCCTACTTAACCGACACTACATTTTTTATTAATCGACCACGTTAGACCTATTCATAGCGTGATTCCGTAATCGTGCATTTAAAGACCGACAAATTCGATCAACTCCATGTCAATTATTAATCAATCTAATTCGTTAAATCAATCCTTGGTTTGCCAAAAAGCACTCTCCACGCATTAGTTTCGAGTAACTAATTAACTAAAACCGACATTAGTTTAATCTTGCGACCTTAACATGTAAATTTGAGGGTGTTATATCATTACTTATCAACCTGTTTTCGCTTTGTAAATATTGTTTTATTTGTTATTTTTACACTTTTTTTATCATATTTTTCTGCATTATATATAGATTAAATCAATATTTACGGTTACATAATCATAAGCTCTAAATCTTAATTAGCCATATAAACATACCAGATACTTTGGAAAAACTGCCCCTTAGTAGAAACGCGCATTCTGGTGCGCCTTTTCTTGGGTTCTGCCAACTTTTGGCTTTCCTCCTTAATTTTCTACTTCGGATTGTGTGATTAGGTATCGTATAATTTACTCGAGAATCTTCATAGATCAGAAGACTTTGTTTTCTTAAATCTTTATTTTCAAAAGCTTTTCTTATTTCTCTTATAAGTTTTAATTTTACTTTTAAATCTTCTATAAAGCTTTAGACTTTATTTCGTTTAAACCAATTTGAATCTCTAATAATTGACATTAGAAGGTTTGAATTTATTTTAATATATGTATTTCTTAACTTAGTTCTGTAATAATTCATATTGGAAGGTTTGATTTGAGATTTCAAATATTATAAAGTTTCATAATTTAATTGCAAAAAAATCACTTTCTATCTTTAATTCAATCCTAAGTCCCTTGTAATCGATATTATGTGGCCTAGGGCCGATTTTCCAATACTTATATCTTCTTATTTTCTCATCGTTTTTTATTTTCGTAATAAATTATAAATAAAGACGTTTTAAGAATATCAATCAATATAAAGGAATAAGGCGGATCTGACTTCCACAGTCAGTATCCACCTAAAGAATGTATACATCAGGTGATGCGCCTCTTCAAAAGGGCACACCACTATCTAGCTATGCCTATTCTTAGTTGACTTCTACCCCTAAGCTCATTCTGTTCAGACGTAGGTATGATTAGTTAATACTAAATCGACTTTATCACGAATTATCACCGTAGTAAAAATATATTACCCTTATTAATATTTTGGCAGTTTTCTACTTCAATTATCATTTTATTTTCTTATTTTTAAAATAATTTTTCATTTGAATTCTTTCATACGTATATCTTGCTTGTATAATTTCACATGTAATCAATTATTTCCAACTTCAACAATAACCCATCTGATATTGCTTGTTAATTCATCGACGTAGTTTATTCACATGCTAGGATCTAATTTATCGTTCGTTCCGTATAGTATGCATAATATCGTTAGAGTCAACTACAAATCATAACCTTAATCGATTAGTGAGACCGCTATAGAGAGTGGGCGAGATTGAGTGCTCAATTAACGTGCTTCCCAATACATAATCATCTCATCACCAATTACCATATCTATTTGAATACTGGATGTTCGTAGTCATTGGCATATAAGAGTTCTTCTATACATGGAATGCTAAGGGGAACGAATCTCCAACTTTAGTGTTCATGTTAGTTCTGCTTTGTGCTTGATCTGACATAACATAAAGTTGATTCGAACAGCTTTTAGATTTTCCATGTTTGGTGACGACTCCTAATTGCATGTTTGTTTTAAACTTTTCATTGTTTTTAAAGCCTTACCAATCAGTATCAAACCCATAACGTGCCTCCCCCTCCCGGGAGGGATTTCATGAGCAAGCGTCGTCGCGTTGTACACGTGGATGGTGTGGTCCTCATATTTAAACGGTTAAACCCATGTTATGAGCATTACCTCTCAGAACATTATCATCTACAATAAGTCTCCCTTGAGACGGATGACAACATACACTATCCGTCTTAAGCTTAATAAAACAGGTCAAGTACATACCACTTGTGTCAGCTATTTTTATAAGAATACATAGAGAAAAACAATATATTTGTCATATATACACAAGTGGTGAAGTGGTATGATATTTTATCTGTTTTCAGCTTAAAACGGTAATGTCGTCTTATATAAAATTTAGGGTTTTTTTGTCAGAAACTACCTTTTATTTAGGGTCATTTGTAAACAACTACCTTTCATTTTATTTTTGGATTTCAACTACCTTTCATTTCTTCTTTTTGCAAAAGACTACCAGAATTCCACTTCCGGCGAAAAAAGTCAACTTTTCGGTGTTGACTTGCTCTTTTCTCCCCTTTTTCACATATATAACCTAGATTTATCTCCGTTTGTTTACCCTATAAAATGTGAAAAGGCTCCTCTCCATGCCCAATACCTTATCAAAAACCTCTTCCATCTCAATCTCTCTCTTCATCTCCGCTGTAAAATCACCTTTACTGCCACCTTCAACTACGTCTTTACATTTCGACAACCTTAGCTTATAGCTAGACTACTCACGATTCATCAACCTAATGTCTATGAGTCCATCTTAGACATATTAAAGTACCCTCTTTTTCCCTTCAAGGCGAAGATGGTGGATATAAGAAATCTAATGAGATAGTAGACAAGTAATCCTAAGAGTGAATCCATGATTATTTTCGAATAGTTAACACTAGGCAGCTTTGTTTACCCATAATAGATCATTATTATTGTTGAAGAAGTATTTACCATGTTCTCATAAATTTCCATGGTGGCTTGTTTGATGAATTATGATTTTGATTCGGGTAAGAGATGGGTAAATTGAAGTGATTAATGGTGGGTTTAATCAATATTTATCGTCAATTATTAGGTTTACAAAGTAAAAAATTAAATTTAACATGAAAATGACGACTCAACGTCGAAGAGTTGACTGTTTTTAGTTGAAAGTGGAATTCTGGTAGTCTTTTGCAAAAAGAAGAAATGAAAGGTAGTTGAAAGCCAAAAATAAAATAAAAGGTGTAATTGTTTACAAATGACCCTAAATAAAAGGTAGTTTCTGAAAAAAAAAACCTAAAATTCCCTATTTACTAAATGAATAGGCGAAACTCCAAATTTTCCCGCCTAAAACATACTTTCTATAATAGTGCTTGGTATTTTTAGCATATATTATGGGTATGGACATGATAAGTTATAAATGGACATAATCTTTTAGCCTAAAACATATTTCCTATAATAGTGCTTATATTTATAACATTCAATATTTCACATTCTGCACAAATTTATCTCTGATCTTTTTATGGTAAAGAAATTCTTTTTTATAAAGAACTTTATGATAAAAATTCATTTATTTTTATGATAAAATGTTGTGGCTAAAAAATACTCCCTCCTATTCACTCATTTCTTCCGCTTCCATTCCGTACAAGATATAAGAAAATGATTTTGGACCACACAAAATACTCTACGCGACATACAATTGATTTTGAACCACAGAAAACCTTCCAAAAAAGGAAAGAGGGAAGAAAATCCGACTATCATGAAAACGGAAAGTGGGAGGAAATGACTTAATAGGAGGGAGTATGTTATTAGTAAATATTTGTTAAAAATTCATTGAGTTTTTATGATAAAAAGTTGCGGCTAAAAAATATGTTATTAGATCATTAATTTCTCGGTAAAAAAAAAAAACAAAAAAAAACTTTCAAAAAAATACTCATTTAATTACTTCTTACGATTTTAATTTTTTTTTTCTCTAATCAAAATACAATGAGGAAAAACATGAAAAATAAATTAATTGTCAATTTAAATTCCATAAATAATACACTAAAAAGTAAAACTCTATAGATACCGTGCAAGTAAAACTAATATATTTTATAGTTTTAATTTGAAAGCTTTTTAGATTTTAATTTACTATAGATACCGTGCAAGTAAAACTAATATATTTTATAGTTTTAATTTGAAAGCTTTTTAGTTTTAATATAAAATTACCATGCAAGAAATCAATATTTTTAATTTACTCTTATAGATTTTGAAGCTCTTTCCAAGCAACTACTCCCTCCGGCTTTTAATTTTCTTCCCGTTTCTCTAATATATGTGAGGAGTATTATAATGAAATGGGAAGAAAATAGCAAGCCGGAGGGAGTATCTACTAAAAGAATAGGTGAACTCACAATTTTTCCTCCAAAAAGCATCTTGTTAAATAAGGAAGTTATTAATAATTTAATTGTATTCATTAAATAAGAAATTAATAATTATAATATGTTTCATTATATAATTCTTTTCATTACAATTAATCTTTTCATCAAATTATATAATTTTCACTAAATACTAACTATAATATTTTAACTAAAGAATAAATAATACGAAGTATAAGACTATAAACTATAAATCGTTTTGATTACTTTCATTACAAAAAAAAAAAACTGAGAGAATTTAGAAATTGAAATTATTAGCTTTGTGTTATAAAAAATACTTTAAAAAAAATACCTCAGCACATCATTCAATTTTTTTGGATTAATTTTCGATTTTAATTATTTTTTTTTTGCTCGAAACAAATAAAATACAATAATGAGAAAAATGAATGTTCAATGAGATATCATTATATTTTATAGTTCAATTTTACTCAGTTTTTTTGAATAAGTTTACAGTTCATTTTTCTTCCTCATATCAAAATAAAATGATGTGAAATATGAAAAATTAATGAGGTGTTAATTAATTAGCATGATTAAATAATACAAAAATAAAAACTCTATAAATACCGTGCATTTATTACGCGAGATCTAAACTACTTTATTATTTACTAAACTAATTGACATCTACACTACTCTCCTACTAATTTAACAATAGGTCTTACTCGACGGGTCAAGTATTACCCACAAGCTTGTGACGTATATCGGCCGTCAGCAATGAGATTTTGTGCTAATTTAAAGTGTGTTAGTAAGCAACTACCAAAGAAATAAAATAAAATAAAATGAAGTACTCTCCATATAACAAAAATAGAAAACAAAAGATAAAAGGAATGAACATGGACTTAAAAACGTCCAAGTACAAAGTTAACCCTTGGAGTATATAAAAAGCTTTAGTTTTTGGTTGTGGATCACCGAATTTGTGTCTCAAATTCTCTATATTTCATCCTTCCTCAACAAACATCTGATTCTCTTCTCCCTTGATTTCGCAACTTTCCAATTTCCAACTTCAATTCTACTTTACTCTTATCTCACTCATTCTCATTGTCCATCTTTATTTATTATTATTCTTACTTTCTTCTCGAGTTTAATTTCGGTGTGAATAGTAAACACGTATATAATACTTCATCATAATCATAATGGAGATGAGAAGCAGTGGCGGTTCAAAGAAGATGTTAGGTGTCGGCGGTGGCGGTGGCGGTGAACGAGACATGGCTCATGTGATTCATAAGGTCCCCGCTGGGGATGGACCTTATGTTCGTGCCAAACATGCCCAGGTTCGTTCTTTCCCTACTTATTTTATAATTACTAGGTCGGTTTTGTGTAAGATGGTTGTATATACAGGCAAATTCTCATTTAAGACGGTTTTATTTGAGTTTTAGTATTCCTGTGATCCTGTATATCTTAATGCCTGCCTACAAGCCTACCACCTAGTACCTACCTACTTTATTAAGAGTTGTTCAAGTTGGTTTAATTAGAAGCTTAATGACTTGCAATTTTTAATTACTCCCTCAATTTTACTATATGCTCCCTAATCCCTATTTGCTTTTTATAGTACACCGTACACAAATTATAGAATAAGATCGTAATATTTTATTGGTTAAACACTCATTTATTACTATCGCTGAATTATTGTTAGACAGTTTTACACGATAATTATTGTTACCATATACTCCAACATGATTGTATTTCACAAAATTATATTTAAAAAAAAACTCCATACTAAATCGTAATGCATAACAAAAAAACTCCCTCCATTATTCATTATATGTCATTTTAGGAAAAAACACAATTATTAAGAAAATGAATTAAGTGTGATTATAACATTAATTAGGCATTTAAATAAAGCTTTGGAAAGAAGTAAAATACATACGAAAAAGTTTTACATTTTACAGTGAATTTGTTTATTGTGAACCAATAATGAAAAAAGTTTTGTATGGTACCAAAATTGAGGACCCATAATTAATTTACAATTGCATTAAAAAAGAGAATGCGTAGGAAATGTAAAACCACATATAATGAGTAAATTTATCAATAACCTAAAACGATATATAAAGAATAATGGAGGGAGTAAAACATATCAAAATATTGTTTAAGAAACTGCGTAAAAGCAAATAGGAAGAACTAAGAAGATATTTGAATGACGGATAAGTCCTTCTACACAAGTACAAAATTGAATGAATGTATTTGCATTAGTTGTCTCCAAATTATATCAAGATTATACCAATTGGATGTAATGGTCTACTAATGCGATGATCAGGTAGTACAAAAAGATCCGGAAGCGGCGATAGTGTGGTTTTGGAAGGCGATAAATGCAGGGGATAGGGTTGATAGCGCGCTTAAAGACATGGCTGTTGTGATGAAGCAGCTTGATAGAACTGAAGAAGCTATTGAAGCTATCAAGTCTTTCAGATGTCGTTGCTCCAAAAATGCTCAAGAATCGCTCGATAATGTTCTCATTGATTTGTATAAGGTACTTACAATATGACTGTTTTCTCGATTTATATATCGTTGTTTCTTCACACAGATATACGTGCTTAGATGCTATATATAGTTGTAGTTAGTAATCTACTAATCTCACTCGGATTTGAAGCCCATCGGCATGAAATTAAACGTGCCCTTTTAAGTTTTAACTCCCATTATCACAAATAATACAAGAAAACAAACATTTGTATAAGATAAATCGAAAATGCAAGAGTACGAGTTAAGAGTAATTTGAAAGGTACTTTTGGACGGCCAACCCTAAACATTGCAACAATTAGTCTCTTGTAAGACAAATCCAATGAACATGAAATATAACTCACAAATAAATGTTAAAATGTTGCGTAGTTACGAAAAGGATTTGTTTTACAATATACTTGTGTAAGATCGCTTTTCAATATTAAATCATAAGTATGCTATTTGGTAGTTATTTTGAAAAATAGCCATAGTTGTAATAAGTAGAATGTATATTAGGTGTCAGTCGTGTCACATGAGGCATAATAAGGCCGGTACAGTATATGGGGGAGGGGATTCGAATCAAACCTGTGACCTATTGTCATGTATGATACCTCCGTCTTAACCATTAGGCTAAGACCTCTTCGGTAGAGTGTGTATATTAGGCTAAGACCTACTCTATGACCTGGCTTGAGCTATGAGCCTCTGGTTCAACTCCTGTTGCAGCCTCCCCAGGTTGAAAGGAGCGTTGCCTCAAGCTTGGTTCCTCTTCATCCGCTGACGCACCATAGTATGGACTTAAATCACCTATGTTAAATGTTACATGAAGTAAACAATAGATATTGAGAATTAATAAGTTGAAGATGGTTTGAACAGAAATGTGGAAAAGTAGATGAGCAAATAGAGCTATTAAGACAGAAGTTAAGGATGATATACCAAGGGGAAGCATTCAATGGAAAACCAACAAAAACAGCAAGATCTCACGGCAAGAAATTTCAAGTGTCTATCCAACAAGAAATGTCTAGGATACTGGTATTCATCTCTTTTTAACCTTACGTTGAGCATTTTTACGTTTCCTAATGGTTCAATGATCTCCCTTTTTAATGTCTTGTGTAAGACGGTTCAATATCTAAGAAATTGATAGCTACTTCCACAAGGGTAGTCAACTAGTCGTTATGCGTAAAACAAGAGACGGTTTTACAAATTACAATGATGTATATTTAGAACCATTTTTTATACGAGTATAGTGTTTCTGAACGGCATAATCTAGTTTTTGTTCGAGAGGGAATTGAAACAAGACACCTTAGCGTCATGAGAAGTGGTACTCATGACTTGTTGGTAAAGTCATGAGAAGTGGTATTCATGACCTGGGTTCGAACTCGCCAGCATCAAAATCGCTTTTATGGCTGGCCCCCTTTAAGTAGGATTACGATCTTTATTACAAAATCATAGATACTCATATATGGGAATTGCAATCGGAAAATGGCTACATCCGATACCATGCACCTCATTTAATGATAGCAGCAAAAACATTATTGTATAACTTGTATCCTACAACTATCGTATGTACAAATCAGCTCTTAATCTTGTTTCTTTATTCTCTTATCACAGGGGAACTTAGGCTGGGCCTACATGCAAAAGACAAATTACATAGCAGCTGAAGTAGTTTACAGAAAAGCCCAAATGATCGACCCAGATGCAAACAAAGCATGCAATTTGGGCCTGTGCTTGATCAAACAAGCCCGATATGAAGAGGCCCGATCTGTTCTCGAAAAAGTTATATGGGCCGATTATCCGGGTTCAGAGGACATCCGAACGAGAAATCGGGCGGAAGAATTGTTGCTGGATTTGGAGTCAAGGCAACCACCACCTTTGATGTCCAACATTATGGACCTTCAAATGGAGGATGAGTTTGTTAATGGGCTTGAAGAAATCGAGTCAAAATGGGGCCCACTTAGACCGAGGCGGCTTCCTGTTTTTGAACAAATCTCCAACTTCAAAGATCAGTTAGCATGTTAGCTAGATTGTCTTGATGATGTTTGTGTACAAATGTGGTTTGTTTGAGTGATACTTAGGGTACGTAGATAGATTAGAGATATAAAAGTATGTCGTACTTATGAAGGAAGAATAAGTGGGTTTGATAATTAGAGGAAGGAATATTTGTTGTATTACCATTTACCTTACCAAAGTTTAAAAAATAAAATCATTGGTGAAATTTCAATAACAACATTACCCCAGTGCCTTAAATCTCAATGCCTCCCGCAAATTGCGGGGTAAGGGGGTCGGATGTACGCAGCCTTACCCTTATGTTAGCAACACAAACAGGCCGTTGCGTGGAGAACTGCATTGAATGACCGCTATTTCACAAAAGAAAGAAGCGCAGCCACTTTAGTGAACCATTTTGATTTATTCCAATATAATCCATAACCAAAGAGTAACGAGTCTTTGCCTCCATTGAAAATATGAAAAAATGCACTTATTAATTAGTTTAAAACCCGGGGGCCTCGTTAAAACTCAAATACTTCACATACAATGTAGAATAATGTTGATGTTGTACCGGCATATTAACCACCATCTTTCTAAAATAAATTTCGTATTACATTTTTCAAATAAGATATAATCCCTTGATTCATTTTTATGCATAAAGTTTTTCGAAATTTTAAAAATGAAATTCAAATATAATATAACGCAATGTAGTAGTGTGATCTCAGGCGGGTACAAAACCATGACTTCATTTCCAACAGGTTGCAAGCAAAGAAACGAAGCACCATAAGAATCATCCATTGCACGACCACGGTTCCGGTTTGAGTCCGAATATGCACTTCATAATAACCAATCTTACATGTATTGTAAACTTTGTTGTATTAATACTAGAGTATCAAATCAAACAAAGAAATGAAAGACGCCATGTAATAGCAGTGGTGGGGTTATTAAGTCATAAGATATCAACTCTAAGTACACACTCCATCCCACATCGGTAGAATACAAAGCTAATCTCATATTTATAAACATCATTAACACTAATTTCTCGCCGAGCTCAATAACACGAGTTTGTAACCCAAGTGGGGGCACCAAGTTGGTGGAACATGGTCATGGTAATCTGGGTCGGATCCAGTCTGGCTATATTCATTCTGACATGCCCTCTCCAAGTAGGGAGTTGACCCCTGTGACTTGAGCGAAGGCTCGGGTGACATGGGTACTAGAGCAGAGGGCAATGCGTGAGGCTGGCTTTACAGAGCAACGACTACCTCTCGCTCCTGTCAGTGGAAGGATTACATGTCGGTGCCACCTGGGCTCATTAGTACCCAGATTACCACGGTTCCAACTGAACCACCATCTTTTTTCCCTTATTTTAAAAAAGTGTTTTTTTTATGGCATAGTGAGTCGGGTTATTGTATTTTTGAAAATGGCACAATAAGTTAACGAGATTCATTAGCTAGGAGACGGCTTTAGATCGCACACTAGTCACCGAGTCCAACATCAAGTTAGCGAGCTGGGCCAGTGGAACTGAATATTGTAAATTTGTGTAATTCAACAAAGGTAATCAACAACTACGAGTTCATATTGGACACAAATTGAACATGACGGCTAACGAACTCTAAATCTCAAGCCATGATTTAGGTCCGACAACTTTGTCAGAATTTCGGACAAACCCCCTTTAAACATTTATATATATGGATAAGCAAACAGTTTTAAAACTCGGGTTGCATCTATATAGAGCAATATCATCATCTATTCTAGGCATCGTTATGTTTTCGATCAGATCTTGGATAAAAGCGGGAGTCGTCAGCTGTTTTGATCATAGCTGAACGACGGACAGGTAACACGATCAGGACTCGGACATAAGCAGGAGTTGTCAGCTGTTAAGAGAGTATACAACTGCAATAATGTGGAGGGATGCCAGTGATATGAGCTGATAAAGCTTCATTTGAGCTTTGTTCGACAAAAGACTTTAGAAGCCTTTAAAATTGAAAAAAACAATTGAAGATCAATTTTGAACAATCTCATTTCTAACGTTATTCTCAGTTTAACAAAATTGATATTACTACAAAAATAACATGTTAAATCTGGATATATCTCTATTGCTCGTCATCAAAAATCACGCCTGCCATAGGCACCTCCACTTTAAAATCATCCCCATCATCATTACCGTCTTTCATAGCCAAGTCTCCCTGTCTATTATCAACCTTGAAATCAAAATCGGAATCATCGTCCATGGCATCTCCTGATGCTGCAACTTTGCTGGCCTTTTTTCGTCTCTTCTTCTCAGCTTTTCTCATTTTCGGGTTGAGCATGCCTTCTGCAACATACAGATTTTCATTTTGCTTTATTGCTGCATTCTTTGGTTTCTTTTTGACTGGTTCCTCTTCTGCAGCCTCCATGGACTCATCCACATCATTGCCAACAACATTTGGCGTTGAGTCCTGAGATTTTTCCTGTTATAAGAAGAGAGAATGGTTTATGTCACCAAGTGTCGGACTTGGCCGTTTATATGAAAAATCTACATATTTTGGCTCCAACTCATAAAATGGCCGTAATGCAATGTAATGTTGCGGCTCTCCAACTCTTATTAAGTACCACGCAAACACAGATATATCACAAAGAACACAATGACTCACCTCAACCATCTGTTCATCAAAATTAACCGGAACATTTGGAAGAACCTCGGCGGAGCTGAAATCATCAACTGACTTCAAGCTACCAATGAATGATTCCGCGCCATAAACCTCATCTATGTTGAACTCTTTTCCAAGTGCTGTAACAATCTTAGCCTCTTCAGATTCGGGAACCTCTCCTTGGTTCCTAGTTGGAGGCATGGTGTAAAAGGGAATCTTACCTGAAAATGGAAATATGGTAATTCAAGGTTCACAACTATCACATTTAAGAAGAGAATGTACAATCAACATAGTTCGGTGATTTTTCGCTCTATATACCCTCGTTCCAATCATGCAGAACTATCCTTGCGGCTGCTTCAACGTCTACAATGCCACCTTTCTTGAGCTTTCCCCTAGCAGTGGCAACCTTGTGCAAAAAGTCATCTACTGAGTTGAAGGTTGCGATCTTGAATATCTTAATTAATACTTCAGCTGGGCAAAGCTTGAAAATTTCCTTCACTGAGTAAACAAACATTTATTGTTAATGACCCTGATGGCCTGATATAACTAAAAGATAAGCAAAATAACCCGACAGAATAAGGAAAATGTTTGTCGACTGCAAGCAAACATCTACAAGTCCTAAATCAATGCTAAAGTGGATTAAATAAACAGAATAAGGTAAACTATCACGAGTGTATGCTATACGCATTCAAAAATAAAACTAAACTGAAAAAAGGTAAATATCGTACCTGGCCCAATTGGGTCTTCAAGCTTCTCAATCCTTTTGCAATTACGAAGCGCTATGGATGCATCATTCTGTCCAGATTTAAGCATAACAACCCCAGGACAATCCAGCAATTTGACACTCTTATCAAGCTGAACTTCTTGTACTGATCTTGTCAAACCAGGAGTGGCACCCACATTGACAACATGGCATCGCTTCAAACTATTGATAAGACTACTTTTGCCCACATTCGGAAGTCCCACAATACCCACTGTGATTGACTTTTTTATCTATACATTTCGAAATAATAATTTATTAATAAACCAACAAGAACTTATTCCCAAAGCAAGCTTAGATAATATACTGGTTATGAAATTTTGTTACCTCGTGACTCCTAGAGTAATTCTTCAGCAACTTAATTAGAGTTTCGGCTCCAAGGCATTCACTTGTTTGTAGAAGGCTGCCAGGTTTTGAAGATTTTGAGGATTTCCATGACAAATTTGACCTTTGCTCTTGAGTGCTGCACTTAAACGCAACTGCTGGTAATTCTTCTCTGAGATACTTGAGCCATTTTTCCGCAGCTTCACGAGGTACAAGATCTGACACGAACAATTGGCGCATACATACAGTAAGAGATTATGCGAAAACATCTAGGAGAAGTGTACAACCAAGTGACTATGCGAAAACATCTAGGAGAAGTGTACAACCAAGTGACTGATTTAGAGCCAAGAAGAAAATGTACCTATTTTATTCAGTAATAAAACAATCTTCTTACTCGGGCCTGAATTCAGCACCATTTTCTCCATATCAACGCATCGCGTACCAAGGGGATCACGAGCATCAAGAACCTCCACTATAACATCAGATAAATCAATGACCTTAACCAACTCCTTGTAGAAAACCTTATCAGAATTGTCTGCAAAAAGTAAACCTTATCAGAATTGTCTGCAAAAAGTATGGGTAAGTAACTGCCTGAAAAACACTCGGCTAAAGCAGTAACAAAGAAGTCACGCTATCCTTAGAAAGCTCCCATGTACCTTTGCTTTTCACGAAGTCTTTAAACTCATCAACTCCCTCTTGATTCTCCATACTAGCATTGTTTCTATGCTCAAGTAGTTGAAGCTTTCTTTTCTGAGCCTATTGATACATTGGAGGCAAAATTAACTTACACAGCAACGGTGGAAAAAGAACAAAACAACTAACACTTCACAATAAAGAAGCATTCACTTCGCAGGAGCAAAGGAATTTGGATACATTTAAAAGTTGCACATAGCCACAAATCAATCTTCAATTTGATATCCAACAATCTTCAACGCAAGAACACTCAAAGAAGTTCTAAATGACCCTAGTAGAAAACAGCTTAGTGTAACCAAAAGTCCAAAACCTCATCCGGGTTAGTCTAATATTTGAGAATTGCTATCTACCTTCTCCTCTCACAATCGCTTAAAAGTATTACTCCCTCCGTCCCGGTCAATTGTTGTCCTTTGGTTTTGGCACAAAGACCCAGGAAAGAGGAGGGGGCCAATTACTAGATGACAAGTGGAACAAATTGAGTGTGAATGATCAAATTGGTCATCAAGTTCTTTCTTAAAATAGAAAGGACAACAAATGATTGAGACACCCAAAATGGAAAAGGACAACAAATACCCGGGACAGAGGGAGTATATATTTTGCCTCATCCACTTGACTTCCGACCCCAATATATATCAGATTAATCGATTGTGAGAGGGTAAAGAGAGAATGTTGGAGGGAGAAGGTCCATAGCAACCCTCCTAATATTTATTCACAGAGAAACCAGGAATGCATCAGATAAGAGATGCTAACTAGAAATCACTTATCTTAACAACAATGCTCCTCAACCAACAACCAGACAAACCAACCCAGCATAACCCAGGTACTTAGGACACAAAAACCATCTTCCAAGACGAATCAAAGCATCACCTTCAATTCCAATTCCAATTCCAATTCCAATTGCAATTGCAATTCCAAATTCTAATATTGTAGGAATACAAGAACACAAAAAATCACAAATTTCGAGCTCATATCCATTCATGAACCAAATTCCAACAATATACCCCACAAACATTAACAAAGATGACAACTTTAGTGCAAAAAATACCCTTTAACATCACAAAATTCACAATGCAATCCCAAAATACCACAAAAACATAACCGGAAAAAAAAAACAATCCAATTACAATTACGCACCCTGTGTTCACGAGCAGCAGCTATCTCTGATTCTTCGATAGCGCGACGAGCTTCAAGAGATTGTTGACTCTGCTCTTTGTCAGGCCATTGATTAGGATTAGCAGGGTCCTTGTCAACTTGTTTACTGTTGTTCAATCCTCCATGCTTTTTGGCTTCTTTAGCTTTCTTCTTATGGTGTTCTTTCACTTTCTTTAGAATTTGGTGCTTCTTCTTTATTGTAACCCTCTTGTTCTTGCTCTCTACATGAACAATTAGAGTAACAAATTATAACCAAATAATCAAATAATGAAAAAAAGAAATTGACCAAGATAATTAAAATGCATGAATTTGAGATTAGGGATTGTTTTCTTACTTGCTTTGCCTTTCACCATGTTTGAACTGAAATTTGCGCAAGATGGAGAAAAAAAAAGGAGGAAGTCTGTTTGAGGTATAGTTAGTATGGCGGTTCGAAAGAAGAAAGCAAAAGTTAGGGTTTATGAAAAGGAAACACAAATTAGAGTTGTCAAGTCTGATCCGACCCGAGGGACTCAACTCGAACCCGAGCAAACCCAACCATTTACAACTTGAGAATTTTGCGACCCGAAATTGAGCCAACCCGACCCGATGATGACCCCTAACCTGATGCGACCTGATAATCAATGACTCAAGCCCGACCCAGACCAGACCCGATATGGATCCGATTTAAATGATGAACCGATAGTTATTAAGCTTCATATTGATCAAAATAAAAGTGACTAGTTTGGATGCCCGTGCGTTGCAACGGGATAATTAACTTAGTAAACAAAAATTGGTTATAAGGTCTTAATATTTACATCTTATGTCTTATCATTTATTTAGATAAATCAAAAGTCAAAACATCTTATTTAAGAGACGCATATTTATAATCATAAGACCACTACATCTTATGTTAATCTTTCAATGTGGGACAATTATATTATTTTTATATAATCCTACATTATTTTTCAATGTGGGACATATAACATACTAAGAAATAAACCATTTTATATATATACAAATTATATGAAATTTATACGCTAATGATATCATTTTTACCACAAATCAAATTATGTTATTTTCATAATTTTCTTAACGATATTTTTTTGCCAAATGAAATGTAAAATTTTTTACATAAAAATTAGAAACATCACTTGAATATAATATAGGAAATATATATTATAATAATTAAAATATTCTCTACTTTATTTTTTACATCAAAAAATATTATTTATGATACTTTCCTAAATTAATTTTTAAGATGACCCCACCTTATGATAATTTTCTGATGTGGGACAATTCAAATATTTATATGTAGTATATTTACCACACCTGCATTATTTTTCAATGTGGGACAAATAACACACGAAAAAGTACACCATCTTTTTTGCACCTATTTCGATATCCAACCCGATTTAATAATAATGAGAAAATACTATACTATCTATTTATATTCGTACGTTCTTTTCCATTTTTTGTCACAATTAAAATATGTACAAATGATATGATTTAAATTACATTTTTTTTCCTAACACGACTTTTAAGATGTAATTGAGGGAGCAATAAAATGTATAAACAAATGCAAAATATTTTCTTTTTCTGGTGCGATTTTTATTAGTGGTTAAAAATTATGATGTGTTATAGTTACTCAAATGTAATGAGGCATAATATTACCTATATTTGAAAGTTAAAAAGATTTAATTCTACTATTTATCAAAGTAAAAAAGCTCATTATTGATTTGTTTGTGGATTCAAGATCTTGTTATGCAGTACTTGATTGTATTATAATTCTTAAATTTTCTATTTTAGTGCAGAGATTATCATTATATGACACATTAATAACCAATTTATGTATATTTAGCACCCATTTTATTTTTTTTATTATGATTTTATCTTAAATAAAATTATTATACTATCGATTGTCTTAAAATAAACATTATAATATCACTAATATAGTAATATATAATCGTTTTTATAAATATTTACGTGATTAATATTTGTATGGTATTGTTGTAACTAAGGTTTGTCATTAATACAAACTCCTATAAGAACTCTCTAAGATAATTTTTATGCGATTCAAAAGATTTTGGGTTGATACCCCTAAGTTTCAAATATGACTCATATTTATAATCATGTGATACCTCACCTCATGATAATCTTCTAATGTGGGCAATTCAACTATTTATATGTAGTATATTTACCACATCTACATTATTTTTCAATGTGGGACAAATAAATATGTGCAAATAATATGATACTATATTCTAATGCTAGCATTTATTTACCACGAATCTAATTATATAATTTTTCAATAAAAAAAAAATTATGTTACTTTTTTGCTAAATGAGATGTATAAGTTTTTATACAAAAATTATAAACATCACTTTGACATAATATAAAACATATATATCATATCGTGGAGATAATGATATAAACTCTTAAGAGCTCTCCAAGACAATGCTTAAGAGACTCAGAACGTTTTGGGTTGGTATTTAGGTTCTAAGGATGCCTTCGATTTATAATCATATGATCACCCACCTTATGCTAAACTTTCGATGTGGGACAATTCTATTATTTATACGTAATATATTCACTACACCAACATATTTTTCAATGTGGGACAAATAACACACTTAGAAATACACCATTTGCTTCGCACATAATTCGACATCTAACCCGGGTTAATAATAATGAGCAAATACTATACTCCCTCGATTCAAGACCAAATACAACATTATATTCCTTTTTTACACTATTCATGAACGAATAGAATCTTTACGATTCCTTGCAATATGTAAGACAAAATATGGTCATGTGGGATCTTATTTGATTCACTTATAAAGTACAATGAGAATATCAAATTTTTAAATTTTTTATAATGTAAACTTAAAGATATTTACGTTGTAATTTGTGTCTTGGCAAGTGTGTAAATGAAAATGTTGTATTTTGGTCTTGAATGGGGGGAGTACTATTTATTAATATTCGTACATTTTTTTTATAATACTTTTTTGGCAAATGAGATGTATAAGTTTTTATATAAAGGTTATAAACATCACTTGAATATAAACTGTGAAGATAATGATATAAACTCTTAAGAGCTCTCCAAAAATAAGAGACTCAAAAGTTGTTTGGTTGGTATATAGGTTCCAATGATGACTCTTATTTATAATCATAGGATCACCCACCTTATGTTAATCTTTCGACGTGAGACAATTTTATAATTTATACTTATTATAATCACCACACTAACATTGTTTTTCGATGTGAGACATATAACATATTAAAAGAAGTACACCATCTTTAATACTCATATGTGCAAATCATATGAAATCTATACTCTAATGAAAGCATTTTTTACCACGAATCTAATTATATTATCTTCATAATTTTTATAACAACATTTTTTTGCCAAATGAAATGTCAAAGTTTTTATATAAAAATTAGAAACTTCTCATGAATATAAAATAGGAAATATAGATATTATAATAATTAAAAGATTCTCCACTTTATTTTTTATGTGGAAAATATTATTTATGAAACTATCCTAAATTAATTTTTGATGATGTGGACGCTCTAGAATCGCTCGAAAAAACTCTCTTTTATATATATACTAGATTTAATGTCCGTGCGATGCACGGGCCTATTTTAATACCTTGTCATGTACTTCCTCCATTCAACTCCACTCTACCATATTTCCTTTTTCATCCATTCAACTTCACTCTACCACTTTCCATAAAAAGCAAGTAAAATGACCCTTTTATCCTCATGGCAAACAATTATTTACACAAAATGCCACTAGTTGGCCCACATAATTACCCATTTTATGGACAAATTAATCATCCATCTCATTTCCCATTGTATTTTTATTACTACTTTATTATTTTCTTAACATTTGTGCAAATTGTACTATGGTAGAGTGGAGTTGAATGGAGGAAGTACAATATAGTAGCTCATGGGCAAGTTGTTTAACGTAAAGCCTTTTCTTGTTATTATATTATTACGTACTTTGGGTTAGAGGCATAATTAGATGTGAAGGCTTTATGAGAATCCGTTTTTGTTTGAGACTCTTAGTTACGTTTCTACATACTGTACCTCACAATTCCATGCTTAATGTATAGTTACAATTTCTCAGGCAAAAAATGTTGACAGAGCTACTCCTTTGAACATTGAATATAAGTAGTTTGTATACTTTGAACTTTAATATTGCGAGAAAATACAAACTTCAATAAAAACTTTCGAAAACTGAACTTTTAATGAGAGAACTCGAAAATTGTTTGTGTATATGCTTGAGTATATACGTAAGTGATTATGCATGTGCTATACACGTCCATTTAGTAGAGTATTTTTTTTTATAGGCTTGACTATATACGTAACTGATTATAGAACCTATGGACGATCTATTTTTTTTTTTTTTAAATAGAGCGACTCACTTTGAGAGACTTCTATTATTATTATTATTATTATTATTATTATTATTATTATATTTTTTTTTTTTTTTTTTTTTTTTTTCATTAAAATAAAAATAAAAATAAAAGTTTACATGAAATTGGTGGGGAGCCGAGAAACAATCTGGGCTCCCACACCCTTAGCAATAGTAAAGCTAATACGAGTAAAAATGTAAGCGGCTACCCGAGCCCCGCATCCCGAGATACCGAGAATTTCCGGATCCGCTGAGCAAGGCAACAAAGATCCGAACTCAACTTCCCAAGTGAAGAGAAAGAGAAAGGTAGGAAACCATAACCCGCTACCGCGCACAAATCCCCATACTTAGCACACTTTCGCCGAGCAAAGATCGGCGACAACCCGCCCGACAAAACCCGCCAACCCGGTCGAGTCAAAGGTGAAGAACCTGTCAGGTCGACGCACACATCACGCCCCCTGTCCCAAGAATAAAGCAAAAAATCCGCAGGACGAAGAGAGCCACCATGTCCATCAACCAAACCGATATCCACCTCCTTCCCCGCAGTAATACCAGATCTATAGCAGATGTCGAAAAGAGTGTCCCGGACAAGGTTATGCCGATGTTTAACGCCCACAGTACTAGTACAAGAAACCGCGTGGTCCCCAAAAACATCCCCAGCAAAAACCCGAGAGCAAGCAGGACAGGGCCTAGATACCGTGAATAACGGAACACCCAGACGATACCCCAGCACACTCTTTGTAGGCCAATAGTATCCCTGTCTGAGGGCTTTATTTGTCAGACTCCTGCCCCCTGCATGAATATTATGAGAATAAGAAGTCATACTTTATATAAAAAAGATCTAAATCTTGATTACAAAGTATATCTTTGTGTATGTCACAGTTTCATACAAACATAAATCCATTTTTATTTTATCGTAGAAGTACTTAATTTTTTATTATTATCGTTTCCTTCATTATCATTATTTTTTACATTGCTTAAGTCTTTTGAAAAAGTTGGACTCTCTGTACTCACTCGAAAAGCTTCTATCTATGACTTGCTACCGTAAAACATTATAATTTTCAAATAGTAAAATTGATGATTATTAAATGAAATATTAAGAGGCCGGTTCTTATTTCTAATAATTTAAAGTCACAAGTCATGACATAATATAATAAGAAAGAATAACTCACAAATTTATAAATCTTATTTTCTTTTCATTATCTCTATATTTATGCAAAATATTTCATCACTCGAATTTAAATATATACAAAGTAGAATTTTTTGACTTGTGTAAAAACAATATTGTATGCATAGAGAATTAGAGATACATTAAAATTAGCATTAAACGCTCCTACACTGCTTTTGTCAAACAAACAAAGGATATTGTATTGAATTGTCAATGTGTGTGCGTGTTGTATACGGAGAAATTATAAAACCCCGAATAACTCGTACGAAGTATATCTGTCATTTGACATCTCTTAAATCTTAATCAATTAAGATTAAATGATTTAAAACCCCAACTGAAAAAAATTTATCTTTTTGATATTTATCTAGTAAAAATACTTGTAAAAAAGTTATCTTTTTGATATTTATCTAGCAAAATTACTTGTAAAAACTTTTGCTCAATAATATGGTTATATTTGGGTTCGTTTTGCATTATATTTGCGTAAAAACTTACGTTTTATCAAGAATGATTTTTATAATTTTGTAAGCATTGACACATTCTAATCCAGGAACCAAGCACTCTTCCAAAACTGTCAAATAGAAGACAAATTATCTTAGTTAGTGATACATATAGACACGCTTAGAAAATTAGAAATATCACGAATCAAAAATTCTTTTGTGTGTTTCATAAAAAGAAGAGAAGTTAAATGATACTTGGCTAAAAGACATGTATACAATTAGACATGGTACAATATATAGTTGATAAACTCTAAGGAATAGAAAGTTAAAATAAAACTCGACTTAAAATAAAATTAAAGTTACTTATAAAGTTACCTACAATAATGAGCAGTTTACCGTTTTTGAGATCAGCAAATTCATGAAAACCGTGATGATTAACCTCCACATATCATGCAAAGCGATACCTAAGAAACACAAAAATAACATGTCAAAATATATATAACACAAAAATTAATCACTAAAAGACAAACACTCTAAATTATGCATGGTAATAAGGAACAACCAGCCATATGCTTATAGGTAGGTTCAAACTTAACCAAAACCATATTTAACACAAATGCATGCATGGATGTTATATTCATGCGTGTATATATATGCATTAAAAAGTGTTAAATCCCAAATAGAATTCTAATTCTATAATTCTATAGAGGTTAATATAATTGAAAATTTGATCTTTATATCAAATATGCTAACCAGTAACCACGTACAGGAAGAAGTTGGAGTTAATACAAATACAAAAGCAAATCAATTTTGTATCTTATTCACCATACTACGTACACTAAGTATTATTCTATTATTTTTAATTATTAAGTGCTTCGAGAAACTTGGACTCTCTGTAATCGCTCGAAAAAAGCTTCCTTTATTAATATAGATAGATACTAGATAGATTTAGTGTTTCGATTGATACGTTTGGCCTAATAATGAAGTAATTAAACCCCATTTCCAACCACACGACCCATTAATCCAACTGGCCAACCCTTTCCGCGGGAAAGCTGGCTTACCATCTTTCGACTAAGGTAAGGTACTGCTCTCAACCCACCCCATGTCACATTGTTAGCAGGGATTCCATAACCTATTAAACGCGTCTTACTGATCGAACTTTCTTTCCCCTATCCCGCCAGAACTTTAGGAAAAAGCCACCTTTGCTAGCGTGTCAGGTAGCTTTCATTCGATATCATTGACTAGGTAAAATTGACCCTACGTTATTTAACTGAGAATTGAAATTTGAATTGCCAAGTTAATACTTGATACGCTACTAATTACATGGGGGTGATAACATCACTCGAAAATCAACTGTACCACTTACTATATGCTCGATTGCTCGTGCACCTGTATAGGGTTAAAAATAACATAAATGTCCAAGGAAGCAATAAAATGGTACCAATATTTTGCGAGTGACGTTATTTCTAACCTTGAAACCAGCTCTCTAGCAAAACATATTATTCATAGTCAGCATATACGAAGGTAATTAAAAATGCTTGCTTAAAGCCTATCAAAATTAACTTATCAAAACCTATCAACAAATGTTCAATAAAATGAACAAGCTCAGAAGCGGGGACTTTGTTCCGTTGAATGGTTATCTATCGTTTTTTAGCAGCAAATGTTCAATAAAATGAGAGAGAATGCGACTCAGATTAATTATCTAATATATTATTTAATCCATTTGCTCGTATTTTAACCTAAAACCTATCAAAATTAACACATGTTCAATGAAATGAGACAATTTTAACCTATCAAACAGAAGACTTGCTCATCTTTCACTACGAAAATGTTTGGTTCACTTAAACCTGTGTAATGAAGTAGACCTTGTGCGCAAATGGAATGAACAGGCGATCCAAAGCAAAGCAATGAAGATACAGGGGAAAAAAAATAGCAGAAAAAAGATCCGACCTACCGGATTCGAACCAGTGACCTAAGGATGTCTGACAGTATTACCCACTACAGTCCTCCGCTCTACCAACTGAGCTAAGGTCGGTTGTTGTCAAATCTTATACTTTAATTTATAAATACATTGTAATTAACAGAAAAATGCCTATAATTCCTCTTTATGATTTATGTAATCAGGCGTTTGTTTGTATTCATTTTGTACATCTATTTGAATGATTGAATGATGATATATTGATATTGATTCCAATTGAACCGGTGGAATTGACGAGGCCTTAAAAATAGAAACTATGTAATCTTTCCGTTTCAATCATTTGCTTACCTTTTACATTCATTGTCAGGATATTTTAATCAAAAATAAATAATTGATTATTAGGATGGAGGCCGAGGGTCAATGTATAAGAGTCTCGTGATCATGAGATCATCAGTTCAAATCTCTCTAAAATCTCACAAGTGGAATTCCAGCACATGGGATGGTCTTCCCATAGCTCGCTTCTCGGTATTCAAATCTTTACTACGAGGAATTGGGTATCTTTTTTATTCTTGACAAAAACTTAGGGGGCCTGGCTTGAATCCTTAGGGTCATGCTTACAGCCCCTACAAAGCAATTTAGGAGGTTAGGTCCACACCCAGCTTTTCTATGAAACTTTAGAACTAGAAAGTTTCTAAGACGTCTGATTAAGCTAGAACAATCCCTTACCATTTATAGGTTTATCTGCGTATGTCTTAGTAATTAATGAATGAGCTAGAGTTTTGTCTAAATAATTAAAATCAATATTCCGTCAACTGAATAAGAGTATGGTGTCTTTCTGATCTCTCTACCTTGTGATAAGCGCGAGTTTTTGGGACACCGATTATTAGGGTCGTGATTATATATCACACCCTACATACTTATACTTTTCTTTGAATATAAACATCATGAAATGTCCTTGTTATTTTTGAACGTTTTTCAACAACACAAATTCACAATAATAATGTAAACTCTTAGTGATAAGATTGCAACATATACTCAGATTTTCAGCCACTTGTTTTATTAAATGAAAATGAAAAAACCAGGACCATTTACTTAGTTATGTACAAAAGACTCCAACTTCATCATTTTCATTCATTAATTTAGTCATTTTTGTCCTCAACCTGTGTGCCTGTACTTTCCAGACTTCTTGGAGGTCCTGCATTCCTGTTAAGTAGGGGTATGATCCCTTCATACAATCACATTTCTTAAAATTTTCACTTTATTTAAGCTCTGATCACAATTGTCATTTATGTTATTACTCTCTCGTAGTAGCGGCACCAGTATCGTTCTAGCTTTTTCGGTTGGTTTTTTTTTATCTTTGTTGTTACTGATGGATTGTTGGTATAAGTATTTATATGCTGATTTTTCTTGAACAAGTGGTTTTAGTCTAAAACATTTTGTGATCATGGTTTTGTGATTTGAACCTTTTTTTTAAGATATTTATGACCATTATGTGATCAGCAGCCATATATGATTGTCGCAGCCATATGATCAGCAGGGTGTTGAGTGTTCTGTCGCAGCCATATGATTGTGGATTGTTATCAGCAGCCATATATGATTTGAACCTTTTTAAGATTTTTAGTCAGGGTGTTGAGTGTTCTGTTAAAATACCTCGTATTATGATCAGCAGCCATATATTTCCTTGTGAAGATATTTTACGAGAATTGAACCGAGTTCAGTACCGGACATGTATTCATGTTGTATATGTAGGCGTAGCCAATTCCGAGCAACATAGATTATAAATATTTGCAGTTTACGTGAGGGGTAGTTTGGTTTTTGATGTTGTCTTATTCTAGATTGAGTACTTGATTTGTAAATTGTAATGTAATGCAGGATCATCAAATAAGCAAAATGGCCTCAACTATTAAAGGGTTGCTCATCAGATCTGCACCTGATATCTGTACACCAGCAGTACTAAGAGTAAAACACATGGGTCATATTGGTTTGCCAAGGGATCGGAATTTACCTGGTTATCGCCCGTGGAACCAAAATCAACGTGCCGTTATCCAGGAGTCATTTGTTAGAGCAACCCAAATAAGGTCACAAGCTGTTATGGCTCCAGTCTCTGACCAAACCTCCTCAACAGCTAGGAAGGTATAATTCAACTTGGTTTCTAAACTCCTATCATTTATGGGCTATGGCCTGAGTTTGCTGGTTTAAGAAATTTTCTTTGATCATACAGCGAGTATTCACTTTCGGTAAAGGGAAGACTGAAGGTGACAAGAGCATGAAGTCCTTGGTAAGTTTTTGACTGAAATTGACTTCTCTAGGAGTTAAATATTATGATATGTGCTAATGCATTGTGCCATTTTGTTTGTGAGAATTGTAGTTAGGAGGAAAAGGAGCAAATCTTGCAGAAATGGCAAGCATCGGATTATCAGTTCCGCCTGGCTTTACAATTTCTACAGAAGCATGCCAGGAGTACCAGGAAAATGGCAAAAAACTTCCTGAGAGTCTTTGGGAGGAAATCTTAGAAAGTTTGACAATCATAGAAAAGGACATGGGAGCTAACCTTGGTGACCCTATCAAACCTCTTCTACTCTCAGTTCGCTCTGGTGCTGCAGTAAGAGACTGCGGCTTTCATTGATAAAAAGTTCTCCTAAGTCCTAATCCTTGGGTTCACTAAGTTGGTGATTTATGCCTGCAGATTTCTATGCCAGGTATGATGGACACTGTTCTCAACCTTGGACTCAATGATGAAGTTGTCGAAGGCCTGGCAGCAAAAAGTGGTGAACGCTTTGCCTATGACTCTTATAGGCGTTTCCTGGACATGTTTGGTGGTGTTGTAAGCATTTACTTAATTAAGTATATCTCCTCTTTTTACAAAATAGGTCATTTGTTAGTTTTTTGTCTTCTGCATTGATCAATGTGTTCCTTCGTATGTAAGTGTTGAGCCGAAGTGTTGTTTCCCCATATTTGTTTGGAGAAGCAAATGCTAGCTAGTTTAGCTTATAAAGTTATTATGGTACTCATGATCTGTAGTTGATCCCGTCAGTATCAAAATTACCCGTTCTCCCTTTACAACAAAATAAACTGGTGTTTGAAGAATTGATGTTATGCTTTTTTTTATTTTCTTACCTTTCGTAGCAAAAGGGTTTTCTTTTTTACCAGTAACGAGTTCTTACCTGAGTTAACTTGTTTGTTGTTAAAGGTCATGGGTATCTCTCACTCGCTATTCGAAGAGAAGCTGGAAAAGTTGAAGCAAACAAAAGGGGTTACACTTGACACAGACTTAACTGCTTCTGATCTAAAAGAGCTTGTCCAATTATACAAAAATGTATACCTCGAAGCGAAAGGAGAAAAGTTTCCTGATGGTAATGTAGATTGTCTCTTCTTTCTCTCTTTGTCTGTTCAAAAATACAATTTGTTTCAGAGCTCACCAGTCTGGATTCATATTTACCAACTTGCAGATCCGAAAAATCAGCTTCAGCTGGCTATTCAAGCGGTTTTTGATTCATGGGATAGTCCAAGAGCAAATAAGTATCGAAGCATTAATCAAATTACTGGACTAAAAGGAACTGCAGTTAATATCCAGTCTATGGTGTTTGGAAACATGGGAAATACTTCAGGAACAGGTGTTCTTTTCACTCGGAACCCTAGCACTGGTGAAAAGAAGCTGTATGGAGAGTTTCTGATCAATGCACAGGTATATTTAATAGCCCCTACACAAATTTTATGACTTTTTTTTAAAATGCCTGTTTTACTTAAATCAACTGATAATATTCGCCAGGGAGAAGATGTAGTCGCAGGCATAAGAACACCTGAAGACTTGGACACAATGAAGGATTGCATGCCTGAAGCTTACAGAGAACTTGTCGACAACTGTGAAATTCTAGAACGTCATTACAAGGATATGATGGTAAATCTTTTATCATCTATTTGGATATGTTATATTACTCTTCTGTTTCTTTGAATACTTCTGTTCAGCAAGGCAGTAGTTTTACACTAATATATTGTAAAACCGCATCTTATTTTACCTAAATATCCGTTAAAAAAACTTTTAATAATTTGCCTTGTATAGGGTCATTTGCATAAATAATAAGGAGTAAGCAGTTTAATAATCATAATGTGATGCGAAACCAGCTTAAACAAGTATTTGTGTTGGCCAAGACATAGAGATTGTTACAATGATTGTATGGCCGGTCCATTTATGTTAACACAGGATATTGAATTCACTGTTCAAGAAAATAGGCTGTGGATGTTGCAATGCCGGTCTGGTAAGAGAACTGGAAAAGGTGCAGTGAAGATAGCGGTTGACTTGGTGAACGAGGGAATTGTTGACACTCGTACTGCCATCAAAATGGTGGAACCACAGCATCTTGACCAACTTCTTCACCCACAGGTAGGTCGGTGAGTCTTGCATGAGACGATCTCACATGTGAGGTCTACCCAGTCATGTAAAACCGGCTTGTATAAGTTTTTGTTCAGAAGTTTTCGGAACCAATTTCTAACGTACCTAGTGTAAATTTGATCTACTGCTACCTTCTTATTAGAAACCATACATTTTTTTGATCAAATTAGGCCAATTGCTCAATTCTTACACTTTCGAAAGGAAACTCTGATCCTCGTTCTTTGTTGCATTAGTTTGAAAATCCGTCTGCTTACAAAGAGAGAGTGATTGCACAAGGGCTCCCGGCATCACCTGGTGCCGCTGTTGGACAGATTGTATTCAATGCTGATGATGCTGAAGCTTGGCATGCTCAAGGAAAAAGTGTCATTTTGGTAATGCATATGTATTATTTGTTTTTGTTTCTTCATATTATTTGTAAAAAATTGTCTGCATATAATTCTGTGCAAGATATTTGACGGCCTACGTCCTCTACCCTAAATAATACAGTACTTCTAGAACTGTTCTCCTAGAACAAATCTTTGTTTTTTCAGAATTTTAACATACAACCTGTGAATCATAAAGGTGAGGACTGAAACAAGCCCAGAGGATGTAGGAGGTATGCATGCAGCTGTCGGAATCTTGACTGCGAGGGGTGGCATGACTTCTCACGCAGCTGTTGTGGCTCGTGGCTGGGGGAAATGTTGTATTTCAGGTTGTTCTGATATACGCGTGAATGATTCCGATAAGGTAGGCTGTGGGTCTAATCTCCAATTTGAAACCTATTTAATTCAGTATTGTGGTAGATGTAAGGTTACATAAAGGACTTGCTTTTTTGGTGTAAACCATCCGGTTTAGTCCAGATTTGAGTTGGGTGTCGAATCTGACTCCCTATCAGTTTATCTAGTTTCTCAGCAGTATTTAAAGGACATATTTACTCCACAGGTTGTTGTTATTGGAGACAAAATGTTGACAGAAGGGGAGTGGCTTTCACTCAATGGATCAACTGGTGAAGTGATCTTAGGAAAAGAGCCACTGTCGCCTCCTGCTTTGAGTGGGGATCTCGAAACCTTCATGTCGTGGGCCGATGACATACGACACCTTATGGTATTGAAAAATTAACAAATTCTTTTTTCTCGAACTATCAAACAAGCATGTTGTGATAATGCTTTTATGCAGGTCATGGCAAACGCTGATACACCAGAGGACGCCTTGACAGCAAGAAACAATGGTGCCGAAGGGATTGGCCTTTGCCGAACTGAGCACATGGTAATTTCCATCCTTTCCTACCCAAAAACTTAGCCCATATATATAAATGCATTCCCTTTTCTCTCAGTTTTTGCATTAGATCTTTGATGACAAACTTATTTAAGTCGGGCCAGAACAAAAGAATGCAGCATTTGTCATAACATATTACTCATTTGCATCATGGTCCAAATTTAGTCGTATGAAACGGTTGTTAAAATGTTTCCATGTGTTCAGTTTTTTGCTTCAGATGATAGGATCAAGGCAGTAAGGAAGATGATAATGGCAGTTACACTAGAACAAAGGAAAGAAGCTCTAGACCAGCTGTTGCCTTACCAGAGATCTGACTTTGAGGGAATTTTCCGCGCCATGGATGGTAAACAATACTTTTGTTCCACCCCAAGTACTTTATTTTTATGTTACCCTTTAGAAATTAATGTTGAGTAATGCTTCATGTTATCAGGACTACCGGTGACAATCAGATTGCTAGACCCTCCGCTACACGAATTTCTTCCAGAAGGCGACTTGGAAGAAATTGTCAGGGAGTTGGCATCAGAGACAAACATGACCGAAGACGAAGTCTTCAGTAGGATTGAAAAGTTATCGGAAGTCAATCCAATGTTGGGTTTCAGGGGCTGCAGGTATTAAATCGGACATTCTTTTAGGTTTTAAACCCTGTAGGTCCTGTAAATGATCTTGAACTCGACGACTTCTTCAGACAATCTAGCCCTATTCATTATATTTTTAGAATTTAAATCATATTTGACAATACAAAGTTAATAATACGGTTACAGAGTTTGTGAGATTATCTCAAATATTTCCGTACCCTGACCTAACTGAAATGCAACCAGGGTTTCACTGTTATTCCTGAAATAATATCCGATTGTGCTTGCAGGTTAGGGATATCGTACCCTGAGCTGACTGAAATGCAAGCAAGAGCGATCTTCCAAGCTGCAGTATCAATGAACAACCAGGGTTTCACAGTTATTCCTGAAATAATGGTTCCTCTGGTTGGAACACCTCAGGTACCCATCACTGTTCTCTGTGTTATTCTTTACAGTGAAACTGTTAGTGAGTTGGCTAACTATTTCCGTTTCCAACCGAGCCACAGACTCTATGTTCTTTGGCTTTGTAATAATATGATACAATTAAGCAAAATGGCTCACTAAATTATCTACAGCCACAGTTATTAATTAATACAGTTATATGGGTCATCCGAAAACTGCAACACAAGAGACGAGGGTAATGCTGCGCACAACCAACCTCAGTTGCCTCGCCATGGGCACAAATTTTTTAAAAAGTGTTTTCTTGAGTTGTTACTTGTTTTCTGAACAACTGCTTATCTGAGTGATTTTAGGAGTTAGGCCACCAAGTCAAATTAATACGAAATGTCGCAACAAAGGTGTTCTCTGAGATGGGCTCCTCTTTAATCTACAAAGTCGGAACAATGATTGAGATCCCGAGAGCTGCTCTAGTTGCTGATGAGGTAGGTATTAACTTGATCAACTTAGAGTCTGACAACTTGGTACGTCAGCTTGGTGAATTATAAGCTTTTTGTATGGTAGATTGCAAAGGAAGCGGAATTCTTCTCTTTCGGAACAAATGATCTAACGCAGATGACATTTGGGTATAGTAGAGACGATGTTGGCAAGTTTCTTCCTATATACTTGGCTCAGGGAATACTCCAAAACGACCCATTTGAGGTTAGTTCAGCTATACCAGTATATACTTGTCTGATCTCCGGGAATGCTTCTAAATAAAATATATCTCATTAATACAGTGATGTTTGATTTGTGATTAGGTTCTGGACCAGAAAGGAGTCGGGCAACTCATTAAACTTGCAACGGAGAAAGGTCGCAAAGCGAGGCCTAGCTTGAAGGTAAAATTATAACTTTTTAAAAATGATCAAAATGGCATGCCATGTATTTACTGTTTGTATTATTATGTAGGTGGGTATATGTGGAGAGCATGGAGGAGAGCCTTCATCAGTTGCCTTTTTCGCAGAGGCGGGACTTGATTATGTTTCTTGTTCTCCATTCAGGTTTGTTATACAGAAGTAGTTACCAATTTTTATTTTTGTTTTCGAAGAAAGTCCTATGAATAACTTGTGTTTTTTTTTTTTGACAGAGTTCCTGTTGCGAGACTAGCTGCTGCTCAAGTTGCTGCTGCTTAAGAATTGATAATACGTACATAATACAGACCATAAATACAAAACTACTCACCGTATAAGAATATGTACCGCGTAATTTTGATTGTAAATACAAAAGACTTGATGTCAGATATCAAATGTATAGTGAAGAAATAAGAGACATTGACATTGTAAAGTTTATATGTCAACAATTGATGGTTGATGAGGAGGAATTCATCATCAAACTACATATATTTGTTCGCGAATAATTAATAAAGATCTCGTCATTGAAGATTTGCACAGAGTTCTTACGATGTTACTGTCAGGTATGGCCTTACTGTCCTAGCACCCTTGTTCAAATTCTAGAATCGCCAAAGTATGCTTGGTCATATATCGTATATAAGCCATTTTTTTTACTCCGTCTTGAGTAAGATTTACAGTATGCTTTTACGCATTTGTAGTTTGTTCGGTACTTGTAAGTTATAAACTTGATAAGGGACAGTGAGACTAGTTGTTCAATTTAAAATGAAGAAAATAAGCTTAATTATGTTGGGAAATGAAAAATAGTTAAGGAGAGTCGGAGTAGATGAATCACTGAAACTCGAGTGCAGCTGGACCCTTAATCTACAGGTGACAATCAAGTCCATCGGGCGTCAGGCTGAGTTTGGGTCGAGGCAAGGAGTTGGGATATTGGATTCAGGCCATACTGGGTAATTCTGACTTTTGGGTCGAGTCGGGTTGTCATCGGTCAGGTTATTTCAGGTCAATTAACTTTAGTTTTCGATCCATTATTTAGTCTATTTACTTTGTTATTAAGTCAAATGTATCAAACTAAACAATAAATCGCTTTCATTTTGATCAATATTAAGCTTAATAATTGTGAAACATCAATCTCATCGAGTAAATATATTCCCTATTGCAGATAATAAGAAATGTGAAAGCATCCGCAAAAAAAATGATGCTCCGTATTTGTGAACAAATTTAAATTCAATGTTTTAAACTTTTGAAGGAAGCTCAAAGGGCAGTGACAACAATCTACAAATATGTAGCAATCGAAAATTTGTTATCAAGAAGTGTTGGTAATTGTATTAATAGTTAGCGAGCAAGAAGTGTTGGTAATTGTATTAATAGTTAGCGAGCAGCCAAAATTTCCTCGAGCACTTTAACATCAGAGTGCCTAGATTGTGCATTACTTACTTGCATGCTTAGTTTAATACACTTTGTAAACTTTGCAACAGTTACTAAGTAGTGCATATGACAAGCAAAATGAGAATGCAGGAGCGACTAGCGAGTTATGAATTCTGTACACTTCTCCACAATCAATTTTTCTGGCAACGGGCGTAGAAGGTCCATGGAGGAAAAAGAGTTGTTAACCTAAAATTCCTGAGCACAATAAAGAAAATAAACAGGAAATTGGTCAAAAACGACAAGGTAAGATTCATTTCAACCAGAAGTCGTAGAAATTCAGGTAGATCATCAGGATTCAGGAGTGTGAAGCAGAGCATCTAATAAAAAATCAAGAAATACTTAAAGAGAGTTATCTTAGAGAGTTACTACTCACACTCTGATTTCAACTGAACAATTTTACAGCACATAAATTTTGGGAAATATTTGGAAGAAATGATTATCATAGTTCTTACAAAGTGTACCAGTTTATGATCACAAGTGCGTAAAATTTCAATAATCGATACAGGGGAATGTTTATAAATATACAGAATTCTTCAGTCTATGACTCTATTCTAATCTACATCAAGGCAAACAAATAGTGCAGAGATGAGGAAAAATGATAATATACCTGACTATTATCATTATAGCAATTTGGCTGCCTTGAAAATGGATTGCCAATCATTGGATGAGATTCCATCACCGCTTTTAAGCACCCACGCCCCACCTTTGGAAACGCAATATTCATTGATGACCTACAAAAGAAAATTTTAGTAGGTGTGCACAAGATGACAGGATCCAGTGGTAACTAATAGTCATTCACACTAAGAGGACAATGACATACTCTCTCCATCCCGTTTTATTGTCCCGTTTCCCTATAGGTCACATTTAAGATATAATGTATAGTAAAAGTTGAGAAATCGAAATGACGAAGTTCAAGAGTTAAGGTTATTACTCCCCCTCATTCAACTAGTTGTTCAAGTTTGATTAAAATATTTCTCACAGATGATTAAAAAGTAAAGTCTTACACAACTTGGAAAAATATGATGATGATGCGATGACAGCTAAAGAATAAGAGAGTAAAATGTGAAGACATGAAACTTCAGAGTACGGGTTTTCTATTTAAGTACTATGGGTGATGAGTATCTCATGTATAGGTAAGGTTATTCTTATTTTAGATGAGAAATAATCGGCTCTTTTATGGAAAGAGTGGAGTAATATGAGAGCGGGTAAAGCAGGTAATGGTGGGTCCAGCGCGAGGGTTTTGAAAAAGCTTCGAGTTTGGGCGTTTTTAGGGGGAATCTAATAGGTAACCATGCTTCAACAAGATATCATCAGCATGCTGGAAAATTACTCATCCCCTTGTCTAAGAACAAAGGTGATCAAGATTATTCCCATTCAATTATCTCGGAATTAAACTAATGTGTCTATTCAAGATCACATTCCTTGACGTATGATGTTCGCACATATTGAGTTGATTGATGAGACAAACAAGTAGTGGAAATGAGATTGGAACTTTGAAGTCATACATTGTAAGCTAGAGGCTTAGGCTTGGGCTGAGTATATTTAAGACTAAATATTTTTGAGCGTAGGCAGATAGATTGGGATGATTATTTTTTGATGAGAAATGTGTTCAGGAATCAGGAATCCTCTTTTTGTTGTTATGTAGGTATCTATTATCGAAAAGGATGGAATATTAAATGGTGGTATGGCTCATAGAATTAAGGCGGATTGGTTGAGGTGGGAGAGTGCCACAAGGTTTATATATGATCCTTGTGATCCTGACATGCCTAATAGATTTAAGGGTAAAGTCTGCCGCGACAATTATGCCTCTAGTGGTAAATGGCACCAACTCATCAAGTGTTAGATTGTAGAAGAGCGTCACATACTCACATAGCAAAGATGAATGTGGCAGAGAAGTGTATGCAACTATGAATGTGTGACCATACAAAGATTAATGTTACAGAAATGTGCATGCTATGGAGAATCGGTGGCCATACATAAGACTGGTAAGTTTAGTAAGGTAATTAGGGAAAAGATATGAGTTACTTATACAGGATAATACGATGGAGAGTAGAGATTGTTTGGCGGTATGAAACAAAGACCAATTGATGCTCCGGTTAAGGGGGGCTTAAAGGTTGGGAACAAATAAAATGATAAAGAGGAATAAGATTCTAGGGGTGGAGGAAGGCAAGAAAATATGAATAAAGGCAAATGAAAACAATATGATGTTCCTTAATATGACGATGGAGAAGGCAATATGGATTATGGGAGGAAAGAATAGTGGCAGGTGACAGTTTTATTCTTATTTATTTAATAATAATAGAATTAGGGTGGTGATTTTCGCAGTACACATTTTACTCATTGTAGCACACTATTTACCATTATACCCTTCTCATTTCCCACTAATTTTTTCTCTCACTTCTCTCTAACTTTCTCCTCCTAATTAGCATCTCCTCTAATTTCTCACTCATGACAACCGTTAACTACCGTCATCAACCATGATCGCCCTTCACTACCCTTTACCACGGTCAACAACCGAAACTACCGTCACCAAAACTACCGTCAACAACCGAAACTGTACAAAACGTACTGCCTAAATAATATTCAAAAAGAAAAAGAAAAACACATACAACGTCTAAGCCTATCAACGCTACCTCTAATAACCCATGTTGCCTTGCATTTCCCAATTGTACTCCACGTGTAATCCCCAATCCCCACCCTCCTTTGTCATTTGATTTGTGTTCGACATCAAAAACGTGACATAGAGAGACGGTTGATTGAGATTTGGGACTCCTCCATCCTTAATTAGCGAATTAACAAATTGAATATACGTTTTTAACATTCAAATTATCATTCAGAATTGAATAAATTTGTTTATTTTAAGAAGAGGTAGGGTTTTGAATAGAGAGAATTATGTTTGATGTTTTTCAATAGGGGTAGACAAATGGAAAATATGATACAAAAACTACTGTAATGAGTAAAGTATGTACTGCGAAAATAAATTACGTAGAATTATTCAAAATGTTATTTAAGTTGCTACATATTTTAGACTTCACAAACTTCTTTACAATTCTTCTATTACCCTTCTCAATATTTGAATGACTTTTTCATGAGTTGATTTGGAGTTTTTTTATTTCTATCCATTGTTTTTCTCTTATGAGAAGGGGAGCCTCGGCGCACTGGTTAAGGTATTGTCATGGGACCAAGAGGTCACAGGTTCAAGTCCTTGGAACGGTCTCTTGCCAAAATGGCAAGGGAAGGCTTGCCTCTATTACACCCTTATGGTGGGAACCTTTCCCCGGAGCCTTGTGGGAACACCATCATGCACTAGGCTGCCATTTATTTATTTATTTTATTGTTTTTCTCTTCTCTAAATTTCTTTTGAAAAAAAATCAACTTTTTTATGACTCTCATAGGTTAGTGTTTAACGTGTTTCCCCTTTTCTTTTAGCGCTTCTCTTATTTCCTCTCTTTTCTTTTATCTATTTATTCAACCAGTCGTTGCTGGTAATGACTGATGTGAGCCGAGCCAAAATCATTCCAGGATTAAGGCTCTCATTGTTGTCGTCATCACCTAAATGAGGAATTCTTCACAAAGAATCAAATTGTAAAATGATGGAAGTATGATACAGAGGAGAATATTGCCAATAAAACTGCCAAGTACTAGGAAAACTTGAACCAAACAAGTTCATGGTTATTTCATGGGTATTTTTCGGTGGTGGTGGCTAAGGGGAGGGTCCTTTTCGTGTTAAATTTACTAAATGGCCATCCTTCACCTCAGGGAGGCAGTTACCTGATAATAAGAATGTATTACTAAAAAAATCCTTCTTCTAGGCCTGTCTAAATGAAAGCAGTGCACATTTTTTAAAAAGGGAGGGGAGCCACTGACCTTCTGAAATTCACTTGTTGTGACAGGTTTATTCTTGGAGGCTTCCATGATTTCACCTTTCCTAAGCGCTGCACCCGATTCTTTTCCACGAAACAAGTCAATAATATCATTCCTGCAGAGTAAGGGAGACGAGCATGAATATAATTTAACCATTAACAGCAATGAAAAAGGCTTTGCTGCACAATTTCTTACATAAATCAGAATCAGAAGTATGGTAGTACTAGTTAGTAGTTAGTAGGTGTTGGTGTCAGCCAAGAAGAGACACGTTAATTAAAATGCAGACAATACGGTGGGCTCTGAAAACTGTAAGGGATGATAATACTCATGTTGTACCCACACCAATAATGTCCAGACCAATGTGGGCCACAGAATCACCTCAAATTACATCTTACTTCCTGTCTATAATAAATTTTCTTATACTCCGTATTACTTATCATGATATGTCTACTTCCCTTCCTGAGAGAACCAATGATCTATTAAAGATAAAAGTGACAAAAAGTGTGCGTGAAATTCCTCAAAGAAAAACAAACCCAAGGGCAGTGGAGAGAATAAAATGAAATTACTACCTTAATGGATTCAATTCTGGGTGCTCTGAGGATGACTTTAACACATACAGACCATGAACATTAATAGCATATTCATTAATGATAGCCTGGAGCTCTTCGATAGGGGCATCAACAACATTCTTCACAGCTGCCATTACAGCACTATTTTTGGCACCTACCTTTGGAAGGACAGACATAGACACAGCAGTATCCCGGAGGCCTTGATGAATTGCCTGGAAACTGGTAAAGCAAAACTTAAGTGATTATTTCTCCTGCTATCGTTAATCAAGGTCATCGTCATACATCCACAGGACAATGACAGAAAAAGTTACACCCGAAGGACGTTGATGAACATTTTTTATTTTAACTCCTATCAAGTACTACCAGTAGTTATTAATATTATTTCCTACAAAGTTGAGCGATGGGAGTATCAAGTACAGTACCAAAAAGATTTCACGCTGTATAAAATTATATATCAACAGCTTGGATTTAGATGAATTTTCCAACAGAGAAAAAGACGAAAAATGGTACAACAATAAAATAATTGCTCAAAATCTTAATACCACCTACACCTGTGTTGGCCAATTCAACGGAATTGCACATTTTTTACCGCCGCACCCACCAAAATAAAGTACTACTATACCCCTTACATTTGAACCCAAAGTACCCATATGTGCCTATCAGCATATACCCCATCAAGCATATGTACTCACCTATTATATCCTTTAAATTTAAACCTGCCCAACTATTATAGTTCATTCATCATAATTCACTGGAAAACCTACTCACAATAAAATGGCAGTAATTTTGGACAAACTAACCTGCAAACCTTGTGAGTTAAGAAGAGCTTTCCCAAAACTTTTGATAGGGCTTCTCGAGCTTCTTTTGACATCGATGTGCTTACTGAACGGGCCTCATGCGTTGATCTATCCAAACCTTCAACAGAAGGCACAGATAGAACCGGTCTTTTCAGGCCAGCCTTTGGAATAAGTTTTTCTTGTACAGATTTCCCATGTGCCTGCCATGTGTTCCATTGATGCTCGGCGATATCTGGATAATTTTTTATGAACAACACATCTGTAGGCTCAACGAACTTCCAATCTTTACAATATGGTCTTTCAACTGATATGTTACGAAGAACTGTTTTTGCAGTAGATTTCCTATGTCCCAGACTTTCTAACTCCGACTCTTTTATGATTGGATTCTGGGTGAATAGAAAAAGTATGTAATCTCTACACAATTTTTCAAGTCCGGTATTACATCGGTCATGACTTTTTGAAACCCATACTCCTTGCACTAAATTAGCATGTTGTTGAACAATTTTTAGAACATCTTCAGCAGGAACATCAGGGGCAACATGCTTGATGACGTTAAACCGTTGAACATGAGGTCCCTAAGTAGTTGAAATGTCAGTGCTCAATAGTTAACAGTCTTGACACAATAAACTTAGGCCTTGTTTGGATAAAATTTTGGGAGGGAAAGTGAGGGGAGGGAAAGGGTGGAAGAGAATGAGAGGGCGAATGGATGAGGTGTGTTTGGAACATGAATACAATTTCCCTTCATATCTTTCCAACGTTGGAGGGATTTTAATTTGACTTGGGGGTGGGAAAATGGAATGGATCCATCCATTTCCTCCTACCTTATTTGTTAACCAAACAAAGGATTTGAATACGTCCTTTTTCCTGTCCCTTCCTTTCCTTCCAAATTATTCCATCCAAACAAGGTCTTACAGAATTATAGTATGTAAGAAAGCAAGTTTAGAAATCAAGTATGAGAAATTTTCAATTAACATATGTAGCACCATCATATCAAACGCAAAAAAGAAAACAAGTAATCATTCCGTGATAAGGCCACAAGGGATACTTAATATTACACAAAAAGGTCAATAGTACACATTACACCAGCCTTGGAAAAAAAATCATGCAGAAAAAGCAGAAATTATTCTGGGTGTAAAAGGTTTACTGATCGATAAAGGAAGGTATCTGTAGGCCAAGGCCAATATCAAAATCAAAACCAGTATCTATGCCAATCAAACTCAACAAATATAACATTCCTACGAGAATAAATGATTCACCCTCTGTGATTGTCAAAGACCCCCGCCCACACACACACACATCTTTCTTTTCTATTATGGTCTCAGATTGACTCCCACCTCGTAAGATGCTTTCGGTAAAAACCTTCTCCAATTATTGTAAAGTTCCTTGCATCATAAAGAGAATAACTGTATTCTCCCACAACGGAGCCTCTCATATACGTGCACCATTGCATGCATGATTTTCTAACTACTATACAAGAGAAGTTTAGCCATCGAAGAAAAAAGAACAACCCAAATGACAATATTCGGGCTAAATGATCTTAACCGAGAGTTTGGTTGATTTTTAAACAGCACAACAAAGAATTTAGTCTACGCAAGTCGGCAGAAACAAAGTATGAAGTACCATGATGCCAAAGTGCACGAGGGAACGATCGAACGAGCCCTTCAGGAATTAGACCACATGACAAAGGTGAAGGGAAAGACGCACAACCTAATAAGCCTCAAATTTACATTATTAGGATATAAAAAAAAAAAGACTTCATCGTAGTCTATTTAAAGCCTAGGCGTATTTTTTGAAATCAACAATGCCCTGGTAAATCCTACGCATGGTAGATTAATTAATCATGTTTGCCACTTTCCCGAAACTGCCGCAACGAATGTTGGTCTCCTCCCAAACTCACCCGAAAAAAGAAAAAGGAAAACTGAGAATTAAGATCATGCAATAAACAATTGCAAGTGCAGCCATTCTAATGAACAAAAGCAATGAGCACAAAATTCACATTCTTTCAAGATGGAATGAACTAAAGCAGCACATATTCAAAAAAAACCGCAATTAATTTTGTTCCTGAACATGAAGGTGGAAAAAGATCAGAAGCTATATACACAACTATACTAGTACAGAGCAAAATACCAAAGTCACAACTATTTCTTTTCAGCGTAGCAGTTAACCAAAAAATGGAAAGTTCCAAGGTAAGGACTAGAGCACACCTCGAGAATCAATTTCTTCAGTCGTTCCTCTAATGGCAGGGGGAGCAGAGATCTATATAAATCAAAATATACATGAACACATGAATTAAACTCAATTACATATAATGTAAATCCTAAACATGGCAGCAAGTTTGAGCATTTTAACCATAAAGTAGGAAAAAGTAAGGAATCTAATATGTGAGTATTTTGCAATTAGCAGTGGCATTCCAAGGTGAAATGTTTATACCTTCTTGATATTCCGTTTGATTCCGTCTTGTTGACCACTGCTCCAGGACACAAGGAATTCAAGTAATCATACCTACACAAAGCTTAAGATAACCAATATTAAAATAAATTAACAAATAAATCAACAAAATAAGGAATATAGACAAAATGAGTACGGATTCATAGAAAACTGCAACGTGCTGCTCTCTTTTGTCACCATTTTCCTCAGATATGTTTGTGCAAGGTCAGTAGCTGGGCTGTGATAGTTGAGGCAAACCCATGGCTGCATGACATTAAAAGTAATGATCTAACTTGCAAATCCATTAGCCATATCGCGTTATAAGGAAAAAAAATGCATCTTACATCGAGACTAGGAGCTATAATGATAGTTGGAGGTTCAAAGTTTTAGTGGAAACACAGACCAAAAATTAATGAACTTAATGCTAAGAGTCTAAAGGATTATACTAGTCAATCGCCTAGTAAGTTTTAGGTTGCACAGAAACAGCCTCGAGTTGCTGTATTGTCAATTGTCATTCAAGGATGCGAAATGCATCTTATAAAAAGAGAGTACTTTACCTCCACTATGACAGCGCCTTAAAAATTTCAGTTCTTTAGAAAAGTGTTGCTAAGGACTTGAGTATTCTCTCCCCGAGACGACTCCAACCTCAATAGCCATGTCAAGTTGTCAACAGACCTTATTACTTATTAGATCCCCCGACACTATTTTTTCATTGTCATTCTGATTTTCTCATCTTTAGTTCTCCGTAAATATTTTCGATAGACTATTCTTAAAAAGATGTTTAATTCTGCAATATATTTTTCTAGATAAAACAGGGTAATGAAGTGAAACCTCCATCTAACATTTTACTCGTCATCTTTAATGAGAACTCCATCATCAACATGCTTCACATGTTTAGCCCTTCTAATATATCGTTTTTTTGTTGCTCATACCAGCAAGTCTATAGAGTAAAGACGACTTCTTTATCTACTTATCTAATCTTGCAAATATTTCTTCTGGCCTCCATGTATGGAGAAACATTTCAAAAATAGAATTACCCTATCTTATCCAGTATCCGCTTTTTGGAAGAAAATAAAAATCCCTTTAAAAAGATAACATCAAACATAAAATAAATGATATATGGAATCAGCTCTACTACGTTCTGGAAGTGGTAAAATAAGAATTATTCCAGTAAACTGATAACTGAGCCAAAAGTCAATATCTTTTTTTTTTTTGAAATAAAAAAAAAAGTCAATATCTTTTTAATTACCTCAACTTCTTCATTTTGGTCCTGCAAAAAGAGAGCAATTCCAAACATTAGTAAACAAGCTAGAATAAAAAAAAATTAAGGAGGAAACATTGCAAACTACTACCTATGACAATAGACGTTTTTCAAACAACTACCATACATAAAGTTTTGCAAGAGTACACCAAAACTTGGGGGAGACATCTCTTACTAAGTTATTGAGAGACCAATTTTCCGTACCCATTTATTTGTTTTTTCGTGACCCTTTTATCGTTAATCGTGACATAGTAATTTCGTACCTATTTACACAATAAATGTACCCATTTTATCTTTAATCATGATTTGTACCTATTTTATTACCTTTAGTGCCATTTTTTCTTAAAATTGTAAAATAGTCTCTCAATAAACTCATTGACAGACCGTCTATCAGGAGACTTACTCGCAAGAGTATGCATATTAGTCACTCCCTCCCTCCCTCCCTCCATTCTAGTGAACTTTGAAACCTACTGTATTTGGAATGCAAAAACAAGTGGAGCAATTCCTTCCCCTCCAAACTGGGTTCATGCCAGAAAATGAGTATGTTTAACTTAGGTGGAACTCATTTTTGGGTGAATTGAAACCACTCACAGGTTTCAAAATTCTCATAAAATATCCGAGTTGATTAAAATGTTGGCCCTAAATCTCAGTTAGGATTCACTAGGTGGTTCAGTTGCTTCTTTTAATTCAGCTAAGTGGTTTGATCCCTTCATTCAGTTCGGCATTGACTAAACTAGAATTCTCGAATTTACATTACAACAATCTAAGCAAATAAACAATATCAGTAAATAATTTGTAGCCATTATCATACAAGTTATACTTGAATAACTAGCCCTAACTCACAAAGAAGGGTTAAAATGAAAAATATCGGGAAAGAGAGGGAGAATGGGAATATACTTTGGAGTGGTTTAAATAAGAAAATCAGTGAGGGTGGAGAATTATAAAGGCGGGGAATTTTTTATACAAGAAATAATTAATTAATTCTTGTAGATACACAAAACCTTTTTAGAAAAAAAAAATCTTGGAGGGGATAGAGGATACAAAATGAAAAAAGAGTACAGTACATTATTAATTCATGCTCTCATGCAGAGAAGGGATATAGCCCTAATAAACTAAACTAAATGAACACACAAATGAAAATGTAAGACATGCACCTGCTTCCCTTCCCCTTTGACGGCAGTGTTTGCATTTTTCTTCTTTAGATCAACAGAATCAAAATATTTCATTGATGGGCGAAGCTGCACAACTGCTTCAACAGGATTCAGGTATAGCTGCACAATCAAGGAATTCAGTATGACATTAAATGAACATTTTACCACTAAAATGAAATGAAAGATGATGATACATATACACTCAACAAGCTGACAGCATATCGCACTGCAGGATTAAAAAAGCGAGTTGGACCATCTTTTACCAAACTTTAGCAGTGAAGGGCTACATTGATAATTACCTGCCTCTATACAACAGCTACTTCGACAATCAGATCTATTTTCATAAGTAAACTGCTGAAGATAGTTGGCGTGGCCTCAAAACATAATTAAAGAATAGAAGTAGGTTTGCTTTTAGTCAACATGGCGGCACATGTTCAATTTACAGTTTCATCTGTCACCGTTGAATTCAATAATAAGTTAAAAGAAAACTGAATTTATACAAACTCTCAGCAGATGAATAATTTATAACCCAGGTGTAATGATACTAGTCTTCAAAGAGGAGCCAATTATTCCTGTAATGTGTTATTTTGTGCACTACAAGATAGTAACTGATGTACGAGCATAACACAAAATTATATGATTAGAAAAGTATTCCAGACAAGGAAGAGAATACTTTATTACTTTAATAAAAAAAAAAGGGGATACCTTTTTACCCTTCAATAGCCCAACGGCATATGTAGCAGCTTGAGGTGACTTCCCCGAAGATGATAAGGTCTGAACAACACGACAGACAACGCAAGTAAGACAAGTGATAATCTCCAGCAATCTAGAGCAAATACTCGTTTATGTTTCAAAATCAGAAACCACACATATAAAGCCTACAATAGAATTATTGTCGATAATATAAGGAGACTGCAGTACAGGCCAAAGTACTATAAATGTCCTCAAAAGTCAAAAATAACTACCCTTATTACAACATTAGGCAGTTGTGATTAGGAACATTACACAGCCATGTGTGAGGTTGGAGGGAAAACATTCTGCCTACTTTAGAGTAACACTCACTGTGATTGATGATCTATCCCTAACACTGGCCATAATCACTATAATGTGCCTACATACATATTTAAAAACAATCTCGAGTGATAACCTTTCTAAATTAGTGAGAATTGAAGCAATTCAGCCTTAAATGGAGATAAGTGCATACAAGGTAAAATGTTTCAGTCACGTGTTGGAGGGAGACTAAAAATAATGTCCAACAACTACATGACTGAACCACTTGAGTTACGAAATACCGCCTGATAATCACCATAAGACTTCGTCACTATACATACAAGCAATAAACAATGTACCGCCATTATACTAACAAGTAAGTTAATACCAGATCAAATTATTAAAAATAATTGAACATATGGAATCTGATAACAGCAATGAAAGACTGATATAATCACGAACCTGCTTCTTCATTTTGTCTGCTAATGGCGAATCACGATCATAATTATCAGATTCCATATCCATTGTCAAATCCACTTCCATCTCCGAGGTAGTAGGTTTCATTCTTACCTAATCACCAACAACACAAATTTCGATTGTCGATTATAGTTCCGACACCACAACCACCTAGCTATAATACTATTCCAGTATATGTTGTTTAATCTAAATACCTCAGTGCAACGCTGCTCAAGATCATACGGACGCCATGACGGCCTCAACGGATATTGCATTACATACAACTTCAAAAACAACAACATAATTCAATCATACATCAAAACAAACACTTCAATCAACTTACACCTAATAAAATCAAACAAAATAAACCCTAATTTTAACATTTTTAACATCAAAATCATAATTTCAATTGTTTAATTATTATTTTACCTGAGAATCAGGACTAGGAGGTGTGTAGTACACATCATACTCAGCAACAACATAATCCTCTTCCTCCTCCGCCGCAACATCCTCCTTCATCGCACCTCCACCAATCTTCGACTCCTCTTCCTTCAATTCCACACCACCGCCGCCGTACGCCGCAGTTGAAACAACCTCATCAACATCCATTTTCTCAACAACCGCTACTTCCGGCTGAACCTCCACCTCTTTCTTCACCGTCACAACCACCGCAGCCGCCGCGGCTTCCGCCTCCGTACTCAACGGCTCAACCTTTGCCTCCGACTTCGCCGGCTGTTTCTTTGACTTCGGCTTGAACTTCGAAGGACGCGCCGGTTGGGACGGCTTGTCAAAATCATCATCCAAGTCCATCCTTCTCCTCGCTCAAGTAACAACAATGGCGGTAAAATGAATGAGAGTTTCTTTCAAAGCAAATGATCAAACTATTTTCTTAGGGTTTTCGGGGTTTTTATATAGTGGGATATATGTGTTTGTCCCACATCGGTAGATTAGATGGAAGTATACATTATTATATACGCTGTAATTGCGATTAGGAAACAACTTCGGGATTCAAGAGTAAAAGTGAATGGGCCGTAGGCGTTAGTCAGGGCCCAGGAAAGTCCCCGGGCTAAATTACCGCAGAGATGTGGGCTCGGAAACGAGTATACTTTGTGTTGGAGGTCTAAGGCTGAGACGTGTGTGGAGCTCATGGTCCTCTACCAAAGTTGTTCTAGCCGATTCTACAGTTATTCACTTGAGCTCATGAGCTTAACTGAACGGGGCTTACTACTCTTGTGATCCATCTTTTTTTTTTTTTCCATGAAACGATTGCTAAAAGCGGTTTAATTCACCAAAGTATTGATTGGATTTACTCCATATTAGCTAAACCTTGACATAAATTAATTCAAGAGTTTTAGGTTTTGATTCACTGTGAAAAGGAACGGAAGAGAAAAAATTTCGTAAAACGGTTTTCTAAAATTGGGATGGAGTCGAAGTGTTTCCATATCAAAGATAACGGTTCGGTTCTTCGACCGCTTTGTTAGAATTGTTTAGTTAACATAACATTAAAAAAAAATTTACAAGGTTCGGTTACTACAATTAGGATTTGTCAGGCTTTTTAATATGTGGTGTTATCAATTGTCATTTAAGTTAAAATAGAAAGATAGTTTTACAATTTATGTATAAGTCATACTCCCTCCCATCCAAACCAAAACTAACAGTTGCTTTATCACACTTGTCGAAACATGAAACATGTTTTGTAACATGAATATCTTTGGTTACACATATTAAAAATTTGATATTTTTATTATATCATTCATGACGGTAAATCAAACAAGATCTCACATGATCATATTTTGTCTTATAGATTAAGAATAATACCAAAGATTCCCGACGATCATAAATAGTGCCAAAAAGTAAGTGTTACCTTTAGTTTAATTTGGATGGGAGAGAGTAACTTATAAGTCCGACTCACATCAATTTTGAGGTACTGAAAACTTAAAAGAATAACTACGGGTACGGTGCCGTATTCCCAAAAAAAAAGAGTATGAGTTAAAAAATTTGCTATAGCCAGGAGTTGAACCTGGAATCTCAATGTACGAAGATTTGCCAATGTGCTACTACAGCGTTGCTTTGCTATAGTTAACCGATGAACTAATTTAAACCTAATAGAAGAAACACGTAAATAAATAAATTAAATTTAGTGAAGCTCAAACTCTGAAAGTCGAACGTGGAGACGAAGCTTTGTTTAGGTAATTGGTCTCCCTTGTGACGGGTTACCATTTGTGGCGGATATTTTGTGAGATAAAATGGTAACAAAATGGGTTAGTGGAGAAAGGGGACCACATAAATAGTGTTGCAGAGAGAGAAAAAGTGGGTACTTTGTGAGGTAAAATGGTATCCGTCACTCACAGACAAGAATTTGTGTTCTTTAGGTTCGTTGATTAATTCTGCTTGCTTATGGTTCTGATTCAACATTTTTAACACATGAAAGTTTGTATACTATAATACTCTATTAATGGAGCACTCCGTATGATAAAATTCTTCATAAGTTCATAAATCTAATACTCCGTCTCCATATATACATATAAATAGTGCAAATGTTGAGGTTAAAACGTTGCTCTAAGAATAGTCGTTCCTTAAAAAAATGAAAAGAAATTATTCGGAAAAAAAAAAATAAAAAAAAAATTGTGTGGCAACTTTTCATTACAAAAGAACCAATTTGCATTATCACGATTTGTGTTATTTAGTACTGCTATTTGGCAGGACTATCTTGTGAATTTTGATTTTCATACTGTTTACAAGAAAGTCAGGGTGAGTCGAACCCTAGTTTACACGCTAATGTACTCGTGATTCTTGACTTCTTGCACACAGAGAGTTCTTCACAGCACCATGCCCTTCAATTATAGGCCTTCACTCAAGAAATGGTACAAGGCGAGGATCGGAATGGCGTGGAAGGCCAGTTCTCGCTCCCAAAGCTCTACAACTGCAAGCTGCCTGCAATGCATAATGAAGTATGATGATCTTTTTATAAAAAATAGCCGAGTCCAGCACTTCCATGTTTACGGCCATACCCTCGTGCCGATTAGAAGTTTAAACGGAGTCCGAGTAACATAGTAGCTCCTCTTTTTCATGAAATTTACATTTATGAATAGATAGACTTACTACTTGTGCAGCAAATGGCAGCATCTTTTCTGGTGACATATTCGTGCATACGGCTACAAAAGTTCATGAAGCGGACATTAGTTACGAACAGTAACAGTGGCAAAATGCAATGATAGTAAGCATTAAATTCTAGAGTAGAAGGATTTAGCAGAGTTTTTTTTTCCTCTGAAATTTGGCTTTCTTTGCGAGTTCTTCTAAGAAATTAGCAATAATGGCATAGTCAGGGTTCTGATCAATCAACTTTTTATGTGACATACTTCAGATCATCAGATTGTCTCGGCTTTTAAAATTGCCCTATTCAGGCATTTCTTACTTGGGTTGTTCAAGTGCTAAATACTCTATCCGTCCCATTTGTTAACCTAATCTATTTTTGAGTCTCTCGCTCATTCAGTCATTTGTTTACGTTTCTAATTTGAGAAGGTTTTTCATGAGTTATTTGATCATGTACCTCATCCACTTGCAATGCACATTTATGCATCCAGTGGAAGAGGAGTATAATTTTCTAGACACATTGACGATTTGACCCGACCCATGCAGAATTTTGTCAGTAAAGACGGCCACAAAGGAAACAACCACAAAATTACCCATTTACCCCGATGACAAAAGGGTTCCCGCAAAAGGTCAGATAAAGGCGTCACGTGCATGCAGCTTTAACCTTTGCGTTAACAACACAAACAGAAGATTTTGCCCCACTACGAAAATTGCACTGTGAAAATTGCAGAGATTTCTGTTGAATGATTGCCAATATACAATAAAAATAAGTTCAATAGGTTTAGGGAGTCATTTAACTTTATAGGATAAAAAATAAGTCAGTGTACTACGAGTATGCAGATCACAAAGTGCCGCTAAAAAACTGGATGAAACTGTTTCTCTTACCAAAAAGGACTGCCCCAATAAAAGCATCTCCAGCACCAGTTGTATCGACAAGTTCTGAAGGTGGTATTTTCTCTGCTGTTCCCACATGTAACCTCCCGGAGAGAGTGCCTAACCCATCTGCTCTCAATTTCATTACGGACTGAAAATTACAATGTTAGAGGAGAATGAAACAAATTATATTAATCTTGTAGAAAATGCTAGGTAATCTTCGGGTGGATAAAGATTCAACAGATAAAAATGTTCCGTAGAAATCTCACCCATGCAATGGAACATTTGACAAATCAGCTCCTTCAATAGTCATATATTATCTACGGAGTATTTAGCAAGAAAAATGTGTTTCTCGAAATTCTAGGTCCACAAACCCCTAATAGTCTTAATTGCATCATGGTATACTCTCTCATTGTTCATACAAGTTATAAACTGCTGGACATCTTGTTTTCAAAAGCAGCAGACATTAATAAATCTTAATCAAAGTTCTACAAATTCATGCGAGAAAAAGCTTCAAGCGTCTTTCACTTAGGGAGTTCAATAAATACCAAGCCACATGAAATACATACGAAAAACAGATGAATGCAAAGATACTGATAATAATTTTGTCACTAAAGAATACAGCAGGAAATTGATCAGATGTAATCCTGAAAGAAATTTGTGCTTACTGATGATATGCTGGACGGGGTGCTGGAATGATAAGGTGCCCTCTGCTTCAGAGATTCGAAAACTTCATCGATATCCATTACCTCAAGATCTTGAGCTTCTAAAAGTGTTACAACATAGTTAAAAAAACTGAACAATGCCCAAAAGTTGTAGATCTATGTTCTTAAGCTTGTCTTTGATTTCAGGATGAGAAGACACACCAAAAACACTTCTTTCTAACATGACACACCCTTCCTCACCAAGCGTCACAATCACGAACTTAACATTTGGTAATTTTAAAAGCATGGAGAGGAGAGCTTTTGGTAGTGATGATGCTTCTGTCCACACCTGTGACATCAAAGTCAGATATTTAATCTACTGCACATATGATAACAACGAATTTGACATTCAGGCCATGCAGTCAACTCCCTTTATTTCAGAAAGACTTACTATTTTAACAATGACACAATAGCTAAGAAAAACAAATAAAAACATGGGAAAAAAAGTGTGAGTGGGTCACTTGGTGAGGTTTAACAAAATATTTAACTGAAGAAAGCTACATAAAAGAAAGTGGGCCACTTGGTTGAAGGCAATATGGTCTTTTGTAACTATATAGTTGACCCAAAAAAACGGTAATTGTTCATGAATCAGCTCAAAAAAGGAAAAATGGGAAGTCTTTCTGACGCGGAGTAAGTAGAATGAAAAACACTGAAGAGCTACTCAGAAGTTAGGCCAGATGATCGATTGCTATGATAATCCCACAGAACTGAAAATACACTATTCGACCAAGAAATCTTGCCTGTGGGAATTTAGCTGCGCACACCACATAGGTGGCAAAACTCAGAAGTTCATCCAGTCCATCCCTCTTCTTTTCTGCATCTATCAGAATTGGAATTCCCCTACGAGTTGCCTGCACTGGGAAAACATATTGAACTCTATGATTGTTTCTTTTCTTCAACCATACAAAACATGCCCTACAAGTATCATCTTTGCTAATTAGGCCATGCGACGATATAGTCCATTCGCTTTTATACACATATTCGAGGGAGGAGTAGTTGGCAGGGGAAAGGAGCAAAAAAAGTGTTGGTACTTTTACTCAGTTCTTGGTTCTTGCATAGTTGTATATATATACCAACACAGTATTTCTGAATTGAAGTAAGTATAATTTAGGCACCTTAGACATATCTCTCATGAAAATTAGAAAGATAAGATTACCAGAAACTTGGAAAGACCTATTCAATCATAACATTCATAAGAGCACAGAACAGGCTTTCAGATCAGCATGCTGAGCATTTTTTGCAGGTTCTGACAATTGGCACGATACTCTGGATTTTATTTGCAAATGTGTATAGGATAAAGAAGAATATATTGCACACTATGGTTTTTGCAGCAAGAAATATAATGCAGCTCGGGTGGCTTCTAAACAACTTATTTTTGCCTTCTTTTGCTCGACTTCAGCAGTGTTCATTAAAGTTAAGAATAGTCCAAAATCGTTAAAAAAAGTTTAGGAGAAAGTAAGTTCGGGGAAATCTACCAAAGTTCAGATGGGGTGATTAAAATGCAAAGTCCAAAGAAGTTCAGCAAAATCCATAACTGTCAAAATTGCAGTCATAGTAGTCTGGACGCACCTTCATCATATTTCTGTACTCATCTATGTTAAGTATCAAACAAAAAGTATATTTGATTTGATCTCAATGTTTTTCGTCTAAAAGGCCTGGCTGTCATATTTTTACTAGTACTTTGCATAAGAATGAGAATGATAACAATAGATCAAAAAGGAAAAGAGACCACTCCCCATAAAAGTGAGGATAAATCTCTTATCCTCGGGTCCGTCCAGTTACAACTTACAACCAGAGAAAAACACGAGTGCACCCACAGTTCTAGCATCAGCTACGACCCAATTGGACCAACTATTTTACATATAGTGCACCCATATACTCTCAACAAACCTAAATTCTGTTGAAAGGTACAAATTGAAAAAAAGTATTGACCAACCCAAAATGCTTTCTTTCCATTTCTACAATCTAGAAAATAGGTTAACAAAATTATTAATAACAAAGCAAATAAATCATAATTACCTCTCTTGCAATGACTAAAGCAGTTTCATGTAGTCTAACGTCAAAATACACAAGTCTGGATCCATTTAGAGCTGAATCTAATTTATTTGGTGAAAGTTCGTCAGGTGTCAATGGTGGATATCCTGGAGTGTGAATACAGGTGCGAGTCTTCCTGAACACACCAATTCAATGAACTTCAGACATTTATACTCATGCCACAACTAATGCTGGAAAAAAAAATGGACAAATATTGTCATTACGTTAGCTTCTTGTTTTAAATCAGGTGAGAAAGAAAACTACCGGTATGTACTTTTGCACTCAGCACAAGTCCCAAATATAGTTAGACTTTAACCCCTAAACATAAGGCTAATTGTAGATCTTCGCGTTTGAAGTTTGAATCCAAGAAGGGCCTAATTTTTGGTACTTCGCCACTCCGTCAGTGAAGTACCACTGTACCAGCTGCCTAGTTCATTGGGAAATACAAGGGTCTTTTGAAATCCAATCCCCAACAATATATACAAATGCATAAGGACACACTTGATATTAGAAAGTTCTCTTCTTGTCATCCTTCTCTCTTTTTTCTTTTTATTTTGGTTTTCGTGGAAGGTTGGGAGAGGGGTGGAGAGGCAGTAGAAAAATACAAGCTAAGGGTTTAACTTACGTTTCATTATCAACTATAATATAGGTAAATGGGGAATTACCCTCTGGTGTGACCTGCAGAAATGAAGCAGCATCCGTGAACATATGAAATTTATGGTTTGACTCTTAAGTCTTAAACCTAAAATTGCCATAACAAAATTCATTCAAAGAAAAGAGCCTAGAGCCCTATGAAACCGGAACAACTATAAGTGTTCTCCAGAATGAATCAAGCATGCCATATTGTCCAAGCCACCCACAAGGGCAGTTATGATGCTAACGGTACGTACCATGAGTACGAGTACCACATGCTTAGAAGCTCCAACTATGTGGTTTACCACTTTACCCACATGTAGTAGGAGGAGGAGTTGCTTGATTTATAAAGTAATGAACTACTTCCTCATTTTGTCAATATGAAACACTCACTGTGGGTAACCAATAATTGGAGCTTCTTAACACTCCCTCTCACATGTGAACTCCCTTAGAAACCCAGGGTGAAACCGTGAGAGGCTAATTAGCAAATCCTAAAAGAGGCCCTCCTCCACTGCCATATTTCAGGCCCAGTTTAAACTCGTCAAATCCAGGACAAAACCAATACCATGTTAAACCATGAAACAGGTCTGGGTCACACCTATAAAGAGGAGAGAGAACCCACTTCATTAGCCCGTTCCATCCTTAAACCAATTGTTGGTTTTGGTTTACGAATGGATACTCCTTGTGCTAATGATGTGGGTTCTCTGTCCTTATAGGTGTGGCCCACACCCGTTTTCATGGTTTAACACCACCCTTCAATGACATGCCACTTATCCTAGCTGACATATGTTTAAGACTTCTAAAGTCCTAATTAAGCAGAAGTAATAAATTTATATTGAGAATATGTGCCACCACTGCATCAATTTGCACCTAAGGTCCTATAATAGATGATAAATCATATCCAGGGGGAAAAAAGAGGAAACAATCTAAGAAACTGTTTAATGGGAAAGGATAATGAGCTTACAATGAAAAATGAAGTGTCAACACCGTCGGCCTCAAGCTCCTCTAATATTCCTCTACCTTGGGCATCATCAGCAACCTATAAAACAAGATCTATGAGCAAAGACACAGTAGACAAGACTTGATAGCTCTTTGAATATTCAATAGGAACAACTCAAAGCAAGATAAAAAGTAGGGGAAGAAAATGAACCCACTCTAGACCTTGGATATCAACCTTGGACTTAATCCCAAACGAGCTGCACAAGTCAACGCATTCCCAGCATTACCACCTCCTTGTACCTAAGAAATTTAGCCATCACAATGCAATAACAGTTCAATCGGTGAAGCCGAAAAGGAAATTTTTTTCGTCAAATATATTACAGCTGATAGTCATCATGATTTGACAAAACTAATTGTAATATATACCCGTGTGTATTATCTCTGGTAAGTGGGACACATCATGTGGAAGCCATACGGATATGCAGCTTGGTATTAAGTTTAACTTAATTCTTAATCATGTATATTTTATTACTAAATGAACATACAATAAATATAATAGCGGAAGCAATATAAAACTAGATCGAGATTCGAGAATTATAACCTTCAGCTATTGCTTATTGGATTCATGAACAGCTTTTATCAAACTTATTAATCAGAAAGTGTTGCATTTATACTGATCTTGCCATAACTTGGAAAACATGGAAAAATGAGTGGGTGATTTACTGAAGTGGAGAAAGTTGTGGGATTAGTGGGATTGTTTTCCTAAAGACTAGGTAACTCCCCTAACAATGGGTTAACAATGGGCCAAATGACGTTCTCATAATTGACTTAATAATATTATATTATTAATATAATATTATGAAAAAGTCTTACATTCTCCCACTTAGCCCATTTACACGAGAGACCGCATACACGAATTCCACTTATACGAATCCCAAATCCCACTGAGAAAAGAGTAACCTTTTCACCCTCTTCCATCAACAATATCCTCTCCTCCTCCTGAACACACATGGTCATAAGCTCACTAAGTAACCATTTATCGTTATGTGTGTTATAGGAGATCTTAAAAGGGGCATATTGTGAAGGAAGAGCGTACAAAATAAAATGTACCAGAAAAGGGCAGGCATGGTAACTTACAATACCTTTTTAAATAGGCTGCAATGTCCCTCGTGTGCATGATAAAATCACGCACCCCTTTAGTCGCAGTGAGCCTTGAAATGCATAATCAAGGTGCTCGCGAGAGCTTTGTCACAAGTTTCAAAGTGCTCATCAATAGCCTTAAGAAGATCTTTTACTTTAGTATGCTCCTCACTGATACTAGCGCACATTTTCGTCTTGATGAACATTATGCAAATATAGTTAGATGTCTCCCATTTTTCACGACAACTTTTTTTTGGAGTACTATTAATCTCTTTCTTATTTGGTTCGTAATTCTGTATAGCATAATCGAAATTTATGTCTCATAAATGCAGTAAAACTCTTTCTTTCCACACCTTGTAGCTATCACCAATTAACTCAGGAATGTCGATTTTGATATCAAAAGAACTTCCAAGTAAAATTAGTGGAAGCCCATAGGCAAATTTTATGTCACTAGATTCATATGAGCATAATTTATATTGGTAAGATGTGATAAAGTTAAGTCTCAATTTTTTTTGTTACTAAGCATGTATGTTTTATTTGCTGTAATTTTAGCGGAAAGTTCTTTTAATATCAAAATTGACATTCTTGAGTTAACGGGAACGGGTGACAACTACAAGGTGTGGAAAGAAAGTTTTGTTGCATTTAGGAGTCATAATTTCGATTATGCTATACAAAACGACGAACCAGCTAAGATAAAGGTTACTAATAGTCCCGATGAAGTTGATCGTCGCGAAAAATGGGAGAAATCTAACTATATCTGCATAATGTTCATAAAGACGAAAATGTGGGCTAGGATCTACTGATGAGCCGTTTAAAACTTCTAACAAAGCTCTTACGAGCACCTTGATTATGTAGTGACATCTTTAAGGCCCGCTACGACTAGAGAGGTGCGTGATTTTATCATATTGCTGGCTAATTTAAAGGTATTGTAACTTGTAAGTTACCATGTTTGACACTTTGATTGTACATTTTATTTTGTGCGTTCTTCCTTTCACAATATGCCCCTTTTAAATCTCCTATAACACACATAAAGATAAATGGGTGAAGGAATGCTATTGTCTATTGAATTAGATTCATTTCTTTGTCGTTACTATATTTTATATATAGACCCATACCCAACACATATTCTATCTACCAAACAAACAAGCCATAAATTTAATTGCGGAAGCGAAAAACTAGATCGAGGAAAAAACCTCGGGCCATTGCTTACGGAATCCTGAACTGCTTTTTTGAAACTCAAATGATATACCCGTTTCCAAAAACCGTTGCCGTCTACTGATTTTGGTTCTAAACCCTCACACCACAATTTAGATTGTGTATTATTTCTTAAGAAATTTTTTAAAGAGTGGATTTTGTGACCTTAATCAGAAAATGAAGTCACTTTTTCCTTTATACTGTTTTTTCCCATAAAAAAAAACAGTTTCAAGTGACTAAGGATGTTTGTGGTTGTTGCCTGCAAATGAGGAGAAGATCATGGGTTGTTACCTTGATCATAGGTAACTTTCCACTAAAAATGGAACACTTTATTATCTGAAAACTGAATTTAATTATTTAGTAATTAATTTATTTATTTTCCGGATATTCTTACGAAAATGAATCTAATTTAATAGCATTCCTTGCATAAGCACAGTCAACCAATGTACTTGAACAAATCAATCACACATTCACACTGCAATTACCTGAAAACTGGTGCTTCTGATCTTGTCATCTGGCTTAGGGTAGCTAGCCACGGCTGCTAGATAGTCAACTACTGCACCTCCACAACCTAGCTGTTTTAATCAAACCGTAAACAAATGATTGAGACGGAGAAAGTAATATTGTGGCAACATTTAACAAGTTCATTAAAAAAAACTGCAGAAAAAAAAGATGATAACACGTACAACAATGCTATCCTCAGGAAGAGCAGCAACCAATGATAATCGAAACGACGACGACAACATTTTGGGCCTGCAAGATTAATTTTTTACCTTGTTTCAATGCAGAAAAACTTAATGGGTATTTCATTAAATTATTGAAAGAGGGTATTTTGCATCAAATTATTATTTTTTTGATAGTGGGTATTTCATCAAAGTACTGAATAACTAGAAGAACAATCAAATGACGGTCTCTTACACAATAATTATTGATACAATATATAAGAGTGATTGAAGAGACAGGAAGGTGAATGTTAGAGAAAAAGAGACCTGAGACAAGAATTGACACCTGGGGAATATAGAGGAAAGAAAGGTAAGGAAATAGGTGGTTTGATTAATGAAGGATTGATTGGGATTTGATTTGTTAAGAAAGACGTCATTTTTTAATTGTTTAAGTTCAGTAAGTGAGAGTGTGGACTATGTGGAGAATGCAATGCTGAAGAGGATAGCAGATTGCACTTCTTCAATATTCACCTCTGGCCAAGTGGCGAACCAATGGAGCATGGATCCTCTCCATTTCGTAATTCGTAAAAGAAATAGCGGGTCTATTTCCTTCTCACAAGTGAATATTACGGAATATATTATACTGTACATAGTCCCTCATATTTACTAACATTTTCCACATTTTCTAAAACGAAAAATTCATAAAGATCTTCCAGTTTCCTTATTTGTCTATCATTTGTGTGGTTAATATAAGTACTCCCTCTCATCCAAACCAAAGGTAACAGTTATTTTATCACACTTGTCGAGACACGTTTTGCAACATGAATATCTTTAGTAATTAGTTACACACTATTAAAAATTATAAAAATTTGATATTCTTATAACATTCATGACGATAAATCAAACAAGATCTCACATGACTATATTTTGTCTTATAGATTAAGAATAACTAGGTTTGGTGTCCGGCTTCGCCCGGGCCACCTCTATTTACCGTTAAATTTTATTTTCAATGACACGGTTACTATTTATAATATATTTTTTTACGGCATATCTTGTAATTATGATGAAATGTAAAATTTATTTTCAAATTATGAGACACGTTCACTACCCCGTTATTAATATTATTACTTTCACGACATTCTTTCTTAATATCATTACGTTCACTACTCCCGTGGTTACTATTGTTTCTTTTACTAATTCCTCTATTTGTTTTCTATTAAATTCATTATTCCCGTTAATTTTATCCGGCCTATATTTAAATAAATAAAATATTTCCTTGAGTCGATTGATTATTTAATTGTTCATACTTTTTCTCATTGTTACCACAGTTATTTTCACTACTCTCACTATCATTATTATAACGGTCACTACTCCCACATTAATATCGTTAATTTTATTAATCTCGTTGCTGCTACTATTACTTTTACTACATTTAATTTAATGTATAATTCATTTAATTTAATGTATAATTTTATGATGATATTAATTAATTCCATAAGTGGGGCATGTTAATTTTAAAGAAAATTACTATATTCTTGTGTTTTCTAAATTTAATTACTTTAATTTAATGTAATTTCCATAAATATTCTTCATCAAGGCATCTTTAAATTATACTTTTAACCAAAACTATATAATATTTACATTGAGGTCCCTTTATCAGGTCCATCATACGGTGCTATTGAATAGTCTATCACACCCGAAATACTCGAGGAGGGGGGGGGGGTGAATTGAGTATTTAAAAACTTATGCCTACTTTTTATTTTATATCAATGATTAATTACTTAAAGTTTATTAATTAAACTTTAACTAAATTAACTAAGTGATTATGAACGTAATGAAATGAACGAAAAGAAAAACTGCAAGGACACACGATATTTGAAGTGGTTCAGCTTCACACGTCGAAACCTACGTCCACTATTCTCGATTAATAATTTTAGTACCTTTCTCCGGATTACAAAATTATCAACCCAACTCGTATAGCTAACTATAGCTATAGCTCAATTTGAATATCGCTAGATATTCGGTTTTGACTATCTTAAGTTACTAAGAAAGCACTTGATTGTTCTTCTAAGTGTTCATACAATTGAACGAGTAAGAAACAATATGAAGTACTATTATCTTATGACGTAACCTTAAGAAAAATAAGCAAATTAAAGAGCACGACTTTTCACAAGATTTTCCAAACGCAAAACAATAAAAATAGCCAATTAAAAAATTAAACTCAATTTTGTTTGCAAGGGATTTTAAATATTTCGAAAAGCTTCACTTCAATAAAGAATGATCATATGTATTTATAGTAGAGGAAAGAACTAGGGTTTGCACGAAACCCTAGGATGCCGTGAGATAGGCGGTTTTATCTCGCAAGAGATAAATCTCTATCTCTTTCCTAATTCAATCCAAGATATATTAGTTTAGGTAAATAAGATAAAAGTGAATCTTATTTTTCTATAACTATATCTTTAAGATTTTCAGATAAGTAAACAAATTAAATCATGTATATATTTAAGATAAGAAAATATCTTAAAAAAATATAAGCTAGATTTAATTAGATAGGTTACTTGTACTAGAGGACTTGTAAAACCTAAATGATCAAAGCCAGCGGCCGAAACCCTAGGCCCGTGTCCATCTAGACGAAAATCCCTCTTCTTGGATTAGGGTTAGGTTAAAATAAACTAGCAAACCCTAGGTAGCATGACGACCCATAAGTCGTTTTACTAACCAATAGAGATATGCAAGTTATCCATTATAACAACCCATATATCATCTCTACTATATACACATATGATTTCGAAATATGTTTAAAGAATTTTATCCTTTGAAAAATGATTTTAAAACTATTAAAATTGTGCCATTAAAATGCTACCCATAGTTATAGTAGAAAAAGCTATAACTTTAAGTTTGGTAAGTAAAGTTATAGATGAAATATCTATAACTTTACCTTCCCAATATTCTTTTCTTAAGATACCGTCGTTAGATGAAGACCTATACTAGCTAATCTTCCTGGAGATCTTCAATGATAGGATCTTCTCTTTATCTTGACCAAAAGCTCTTCATCTTGAGCTTGTTAAAGACTTGATCTAGCCTTTTGCTTGAGTGATCATCATACTTGAAACTTGTTACAGTTACTATGACGCTTTAAGAATCTTCAATGTTATAGCTCACGCTGCTATAACATTACTTGAATGATGCCTCACAAATCTTCAATGTTATAGCTAAGAATGCTATAACATTACTTGCTAAACTTGTAAACCTAAGTCAATCAAACAAAGACTAAACAAACGATTACGAGCAAGAGTATATATAAAACGAAGCACACACTTGTCATTATCAAAACTTAATCATATATCTATATGGTCCAACAAATTCCCCCTTTTTGATGATGGCAAGTCTCTTATGATTTGTGACTAAGTGAACCTTACCCCTCAACATAATACTATAAAAGTTATAGTCGGTCAAATGCAAGAACAATCCACTAATAAAGAAAGTATAGCATCTAAGGACCTTAAGAGATTAAAGGTTCTGACAAGGAGCAAGCTTAGGCAAATACTTAAGTCACGATAATTTTCTTCCCCCTCTTGACATCATCGAAAAGACGAGAAAAGACATAAAACAACTAGAATGATATAGATCGAGACACGTATTAATCATGCAAAGAAAGATTATAAAACGAGAAAATAATCCACATTAAGCATGCCAAATATAAAATAAGAGTACTACAAACCAAAGTAGTCTAATTGCCAATTGGGCCGAATAAGGAGACAAGTGATAAAGCCAAATGGGCCGAATGGAAGAGCAAGCCAAAATGGGCCAAATTAGACAATTATTCAAAATAGAAAGTCTAATAAAAAGAAAAGTAAGGTAAGGATGATGACGGGTTAAGGGTAGTCGTGTTTCACGACATTTGGGTTCACATAACCGGGACGAGTCCTAAACTCAAGAGAGTCAAGACGATCAAAGCATGAGCGGACATAGTTAGCTTGTGCCGTGAGACACCTCTCGAAATTGAGCACTTTCAATGACAAGGCTTTAGTAGCCTCGTAAACAACCCGCATATCCTCATGCATAGCCTTCCCTTCACGCTATATTGCCCCTCCTTGACTAGCTAAGTTAGCCAATGACCCGGAATGACGGACACACTCCTTAGCCACCCTAGCCGCATCCTAAGTCATAACATCAACCCGAGCTTCCAACCCATGCAAATAAGACAAGACCTCGGCAAGATCGGAACCCTTCGAACCCGAAGCCCCATTCCTGTCTTGACCCAAACCCGAGACCAATTCCGCAACCATCTTATTTTGTGCATCCAATTTCTCACAAATACTCGCCATAAACGAGTCCAACTTTTGTTCAACAACCGAGACCACATCCGACGATTTCTCCACCATATTCCCTTTCGCCAAAAACACCAAATCGGGTCCAATTGCACCAATCTTCATGAATTTAAAATGAGTGTCACACATCTCATCTTTGACAATTACACCATAGCTAGAAGACCCAATTACCCCTTTTTGTTCCAGAAGCCGAGAGACCCACATACCATACGGCAAATCCAAAGTAGTATAAATTTTTTCCTCGGTGACGGAAATACTTGTTTGGACGATTTTATGAAACACGAGACGAGGAAGACTAACTTTGGATCCTTCAAGCCACTTAGACATCAATACCATCTCATAACTCGACAATTTATCACGACCACCCCTCCTCGGGACAACCGTGTTCCAAAGAAAATTGAGAAAGATTTCAATTTTGGAGTGAACGACCCCGCAAGCATATTACTCGACCTCGTAGCATCAACATCAAAAGACTTCTTAATTTTGAGCTTTTTTTCCTCCATCTGTGGACAGCGGGGGCCACGGGGGCGCTTGGGAAACAAGCGTTTGCATTTGTATGGAGTCGCCACCAATTTTTATGGGAAATTGGAACCGTTCGAATACCTCGTGTCATGTCAAGACACAAAGTAGAGACATGAACACTAAGCAATCGTTACCCTTAGCATTCTATGTCTAGAATGACTCTCGTGGATGCCAATGAACACGGGTGTTCACAGATATCTGGAGTAAGGGGTGAGGGTACGTATTAGGAAGCTCTTTTGATCGAACACCTAATCCCGCCCGCCTCGATAGCGGCCTCTACTAATGATTAGGGAAGTTATTCGTACTTGATATATCGTCGGCTATATGCATGCAATGCAACATCCAAGTTTTAATCCTAGCATGTGAAGATTAGACTAAGTCGGTGGACAATTAATTTAGCAAATAATTGGGTCGAAGTAGGATTTAAGGTTGATTTACATGTGAAGGCATACAAGCAATAAAAGAAATACAATAATTATAAATTACAATAATGAAAATTACATTAATTACAAAGGAATAGGCGATTTATGTCGAAAATACCTTTAAAACGGATAATTTGAGAAAAAGAATAAAAGAATAAAATAAATTAACGAACATGAATTAGCGTGATATTACGGATAATAGTTAGTTAATACGTAAACTAATTAAACTAAGTCAAGGCAGAAACGGAGTTCAGGGACGAACTCGGCCGAGAACAGAGCAGAGAGCTGCGTCCTTTGAATAAAGCGCGCAGACGCTGCGTCTGTTCCTTGGCTAAGTTTTGGCTGTGAAGCCGTAATTGCAAGCCGTTAATGTTAATTGGTGAATTTAATGATCGATTGATGATATTTACTCGGATGAAAGTGATTAACATGTTATTTAACATATGAATAGGTCATGAAAACAGTAAAACATGAATGAGACGGATTTGAACGGATTAATACATGATGGAATAATGACAGAAGTGAAAAATATTAATGAGTCAAACAAATTAATTCAATTAACTAGGTTAGATACGATGGACTAATGATGAATATACGATGAACATGCTAATAGACAGGTGTAAACTATATCAAAGACGAATTCCAGAAACTCAATATTGATGGATTGAATCTCTACAACCCGGAATTGAATTTAATGACGAAAACCCGCAAATATTGGATTACTTGGGATTTAAGTCGGATTTGTGATGATTAAAAACATGTTAAAGATGATGATTAATATACATGTGAATTATATGCTATCATGGTGAAAAATTAACACACAAACGAAACAAACAAAAGGTGTGAGCAATCTAAGGTAGATTCATCACTTGTGATCACTAGAACTCCAAGAGGATTCTGAGTGTTGTTGGGCTTACCTCCCGGTGGTATTGGGAGTCGACCATCTTCAATCATGTCTTGAAGCACGTTTTTAAACTTGTAGCATTTTTCTGTGTCGTGCCCCTTGCTCCTATGGTATTCACAGTATGAATTCTCGTCCCAAAACTTGGACTTCTTTTCGGGTTCGGGAGTAGGTCCAATGGGTTGGAGTTTACCTTGCTTCATTAACCTTTTTAGAGCCTTGGAGTAAGTGTCCCTAAGGTTTGTGAATTTCCTTGGTGGGGTAGTCTTCTTGGATGGCTCGAGAAGGTTAACTTCATCGGTCTTACTAGTAGAGCCGTATGAACGACTTGTGGACCCTTGATATCCTCGACCTACCGTTTTGGACAAGAGTCCTTTACGGATGTCATCTTCAATCCTCGTCCCTAGTACGGTCAAGTCTTTGAAAGTCTTGATGTTTTGGTATCTCAAATGATTGGCATAGATGGGCTTGAGATTATCCACAAACTTCTCCACAAGAGTAGCCTCATCCGGGCGTTCAACTAGTTGAGTGCTAGTCTTCCTCCACCTACTTAGGAAGTCGGTGAATCCTTATTTGTCATTTTGGGTAAGAACCTCTAGAGTACGCATGTTGACTTGGATCTCGGCATTATCCGCATATTGCTTGGAGAACTCGATTGTGGCATCTTCCCAAGTAGCGACCTTCTTGTGATCTAAAGAGTAGAACCATTGCCTTGGGATGGTATCGAGAGATGAAGGAAAGATCCTTAAGAACATCTCGGGTTTGATGCCTTTGATAGACATGTAATCCTTGAAGGCACGAATGTGGTTCAAAGGGTTCTCGTGTCCCTTGAACTTAGGGATATCCGTCATACTAAAGTTAGTTGGCAATTTGGAATTGACGGTCTCATACTTGCGATTATTCTCCCTATAAATGTCATCACCCTTAAGGTACATCAATTGCTCCTCTAGGTATTGGAGTCTTTTCTCAGCTACAGTCATCCCCATGAGAGGATTTTCGTCCTTGGATTCGTTGTCAGAGTCACATAGTACTTCACTTTCATGAGGAGGCAACCTTCCCTCCACGGCAAAGATACGGCCTTCGATGAGCTCAAGGCGGTCATAGGTTTGTTCTTGAGTAGATTGCATTTGGGCTAGCGTGGCTAGGATTCGATCATTACTATTTTGAAGTTGGTTGAAGTTTGCTTCATCACTTGATCCGGGCATCTTGGAAACTGGATAAGATATCGGCGACGAATCAAAACACGATCGACCATTCTAACACACTTGCTAAAAGAGGAAAAGTTTTGACTCGTGAAGTGGGTGTGTGCCACTTGTGTTGAGTGAGTTTTGAAGAAAGACAAGGTCTTTGAAAATGTGTGTCCCAGTCAACTATAGTGTAGTTGTAGGAGTGGACTCGAAGTGAGGTTTTGAAATGGGCTTGTGGCCCGAATTTTGACACGACAAATGGACAGAGTTTTGACCGGATTTTGCGCTAATTAAAAGCCTTTTTCAAAATTTTTGAAAAAAAAGGGTTTTGATTTTTGAAAAATCGTCATGGTTTTGTTTAGAAATGGTGATCATGTAAGGTATACACATTTATACAAGTATTATAACGGGATGCTGAGTGCATTTAGAAGGGTTTTGGTTTAAAGGGTGGGTTGCCATACCGAACCATCAAACCCAAAGTCTGTGGAGAGGTTCGTACCAAACAAGAGTAAGGTCGATTCCTAGTCCATTTCCTCAAGTAGTGAAGGCCCTTGATACAAACAAGAGTAAGCACCATGGTATGGATGACGTCAATCGCTATCCATCCTTGGGCCCAAATAAGAATTAGGACCGTTTAGACGGGACGATTGGTCGAATGGGTTGGGTTGGGCTTAGGAAGGCCGAATAAAACGGTCTAGGAAGACCGAGTTATGAAAACCGACAATTGTCTTGTACAAACTATTCCCTAACCTTGTTCAAGTTTCACCCTTGGCTACACGTAAGTGTATTATCCCCAGCGGAGTCGCCAAACTGTGGACAGCGGGGGCCACGGGGGCGCTTGGGAAACAAGCGTTTGCATTTGTATGGAGTCGCCACCAATTTTTATGGGAAATTGGAACCGTTCGAATACCTCGTGTCATGTCAAGACACAAAGTAGAGACATGAACACTAAGCAATCGTTACCCTTAGCATTCTATGTCTAGAATGACTCTCGTGGATGCCAATGAACACGGGTGTTCACAGATATCTGGAGTAAGGGGTGAGGGTACGTATTAGGAAGCTCTTTTGATCGAACACCTAATCCCGCCCGCCTCGATAGCGGCCTCTACTAATGATTAGGGAAGTTATTCGTACTTGATATATCGTCGGCTATATGCATGCAATGCAACATCCAAGTTTTAATCCTAGCATGTGAAGATTAGACTAAGTCGATGGACAATTAATTTAGCAAACAATTGGGTCGAAGTAGGATTTAAGGTTGATTTACATGTGAAGGCATACAAGCAATAAAAGAAATACAATAATTATAAATTACAATAATGAAAATTACATTAATTACAAAGGAATAGGCGATTTATGTCGAAAATACCTTTAAAACGGATAATTTGAGAAAAAGAATAAAAGAATAAAATAAATTAACGAACAGGAATTAGCGTGATATTACGGATAATAGTTAGTTAATACGTAAACTAATTAAACTAAGTCAAGCGAAAACGGAGTTCGGGGACGAAACTCGGCCAGAACAAAGCAAAGAGAGCTGCGTCCTTTGGAATAGTCGCGCGAGGCACGCCGCGTCTTCCTTGGCTCGATTTGGTAGTGAAACCGTAATTGCAAGCCGTTAATGTTAATTGGTGAATTTAATGATCGATTGATGATATTTACTCGGATGAAAGTGATTAACATGTTATTTAACATATGAATAAGTCATGAAAACAGTAAAACATGAATGAGACGGATTTGAACGGATTAATACATGATGGAATAATGACAGAAGTGAAAAATATTAATGAGTCAAACAAATTAATTCAATTAACTAGGTTAGATACGATGGACTAATGACGAATATACGATGAACATGCTAATAGACAGGTGTAAACTATATCAAAGACGAATTCCAGAAACTCAATATTGATGGATTGAATCTCTACAACCCGGAATTGAATTTAATGACGAAAACCCGCAAATATTGGATTACTTGGGATTTAAGTCGGATTTGTGATGGTTAAAAACATGTTAAAGATGATGATTAATATACATGTGAATTATATGCTATCATGGTGAAAAATTAACACACAAACGAAACAAACATAAGGATTTTGACAAATAACAGAGGACGAACGAAGAAGAAAGGAAGCGAGAATGCAGGGCGGCCCTCACGAAGAGGCGCAGCAGAATGCGCTCCTTGAAGAGGCGCGGCGATTCTTTGCGTCCTTTCTCGACGGTTATCTACTGGAAATCCGTAAAAAGAGGTTTTAAAGCATGGTTTTAGAAATCGGTTTTAATGGTATTTTCGACGTAAACCTTACAATGATGATACAATAAATAAATACAATAAATAAAAGGAGAGATTTACACCCTCAGACTTACATGTTGACGAAACGAGAAGGACTAAGATATCGATTAGTGATGCTCGACGCGAATGCAAAGAAAGTGCCCTCGTAAGAGGAAAACGATTAATTAATTAAGTTGATTATTGTGTATTTGGTCAAATTGGTCGGTCATGCAAACGGGGAGGCTGGTACTCAGAAGGATTCGAGCTTACGTGGTCGAAAGTTCAAGCACGTAGACGCCAAAAAGTAAGAACAAAGTCTAGAATGCAAAGGGAGAAGAGAAGGGCGGACACTCGCGTGAGAAATATGAGGAGCGAAGGCTCCTATTTATACTAATCACGTGAAGGAATTAGGGTTTCGGAGACTCTTTGGAAGTGAATCTCGGAAAGATATGGAAAAGATACGAGAAACATGCAGAAAAGGGCCTGGGAAGAGGCACAACAGCCACTGCGTCTCTTGGAAGAGGCGCAGCACCTGCTGCGTCTGTTCCCAGGTGGTTTCCTCCTGCAGAAGAAAGATCTCCGTGTTTGAGTTATGGTAGGACGGAAATAATTCGGTTTTCCTTAATATCTTATGTGAATATTACGGGAAATTGCTTACTAAAAGATAAAATTTATGAAATATGGAATAGAAATATCCTAAACATTCCAACATTCGACTCGGGATTTAACGGGTATCAGAAAATGGAGACGGTTTTAGGCCCGGACTCCGAATGTACCCTAATTACTGTCAAAACGACCGTATCGGGACGTAGATGACAACTAAGAGGTAGAAATTAATATTTGAGCAATCACTTGACGAAAATCCTACGAATTGTCACAAATCGTTCCGCGTATCAAACATGCGGCCCAATCATCACCGGATGGTTTGCGGGAGGTGCAGAAATGAGGTATCTACAGAGCCCCCACTTTGACTGAGGCTTGGACAAGGCGAAAGTCAAAGTATAGCCATCAGGTCAATCGAAGATTACAACCTGACGACTATGGCGACGCGAGGCGGCTCAAGGGGTCTAAACCAAGGACCTGTCGTCGGGAACATTTTAGAGTCTGTCGACTATCGGGGAGGGTCGTTTAAAGTCCATTAGACTACGTAAGGAGGCTCGCCAGCCATAATAAGAGACCATACCTGAGACTTCTTCTCGAGATGCTTCCGGAGGTGCGTAGGAGCTAAGGTTGGGCATGGGAGCTAAGGGTAAGACCTAAAGGATACATAAGGATTGGTGCTAGGGTATGGGACCCTAAAGGAAAGCATCGGCGGGAAGGAGGCCTAAAGTAAGTTCAAACTTAAGGGTAACTAAAGCTTGGGTATAGGAACTCTATTGGTTTGGGAACTTGAAGGCTTATGAACCTAAAAGGATTGGGATCCTATAGTTAAAAAAGTCCTAATTTCGGGTCTACGAACCTAAGAAAGAAGGCTTTGGTTTGGGAAATTCTGGAGAACGACACCCTTGTCGCACTCTGCGGGGGAACAAGAAATATTGTGAGTAGTAGGACACAGGCGGGAACTGCTGAGAGAAAACTGCCTTGGGTAGTCTTCGAGAAACAATTGCGAATAGCAGGACACAGGCGAGAACTGCTGAGGCGAAATCTGCTTAGGTAGATCGTCAATCCTTACGTCTTGAGAGAGACAGTACGTCCGCTTACTCTCGCTAGAGACACGATTGGGAATTGATTCTTCTTGTCATGAGAGGGAAAGTATATCCGCTTACTCTCGCTGGAGACATAACGAAGGTGTGTCGAATTTTGTGAAGGAATAAATGCTCGTTGCGACAAGCAAAACGTCTTGGATGGAATAAATAATACGCAACAGTCTGCTGCGGGCTTGGAAATGTGGGCCGGAACGAAAGAAAATCGCCAAACGGACCAAAAGAATGAAAATAACACCGGGGAAGAGGCGCACCAAAGATGGGCCCACAAATAACGAACTCATAACGAATTTTTGAAAATTCGTATGGAGGGAACAAAAGGAAGAGGCGCAGCAAGAGCTGCGTCTCTTGGAAGAGGCGCAGCGCCTGCTGCGTCTATTCCCCAATTTGGTTTTCCTGCGTAAAAACGCGAAAATCAGGAGGTTTTGTTCATTTTTATTCGAAACACAAATCACTCATTTCTCTCTCAAATCTTCACCATTTCCGCTAAGGTTTGATTCAAAAGCTCGCATTAATCATGACTAATCGAGGTATGTGTCTCAATCTTGCATTAATCTTCTACATTTGTCCAATTTTGAGCCGAAAAATCCAGGGTTTATGACCCTTTCGATCGAAAATTTGGGGCTTTTCCCCCAAATGAATTTGCCTTGTCAAATTGACACTAGAAATGGATAGTATGTAATATTAGGAACATAACCATGTATTTGTTTCGAATTTTCATCAAGTTTTGAGCCTTTGAGTGAAATTTGAGACGGTTTCTGGTGAATCAGAACCGCTTCAAAGTAGCCTTAGGATTGCCTATTTGCGATGAAATTTGATATTTGGGATCCTTGAATGATGGGTAAACTTTATACCATCTCGGAATTTTGGTTTGTGACAGCTTTTTCAGGACACTTTTCTAGGGCATAATCGCCATTATAGCGAAATGCTGTCGAAATTTCGACTCGAACCCGGAACTAGGCTTCAAACTAGACTTGACTTGACCCAATTTATCACATGAGTGGTCGGGTTGGTGGGAATATGGCCAAGGATGGCGAGAAAAGATCGGTTTCAGGGCTTCCGAAGGCTCGAAAATCCCTTAACCAAGGCTTGTCGTCATGTGACGCGGCCTGAATTTGCTTTAATGTTGCAGGTGATGAGGCTTCTACTTCTGGGAGAGCTCCCATGGAGATCGACGCTGCTACTGTCGAGGAGGCTTTAGAGCAGGTCTTCACCGCTGCGGTGATGGCTGCTGGGGACGAGTTTCACGAGGAGGAGGCCGTTGAGGAGGAGGAGGCCCCGAGACGGGCCAACGTCGGTCGAGGAGGTCGTCGGTGAGAGGGCTCCGCGTGGGCCGAGACTTGGGAGAGCGAGCACCTGGTGTGGGCTGCGAGAGGGTCACCCGTCCTACGGGACGAGTGAAGAGTCCAGTAAATAGGAATTCACTACTCACTACTCATCCCTATTCATTTTTTATCCAAATTTCTTTCAAATTTCCTTCAAAACTAAAGATAGCTTTGTTTCAAATCACAATAGGAGGCCGGGAACATCAGGTCGTTCTCGGGTTACACGACAGCGATGGAGCACTACGAGCGGCTGTCGGCGGAGGAGAGGGCCATGATCGAGCGTGGAGCGTTCGGTCCTTTGTTCGGTCCGGAGGGATATCGCGAAGAGGAAGTTGCGGGCTAACCTTAGCCTGGTCCGTGCTTTCTTGGACCGATTATGGGATACGACTTCCACGTTTCACATGCCTTTTGGTGAGGTGGGAGTCACTCCGGAGGACTTCGGCATGATTTCTCGGTCCGCCGTGCGGGACCGAGGAGGTGGTGTGGCGGAGACGCCCATGAGGGCGGACTCGGCCGAGGCGAGGAGATTGATCGGGCTGGAACTTGTCGCCGAAGGTCGTTCTGTCGGGTTTGATACCCAGTTCTTACGTTTGAGACTACTTTGCGGGGAAGACCCCGGCGTTGGTGACGATTGATGGGAGGGAGACGGCTCCTCCTCCTTGTACAGCTGAGCAGAGGGCTCGTCTGTGGCTCTGGTGGTTTCTGTCTTCGATTTACCTCGGAGACAAGGGCGAGAGGCTGTCGACGAAACTTCTTCCCTTCCTTTCTGACTGAGTTCCCTAGGACGTTGGGACCGGGCCATCTTTCTGGTTTCGCGGTCCTCATCCGCTTCATGAGGGCCATGGTTCGTCCGGAGTTGATGGAGAAGGGGACTTCTCCTGTCTTTGGGACTGGACTACTCTTTGGAGGTATGAACCTACCTTTAGACCAAAGTAAATTCCTTTCTTTATCAAATTACGAAAGATCGTCATTGATTATTTTGCTTTTGCAGGCGTGGGTGTACTCCTACTTTCCGAGTCTCGCGCCCAAGAGGACGGAGCCGTTGGAGAGGGCCTATCCCGTGGTGAGGGATTGGGTGATGTGCCGGACGAAGAGCAAGCGTTCTTCTCACAACGTCTACCGGCGGGACGTGAACGCTCTTCAGCTGAGCAGCGTGAGCATCACACTTATATTTGCTCATGCTTCTTATATTTGCTTTTAAGTTGATCGTAGGAATGATCCTTTTTATCTTGTCTCAGTGGGTGCCCAGACCTTGGGCGGAGTACGCTGGAGCGCCTCCTTTGTGGGCCGAGGTCCTTCGACCTAGGAGCTCGGGCCGACTAGCGTTGAGGACGTCGATGGGTCTTGTGTGGTACTTGGGCGAGCGCTTGGCTGGTCAGTGCTCGCGGGGCGTGTTGACGGTTCCCGTCGATCCTCCCAGGACGATGTTTAGGGAGCCTTCTGAGGCTGAGAGGGAGGCGGACTTGGCTGGTGCCAGTGGTGACGCCCTTCTTCTTCCTGGCGAGGACTACTCGGCGTTCCTTTACGGGAGGTTGGCGTACTGGCCGGTAGTGGTAAGTATCTTTTATTTCTCCTTTTGATTTTATTTTTGAGAAACATGATGAAAGATCATCGAATGATGAGAACCATTTGTCTTTGCAGGAGGTCGAGGCGGCGGGCATCGAGCCCCCAGAGTACCCCGAGACCCTCGAGTACACTGACGCGACCGGGAGGACGACGATCTCCGAGCTGCGTGACTTTGACGTAGCTGTGACGGATGCTGTCCTGGACGACTGGCAGCATCTGATTCGGAGGGTGAGCCTCTAACTTGTATGACCTTTGTGTAAGAACACATTTGGTTGAGTTTGTTCAATTGTTTGAGAATTTCTTTTTGAAAATGCAGGTTGCGCCGTCTCGGTTTGTGGCGTTGTGGAGGGTGGCCAACCGGCTGCGAGCTATTGCCGTCGAGGCACTTGTCGGCGGTCGAGTTCGTCAGGTATGAACCTTACACCTGTTTCCATTTTTGATTTTTGATTTTCTAATTTTGCTTGAATTGATTGGCATGAGCCAATTTATCGTTTAGGGTGACCGCGAGCTGGAGCGAGAGTTGACCCAGTCTCGGGAGGAGACAGCTCGCGTGTTGAGGGAGCTCGAGGTTCGGGATGCCGAGATCGCCGCTCTTGTGGCGAGAGTTGCAGAGTTGGAGGGCGCCCAGCAGTAGTTTTGTGTAGCTTTTTTGTTTGTTGGCTGTGTCTTGTACATTTGTACATTGGGACTATCATTTTGAACATTTTTGGACTTTGTTTGGGGCTCGAGCCCCCCAGTTTGTACATTTCCTTCGTTTGGTATATATACGATGGCCTGAGTGCCTTTGCTGCTGGGTTGTGTTGCTTGTATCTCGGTTAGTTTCGAAAAAGTTTGGTAGATGACGGTTTACGCCGTCATGCTTTTTAAAATTTACATAGAAAAACACGCAAAGCATACATTTTTATATACATATGGCCTTAATTAGCGCAAAATGAGAGACTCAAAAGAACGCGGAAAATGCAAAAAAAAATTTTGCCGGAAATGACCGGACGTTAGGGAGGGTTACCCCCTAAAAAAAGAAAAAAAGAAATCTATAAGTTTAGAAATGAAATTAAAGAATAGAAATCAATATATACAAGTTGAAATTAAAATGGAAATTATTTCCTAAAATGAAAATGAAATTTATTTCCTTAAAATGAAAAAATATACAAGTGTGATATAATGGCAGAAATGTCGATGTCGCCTCGAAATGCGTGCCCGCGAAATTAGGAAACCTGAAACATGGTAATCTTCCCGTATTTACCAAAATAATAACCTGTAGGAATAGGAAATTATTTGTTATGGAATTAGGAAAGATCCAACGCGGAAAATCACAGAAGTGAAGCTCGGGAAGAGGCGCAGCATGAGCTGCGTCCCTTTGAAGAGGCGCAGCAGGTGCTGCGCCTGTTCCCAGGTTGTTCTGTTCTGACGGATTTTTGGAAACAACAATTAGTATAAATAGAAACGTTGATGGAGCGTTTATTCACACAAATCTTCCGTCTCATCTTCGTCTAAATACACAAAATTCTTCAAAATAAATTTTCTTATCATGAATACTTTGGAGATCCGCTTGAAGGAATGGACCAACGAGTTTTCAAATATGGAGAAGCATGATATGGGCTCTTATAACTTTGGATCGTTGTTGAGTTTGAAACTCATCAAGGTTGTGAAACCGTTCTTGGATGCTTGCCTTGACTATTGGGACCCAAATTACCATGTTTTTGCATTCCCTGGAGGTGATATTTGCCCCTTTCCTGAAGAAATTGCTGCTATTGGTGGATGGGACCCCGAACATTTGCCTGCCATTCCTTCTACTTCTCAAGGGTACAAAAGCAAATTTAGAGATTTGCTCGGATTGACTAGACTTGAGGTGGACCGTCTAGTTACCTCAAAAGGTGTGAGAATGTTGGACTTCATAGATCGATTTATCAACAAGGCCGACCCCACCGTTTCTCATGTTGCTAGGCGGAGGGCATTTGGCTTTTGCTTGTTGCATGTGCATGTCTTCCAAGGGCATGTTGATGAAGACTTGAGAGGTGATCCCCGTCTTTTGGGCCTTGTTGAGCAGATGGAGCTGCGCAGGAGCCCAGCTTGCTTATGCTTAGGAGAGATTATATTAGGTTTGGATAATAGGGAATCCAACCGTGACCTGCCGTTCTTGGGGAGTCCCGTCATTTTGCAGGTAAAAGACACTTTTTTTTTTTTCTTCTTTTTTTTTTTTTTCGTTTTTTTTTTGTTTTTTTTTTTCGTTGTCTAATACCTGCTTTTGGTAGGTTTGGCTTATGGAGCGGCTCCGATTGATCGAGCCCCCAGTTCATGCGTTTTCCTATCATGCCCGTTCAATCGCGATGAGGACAAGGTTGTACATGGTAGACTTCACCCGGGTCTGTGATTATTGGAAGAACAAGCTGAAGAGTGATGATGGCCCGTTGATCAGGTGGGTCGTACCGTGGTGGCACCTCAAGTCCGTCACTGGAGTGTCTTCTTTGGATCCCACTAGGTCGGTGCGCATTCCTGGATTGGAGTTTATGATGTGCATCTTCCCGGAAAGGCTGATGAGACAAGTTGGGCTGAAACAGACGATCCCGAGGCTTGATACCATCCCGCAGACTGCTATGGCGCTTACTACAGAGAGCCGGAGAGAGTGGGCTATCAAATGGGCCCAAAGAAACATGTGGTTCTTGAGTTTCTCCGCCAATGCTTTATGGGTGTCGGATTCTTATCTGCGGTGGAGAAAGGCTACAACTCCGGAAGAGCGGGAGAAATTGAGGAAGCGCGAGCCTATCGACTACAAGGTGCGCGAGGGAGAGAAAGAGAAAGAGAAAGAGAAAGAGAAAGAGAAACATCTGACAGAGGGAGAAGAATAAGCCGGGTTTCAAGTTGTTCATCCTTCGAAGAAACCAAAGACTACTCCTGTCGCAGAGATGGTGATTGGTAAGAATGGAAAAGCTAGACCTCGAGAAAGGTCGTTGGTGATTAGGTCTGAAGTGGCGCAAGAGCGTCCGGCTCGAGGTCGTGACAGGAAATATGACAAGAATGACAAGGGCAAGGGGAAGATGGAGGAATAGCCCAAGTCTCTTTATTATTATTTGATTATTATTATTTATTGTTGTTGTAATAAAAAGGTGGGATTTTTAGAATCCTAGCCTATTCTATTTTTTTTATTATGTAGCGTATTATTATTAGAAGATGAATGGAATAAAAAGGTTAAGTGGTTATGAAACCGTGGTGATTTTCTATTTATTATTCTTGTCGAATTTCAAATGCAATGCAAATGTCCTTCTATTTACATTTTAGATATAATGGGTTGAATCCCGTGAAGGATTGCCTACGTATTCACTTAAAAAGCGAAATCAAACCCTTGCGCGTAGTTCGAATAAATGTAAAAGAATAATTGTTCGAAGCAAGAGCCTGTAATGAACGTAGAAAATAAGCATGAGCTTTTGCTTACTCTGAAGGTGCGAATTTAGTTCGTTTGATGATACGAGGATGGCAAATTTGTCAAAATGCAAGAGCACAGTGACATTAATTTTAGCTTATTTCGGCTTGGCCAGGGGCCGTTTATTTAGTGCCACAAGAGCGACACGTGGAGTTACGCGAGGCCCGTTTTCATTCCTATTTTAGGCATAGTATCGTTTCAGTTGGTCAAGGTTTGTTGGGTTTGAAAACTCGTTCCCATCTAGGTCTGTGATCCTAACCGCACCCCCTGGGAGTATGAGTTCTTCATATCTATCCCTTTTCCAATCGGCTTCCGGGATTTGACTTTCGAGTAAAATACGCAAGGATGGTATTTCTAGCTCGACTGGTTGTACAGCTTCCATGCCGTAGGTCAAATAGAAAGGAGTAGCCCCAGTGGGCGTCCTGACAGATGTACGATACCCCCATAAGGCAAAGGGTATCTTGCTTGGCCAATCTCTATAGTTGTCAATCATTTTCTTGAGAATCGTGACAACATTCTTGTTTGCCGCCTCTACCGCGCCGTTAGTCTGTGGTCTATAGGGCGAAGAGTGGTGATGCTTAATCTTGTATTTGGCTAGCAATTGCTCGGTTTCAGCTTGGAAATGTGATCCGTTGTCGCTAATGATCTCATGTGGGCAACCATATCGACAGATGATGTTGGCCACATTTTTAACTGTAAGACCAGTGTAGGAAGCTGCTTCTACCCATTTGGTGAAATAGTCGATTGCTACTAGAATGAAACAGTGACCTCTTGTTCCGGCGGGGGTTATCTTCCCGATTATGTCAATTCCCCATGCAGAAAATGGCCAAGGAGATGTCATTGTATAGAGCAATGAAGGAGGGACATGTTGTACATTCCCGAAGATTTGGCAGTTGTGGCAATGTCTTACGTATTTGATGCAATCGGATTCCATTGTGGTCCAATAATATCCCAAACGTGTGATTTTCTTTGCCATCATGGGCCCACTCATGTGAGGACCGCATTCTCCGTCATGGACTTCTTCCATCACCTTTCGTGTTTGTGCATGATCAAGGCAACGTAGGACTACACTAAGAGGTGTTCTTTTGTATAATTCTCCCTGCATGAGAATGTATTGGGAAGCTAGTAGGCGTATAGCGCATTGTCTCCTCTTGTCCATATCTGGTGGATATGTACCATTAAGCTTAAAATTCAGGATTACTTGGAACCAGGGTTCCTGCGCGATTTCCTCTTCATCGGTGATTTGGTGGACATAAGCCGCTCGACCGCGTTCGATGCACAAAGGCATTTCCACCATGTGATCTGGCATATTAATCAATGATGCAAGTTTCGCAAGAGCGTCTGCAAATTGATTTTCCTCCCGAGGTAGGTGTAGGTAGGTTACGTGATCAAAGAATTGAGCGACTTGGTCTATCCTAGCCTGATAAGGTGTGAGGCTTTCGCTTCGGATTTTCCAAGATCCTGTAACTTGGTTAATGATTAGTGATGAATCCCCATGTACTCGGAGGTTTTTAATGCCTAAGCTCACTGCCGCTTGTAGTCCAATGAGACAAGCTTCGTATTCTGCAGCATTGTTTGTCACCTCGAAGTCGAGTTTGACAGCAATTGGTGTATGCTCACCTTCAGGATAAATGAGCAACACTCCTATTCCGAATCCTCTTAAGTTTGATGCTCCATCAAAGTACAGTCCCAGTCTACATCAGTTTGGAGTATATCCTCGTCTGGAAATGACCAAGTATCTATTGTTTGTGCGTCATTGATAGGATTTTCTGCGAAGAATTCGGCGACGGCGCGACCTTTTATAACTTTCAGTGGCACGTATTTGAGGTCGAATTCTGAGAGCATCAGGGTCCATCTTGCTAGACGTCCATTGAGGACGGGTTTCTCGAAGAGGTATTTGACTGGATCCATTTTGGAGTATATTTTGACGGAGTAGCTAAGCATGTAATGGCGTAGCTTCTTCGTTGCCCACACAAGAGCGAGGCATGTCTTTTCGAGTTGTGAGTATTTGCACTCATACTCCAAGAACTTCTTACTAAGGTAGTAGATAGCTCTTTCTTCACTTCCTACAGTTTGTGCCAGCATGGCACCCATGGCCGTTTCGGTTACTGTGAGATATAAACCAAGAGGTTGATCTCGTTGTGGTGGCATGAGCACTGGTGGTTTAGCCAATATCTCCTTGATCCGGTCGAATGCCTTTTGACAATCGTCATCCCACAGGGTGTGGTTTGTTTTCTTGAGTTTCTTGAAGATAGGCTCACAAATCATCGTAAGTTTCGATATGAATCGACTTATATATTGCACCTTTCCTAGGAATCCTCTGACTTCTTTTTCTGTTTGAGGTTGTGGCATTTCAATCAGAGCTTTGATTTTGGAAGGATCTATTTCTATACCTCGTTGGCTAACAACGTATCCCAGGAGTTTACCAAATGTTACCCCGAACGTGCATTTCTGAGGATTGAGCCTCATGTTGTACTTTCGTAGCCTTGCGAAGAACTTGCGAAGGTTCGCAATATGCCCTTCTCTTTCCTTGGATTTGACAATCATGTCATCTATGTATACCTCAACTTCTTTGTGCATCATGTCATGTAGGAGCGTAGTTGCGGTGCGTTGGTATGTAGCTCCGGTGTTGATCAACCCGAACGGCATTACCATATAGCAGTAGGTTCCCCATTGGGTGACGAATGCGGTCTTATGCATATCTTCCATGGCCATCTTGATTTGGTTATAATCCGCATACCCATCCATGAAGGATAGTAATGCGTGGTCCGCAGTATTGTCTACCAATATGTCGATGTGAGGTAGAGGGAAGTCATCTTTTGGACTTGCTTTGTTTAAGTCCCTAAAGTCAACACAAACGCGGATTCTCCCATCCTTCTTGGGTACGGGTACTATATTAGCTACCCAGTCAAAATACTCGGAAACTTTGATGAACCCGGCTTTGAATTGTTTGTCAACTTCTTCCTTAATCTTTAGAGCCCATTCCGTTCTCATTCGTCGAAGCTTCTGTTTCACAGGTTTGAAACCTGGCTTAATCGGAATCCTATGTTCAGCGATATCCCCGTCGATCCCTGGCATGTCTTTGTAGGACCAAGCGAAAACGTCTTTGAATTCATTTAGGAGATCTATGAAATCGGCCCTTTCGGTAGAGCTCAAGGTAGTCCCTATCCTAAGTTCTTGGGGTTCTAGTTCGGTTCCTACGTTGATGGGTTCGGTGTCCTCTATTACTGGTCCCCCTTCCCCTTCCTGTAGTATTTCTTTGGCTACGTAGGGAGGTATTTCGATTGAGTCCGGGTCTTGGTCATCCTCGGTATCATCGTAAATGCACTGCACTCAAGATAACACGAAGAGTAAGCAGAACCTGATTTATTCATATTAAAATTTGAGTAAAGTTGAAACAAAGAAGCCAACTGATCTATGGTCAGTGGCGGCAAAGGGACAGTGGTTGGGGCATTTCCCGAACTACTGTGACTACTCGAGGCTAAGCTAGGAGAAACGAAGTGAGTGGGGATGACGACAGGAGTAGACTCTCTAATGACTTCTCTAGACTCCGACTCTGACTCCGACTCCGACTCGAACTCATCATCTTCTGGTTCTCCTTTGAACATATCTCCTTCTCCAGTGGTGAGCTTGAAGAGTCTTCCTTGATTGTTGGTCCATTTGATAGATTTTCTCCATCCTTTTTGCTGTTTCGCGTCGGTTTCTGTGATTAACGCGGTGGGGTTGAAGTATCATAGTAATGATTTCATCCTGCGCGGCCCTAACGAATCGATCTTCTCCAAACAATAGGCTAACAGCTTGTTCGTCTAAGCAAGGTGCTTGACGGGTTTTGACGGTAGGAACCGTTTCTGGAGGGATGAAGTAGCAATCGTGAAAGATCTCAATTCCGGCTAACTTCCTCTCGAGATAATGCCAAGGGTCGGGAAATCCGTGAAAGAGTTCTAGACTTTCTTCTTGAACAAAGTACCCATTTAAAGTAGGGAGATAGGGCCTCATTTGGACTCCTACGTGCTTGCGGTTTTGGACTTGGGCGAGCATTTCGAGAACCTCCTCTTTTGTAGGTTTGTACCCTAGTCCAAGTGGTATCCTTGTTGAGTTGCCTTCCTTGTATGGTGCGAAGGTATTCTTCCGAAGAGGGTTCAAAGGCATTCCAGGGAAGTATCCCTGGGATTTGAGTATGTGGTTGACCACCAAGTTAGAGTAGGGATTATAGTATAAGGGTGCCAACTCACTTTCTATGACACTTACACTTTGGAAGCCCCCAAGTTCGTATATAGGATCCGCAAGGACTTGATTTATCGACTGTTTTTCGATTATTGCCTTGATGGGCGACGAAGTGATTGTCACTACTTTGCCGTTTAGTGGGATCTTGATCTTTTGATGAAGGGTGGATGTTACCGCTTTGGAAGCATGAATCCAAGGCCTTCCCAGAAGTATGTTGAAGGAAGCCTCGATGTCCACTATTTGGAAATTAACCTTTCGTTCAATCGGCCCTGTGGCTATGGTTAGGTTAGCAAGTCCTACTACTTTTCGTCGTGTACCGTCATATGCACGCACACCTTGATTGGTAGGGGTCCAATCCGACTCTTTCATGCCCAGCTTGTATGCCGTTTTGAGGGGTATGACGTTGACCGTGGAGCCATCATCCACCAAAGTCATTGGCACATTCTTCTTTAGACAAATGACAGTGATGTATAGAGCGAGGTTGTGACTAGCGCCAAAAGGTGGCAAATCTTCGTCTGAGAAAGTAATAGGATTACTTAGCTTAGGTGATTCTTGGAAGACCAAGTTGACTACATCTTCAGGAGTGGAGTTGTGTGCTACGTTTAGTTTGGCCAAAGCTTGCAGTAAAGCTTGGCGATGTGGGAATGAGCTTGCTACTAGTTGCCAGACTGAAAGATCAGCCTTTGTTTTCTGTAATTGCTTGAGCAAATGATCAGTGGGGTCATCCTCGTTGTCATTTGGTGTGACGACGTTGGTTGGACCATTTTGAGTAGTGCTTTGATATGGGCGACCCGAACGAGTTAGGTGATCCACATCTTGGTCTTCACCATTTTGGACTATTTCCTTGACTAGGGAGTTTTCAATGAGATACTCATCCTCATCATCATCGGCCCAAACCCCATTGATTGCAGCTAGTTCCCTCATGCTCACGATATCATCTTCTAGTCGTATGATTTGATCGACTAGTTTATCAACCACGGTGATTATTTCTTGCATAGTGGCATTTTGAGAGAAGATTAGTGGCACACGCTCTTCGGGTATTGCGTTGGGATTGCGTAAGGTTGTTACCATGTTTTCTAGTTCCCAAACTAGCCTATCTACACTCCTTGCCCATGTGATGAAGTCGGAAATGGTAGGGGAGATAGTAGAGTAGAGCCCTTCATTCTCGATTGCATGAATTTCATTTTCGATGGGAGAAATGAGGTGTGAGCAATCTAAGGTAGATTCATCACTTGTGATCACTAGAACTCCAAGAGGATTCTGAGTGTTGTTGGGCTTACCTCCCGGTGGTATTGCAAGTCGACCATCTTCAATCATGTCTTGAAGCACGTTTTTAAACTTGTAGCATTTTTCTGTGTCGTGTCCCTTGCCCCTATGGTATTCACAGTATGAATTCTCGTCCCAAAACTTGGACTTCCTTTCGGGTTCGGGAGTAGGTCCAATGGGTTGGAGTTTACCTTGCTTCATTAACCTTTTTAGAGCGTTGGAGTAAGTGTCCCTAAGGTTTGTGAATTTCCTTGGTGGGGTAGTCTTCTTGGATGGCTCGAGAAGGTTAACTTCATCGGTCTTACTAGTAGAGCCGTATGAACGACTTGTGGACCCTTGATATCCTCGACCTACCGTTTTGGACAAGAGTCCTTTACGGATGTCATCTTCAATCCTCGTCCCTAGTACGGTCAAGTCTTTGAAAGTCTTGATGTTTTGGTATCTCAAATGATTGGCATAGATGGGCTTGAGATTATCCACAAACTTCTCCACAAGAGTAGCCTCATCCGGGCGTTCAACTAGTTGAGTGCTAGTCTTCCTCCACCTACTTAGGAAGTCGGTGAATCCTTCTTTGTCATTTTGGGTAAGAACCTCTAGAGTACGCATGTTGACTTGGATCTCGGCATTATCCGCATATTGCTTGGAGAACTCGATTGCGGCATCTTCCCAAGTAGCGACCTTCTTGTGATCTAAAGAGTAGAACCATTGCCTTGGGATGGTATCGAGAGATGAAGGAAAGATCCTTAAGAACATCTCGGTTTTGATGCCTTTGATAGACATGTAATCCTTGAAGGCACGAATGTGGTTCAAAGGGTTCTCGTGTCCCTTGAACTTAGGGATATCCGTCATACTAAAGTTAGTTGACAATTTGGAATTGACGGTCTCATACTTGCGATTATTCTCCCTATAAATGTCATCACCCTTAAGGTACATCAATTGCTCCTCTAGGTATTGGAGTCTTTTCTCAGCTACAGTCATCCCCATGAGAGGATTTTCGTCCTTGGATTCGTTGTCAGAGTCACATAGTACTTCACTTTCATGAGGAGGCAACCTTCCCTCCACGGCAAAGATACGGCCTTCGATGAGCTCAAGGCGGTCATAGGTTTGTTCTTGAGTAGATTGCATTTGGGCTAGCGCGGCTAGGATTCGATCATTACTATTTTGAAGTTGGTTGAAGTTTGCTTCATCACTTGATCCCGACATTTTGGAAACTGGATAAGATATCGGCGACGAATCAAAACACGATCGACCATTCTAACACACTTGCTAAAAGAGGAAAAGTTTTGACTCGTGAAGTGGGTGTGTGCCACTTGTGTTGAGTGAGTTTTGAAGAAAGACAAGGTCTTTGAAAATGTGTGTCCTAGTCAACTATAGTGTAGTTGTAGGAGTGGACTCAAAGTGAGGTTTTGAAATGGGCTTGTGGCCCGAATTTTGACACGACAAATGGACAGAGTTTTGACCGGATTTTGCGCTAATTAAAAGCCTTTTTCGAAATTTTTGAAAAAAAAGGGTTTTGATTTTTGAAAAATCGTCATGGTTTTGTTTAGAAATGGTGATCATGTAAGGTATACACATTTATACAAGCATTATAACGGGATGCTGAGTGCATTTAGAAAGGTTTTGGTTTAAAGGGTGGGTTGCCATACCGAACCATCAAACCCAAAGTCTGTGGAGAGGTTCGTACCAAACAAGAGTAAGGCCGATTCCTAGTCCATTTCCTCAAGTAGTGAAGGCCCTTGATACAAACAAGAGTAAGCACCATGGTATGGATGACGTCAATCGCTATCCATCCTTGGGCCCAAATAAGAATTAGGACCGTTTAGACGGGACGATTGGTCGAATGGGTTGGGTTGGGCCTAGGAAGGCCGAATAAAACGGTCTAGGAAGACCGAGTTATGAAAACCGACAATTGTCTTGTACAAACTATTCCCTAACCTTGTTCAAGTTTCACCCTTGGCTACACGTAAGTGTATTATCCCAGTGAGTCGCCAAACTGTGGACAGCGGGGGCCACGGGGGCGCTTGGGAAACAAGCGTTTGCATTTGTATGGAGTCGCCACCAATTTTTATGGGAAATTGGAACCGTTCGAATACCTCGTGTCATGTCAAGACACAAAGTAGAGACATGAACACTAAGCAATCGTTACCCTTAGCATTCTATGTCTAGAATGACTCTCGTGGATGCCAATGAACACGGGTGTTCACAGATATCTGGAGTAAGGGGTGAGGGTACGTATTAGGAAGCTCTTTTGATCGAACACCTAATCCCGCCCGCCTCGATAGCGGCCTCTACTAATGATTAGGGAAGTTATTCGTACTTGATATATCGTCGGCTATATGCATGCAATGCAACATCCAAGTTTTAATCCTGGCATGTGAAGATTAGACTAAGTCGGTGGACAATTAATTTAGCAAACAATTGGGTCGAAGTAGGATTTAAGGTTGATTTACATGTGAAGGCATACAAGCAATAAAAGAAATACAATAATTATAAATTACAATAATGAAAATTACATTAATTACAAAGGAATAGGCGATTTATGTCGAAAATACCTTTAAAACGGATAATTTGAGAAAAAGAATAAAAGAATAAAATAAATTAACGAACAGGAATTAGCGTGATATTACGGATAATAGTTAGTTAATACGTAAACTAATTAAACTAAGTCAAGGCAGAAACGGAGTTCAGGGACAGAACTCAGCCAGAACAAAGCAATGAGTGCGTCCTTTGGAATAAGCGCGTGACAGACATTGCGCGTCTGTTCCTTGGCTAAGTTTTGGCTGTGAAGCCGTAATTGCAAGCCGTTAATGTTAATTGGTGAATTTAATGATCGATTGATGATATTTACTCGGATGAAAGTGATTAACATGTTATTTAACATATGAATAGGTCATGAAAACAGTAAAACATGAATGAGACGGATTTGAACGGATTAATACATGATGGAATAATGACAGAAGTGAAAAATATTAATGAGTCAAACAAATTAATTCAATTAACTAGGTTAGATACGATGGACTAATGACGAATATACGATGAACATGCTAATAGACAGGTGTAAACTATATCAAAGACGAATTCCAAACTCAATATTGATGGATTGAATCTCTTGACCCGGAATTGAATTTAATGACGAAAACCCGCAAATATTGGATTACTTGGGATTTAAGTCGAATTTGTGATGATTAAAAACATGTTAAAGATGATGATTAATATACATGTGAATTATATGCTATCATGGTGAAAAATTAACACACAAACGAAACAAACAAAAGGATTTTGACAAATAACAGAGGACGAACAAAGAAGAAAGGAAGCAGGAACTGCGGCAGCCTCACGAAGAGGCGCAGCAGGAACTGCGCTCCTTCGAAGAGGCGCGACGATTCTTTGCGTCCTTTCTCGACGGTTATCTACTGGAAATCCGTAAAAAGAGGTTTTAAAGCATGGTTTTAGAAATCGGTTTTAATGGTATTTTCGACGTAAACCTTACAATGATGATACAATAAATAAATACAATAAATAAAAGGAGAGATTTACACCCTCAGACTTACATGTTGACGAAACGAGAAGGACTAAGATATCGATTAGCGATGCTCGACGCGAATGCAAAGAAAGTGCCCTCGTAAGAGGAAAACGATTAATTAATTAAGTTGATTATTGTGTAGTTGGTCAAATTGGTCGGTCATGCAAACGGGGAGGCTGGTACTCAGAAGGATCCGAGCTTACGTGGTCGAAAGTTCAAGCACGTAGACGCCAAAAAGTAAGAACAAAGTCTAGAATGCAAAGGGAGAAGAGAAGGGCGGACACTCGCGTGAGAAATATGAGGAGCGAAGGCTCCTATTTATACTAATCACGTGAAGGAATTAGGGTTTCGGAGACTCTTTGGAAGTGAATCTCGGAAAGATATGGAAAAGATACGAGAAACATGCGAGAAAGGGCACGGGAAGAGGCGCGCGAGCCACTGCGTCTCTTGGAAGAGGCGCGGCACTGCTTTGCGTCGTTCCCAGTGGTTTCCTCTGCGAAGAAAGATCTCCGTGTTTGAGTTATGGTAGGACGGAAATAATTCGGTTTTCCTTAATATCTTATGTGAATATTACGGGAAATTGCTTACTAAAAGATAAAATTTATGAAATATGGAATAGAAATATCCGGAATATTCCAGAACATTCTGACTCGGGATTTAACGGGTATCAGAAAATGGAGACGGTTTTAGGCCGGACTCAAATGTACCTAATTCTTGTCAAAACGACCGTATCGGGACGTAGATGACAACTAAGAGGTAGACATTAATATTTGAGCAATCACTTGACGATAATAATACGAATTGTCAAAAATCGTTCTGCGTATCAAACATGCGGCCCAATTATCACCGGGTGGTTTGCGGGAGGTGCAGAAATGAGGTATCTACACCATCACATTTCCCCATTCTGCACTCGGATTTATTTCGATCCCATCATCAGGGACCAAAAACAGAGTACAAAAATCGGCAAGGGAGATTTTGACTTCTGATTCATTCACCATAGCATGCAACACATTATTTTTTACGGAGACAGAAGAATAAAACTGGATTACCTCAATAGGATAAACCGGACCAACAAAGGAACTAACTTTCTTCCATTCTTGAAAATTCAAGAAATCCTTAAAAAATTGTAAAGCTTCAATTTTCCCATACCATCTTTTGGAGTAAGAACGACCACCATGAATACCATACCGCATAACATTGTTGACTCGGATTCTTTCGTCCGCGGTAAGTCAAAGCTTATCAAGTCCCGATGATGTTGCATTCGGCATATACTCTCGGAACATTGCTCTTTGATGACCTTCTTGAGTAGCTACGACCTCGGTTTCCTCCACCGAGCCTTCAAACCCTACGACCTTCTTCTTCCCCTTATTTAACTTCCGTCTTTTCCCTTCTAAGTTAGGATCAACCCGGTTATGATCGGGATTAGTTGTTTTTTGGTTTGATGAAGGTGAGGGAGTTTTGAGAGGGACATAGGTTTTGTTGCATGGTGATTTGGAGGACCCGGTCCGAGTTGTGGACCGAGTTGAGGGTGAGTGGAGGCGAGTTGAGGGAGGAGTCATGATGATGATTTGATTTTGGAAGTTGAGTGTGGAAAGGTGTAGAAAGAAAAATCAATTATTGAGAGTTGTGTGTTGATGGTGACGGTAGAGGGTGGGGTATTTATGGGGAGTGTTAATTTTGAATTATGGTAAAAGAGGTTGAGTGAGATAAGGAAGGTGGAGGTGACGTGTGGAATTAGGTAGGTAAATATTTTCTCCTTTTTTTTTGTTAATTATTTATTTACCATAAAATAATATAAGTGGTTAGGGTAGATAATTTATAAGATATGATAAGATAAGATATGGCAAGAGATAAAATTTTGGTAGAGAATTTCGGTTTAAGGGAATAAATAAGGAGGCAATTTGTTACGACTTTATGATTCGTAATAAAACTCAAAATATACATGACTAGCAAATGGAATATTCTCATATTATAAACTAACATTTGACATAAATAAACTTGCAACGAAAAATACGGACACAGTCATACAATCTCGTCAAATCTAGTCAGTCATACGGAGAGTAGAATATGTGTGACAAGTTTAGTTGCCACCAATTAAACCAATTTCCAACCGTAAAATCTCAAAACGTTCTCTAGCCAATGCTTTGGTAAAAATGTCAGCCCATTGTTTTTCTGTACTACAAAATTCAAGTCTTATGTTGCCTTTATCTACATGATCATGTAGAAAATTGTGTCTGATGTCTATATGCTTAGTTCGTGAGTGTTGTGTCGGGTTCTTAGATATGATTATAGCACTCGTGTTGTCGCACAAAATAGGTATACACCCAACATTAACACCGTAATCACATAATTGTTGCTTAAGCCATAAAAGTTGAGAACATACCAATCCACCAGCAATGTATTCGGCTTCAGCTGTAGATAACGCAACGGAATTTTGCTTCTTTGACCCCCCACGTAATAATACACGATCCAACAAACGTGGCTATCCCGGAAGTACTTTTTCTCTCAAGTGAACAACCTGCATAATCTGCATCTGCATACCTTATGAGATCGAAATTACATTCAAGAGGATACTACAGATATAATTTAGATGTACCGATTAAATACTTCAAGATTCTCTTAACTGCAATCATATGCGATTCTTTAGGGCACGATTGGAATCGAGCACATACGCATACACTAAACATAATATCCGGACGATTTGCAGTTAAATAAAGAAGTGAGCCAATCATACCTTGATAAGTCGTCTCATCGACAGACTTACCGTTTTCATCCAAAGTCAACTTCTTCTCAGTACCCATAGGAGTTGGCTTAGAATTAGAATTTTTCATACCGAATTTCTTGATTAGCTCCTTGATGTATTTTTGTTGGTGTATCATAATTCCTTCAGAAGTTTGTTGAATCTGGAGTCTAAGAGTTCCCCCATCATGTATGCTCATCTCGAATTCTGGGGTCATTAAATCTGAAAAATACTTGCATAAACGATTATTAGTTGAACCAAAAATAATATCGACAACGTATATTTGTACAACTAATAAATCGGAATCCTCAGTTTTCAGGAATAGGGTTTTATCGACAGATCCTCTTTTAAAACCACTTTCAAGAAGATATTTTGACAATCTGTCGTACCACGACCTCAGAGCTTGTTTCAAACCATACAAGGCTTTATCTAATTTGAAAACATGGTTTTGAAACTTGCTATCGAGAAATCCTGGAGATTGTTCCACAAAAACCTCTTCGTTCAAATAACCGTTAAGAAATGCTGTCTTAACGTCCATTTGATAAAGTTTGATTCCCTTATGAGCAGCAAACGTTATTAACAATCTAATAGCCTCAAGTCTGGCTACAGGAGTGAAGGTCTCATCATAGTCAATTCCTTCTTGTTGATTATACCCTTGTACAACCAATCTAGCTTTATTTCGTACAATAACTCCTGTATCGTCCAGCTTGTTTCTAAAAACCCATCTCGTACCGATAACCATTTGGTCTTTAGGTCTTGGAACCAAATGCCACACTTTGTTCAGTTCGAACTGTTGAAGCTCTTCTTGCATAGCAACGATCCAATATGGTTCGGCAAGTGCTTCTTTGATATTTGTTGGCTCAATGGTTGAGAGAAAGGAGTAGAACGAACAAAAGTTGTTAAGTCTTCTACGAGTGCGAACACCTTCATTCAAATTTCCTAGGATGGTTTCCATTGGATGAGAATCCTTATATTTCCATTTCTTAGAAACAGGAGGCACATCTTCATCTGAACTAGTCTCGCCTTCTTCGAATGATTGGGGTTCAAGCCTTGTTCCCCCTGAATCCAATCCTGGAGTTATAACAGAATCAGTTATAACATTGGATCTAATTCGTTGATTTTGAGTTGAAGTTATAGATTCATCAGTTATAACTTTATCCTCCAATTGCTTAGATTGAGAAGAGGTTTTAGTATCATCAACTAAACTCTCAGTTCTCTTTCCTTTATCATTCGAAGGGCTTCCTTGTTCATCATTTGTGCCCTCAATTTCTTTATCTACTTCATCCAGTTCTGGAAGTTCATCCCTGGATAGTCGGAAATCAGGTTCGCTCAAATCTTATTCCTCATCCTGTTCAGCTTTATCAAACATATTATTCTCATCAAAAACAACATGAACACTTTCTTCGATGCATAAGGTTCTTTTATTGAAAACCTTATATGCTTTACTATGATTAGAATAACCGATAAACACCGCTTCGTCACTTCTGGGATCGAATTTGCTTAATCTATTTTTGCCATTCTTGTGGACAAAACATTTACTCCCGAAGCAACGTAGATGTGATATGTTAGGTTTACGTCCCCTAAGAAGCTCATAAGGAGTCTTCTTGAGAATGGGTCTAATCAAAGCTCGATTATGAACATAGCATGCAGTACTGATAGCTTCAGCCCAGAAATTTCGAGGTAGGCCGCTACATAACAACATCGTGCGTGCCATATCCTCCAATGTTCTATTCATACACTCAACAACACCATTTTGTTGTGGGGTTGGTGGTGCTGAGAAGTTATGCCCAACACCATTCTCTCTACAGTATTCTATAAAAGCATGGTTATCAAATTCGGTGCCATGATCCGTACGAATGGAAACAAATTTTGATTTATACTTATTTTGGGCAAGCTTCATTAGAACTGCAAACTCTTCGAAAGTTTCATCCTTTGAATTGAGAAATATAGGCCAAACATATCTAGAGTAATCATCAACTAGAACGAAGACATACCTGGATCCACCTCTACTTCTTACCTTCATTGGGCCACAAAGATCCATATGCACGAGTTCTAGTGGTTCCTTGGTACTTACCATTCTCTTGGGTTTGAACGATGATCTCACATGTTTGCAACGAGCACACGAGTCGCATAATGTTTCTTAATCAAATTTGATTGAGGGAAGTCCTTCAACAAAATCCCATTTCTTTAGTTTATTCAACGTTGTTGAGTTTATGTGAGCAAATCTTTTGTGCCAAAGGCACGGATCATCTGTCGTTACTTTCATGAACGTGAATGAATTAGTAGGAATATTATTTAGATCAATCATATAAACATTGCTTCTACGGTGTCCTTCAAGCACAACACTACTTGTTCCTTCAATTATTATTCGACAAGAATCTGAATGAAAGACAACTTTATTTCCTTTGTCGCATAACTGAGAGATACTCAGTAAATTGTGTTTGAGACCACTAACAAGATAAACATCACTAATAGCATGAGAAGTGGATATTCCAACTTTACCAACACCGATGATCTTACCCTTCTTGTTATCACCAAATGTGACCTTACCTCCATCGAAGGGTTAAAGTGAAAGAAATAAATTTACATTTCCAGTCATGTGCCTTGAGAATCCACTATCAAGGTACCATAGGTTATTTTCTTTCACCACAATCTGCAAAATAATTAGATACAGTTTTTAGGTACCCAAGCTAAGTTGGGTCCTTTGACGTTAGTCACTCTAAAAACTAGATCTTTTCTAACCCAAACCTTTTTGTAACTTTACGTTTTGGAGGCGTCTTAGGTTGAGTTGTGGGTTCCTTATGTCGTGGTCTTTCAGGTTGTTTTGGAGGAGCTTTGGTTTTGAAGGGCTCTTTAGGTTTAGGTGTTTGTTTTGATTTGATAGCCTTCTTGAAATCAAAGCTCATATCGTAGAACCAACGATGATTATTGTTGCGTTCTTCACTTGTACTTGGTTCTGACGGGGTATAATCATTATCTTCGAAAATAGTGTCAGATGCTTTAACAAAGTTGATTCCTTTTCTTAAATCCTGAGCATATTTGACACAATTTTCTTGGATATATTCAGTATGACTACAGTAATTGCAAATCAAATATTCTGGTAAATTTGTATATTTTCTCCTTCTGAAATCTCGTTCGGAAGGAGTTGATTTGCATTTAGAGTGATCTTTACGACCATAGCACTCGTGCCCTAATCCCATTTTCATGTTATTATCTGATTGCTCAGTTAGGAAATTTAGAACACGTGTGCTACCTTCCCATTTTTCGTGAACCTTTCTAGCATGCAAGAGTAATTATTTTAAAGATTGTATCTCTTCGTTGCATTTGGAATGGTCTGACTCTATGATCTTGGGAGGATGAGTCTCTTCATAATTGTCACGAAAGGTCTGGAATCTATCATTAAGAACTCGTACCGTCTCGGTATGCGTTCTTTTAGTGTTTGAAAGAACGGTTTTAGATTCCTTTAATTGCTGAGTTAGAGATTCAATCTCCTTCTTTTGATTTGAGATCACGGCTTCTCTAGCCGTTGCCTTGGTCTCAAGAAGCTCTTTGACTTTCCTCAATTCCAATGTTATAGCTTCGCTAGCTATAACTTTGGCTTGAAGATGCTTAATGTTGAGTTTCAGATCTGAGGTTATAGCTTCATTAGCTATAACTTTAGATTCAAGAGCCTTCTTCTCAGCATTTGTCGTATCTGAAGTTGTAGCCATATTAGCTGTAACTTTAGATTTGAGCTTTTTGGCCTTTGCTTTAAGGAGGTGATTCTCTTCAGCAATATTGAGAATTTGTTCTTTCAAGTCTTTCAATTCCATCTCTTGTTCGTGACACTTATCAAGAGATTGTTCAAAATATTCAATTAAAGCATTCTTAGGCAATTTCTTAACACTTTTCTTAAGTTCAAGATAACTTACCTCTTCTTCTTCTTCTGAATCGGAATCTCCTAGAAAACAGCAGTAGGAGTCCATGCTATCTTTATCATTGTCTGAGAAGAGGTCAATACTAACGTTGCTTAGACATAGGTTAGCAAATTATTCTTCTTCTGATGCTTCGTCGTCCTCAGAGTCGAGATCTCCCCAGCATGATGCCATCATCACTTGCTTGAATTCCTTCTTGGTCTTCTCACGTTTTGCTTTGTCTTTAATTTTCTCCCATGTGGGACAATCCTTAATCATATGACTAGATTCTCCACACTTGAAGCATCCTCTATTAGCAAACGTATTCTTTGACTCAGAAGTTTTCTTATTAGAGAACTTGTTGTTATGGTTGTTGAACGATTTTGCTTGCTTATTTCTGAAGACACGTTTGTTAAATCGTTTAGCAAACAAAACCGTTTCGTCCTCTATTTCAACATCTTCTTCTTCTTACTTATAAGAGGCTTGTAAAGCCATGCTCTTAGTGTTACTGGCCTCGGCCTCATCGTCTTCCAAGACGAGTTCATGAGTCATGAGAGCACCAATAAGTTCTGCATAAGGAAGAGAAGTGAGATCTCTGACTTATTCCATAACCGTGACCTTGGGACGCCATTTCTTGGTTAGACTCCTAAGTACTTTTCTAGCAATATCCTCGGAGTCAAAAGTTTTACCAAGATTTTTAAGCTCACTAACTATAGTAGAAAATCGTGCTGACATGCTATCAAGTGATTCATTCTTTTCCATTCTAAAAAGTTCATATTTTTGAATCAGCAGGTCAATGCGATATTTCCTTACAGCCGACGTTCCTTCATAGGCCAACTCAAGACCATCCCATATTTCCTTGGCCGAAGTGCAAGAGGAAAAGCGATCGAATTCAGTCGATGTCATGCCGTTTGTAACAGGCTTATCGCTTTCGAGTTTTTCTCAGCCTTCTTGTAATCAACCTCAATATAGTCTTCTTCCTTTTTCTCATAGGTAGTGCCTTCCGAAGATGCAAAAAAAAATTTGTTTGGTCCATTCTTGATGATCGTCCAGCACTCCCAATCATGTCCTTTTATATAGTGTGTCATCATGTTTTTCCAAAGTCCAAAATTCTTCCCATCAAAGACGGGACACTTAAGATACTTGGAATCCATTTCACACGTGTAAGGCAGCGGAATAAAAATAAAATAAAAAGATAAAAAGATAGACAGATCTAGCCTCTTTGCGGTTAGGTAATCAAGAGCACGAGGCTCTGATCCCAATTGAAGAGTCTATCACACTCGAAATACTCGAGAAGGAGGGGGGAGTGAATTGAGTATTTAAAAACTTATGCCTACTTTTTATTTTATATCAATGATTAATTACTTAAAGTTTATTAATTAAACTTTAACTAATTAACTAAGTGATTATGAACGTAATGAAATGAACGAAAAGAAAAACTGCAAGGACACACGATATTTGAAGTGGTTTAGCTTCACACGTCGAAGCCTACGTCCACTATTCTCGATTACTAATTTTAGTACCTTTCTCCGGATTACAAAATTATCAACCCAACTCGTATAGCTAACTATAGCTATAGCTCAATTTGAATATCACTAGATATTCGGTTTTGACTATCTTAAGTTACTAAGAAAGCACTTGATTGTTCTTCTAAGTGTTCACACAATTGAACGAGTAAGAAACAATATGAAGTACTATTATCTTATGACGTAACCTTAAGAAAAATAAGCAAATTAAAAAGCACGACTTTTCGCAAGATTTTCCAAACGCAAAACAATAAAAATAGCCAATTAAAAAATTAAACTCAATTTTGTTTGCAAGGGAATTTAAATATTTCGAAAAGCTTCACTTCAATAAAGAATGATCATATGTATTTATAGTAGAGGAAAGAACTAGGGTTTGCACGAAACCCTAGGATGCCGTGAGATAGGCGGTTTTATCTCGCAAGAGATAAATCTCTATCTCTTTCCTAATTCAATCCAAGATATATTAGTTTAGGTAAATAAGATAAAAGTGAATCTTATTTTTGTATAACTATATCTTTAAGATTTTCAGATAAGTAAACAAAATAAATCATATATATATTTAAGATAAGAAAATATCTTATAAAAATATAAGCTAGATTTAATTAGATAGGTTACTTGTACTAGAGGACTTGTAAAACCTAAAGGATCAAAGCCAGCGGCCGAAACCCTAGGCCCGTGTCCATCTAGACGAAAATCTCTCTTCTTGGATTAGGGTTAGGTTAAAATAAACTAGCAAACCCTAGGTAGCATGACGACCCATAAGTCGTTTTACTAACCAATAGAGATATGCAAGTTATCCATTATAACAACCCATATATCATCTCTACTATATACACATATGATTTCGAAATATGTTTAAAGAATTTTATCCTTTGAAAAATGATTTTAAAACTATTAAAATCGTGCCATTAAAATGCTACCCAAAGTTATAGTAGAAACAACTATAACTTTAAGTTTGGTAAGTAAAGTTATAGGTGAAATAGCTATAACTTTACCTTTCCAATATTCTTTTCTTAAGATACCGTCATTAGATGAAGACCTATACTAGCTACTCTTCCTGGAGATCTTCAGTGATAGGATCTTCTCTTTATCTTGACCAAAAGCTCTTCATCTTGAGCTTGTTAATGACTTGATCTAGCCTTTTACTTGAGTGATCGTCATACTTGAAACTTGTTACAGTTACTATGACGCTTTAAAAATCTTCAATGTTATAGCTCAAGCTGCTATAACATTACTTGAATGATGCCTCACAAATCTTCAATGTTATAGCTAAGAATGCTATAACATTACTTGCTAAACTTGTAAACCTAAGTCAATCTAACAAAGACTAAACAAAGGATTACGAGCAAGAGTATATATAAAACGAAGCACACACTTGTCATTATCAAAACTTAATCATATATCTATATGGTCCAACATCTATCAATTTAAACTATATAGTATAATTAATTTGTATTGGTGCCCGGCTTCGCCCGGGCTACCTCTACTTACCATTAATATTTTTTTTCACTAAATAAAATTACTTAAAGTTGCATAAATCATAAATTTATCATTAATATATTTTTCTATGACATATCCTAAAATTACGATGAAATAAATTTTGAGACATATTCACTACTCCCGCTAATAATATTTTACACTCTTATTAATGAAACAATAGTAATAACATTTCACTATTTGTCCGTAATCATTCTTACTTTCACTACTCCCGTCGTAATTATTGTTACTGTCACTACTGCCGCATTAATATTGATAATTTCACTACTCCCACCGTAATTATTGTTACTATCACTATTGCCGCATTAATATTGATTACTCGTATTTCACTACTCCCGTTGTTGTTTCTAACACTTTCACTAATATCGCTGATAATATTGTTACTTTTACTATTCAAATGAGTGATTACTATCATATAACTATATCCAATGTTACTACAATTCTTTTCTTTAATGACGAAATTACTTTTACTACTTAGGCATGCAATTTTAAGAGGATTATATATTTATATAAATATATTACATATATGAATTAAATCAAATCGAAAGAATTGTGCAATATTATATATTATGGAATCTAACTTGAATTATTTATAACCTACTTATTATATTTTTGTATGTTAAATAATTAGCATCTCTATACATCTAATAAACTATAAAGTTTAATAAAATTGCATAGATTTTAAATTTAATATATAATTTTATGATAATAATTAATACCATAAGTGTGCATGTTTATACTAAATAATTATTTTATTTTAAGGAATTTGACCATCTTCTAATCTTCTATAAATATTTAGGAAAATTGTCAAGCATCTTCTTTCTTTTAGTCTCCTTGAAATTGACCATCTTAATTAATTATTTTATTTTAAGGAAATTGTCCATCTTAATTAATTATTTTGTTTTAAGGAAATTGATCATGTTTTAGTCTCTTACAAATGTTTAGGAAAATTACCAAGCTTCTATATAATTTAATTTTAACACAAACTATATAATATTTGCATTGAGATCCCTTAATCGGGTCCATCACACGGTGCTATTGATTTAAAACTATATAGTATAATTAATTTGTATAACTTTCTTTAATTACATTGAAATCCCTTGGTTTCTGGATTTAATATATAGTACTAGTATTGGTGCCCGGCTTCGCCCGGGTTACCTCTACTTACCATTAAATTTTTTTTCATTAAATTAAATTACTTAAAGTTGCATAACCCATAAATTTATTATTAATATATTTTTCTATGACATATTTTAAAATTACGATGAAATAAATTTTAACACAAATTCATTATTCCCGCTATTAATATTTTACACTCTTATTAATGACACAATATTAATAATATTTCACTACTTGCCCGTAATCATTGTTACTTTCACTACTCCCGCCGTAATTATTGTTACTGTCACTACTGCCGCATTAATATTGATAATTTCACTACTCCCGCCGTAATTATTGGTACTTTTACTATTGCCGCATTAATATTGATTATTTCACTACTCCCGTTGTTATTTCTACCACTTTCACTAATCTCACTGATAATATTATTACTTTTACTATTCAAATGAGTGATTATTATCATATAAATATATCCAATGTTACTACAATTCTTTTCTTTACTAACGAAATTATTTTTACTACTAAGGCATGCAATTTTAAGCGGATTATATATTTATATAAATATATTACATATATGCATTAAATCAAATCGAAAGAATTATGCAATATTATATATTATGGAATCTAGCTTGAATTATTTATAACCTACTTATTATATTTTTGTATGTTAAATAATTAACATCTCTTTACGTCTAATAAACTATAAAGTTTAATAAAATTGCATGGATTCTAAATTTAATATATAATTTTATGATGATAATAATTAATACCATAAGTGTGCATGTTTATACTAATTAATTATTTTATTTTAAGGAAATTGACCATCTTCTAGTCTTGTATAAATATTTAGGAAAATTACCAAACATCTTCTTTCTTTTAGTCTCCTTGAAATTGACCATCTTAATTAATTATTTTATTTTAAGGAAATTGACCAACTTAATTAATTATTTTATTTTAAGGAAATTGACCATGTTACAAATGTTTTGGAAAATTACCAACCTTCTATATAATTTAATTTTAACCAAAACTATATAATATTTGCATTGAGATCCCTTAATCGGGTCCATCACACAGTGCTATTGATTTAAAACTATATAGTATAATTAATTTGTATAACTTTCTTTAATTACATTGAAGTCCCTTAGTTTCTGGAATTAATATATAGTATTGATATCAAAGATTCCCTACGACCATGAATAGTATAAAAAAGCAAGTGTTACATTTGGTTTGGATGTGAGGGAGTATATAACATGTCACCCCACATTTCTCACCTACTTTTATTTTCTTCCACATATTACTACTCCACTAAATATTGGTCCAAACCAATGTGAAAGATCATATAAAATAGGAGGGAGTAGTAGATTTCTACTTATCGATTGTCACTTTGGAATTTAATTAGTTCACCTTTCCTTAAGTTTTGCATTTCAATTTGAATTTGAATTACCGTTTTTTCTTTCTTGTCTATCATTTGACGTTTAACATGCTAGTATGCTACGATTCCTTTCAAGGGATGCTCATTGCTCAAAATACTAGTACTATTGAAATTATGCGTGTAATTGCATATTTTTATCTTGCATTTTGGAAAGGTTCCTGACACGCCTAAAACGTCGCTATTTAAGACGGCCAAATTAACAATTTATATACCACAATACGTACTAATTAATAATAATTATAAACTAGTAAAGTAGCAAGTAATGGGATCGAACCCAAGAGAAGGGGGGTTTTTGCAATGGTGAAATCAAGAGAGCAATTAGAACAATTGTGACAAATTAACAACAAGTATGTAAAAGGGGGGGTTGTTTTGGTTGGTTTTCAAAGACAAAAGGAAATTCAAACAAGAGTGAACAACAAGTAATCAAGCAATCAAGTTTTAAGATGGAAATTTATCAAGTTTAAGAGAGACTTAATCCGACTCAATAAAGTGAGGCACTTTAGTTGATAAAACCACTCAATCAATCCTTCTAATTAATATTATTGCCCTATTAGTGAGATTGAATCTCCAAATTCCCTTAATTAGAAGCCAATCACAAGGAAATAATTGACCCAACTTATTAACTCCTCTAATGAAAATCACACACACAGATTAATTAACAAGAAGATGAAGCAATATGAATCTAATAGGTGCAATTACTCACAATGAAATCACAATTAATGAGCAATCAATACTATATATTAATTCCAGAAAACAAGGGACTTTAATGTAATTAAAGAAAGTTATACAAATTAATTATACTATATAGTTTTAAATCACTAGCACCGTGTGATGGACCCGATTAAGGGATCTCAATGCAAATATTATATAGTAACATGGTCAATTTCTTTAAAATAAAATAATTAACTAATATGGTCAATTTCCTTAAAATAAAATAATTAATTAAGATGGACAATTTCTAAAAGAAAGAAGATTCTTGGTAATTTTCCTAAATATTTATAGAAGACTAGAAGAAGGTCAGTTTCCTTAAAATAAAATAATTATTTAGTATAAACATGCACACTTATGGTATTAATTATTATAATCATAAAATTATATATTAAATTTAAAATTTATGCAATTTTATTAAACTTTATAGTTTATTAGATGTATAGAAATGTTAATTATTTAACATACACAAATATAATATAAGTAGGTTATAAATAATTTAAGTTAGATTCCATAATATGTAATCTTGTATAATTCTTTCGATTTGATTTAATGCATATATGAAATATGATTATATAAATATATAATCCTCTTAAAATTGCATGCCTAAGTAGTAAAAGTAATTTCATCAATAAAGAAAAGAATTGTAGTAAAATTGAATATAGTTATATAATAGTAATCACTCATTTAAATAATAAAAGTAACAATATTATCAGCGAGATTAATGAAAGTGGTAGAAACAACAACGGGAGTAGTGAAATAATCAAGATTAATGCGGCAATAGTGAAAGTAACAATAATTACGACTGGAGTAGTGAAATTATCAATATTAATGCGGCAGTAACAATAATTACGACGGGAGTACTGAAAGTAACAATGGTTACGGGCAAGTAGTGAAATGTTATTACTATTGTTTCATTAATAAGTGTAAAATATTAATGGCGGGAGTAGTTAATTCGTCTCAAAATTTATTTCATCGTAATTTTAGGATATGTCATAGAAAAATATATTAGTGATAAATTTATGGGTTATGCAACTTTAAGTAATTTTATTTAACGAAAAAAAATTAATGGTAAGTAGAGGTAGCCCGGGCGAAGCCGGGCACAAATACTAGTCACAACTTAATCTCTCAAATGTCAATTAAACCAAGAAGAAATCACATTCATTAGTCTAATAACAAGTTGTTGCAACATGGAATTACAAGGAAATCACGCTTAATAAACCCAACAACATGTAACTTAAGGAACTTGGAAAGATTAAGTAACAAGGAAATCACACTTAATCACCATAATCTAACAAGGATTCCAAAATTAAGCAATTAAACACAAGAGATTAAGAACAATACTAATAATTAAGGAAAGATTAAGGAGTCTTACAACCAAAGATTACACCTTTGAGTCGAATTAAGAAGAGGAGATTAGTTCTCCATAATGGATCTAAACCCAATTAAAAGATGAATAATCTCCAAATTACAACTTTGATTTTTCAATAATGCAAAAGATGGTATGAGAGAGGTGTGAAAACCTAATGTAATCACCTATTTATAGCCTAAACCTAATTGGGAGTAATGGGCCTCGAATAACAAAGCTAATGCAGCTTGGCGAAAACAGGGCAGCAAGAAAATAGCACCGTGCGAGTTTTGGGACTGAGAAAACCGCATTGTGTGGTTTTTGGCCTGGACATCACTTTTTCGAAAGGTCATATCTCCCTCGTTACTTGGCCAAATGAGACGTGTGACCTATCGTTGGAAAGCTAAAAACATAAGATTTCACCTCCATTTGGCCTTGCATCGATATGAGCTTTAGAACTCAAGATATACCCATTTTAAGTCGATCCTTATGCAAACAACACTTCAAATCTTCAATTGCTCCATCCTTTCACTTCTTCATGTCTTAGCTAGTCTTCCTTCTTGCTTGTAGATGTTTTGTACCATGGTAGACTTCAAGACATGCCTTTACTTCCGATCATTGCTCAAAACTCCATTACTAACCCGGCATTAAAAATATGGTAAATGTGACGTAAATCATGTGAAACCACATCCCAATGCCGCTTTATTATGCATAAAATAAGCTAAATAGATAGTAGATATACGAGCCTATCAGTTCCCACTATTCTACTTTTCACATATAGAAACTTATTCGTTCGATAAATTGGAATAGACACTTAATCCAGTATTGTGAAGGTTATATAATGAACGCAACTTCACTTATAGCTAGATGTTAGACTTGTCTAATTGATTGGGAAATCAAGTTCAAAATCGGGTTTAAATACTCTTCGAGATCTCGAGTTATATACGGGTCCAGTGCATATATTTTTTTCTCACGACTTTTTATTGCACTTTTAATTATCAAAAAAATATTTTTATTTCGATATTTTTCATCAAATTAATTAACTAGTTAGATTTTTTTAAAATTGTACAACCACAAAAAAATATTAGCACTTGTTTTTCCTCACATCCTTCTCAATTCATTGATGTGATGAGTCGACATCAAGGTGCCAAACGATTCCGTTAATAGTCATTTTTTCATTATTGAAGAAACATGTTGAGTGTTGACGACTCATCTCCTCGTAACTTTAGCTTTTTTCATAGTTAGAGATGCTTTTATGGAGTATATAATTATTTCTATCATCGTCTTATCTTTCTTTTCCAACTTATATTCCATTCAAAACACTCCATGATACATGCGTAATTGCCTATAACATGGCAGTAAACTAACTAAATTGAACTATATACACGGACCAGTTGACCACGATTCCATGAGACAATCCGCCTTTCATTTCATAACCGGAGTGCATGATACTTTCTCAGTTTAATTTTACGAAGGAGTGTCCGTTCTTGATTTAATAAAAGTCAATAAATAAATCACAAAAGTTGTATCATCATATAGGAAATGTAAATTTACATGAAATGACAACTCATAAGAAATAAATAAACTCACACCACCTAATTCATCACAAATATTATCCTATAACCAGCTGTATAATAGCATTGTACAACCGTCTCAAAGTTGTTGAGCTCTTACACAAAGTTGTTGAGCTCTTACACAAGTTATTGAGCTATTTTTCGAAGTTATTGAGTTTAATAATTATTCTGTTAAACTCAATAATTTTGTACCATAGCTCGATAATTTTGTTAATAAAGCTCCACAACTTTGTAACAAAGCTCAACTACATTGAATAAGTTGTATATACAACTCTGAACACGCTCTTCAAACTCAATATCTACCACATTCTCTAATGGATGAGCAACGCTGGCCAAAGGAAAACACCCATACTTGCTTGTCTTGATTGATGGAATTTCGGAGAAATACCAGCAACAAGACCCAAAAAAGGGTCTCGGAGATTCATCTCATTGGCTGTGAAAATCTTCCTCAAAAAACCAACGCGCCTCCACAAACTCATTTTTACTTGTCTTAAACGATACGGCTTCAGAGAAATACCTGCAACAAGACCCAAGATAGCGTCTCGGAGATTCATCTCCTTGGCTGTGATACACCTCATCTGGAAACCAACGAGCCCCTTGACCCAACGAAAGAGAACAAAGTGCACTTACGCCCCAAGGACGTAGAAAGGAAAGGCGGAAAGCAGACCACAAAAATCTGTCTCCAAAGGAGAGCAAACTTCTACACTTTGGAACACAACCCCCGTTGACCAGAACCTCGTAGCGAAGAAGATCGAGTAAAAAGGTAGATAACAAAGGGGGAAACATCCCCCTTACCAAAACGATCTCAGGAGACCGCATCAAGCTAGTCTCAACACATACGCGATGCAATGTACCAGTCGGCCTAATTAACTCGTGGATAAGGGGACAGGAGACCCCAAACCACAAGGAGATTATTATTTGAAATAACAAAAAACACGAAAAAACGGAAATAAACATTAGTTATAGACGGATCCACCGCATCCGACCCAACCAACTCCACTTCCAGCAAACCGACTTCAACCTACCAAAACACCTCCACAACCAGAAGAAAAGCCGACACCTCACTCCAGCCAACAAACAAAACGGACCCCATAAACCAACCACGAACGACACGACCGACCCAACAAACACCTAAACTCGACACAGACACTGAGACAACAAAATCCAACTGAACCCCCCCCCCCGGACCATCGGCTAAATGCAACAAAACCAAACAACACAACTACCCAAACCGACACCAGCAGGAAAAGGAAGAGGGAACGATCGGTGGGGGAAGGGGCGAGGGGTAGGGGAAACACCAAATCGTCCCAAAACCACAACCAAAAACAAAACAACGACACCAAGGATGAGCTAAGCTCATCGACAAGACAGGCGACACTTAGGAGACAGGGACATATCGGGACGGGGAAAGGGCGAGGGAGAGGAGAAACACCCCCAGAGGGGCTAGCAAGTCCTTCGATGATAGGACATGAGAACGGAGGAACGAAACGACCTCAGCGAACGACACAAAAACACCACAAAAGGTAGCCGGACGATCGAGACGGAGCCAAGATCCGTTACCAAGAAGAGGAGTGAGAAAACCGAAGATCACAAGAGGCATAAACCATCGCCGGAGATAGGTTAAAGGGTGAACCCATTTCCGACGATAGGGTAGGGGAAGAAGGAGAGGAAGTGTGTGGAAGGGAAAGGCGGCGGCGCAAGGAACTGATCAGGGTTTTTAGTTTTTTTAGAGGGAGGGGAAGCTAGAGAGAAAAAGTTTTTAATTGTTTAATAAAAATTTTTATATACAACTAGTTGTATAATACATTAACTGCCTAATTTATTGGATTTTCAAAATTTGTTTGGCTGACAATACAGAAACTTTATTTCATGGGACTTCAAAGGTATCTTAGGGTAGTAGTTAAACAATTTGTTAGTATATTTATAGGGTGAATGGTGATAATCTCGAGATACTTACATGGCAGCTCTCACGTGAACCTATTCTCATCTGACGTCATGGCGTCGAGGTAATGTCGCCAAGCTGGCAACTTTTCTCCCTGGGTCCTCGTCTTGGCTTGGTCTGGGATTAGGGCCAACCATATGGTCGGGGTGTGCTGGCCCGATACTCATATGACCTCTCCTGGTGTAGTCAGGGCGGTCTATCTGAGCATAGACATTTGGATCCAAGTTTAGGGCCGTCGTATTATGGGTCGATACCTTGTGTATGTTTCACTAAGAGATTGGGCCGTAAATTCGAGCCTTATTATCAAGTTTAGTTCAGTTCAGGTAGTGTCAATTATTGTCCAATGGGAAAAAGAAAAAGGTGAAATGGGTGAGAATAAATGAGTAAAAACATAAGCATTAAACGTGATGGTCACTACATAAATGGCGATGCTGATAAGATAGCTCATTTTGGACATATCAAAGTTAGAAAACAACATAATAGACTGGTTGGATGTTACTTTTTACTTTTAGGCTAATATGAGATCAGACACAACGATACTCATTAGTGATTGATGTTCTTTGAGAAACAAAAATACTTCGACGTATATTCCCTTGGTAGCGCATGCGGCATGCCAATGATGTACACATTCCATGGTTCTCCTTTTATCCTATTCTCTCTCCCTGCTTAATTTTCTGAACATTATAATTACAACTTATGAAGTATATATGAACCTTATCCTAAAAAATATTTAACTTAATTAACGATATGATTAATTTGTTAACGTAATGGTGATTCAGGTTCCGCCATGCCAATCAAAATTCTTACTTGTTTTTTTATCCTTAATTTACTTGATTTTAGGAGATTTTGAGAGAAAAAAGAGTAGAGAGAGAAAGTTACTTTATTTGGTCAAGGGCAATATAGTCTTTTGGAAGGAAAACATCGCCGATAGTGACTAAAACGTTGTCGATATAAACTAACCCCCTTTTACATAAAACCTTTTTTTTTAAGTATTGCTCTTTCACATACCAAATTACACTTTTACCCCTTCCATTTTCAATTTTCTTTCATCCCTCGTCTCTCATACTTCATATTACCCATCATCGCCACCACCTCCATTTCCCTATCGGACCACCAGCAACCCCTATCACTAGCGATCCCATCCACCAGAGATACCACCCGTTTTCCCCAACCGACAATAATTTCAGCCGCGACTCCACCAACAAACAACCCTAGTCAATCTTGATAATTTAGTAATTCTCGCACGGCCGCACCCCACCGTCTTTCCTATTCTCCCAGGCATGTTAAATTTAATTAATTGAACAAAATGACAAGACAACTTTATTGAAATATCAAATTGACAATGAATATGGACATTCTATTGGTAATAATTTTCATATAGTTGAAGAAATGCGGCACTGCAATTTTGCGTCAAACAAAGCAATCAACTTGCGCAATATAATTTTTTCTAATATAAAGCAAATTAATGTAGTTTTTTTGACAAATCAAAGTAATAATTTGTCCAATAAGATCCATAATTGAAGAACTTGAGTGGAATTTAATTAGATTTTAGAAGAGAGGGAAAAGATAAACTAAGTTTTTTTTAGTTGAGGGAAGGGTAGTGTTTGGAAACATTATGAGAACATGTATGTGAAAGAGTAACACCGTTTTTTTTTTTTTGTACGCACATAAAACATTAGTAGTTTTATAAATTTGTGTATCAAAAGCTTAAGTCACTCCATCGAATCCGGCCGACTCCTTCTCACACATATTTTCAGTTCATTTCGAACTGGACCAATACAATCATGTATCACATTTTCACCTCGTTTCGGTCTTCAATTCACCAATTCAATCTAACCTATTTAAACCCATGAAAATCTGTTTCGCCTGTTTTCTCAAAATCAAGACACAAAAAATCTTAACATGCAACCCGCTCAATTCAAACCCAAAATTATTCATTTATTTTACCGAAAATTCACGTGATACCCCTAAACTTTGCCACGCTTTACATGACCCAGTATTTTAAGTTTATGCACATAATAGCCTTTATGTTTGATTTTCATGCACAACATACCTTTTTTGTCACTATAAAAAATTCGAATCGAGCATAACTCCTAGATTGGAATTCAGAATCAACCACTTTTTGTTATACAATGATTATCTCGTCATAATTTACGATTTAGGAAAAAAAATTGTCAATTGACAATTTCTAGCATTTTTTTTACGAAAATATCAAATCAATCATAACTTTGATCTTAATATCCGAATGACTATTTTCATTTTATCAAATTATAGTTCTCGAAGAGTTAATATAATTTTTTTAAAAAAAATTACGCAATTTTAAATTCCGAATTATGATTTATGCTCAAAAAAGCATGTCGGGGTTAAAAATACAACTTCAAGGGTATCATTTGCAAAACCCTTAAAAGTTAGATACCACTTATAAAATGACAAAATTTAGGATATCGTGGATTTTTCGTTTATTTTAAGGTTGAAATCCGATTCGACCTTCACTAGCGGGCCGAGGGGACACAGATAAATGAAAACCCCAATCATATATCATATCCTATTTATTAAACGAACAACCACAGAGCTGATATGTCAGCCTGTGGTTGAAAGTGCTATTTTTTATTTAGGGTAAATTGATAACTTATACCTCCTATAATCCACTTTTTCAAATTTTATACCTAGAATAATTTTTTTTTTAAAACTTATACCAAATATCTCTATTTCTTTTATACTTCATACCAAATTTATGAAATTGACATATTACCCTTACTATTAACTTATCACCACCCCTTTTCCAAACCCCTAATCCAGCACCCTGTATCCCCACCATTCCACTAAAACGTCATCCACCAAAAACCACCTCTTCCCCCGTCGATGCCACCGTTACAGCACACCAAAGCCTTAGCCCGCGCTGCATCGCCACCAAATTGCCATCCCCATGTGGACAATGGGGCCACGGGGGCGCTTGGGAAACAAGTGTTTGCATTTGTGGAGTCGCCACCAATTTTTATGGGAAATTGAAACCGTTCGAATACCTCGTGCCATGTCAAGACACAAAGTAGAGACATGAACACCGAGAACTCGTTACCCTTAGCATTCTATGTCTAGAATGACTCTCGTGGATGCCAATGAACACGGATGTTCACAGAGATCTGGAGTAAGGGGTGAGGGTATGTATTAGGAAGCTCTTTTGATCGAACACCTAATCCCGCCCGCCTCGATAGCGGCCTCTACTAATGATTAGGGAAGTTATTCATACTCGATATATCGTCGAGTATATGCATGCAATGCAACATCCAAGTTTTGATCCTAGCATGTGAAGATTAGACTAAGTCGGTGAACAATTAATTAGCAAACAATTTAGTCAAAGTTGGGATTTAGATTCAATTACATGTGAAGGCATACAAATGATACAAAATACAACGATAAATACAATAAAGGAAAATTACAATAATAAAAAAATACCATAATTACAATGGGTTTAGCGATTTATGCCGAAAATACCTTTAAAACGGATAATTTGGGAAAAAGAAAGAATAAAGGAATTAACGAACAGAAATTAGGGTGATAATACGGATAATAGTTAATTATACGTAAGCTAATAAACTAGGTCAAGGCAAAACGGAAGTTCAGAGACAGAAATCAACCTGGAACAGGCGCAACAGGACTGCGCTCTTTGGAAGAGGCGCAGCAGTTGCTGCGTCTGTTCCAAGGGTGAGTTCTGGCTGTGAAGCCGGAACTGCAAATCGTTAACATTAATTGGTGATTTTAAGGATTGATTAATATATTTACTCGGATGGAAGTGATTTAATTCATTAATTACATATGAACGAGTCATAAAAGCAATAAAACATGGACGAGACGAATGCAAACGAATTATTTACATGGATGAACGATTGATTAGCGACATTGGTGAATTAAATAGGTTAGACATGACGAATTGATGACAAATTAACAACGAATATGCGATGAATATGACAATAGACAGATGGAAAATATATCAAAGATCGAATTCCAGAAACTCAATATGAACGAATTGAATCTCTACAACCCGGATTGAGTTTAATGACGAAAACCCGCAAATATGAGATTATAAGGGATTTAAGTCGGATTTAATGACGAATTATATACGTTAATGAATGATAAATAATATACATGTGAGATGATTATGCTATTGTACCAAAGAATTAAAGAAAATAAACGAAAACGAATAAAGAAGACGAATTACAGAGGACGAAGGAAGAAAAAGGAAGCGAATCACAACCTCACGAAGAGGCGCAGCAGGTATTGCGCTCCTTCGAAGAGGCGCAGCAGTTGCTGCGTCCTTTCTCGACGGTTTGTCTTCTGGTAATCCGTAAAAAGGGTTTAAAACGAGGTTTTATAAATCGGTTTTAAGAGATGTTTTCGACATAAACCTTACATTAGTGATACAAAACGTAAATAACAATAAATAAAGAAGGATTTACACCCTCAGACTTACATGTTTGACGAAACGAGATGAACTAAGTTTACGATTAGTGATGCTCGACTCGAATGTAACGAAAGTGCCCTCGTAAGAGGAAACGATTAGATTAATTAAGTTAATTAGTTGTGGAGTTGGTCAAATTGGTCGGTCATGCAAACGAGGCCGGTACTCAGAAAGATCCGAGCTTACGTGGTCGAATGTTCAAGCACATAGACGCCAAAAAGTAAGAACGTGGTCTAGAATGCAAAGGGAGAAGAGAAGGGCGGACACTCGCGTGAGAAATATGAGGAGCGAAGGCTCCTATTTATACTAATCACGTGAAGGAATAGGGTTTTCGGAGAGACTTTGGAAGTGAATCTCGGAAAGATATGAAAAAGATACGAAAAATACGCAGAAAAGGACCTGGGAAGAGGCGCAACAATCACTGCGTCTCTTGGAAGAGGTGCAGACTCCGCCGCCTGTTCCCAGTGTTTTCCTCTGCGGAAGAAAGATTTCCGTGTTTAAGTTATGGAATGACGGGATAATTTGGTTTTCCTTAATATTTTGTATGAATATTACGGGAAATTGTTTACCAAAGATTAAAAGATTGTGAAATATTTATAAAATATGGAATAGAAATATCCGGAACATTCCAGAACATTCTGACTCGGGATTTAACGGTTATCAGAAAATGAAGACGGATTTAGGCCCGGACTCCAAATGTACTCTAATTACGGTCAAAACGACCGTATCGGCGCGTAGATGACAACTAAGAGGTAGACATCAGTGTTTGAGCAATCACTTGACGATAAACTTACGAACTGTCACAAATCATTCCGCGTACCAAACATGCGGCCCAATCATCACCGGGTGGTTTGCGGGAGGTGCAGAAATGAGGTATCTACACCCCAACCCATCGCCCCACCACAAAACCTACCTCACAACATTCGCCGCCGAACCCGATCCTCTCACGTCATCAGCACTAACCTTGCATACTACCACCACTCGTTGACTTCTACTCTACCATCAACAATAATTGACACTGCCACCCTTAATTCGCCTCCACCACAATCAAATTCCCATAATTTCATTAAAGCTCTCACATATCCTTCTCCCCACTCCGAAAAACACAATTTTTGTTCCCTAATTCAACTCCACCACAATCAAATTCTCATTCAAAGACAATTACAATTCGTTTTATAAATTTGGTAACCATTGCAAGTTTAATAACCCCCTCTTCGTAAATTTCTTCAGGTTATGTTTTTTTTAATTATTTAATGGGTTTTATAAGGTCTGCTGTAGGGTGAGGTGGTCGATGGCGGTTGTGCTTGATGGTGGCGGTGATTATGAGTGGTGGTAACAGGTCGTGGTTTTAGGAGTGGTAGAGATGTGATAAGAGGGATGAAAATGGAGGTGTTTGATGTTAATGGTGTTGAAAGGTGGGATAGGATGGTGGTGTGCGCCTGTGCGGTGATGGAGGTGGTACCAATGGTGGTGGTGTTGGAGGGGGGAGATTGTTCATGGGGGAGTTGGGCTAATCTGGGAAAGGGGACTACTTTTTTTTTTTTTTCCGAGGGGACTAATTTGGTTGGGAATGGGTGGTGAATGGTGATGGGTTAATAGTAAGGGTAGAATAGTCAATCCTAAAATTTGGTATGAAGTATAAAAGAAATAGAGATATTTGGTATAAGTTTTGAAAAAAAATTATTCTAGGTATAAAATTTGAAAAAGTGGATTATATGAGGTATAAGTTATCAATTTACCCTTTTATTTATTTAATAAAGACCCCACCCACGTTTAGCAGTCCTATTTATTTAGAAGAATCATTTGTCATTGACTTCATTAAAAAAGAGTTCCCTTGACATTGATTAATGTTTTTACAACTAATACTTCGCATTTATCATGACTTCATTAAAAAAAACTACTGCTAGAGAAAATACAATTAAATTATAATCAGAATACTATTAATGATAATAACAATAATTATAAACATCACAAATTCGAACCATATCAATAGCATAAATAATTTTTGAATTAAGGTTCAAGAGAATTAAATATGTTAAATTTGCATCAAGTGAAAAACCAAAAAAAATTATTAAAGATTGGACAAATTATTAGAATTAAGAATGGCAAAATAAACTAATTTCCTAGAAAAAATAAAAATGATTCAAAAGAAGTGTTAACGGAAAATATGAATTAGAAATGTGGGAATATCGTTTTTAATAGACAGAAATTGTTTGCAAAAAGATCCAAACATATTTTTTTTTGAAATCTTTATAATCTACCATTCATGCACGAAGATCTATTGTCAAAACATAATGCATGAAGATCAAATGTTTCAATGCACGAAGTGTTAGATTTTCATAATTAATTCAGTAAATATTATAAACCATAATATTAATTTCCGTTTTATGAAAATCCTATTTTATGGCCCATTTAATCTGGCAGTCAAAACCATGACAAAAACTGCCCTATTTTGTCTCCCTTACTTCAGTTGACCACCACCCCACTCTCCATGTTTATGCAACTGATTTTTGATGGAAAAATCAGTATAAATACATCATAATTTCTGATTGACAAGGTCACTGAATTCACTCTCAATAAAAAGAAATACACCATCTATATAGTGAGTGCGAGAGTTCGGCACCGAAATCAGAAAAGCATACGGGAAGACAAGTTTACGGGAACGGGTTTTATTAAATCGGATTATTGGGTAAAGCTGTTCAGGAATACCGATAAGCAATGGCTGGAGGTTTAATTCTCGATCTTTATTTATCGCTTCCGCAATTTATTTATTCGTATATTCATTTAGTAATTAGAATATACATGATTAAGAATTGAATTTAACTTACATTTGGTATCAGAGCGAGTATATCGCCTCTGTCTTGCTTGTTGTATTTCCGTCTTCAGTTTCCGTTTTTGATATGTGAATCTGGTAATCTCGTTTTTCTGTCGGATTCTGGGATTTGTTTGGCTTGATTAATAATTTGGTTCCGTTTTGGAATTTAAAATCTGGAAGATTTAAATGTTGTGGAATTTTTCTGGGTTTTTGGTGTGTTTGACGGAAGGTTGAAGATGACTTAACATCTTAATTTTTTTTTTTTTTTCGGAGGAGTGCATATGGTCTACTGTACTATGTTTTTGGTTGCTTTAAAAATAGTATAGTAGTAATTGTGTGGTTGTGCTTTGATTTGCTGTACCCCACTAGCATTGTTTTGCTTTTGAAAGTTGTACCTTTCGGCATATTTGCACATGAATAAGTAAAGTATTGATAGCTTGTCTTTATTTTGTTTGTTGTACATAGAGTGTTGTTATGTGGTGTACATTTACAACATATGGTACAACATTGACATACTTAATACAGTTAGTTCATCACCTTGCCTTATAAAATACAGTAGTTTGGTTTTCTACACTATGTGTGTGTTTACTTTTAGTGCCTACAAAATTCAATTGTTATAAGGTTTCTGTGTTGGTATGTATTACAGTGTATCCCTTATATACATTAAGTTCAGTATATATTTTATTATGGTCATATATTTTTATTTTTCTATATACATAAAGTTAAGTGTATAGACTAAATTTTAATGTCAAGTGATTTTAAATTTATTAGTTGGGGAGTAGCCACAGCATCTCTAACTGATTAAATTTTATTCGAAATCACATGTGGAAACTAGACATTTTATTGTAATTAATTATACGTAATGTAATGAGACTTACCCACAGGAATCTTATTATATTTGTGTGATTAATTAGGATGTTATATTAAATTATGTTTCTTAATATACCCACAGGAGTTGAGAAATGAATATAATTTGATAGTTTCATCATAAAGTTTATTTTTTATGCATCTAATTTGAGTAGACCTTAGCCCACAGGCAAGTTTATGTCACTAGATTCATATGAGCATAATTTACATTGGTAAGTTGTGATAAAGTTAAGTCTCAATTTTTGTTACTAAGCATGTATATTTAAAATTTGCAGCAAGTTTACCTGGAAGTTCCTATGATATCAAAATAGACGTTCCTGAATTAACTGGTGATAATTTTAAGGTGTGGAAGGAAAGAGTTCTATTGCATTTAGGATTCACGCGTTTCGATTATGCTATACAGCATGATGAACCGGCTAAGATAAAGGAAACTAGCACACCAGATGAAGTAGATCATCGTGAAAAGTGGGAGAAATCAAACTATATTTGCACGATGTTCATAAAGACAAAATTGTGTGCTAGTATCCGAGGTTCCGTCGAGCAAAGATACTAAAGTTCGAGACCTTCCGAAAGCAATAGATGAACAACAAACTTCGATAAGGCTTTGGCGAGCACCTTAATAATGAAGTTTACTTCTTTGAAGCTCAATGCCACTAATGGAGTGCGTGATTTCATCATGCGCATGAGGGATATTGCAGCCCAACTTAAGGTATTGGAAGTTACTATGTCTGACTCTTTCCTGGTACATTTCATTTTGTGTTCTCTCCCAAAGACAATATGCTCCCTTTAAGATCTCTTACAATACACATAAGGATAAATGGTCTCTTAATGAATTAATGACCATGTGTGTTCAAGAGGAGGGGAGGTTGTTGTTGGAGGAGGGCGAAAAGGTGAACCTAACCACTAGTACTAATAAAGAATCATCTAGTACTAAGAAGGGTCACCATAAGGATAAGGGAAAGGGTAAGATGTCTGTTGAGCCGACCATTAAGAAGGAGTCTTCATGTTTCTTCTGTAAAAAGAAGGGACATATGAAGAAAGACTGCATAAAGTTCAAGGCTTGGCTTAAAAAGAAAGGTAATTTTCATGCGTTTGTTTGTTATGAATCTAATATGGTTAATGTTATTCATAATACTTGGTGGATTGACTCTGGTACTACAATCCATGTTTCGAATACCTTGCAGGGTATGACAAACCTGCGGAAACCACTGGCAAGTGAAAGCTCTATCTATTCAGGAAACCAGATAGGCTCGAACGTGGAGGTCGTAGGGACATGCAGTTTAGTTTTGAGTAGTGGTTTTGTTTTGGTTTTAGAAAAGACATTTTATGTTCCGAATTTTGCTCGGAATTTAATTTCAATTTCAAGGCTTGTACCGTTTGGATTTACCTTTAATTTTTCGAATTCTGGTTTCAGTATTTGCAGAAATTCTAAAGTTATTGGTCATGGTACTTTGTCTGATAATTTATATCGTCTTTATTTACAAAATGATACCACTCAAAACACTATGCATGTTAATACTGGTTTAAAAAGAAGTATTATGAATGAGGAGTCCTCTATGTTATGGCACCGGAGATTGGGACACATCTCCATTGAGAGGGTTAAGAGATTGGTAAAGGAAGGGGTACTTGGTACTTTAGACTTTACCGATTTTGATACTTGTGTTAGTTGCATTAAGGGGAAGCAAACTAACAAATCTAAGAAAGGTGCTAAGAGGAGTTCTGACCTATTAGAAATCATACACACGGATATTTGTTGTCCGGACATGAACGCTAATGATCCGAAATACTTTATTACCTTTATTGACGATTATTCACGATATATGTACATCTACTTACTTCGTTCCAAAGACGAAGCTTTTGATGCCTTTAAATTGTTTAAGGTCAAGTAGAGAAACAATGTGGTAAGCACATTAAAATTGTGAGATCCGATAGAGGTGGTGAGTACTATGGTAGATATACTGAGGATGGACAAGCACCTGGTCCTTTTGCTAAATTCCTTCAAGAGCATGGGATTGTTGCCCAATACACTATGCCCGGTTCTCCGGATCGAATGGTGTAGCGAAAACAAGGAATCGGACATTAATTGAAATGGTGCGTAGTATGAGAAGTAATATTAAACTTCCTTCATTTTTGTGGGTTGATGCACTAAAGACGGCTGCGTATATATTAAATCGGGTTCCTTCCAAGGCCGTCTCAAAGACGCCTTTTGAGTTATTCAAAGGTTGGAAACCGAGTTTGCAACATATACGCGTTTGGGGATGTCCGTCTGAGGTGAGAATTTACAACCCACAAGAAAAGAAACTAGACCCAAGGACTATTAGTGGGCATTTCATTGGATATGCCGAAAAGTCCAAAGGCTATAGGTTCTATTGTCCGTCTCATAGTACCAGGATTGTGGAATCTAGAAATGCAAAATTTCTAGAGAATGACTTAATCAAAGGGGAGTACTATAGAAGTTGAACCTAAAAAGGATCAACATGAAGCTTCACCTCTATTTTAAGTGACAGTTGGTTATTGTTCACGGTCCCAAGATCGACCGCAAGTTCAACAACCAAATACAGAAATTCCACAAAATGTCGATCAAAATAGGGTGGATCATAATGAGGAAGAAGTTCACCGTGAGGTTGAACAAATTCCATTAAGAAGATCTATTCGAGAAAGGAGATCGGCTATTCCTGACGACTATGAAGTATATTTACAAGAATCGGATTGCAATGTTGGAGCTGATAATGATCCTATGTCATTTTCACAAGCCATAAGTTCTACAGATTCAAACTTATGGATGGATGCTATGAAAGATGAGATGAACTCTATGGCTTCTAATCGAGTTTGGGATCTCGTCGAGTTGCCTGATGGTGTAAAAACCATCGGATGTAAGTGGGTCTTTAAGACTAAAAGAGACTCACTTGGCAACATCGAGAGACATAAAGCAAGGCTCGTTGCTAAAGGGTTCACTCAAAAGGAAGGAATCGACTACACGGAGACATTTTCCCCTGTATCAAAGAAAGATTCTCTTCGAGTGGTCATGGCATTAGTAGCTCATTTTGACTTCGAGCTACATCAGATGGATGTGAAAACGGCATTTCTTAATGGCAATTTAGAGGAAGAGGTTTACATGAAACAACCTGAAGGATTCTCCTCTAAAGATGGTGAGCATTTGGTTTGTAAGCTAAATAAATCCATATACGGTTTGAAACAAGCCTCTCGCCAATGGTATAAGAAGTTCCATGAAGTAATTTCTTCATTCGGTTTTGAAGAAAATATCATGGACCAATGTATATACCTTAAGGTCAGTGGGAGTAAGATTTGTTTCCTTGTGTTATACGTGGATGACATTTTGCTAGCAACCAATGATAAGGGGTTACTATATGAGGTGAAACAATTTCTTTCAAATAACTTTGATATGAAAGATATGGGCGAGGCATCTTATGTCATTGGCATTAAGATCCATAGAGATAGATCCCGAGGCATTTTAGGCTTGTCTCAGGAGGCCTATATCAATAAAGTACTTGAAAGGTTCAGAATGAAAGATTGTTCACCAACTGTAGCACCTATTGTGAAAGGTGACCGATTCAGTTTAGACCAGTGTCCCAGGAACGATTTAGAAAGGGAACAAATGAAAAATGTTCCATATGCTTCAGCTGTTGGTAGCATTATGTATGCTCAAGTCCGTACTGACCGACATTGCATATCTTTGTTGGAGTATTAGGCGGATATCGAGTAACCTGCACCGATCACCACTGGAAGGCTGCAAAGAAAGTGTTGAGGTACCTTCAGGGTACTAAAGATTACATGCTTATGTATAGACGGACTGATAGTCTTGAAGTGGTGGGGTACTCCGACTCAGACTTTGCTGGCTGCATTGATTCACGAAAATCCACATCAGGATATGTGTTTATGCTAGCTGACGGAGCTGTATCCTGGAGGATTACTAAGCAGACATTGACAGCCACTTCTACTATGGAGGCCGAGTTCGTTTCTTGTTTTGAGGCTACCTCACATGGTGTATGGCTGAAAGGTTTCATATCTGGGCTAAGAGTCGTTGACTCTATTAGTCGGCCAATTCGAATGTATTGTGATAATTCAGCTGCGGTATTTATGGCTAAGAATAATAGAAGTGGAAGTCGAAGTAAACACATCGACATTAAGTATTTGGCCATAAAAGAGCGTGTTCAGGAAAAGAAAGTGATCATAGAACACATTAGCACTGAATTAATGATTGCTGATCCCTTGACTAAAGGCATGCCACCTAAAGGGTTCAAGGGTCATGTAGTGAATATGGGACTTGGTTCCATAATGTGATACATTTATTTATTGTATTGAAATTTTTCTTTTAGTTGGATATTTTCTCATTTCAGATTATATGTACGTACATACTTTGGTTATTTATTTTTATTGAGAAATATCATTATGTTTTGACCTGGAGTAAACATATGGTTTATTCATTAAGTTAAGTGTGAGTGGTGAGAGACTAAGTGTATCGTAATACATGGAAGATTAATTCTCGCTCTAGAGAATTCGTCGCTATGATTCGTACATGAAGTTTCTATTGCTTAAATGGGCCAAGTGGGAGAATGTTAGATTTTCATAATTAATTCAGTAAATATTATAAACCATAATATTAATTTCAGTTTTATGAAAATCCTATTTTATGGCCCATTTAATCTGGCAGTCAAAACCATGACAAAAACGCCTTTTATTTTGTCTCCCTTACTTCATTGACCACCACCCCACTCTCCATGTTTATGCAACTCGATTTTTGATGGAAAAATCAAGATAAATACATCATAATTTCTGATTGACAAGGTCACTGAATTCACTCTCAATAAAAAGAAATACACCATCTATATAGTGAGTGCGAGAGTTCGACCGAAATCGAAAAAGCATACGGAAGACAAGTTTACGGAACGGGTTTTATTAAATCGGATTATTGGGTAAAGCTGTTCAGGAATACCGATAAGCAATGGCTGGAGGTTTAATTCTCGATCTTTATTTATCGCTTCCGCAATTTATTTGTTCGTATATTCATTTAGTAATTAGAATATACATGATTAAGAATTGAATTTAACTTACACGAAGTTCTATTGTCAAAACATAATGCATGAAGATCAAATGTTTTAATTGAAGTATTGATGGTGATCTTGAATAAGGGAGAAAAAGCCTTTAGGATTTTACAAATCTTGAGTGAATGACAGAGAGCCGCGGAAATATGGGACAATGATATGTGGGATTAAACAAGGAATTTATTTGGAGAGAATGGGTAAAGATGTATATTTTATATGGGGTGAGCTGGTGAGGGTTAGGTTTTATGAGCTTAAGTTATTATACAGGTAGAGATGTACGGAGTATTTATATGTGCATTTCAGAACTTATTTAGTTACGTGGGCTATTTTTTCCGGGTAAATTCTTATTTAAGACGGGTATATGTGTCTTAAGAATAAAACGGGTCAAATATGTTTATGTGAGGGTGAATAAAATAAATGTAAAATGCATAGGGAAAAACAAAAGATTTGTCTTAATGCACATATGAGGGTGATATTTAACCCGTTTTAATATTAAGACGAATACCCTTACCCTAAAAAAACTGGCTGATTATTGCAGAGTAGTTATAACTTATACGAGTACTAGAATCTTACACTATATATCTGAAGTAAATGGCCCAACACAAAAATAATACTGTAATTATTATTATTGAGTGATAATGCATAACGAATTGGACCATGTTTGGATTATTGTATACAGACTATAACTCGAGACGCACATTCTCACAAGTCAGAAGCTCATATATGTTAGGGGTGAGCAAAAATTTACAATACGATTTTCTTACAAGTATATGAAGCGGTATTTAATAGTGCGAGTTTTTGAACATTTGATAGTTTTTAATATAAAAAAACCATGTCGAACAAATATCAGCAAAAAAAACATATCAAATACGATTTTTATTTTCTTTGTACTTTTTTTATATAACAAAGTTGAAATAGCAATCCCGTGCAATTTGCACGGGTTTAAAACTAGTATTATATTAAAGCTGTAACCAGCATCCTATTTGATCGCCACGTGTCAACATCTACTCCTACGCCACGTGTCATTTGCTAAAATCCTAAAACTATAAAAATTAAAAAAAAATATTAATATAGGCAATCACGTACAAATTCCTAACACTATTAAATAGCTTTCCTAATACATGTTAGGGAATCACAGTAACAATAATTTCAAATGTGCATTGAATATTCTAATCAGAGTAACAAGCACAATCCGGGATATTATCATTTTATACTCCTTGATATCCGGGATATATTTGACTACCCGGAATCTTATCATTTTATACAAATATATTATTGCTATTCAATTATACAAAATAACTAATCAAGTCCTTAATTAACATCCTTTATTTAAGTTAAGAATATTAAAGGCTATGATTATGATAATCAATTAATCCGTACGTTTCCAATATGATCAATTTTCGCTTCCTCCCATATTTACGTTATGACTTTCCATTTCAATATTACATCATATTGTAGAGAATTGATTTACATCAATTCTCAATTTTTTGATTTTTGGGTAATTTAGTTTACTAATTAGTTGAAAGATATTAAAATATTCAAAGAAAATTTTACACATTTTTTTCCTGAACTAAGTAAAAAAAAACGTTTCCATATAAGTTGAATATGAACATATCTGTATGAGTAGAGAAACAAAGGTAACAGTAACATTTTATATATGTTGAATTAGAGAAAAATGATTTCTTTTGATTCCCATTTGTTTAAAGAAACGAAGTGAGAATAATGACTTTCTTGTGTACATATTAAGGTGGTGTCAAATTATATCAATATTTAAAATGGTACTTTCTCCGTTTTCATATGATGTACCCATTTGTTGAATACGGAGTATATGGGTGGAGTATTTTAATAAAATGGGTACATCATATGAAAATGGATGAAGTACATAATAAAAATGGTCTACATACTCTACAAGACTACAATAATAAGGTGAATACTTACGTCATTATTTATATAGTTATAAAATATATATACTACGGATTAATAAACAGCAACACGAAGGTCACAATATATTGAATGAAATAGTCTCATAATAAAATCATGATGAGATGAACCCCATATATAGTATCAAATATTTATTTCATAATAGTTCGGTATTTATAATAGTATGACACCGAGTAGTGAGAAAATAATTTCAAGGTCAAAATATCAGTGCACAAAAACTTAGAAGAGACGATCTCTTACTAAGTTATTAATGAGAGACAACTTTTCCCTACCATTTCGTTTGTTTTTTGTGACCTTTTTATTGTTGATGGTAAGCAGAAATGACACCCTTTTCACATACCTATCTGGCTATTTGCATAATAAGCATACCTATTTTACCTTTATTCGCGATTCGTACTTGGTTTTTTAACTCCTATATTACAATTTTTACTACAATTGATGGTTTCGTAATAAACTTATTATGAGATCGTCTCCTACGAGACTTGGTCAAGTGAGGCCGGGATGATATCTACTCATGTTAATTGTATTTTTCATCGTTGATGAATTGTTTTAGAGTGCCTCTATTCATTAAAATTTTGGGTTGCTATTTTAAGGGTCTTATGGATTAGGTCATTTGGAATCTTTTTAGGACAAAACCATTAAGGCTGTCTATATCTACAAATATACGAGAAGCAAAAATTTGAATAGGGCTTTTAAAATCTTATATGGTATTGAATACAAATGGTATTTCAGAAATGGTGGGAACACTTGTGTATATTATGTAGTTAGACTTCGTTTGGCATGAAAATAAAAGGATTCAAGTAAATGGTGGGAAACAAATAAAAAAAAAAAGTAAATGGGGGAAAACATGATAGTGGGAAAGGTTATACATCCTCCATTTTTATTGAATTGTTTACATTCATTTTTGTACAAATATCACAAATATTAAGAAAGTGGGCGTCTCTACTTTTCATATGCATACCTACAATAGTAAGTCTCCCTTAAGACGACACTATTCGGGAAAAGCAACAAGTGGTATGAAACTTGACCCATCTTAAGCTTAAGACGAATAATGCTGTCTTAAATGAGAATTGGTGTACTTACAAAACTACCCTCATAGGAGCCTCACACCTTTTGTCACCCACACCAAAAGGTACAAAAGTAGACAAGGGTATGTGGGTCGTTTAATTGATCAAAGAAATCCATATAAGGAAACGTAAACGATCAAATGGAATAGGTGCAGCTTAAAATGAAAAACGTAAACTATTCAATGGAACGGAGTAAGTTGAATTTTTTGGTTGCATGACAAAATGATGAACAATGTTGTGAAACAAGTGTCAAAATAATAAACAAAAGAAAATAAATAAAACTATTGGTATTTGACAACTTGAATAAAGATATGAAGGGGCTCTGTCGATGGTGGGATTAGAGGTCGTGATAGGGGAAGGGTTGCGATAAGTGGGTAAAATGGGGTGGGGTTTCATACAGGTATGGCCAGGGTTAGGTGTAATACCCGTCCTTTTAGGGACCCGTTGACCGACCTTGGGGGCATGTGAGAGCCTTTAGGAGTGCGTGTAAGAGATCCTTTGTGTTTTTTTAGACTTTGGGGATGAGTGGTACTCGATAGAGTAGAGGCTACTCGATCGAGTAGCTTGGTTACTCGATCGAATAGGGGCCACTCGATCGAGTAAGTTGGTTACTCGATCGAGTAGCGTCTTTACAGCGAGGGTTTATAATCGTGTTTTTATAGCATCGCAAATCATTTCCGCCTCCTTCCTTCAGACCTAGATGTCGCCTTTCCTCATTTCCTTCACCATAATTCCTTCCATGGGAGCCTTTGAGGATGCTTGCGCCTTGGGGATAGGTTGCTTGAGTCGAGTAGCGGTCTAGACACCGATATGTTATGCGTAGGTATGTCATCATCGTCATCTTTGTCGATTGTTGTTTCTTGTAGGGTTGTGATAATAGTAATAGGTGTTTGTACTACTTGTATAGGGGTTTTGCTTGCTTGGTTGATGTCATGCGATTGAACAAGGAATCGCTGTGGTTGGCTAAAGGTAGGTTCGCCTACTCAGTTTCTGTTGGTTGTTTAGTGTGTCAGTTGTTGTGTTGATTGTAGTGTCTGTATGATTGGATTGATTGTGGTGTTGGTTGGTGTTGTGTTGTTTCGATTGGCATGTTTGTAATTATTGTATAACTGTCTGTGTTCTTCGGGGAGCGTCCCTGGCTGAGTGGAGTCACTTGCGGGAGTGGCTTCACGCCCTTGATTCGCCCTCTGTGGAACCCGCCACAGGAGGGGATGTGCACATTAATGGTCATGGGTTTATCGCTCGGTATGATGAGCGGGGATTTGGTGTGTACGACTGCGGTCCCCCACCGGGCAGTAGGTCGGTCCAAAGTGGACGATCGGTGACGGTGATTGGCTGGAGTGGTTGTGACTTGCGTGTGTGCTTGGTTGTGTTTGTAGTATATTGGTCGTTGATGTTGTGTCTTGCCTCAGTTACTGACCTTGTGTGGTTGCTTCTTGTTTGCTTCTGGTGTATCTGCCGTGATCCCTTATGGTGAGCAGTCGGTCTTTCAAGTGTTGTCTTGGAAGTTGGCTGGAGTCTTGGCAGGGATGGGTCTTTCACAAGTTACGTCAAAAGATAGTTCACCTAAGGATGTCTAGTTGTATCTTTTGTATCAGTAGTTTGGTTTAATCACTTGTAATAAATTATAAATGTTCTTTTATCGACTTTTGATAATTACTTTCCTCGGACAACCGATATGGTAATGCCTTTATATGATAGGGAAGGTCTCGTTAAGGCTTATTGCTATTTGGGGGTGTTATAACGTTTTATAATGTCTCTGTTACATTTCAAGTACGAGTTTGTAATTGTTTTAATGGTGTTGTTGAGAAAATTGCATATTTAAGTGAAAATGAGTAATTTACGTGTTATAATGAGAAGGTGGTCATAATGAGAAGAAGATGTCATGAGCAGTAGCAGGGTTATCATTGGTAGTTTTACATTATGTGACTATGAATCATACATTGTTGAGTCCGTGATAGAACCGTTTGCTGCGTGTGGTGTGTTCGGTAATTCAAGTAGTGGTTTTCAGAGGCTTGAATATGTGGTGTGGGTTGGACAGTTGATGATGATGACATAGTGGGATAATGCTTTTAGAGAGTTGTGGACCTGTGTCGGGAAAACGGTGATGTCGACCTTGGTTTCTTGTCGTGTGGTTTGGGGGAGGGTGAGTCAAATTTCGGGGACGAAATTCTTTTTAAGGGGGGAAGACTATAATACCCGTCCTTTTAGGGACCCGTTGACCAACGTTGACCGACCTTGGGGGCATGTGAGAGCCTTTAGGAGTGCGTGTAAGAGATCCTTTGTGTTTTGTTAGACTTTGGGGATGAGTGGTACTCGATACAGTAGAGGCTACTCGATCGAGTAGCTTGGTTACTCGATCGAGTAGGGGCCACTCGATCGAGTAAGTTGGTTACTCGATCAAGTAGCGTCTTTACAACGAGGGTTTATAATCGTGTTTTGATAGCATCGCAAATCATTTTCGCCTCCTTCCTTCAGACCTAGATGTCGCCTTTCCTCATTTCCTTCACCATAATTCCTTCCATGGGAGCCTTTGAGGATGCTTGCGCCTTGGGGATAGGTTGCTTGAGTCGGGTAGCGGTCTTGACACCGATATGCTATGCGTAGGTATGTCATCATCGTCATCTTTGTCGATTGTTGTTTCTTGTAGGGTTGTGGTAATAGTAATAGGTGTTTGTACTGTTTGTATAGGGGTCTTGCTTGGTTGATTTCATACGATTGAACAAGGAATTGCTGCGGTTGGCTAAAGGTAGGTTCGCCTACCCAGTTTCTGTTGGTTGTTTAGTGTGTCAGTTGTTGTGTTGATTGTAGTGTCGGTATGATTGGATTGATTGTGGTGTTGGTTGGTGTTGTGTTGTTTCGATTGGCGTGTTTGTAATTATTGTATAACTGTCTGTGTTCTTCGGGGCGCGTCCCTGGCTGAGTGGAGTCACTTGCGGGAGTGGCTTCACGCCCTTGATTCGCCCTCTGTGGAACCCGCCAGAGGAGGGAATGTGCACATTAATGGTCATGGGTTTATCGCTCGGTATGATGAGCGGAGATTTTGTGGGTACGGCTGCGGTCCCCCACTGGTAGGGCTGGTCCAGTGGACAGTCGGTGACGGTGATTGGCTGGAGTGGTTGTGACTTGCGTGTGTGCTTGGTTGTGTTTGTAGTATGTTGGTCGTCGAAGTTGTGTCTTGCCTCAGTTACTGACCTTGTGTGGTTGTTTCTTGTTTGCTTCTGTTGTGTCTGCCGTGATCCCTTATGGTGAGCAGTCGGTCTTTCAGGTGTTGTCTTGGAAGTTGGCTGGAGTCTTGGCAGGGATGGGTCTTTCACAAGTTACGTCAAAAGATAGTTCACCAAAGGATGTCGAGTTGTATCTTTTGTATCAGTAGTTTGGTTTAATCACTTGTAATAAATTATAAATGTTCTTTTATCGACTTTTGATAATTACTTTCCTCGGGCAACCGAGATGTTAATGCCTTTATATGCTAGGGAAGGTCTCGTTAAGGCTCCTTGGTATATGGGGGTGTTACATTAGGGGTCACGTATAGGTAAGGGTCAGGGGATTGTAGTTATGTCGGAGGGACGGTGTGAGGGGGCGTACGAGATGGTGGAGACAAGAGGGGGTAGGGGATGTTCAATCGAGGAGGTGACTAATGAGATATGAATTGGTTGGTTGGTTGGTAGGGAGGTGTTGAGATATAAATTGAGTGGGAGGTTGTGGTCCAGTAGAAAGGAGGGGTTGGGTGCGGTGGTGCGTCTGGTGGTGGGTCTCGAGCACTACTATAAATATATTGCGATATTTAACTATACTAATATGAGTATGCATTAACAAAATAACTTTTTAAAAGTTTATCTAAAATCTACTAATGAATTAATCTTACCAATTCTTATATCCTACATCCATGTGTAGCATACTCCATACTTCCTCCAACTCCCCCAATCCCCACTTATCCTCAACTTCCTCTTTTTTATTTTATTTTTATTTTTATTTTATTTTAAAGCAAAAAATTAACTTCCACTTTTAAGAAAGTTACCACAGTCATATTCAGTTTAAGTGTTACATAATGTTACATTCACGATATAACAATGTTATATATATTCATTTTAACCAAGTGGTGTTAGTCCAGTGGTAGCCGGGTTAAACCTTGAAGCTTGCAGAAATGCAGGAGTTGAGAGGTTCCGGGTTCGACTACCAGCTGGGGCGATGATCACTTGGCCACTGCAGCCCCCGAAGGGGGTGGTTTACATAGTCCATGTGGTGGTGCGGGAATGCATGAAAAAAAAAAGTTTAGTGAATATGACAATGTTGCTTAATGAATGTGTGCTTTATAGTGCGATATTCACAATATGACACTATCATATTCACTTTCAGTTTAGTGAATATGACAGTGTAGTTTGATAAATATGTATTATGTAGTGTGATATTCATCCCATGGTTCTATTATATTTACTTTCACTTTAGTAATATGACATTTATAGTTTAGTGAATATGAATTTTTTTTGTTCAAATATATTGAACAATAATCATGAACGTTTTATTTCATATCAAAACCGCATAATATAAAATAATCTAAAGGAATAAAAATAATTATGTGATATGATATGAATATGTCAATTTCGTGATGTGAATATTTAAGGAAAAATAAAATAAATAACAAAATATATCAAATATGACCTCTATTTGTAGAGAAATAAAAATTATGAATAATGATATGTTTTTTTTATTATTTTCTAATTTATTATATTTAAGATTTATTTAGTATAAGAAAAAATTTAAAAAAGAGAGTATCATGCACCATACACCTGAGTGCATGGTATAATTTACCTAATTTTACGCCTCCACTCAAAAACATGTATACATAAGATCTACTTCGATTAACACCATATATCACCATCCGTGCAGTGCACGGGTACAAAACTAGTCAAATGCAAACCATTTTCACCACCCAAAAATAGAGCACAGTTAAAGTGACTAAATCCCTCACTTAGCCACTTCCCTCTGAACTGCTGAACAAACCAGTTGTTTTTAAGGTAGGGTTTATCGAAACAATGGCGATGTTGAGAAGAATATGCAGTAGAATTCTTTCAGCAGCAGCTAATTCTGAACATCCTGGTGCCGCCGCTGCTGCTTCCGCGGGTTTGCGTAATCCTCTTGAGGAGTTCTTCGAGGCCGATCGCTCTGCTGATGATGATAAGCGCATTGTTTACGGTTCGCTTCTTTTCGCTTTTTTCATTCCTAATACCTAGAGTATGTAGTTATTCCTCCGTTTCATTAATTTCTTTACTCGTTTTATTCTGTCCGAATTCCGAGTGTTATTTTAATCAAAGGTAAACAAATGATTGGGACGGAGGGAAGATTAGGCTACTAGGATTGTAAATTGTAATGATTTTTGTGCGATTTGTAGTGTTGTATTTAATTTGTTGATTGCATTGGTTTTCACTGAGCGTGACTGTGTGAGTCTCCCGGTCCTTTGTTATTTCGACTCTCTCTGTCGCTTAGGTCACGCACCGTGGGTGGGTAGGATACTTCTATCCCGTCTTAGTAACATAGTCGTCGCAGCGATATGAATACTTCGTTGGTTTGCTTGTTTGTTTGTATTACTCATCGTATAGCTCGTTGTTATTTGCTTAGATTGTTTGGAAACGCGGAATTAATTTCATTTTCATGATTTCAATTGTAGAAATTAATATGTTCTAATTCAATTCCAAATCCAATTGGAGTTGGAATTGGAATTGAGTGGGACGGGTCCAGGTTTGTGTAAGGTGAAGTATGTATTTTTTGAGAAAATAAAAATAGTGTGTATAAAATATCAACATTTAGAACTCTTTTTAAGTTAAAAATCCTTTTTAAAAATGAACTACTTGACAAGTGACACAAGTCTAAGATTAGAGACCGGATAGTGATGTATTGAAAGGACTAGGTTCGAATTGTAAAGAATTTGAACCAATTTCAATTCCAATTCTAACCAAACATGCCATAGCGTAATTGACTGCTTGTATATAAAAATTGTGAATATCAACTTCACGGTTTTAACCAAGTACTAATATCCCTTATCCACGAGGCTTTTAGTCTAAAATGAAAAGGCCGCTGCTTAGTTTTGCACCTAAATCTCGGTGGAAATAGCAATAGCAGCAGTAGCAATAGGCTGGATCTTTTGTAAATTCATTTCATTTGTTTTTGCTGGCTGAAGGAAGGATTTAATGAATTTTAGCTTTGTCTGGTTTATAAGTTACATTTGGAGATAGACAGATAGTAAAGGTGTGATCTTCACAACCTTCAATATGAGTACACTATTACTTTTATATGTAGTGTATACGGTATTACCCATTCCCGTTTAGCTTTTATGGCCAACCAATGAGAACTTTGACCATTAATTCTCTCGATATTTTGTACTCAGCAATTAAGAGTGAAACTTTTGTCAAGTTCGATTTATCAAACTATTTATGTTCATATTACCATTTTTAAAAAGTCGCAACTATTTTAGAAAGGAAAATACGTCCTCCATCCCATTTTTATTGTCCTACTTGCCTTTGGGGTGATTAAACAAAAGATGAGAAAATAACAATCTTACCCCTTGACTTATGGAGAATTGGGGATAATTAATTGTGATGGAGATAATAGTAGTTACTTAAGTAAGGGTACATTTGAATGTCCACTCTTTTACTTACGGAGTACTAAATTTTCAAAGGGGACAATTAATTTGGGATATTTTTGAGCGAAAAAGGGACAATAAAAATGAGATGGAGGGAGTACACTTAAAGTCGACATCGTTTGACCACTAATGTCAAATGGTGACACTGTAAAGTGTTTGGACGAATTAACTGTCAACAGATTTCCTTCCCATCCTGTAATGTCGGTTCCCTGTAGCTACGTTGGACTCTATGTGAGGGATCTGATTCTGATTGGTTAGATAGTAGTTCCTCCATGTAAGGGTTATAAAGCAAAACTTTTTAGAAGCAAATAGCTGGTGAGGTGTTGAAGCTGTTGTTTCCATTGCTTGGTGCTAAGGACACATGCCAAATATGACACTATTCTTTCTTTTGACTATTTACGCTTTGTTTGAAATGAAGAATTTGAAGGGAAAGGGAGAGTAGGGAAATGAAGGGCGATGGTTTACTTGTTTCTTAAACAAAATGTAGGTGGAGGGAATCAAATCTCTTCAACAAAGGAAATATTTGAAGGAGAACTCTCCCCCTCCTTTTCCCCACCCCTTCCTCTTCCCATCCCTCCCCCTTTTCTATCTAAACATTTCTTTAAGTCTACTCTAGAGTCACTTGGTTATTGGATTGTAGGTCATCAATGTTTAATGCAAGGAATTGTTTCAAAAAATTTCATCTTACCTACTTTTCTGCTTGTGATAGAAAAGTTGTTTTACATTTGTGTTTCCATTTGTACTCGTGATTTCCTACTGAAGTAAATCATCTGCCGTGCCTAATTTCTGTAGGACGAAGTTGGAAAGCCAGCGAATTGCGACTCAAATCTTGGGATGATCTCAATAAGCTTTGGTATGTACTTTTGAAGGAGAAAAACATGCTGATGTCACAGCGTCAGATGCTCAACGCTCAGAACCTCCGGTTTCCCAATCCAGAACGAGTATCAAAGGTAATTGTGGATAGCGTGTGATCCTATTCCTTTTAAAGATTAAAATAGTTTTTTCATGGTTAAGTGGAAACATCAATGTTAAATGCTGTGGAGTGTGCTTTGGTTTGTAAGATGTGTGGGCATGTCAACATTTGTCTTCCATTCTCTCATAGAAACATCTCAACACAGTTCCGCCAAAGTGGTCATTTCTTTTGAGTTTTTGACTCTGTGTATTTAGTTTGACAACTCAATTCTGCTTGGTGCCAGAGCCTCCTTGGAGGCACTGGTATGATAATGATGACCCCATATCCTCTACTCTCAATATATCCTACAAATGTTCGATCATTATGTAGAATCATGTGGGAATTGTGAGTTACGTAGTGACTGTACCTGAGAGCCTGGGACCATACCTACAAGATTGTGCAGGTTAGTACCAAGTTTGCCTAAGTCGTTAATAGGCCCCGGCTATAGATTTTATGCAAACATCTTAATAGAATACGCTCCAACCGATTCATGATTCGTTGGGGGTTTGAGTGAATCCAGTAATCGCCTTCGGGGGTCTTGACAAATTTCAGGTGTCATACATAAAATTTTACTCTTCATGTATCCTTACGCTATATCTTGTTATCCATACAAAAACGTGGAACAAATGGGTGAGATGTGGCAAAGTGTTGCTCTGCTATCATGTGGTAGTTATTTACTTGAATCTTTTAAAACTGCTCCTACACTTTAAAACTTCGCATTATTTCACCCATTGCAAGCTCAGTTTTTGGGTCCCTTGTTTGGTCAGTTGCCTGGATTGGAAGGGAGGGGAGTTGAGAGATTCATCTGCCTTTGTACAAGACCATATCCTTCCAAAATAGAAAAGATTTGAAAGGATTATTTCCCTCTCCCAATATCCTTGAGGACATCAAGATGGCTAATTTGGTGTACATCATTTACTAATGTGTTACTCCCTCTGTCCCGGTCATTTGTTGTTCTATTCCATTTTGGGGTGTCTCAGTTAATTGTTGTCCTTTCTATTTTAAGAATGAACTTGATAAGCAATTTGATCATTCACCCTCAATTTGTTCCACTTGTCGTTTAGTAATTGACCCCCTCCCCTTTCCTTGGTCTTTGTGCCAAAACCAAAGGACAACAATTGACCGGGACGGAGGGAGTGCATGGATTCACAAGGCATTTTAAATAGACTATCCAATACGAATTCACAAATCAATTTGTGACTTTGTAGGGGTACATAGTCTTTGTTTACGAACGAGGAACTCTCGACTTTCGACTGGGTAGATAATACATCCATCCATCCATCGTTTGGTGACAGAATTTCTTACTTCATTCCATTCTGTTTCATGAGACTTTTATCATGAAATGCTCGAACGATTTTCTCTAGGTTTCTAATGTGGTGCACTGGTGCCTGTATCATACCCTGTGTTTCCTCTACTTTCTATCTTGTTACATAAATTAATGGGAAATGCTATATACAACCCATTGGGTTGTATTTAAGCATTTAATACCCTTCCAAATTTGGTATTAATTTAGAAATTTGAGTATAAATTACACATGAATCAATGCAATTAATGCATATATTAAGTGTTTATTTCCTTTTTTAGTTTCTTAAATACAACCCATTGGGTTGTATTTATCATAACCCTAAATTAATATGTACTCTTCGAGATTTTTTTTTGTTCAATTTGTATATTGTGTTAGTAACATGTACTTTTGAATTTCATATTTCATGGACTCATTTTTAGCTACTCCATACTATATTTTGGTATCTTTAATGCAGGTAAGGAAGTCCATGTGTCGGATCAAACATGTCTTGACAGAGAGGGCCATTGAGGAGCCAGATGCACGCAGATCTGCCGAGATGAAAAGGATGATTAATTCCCTATAATTTGGCGATGATTATCAGGAGTAATGATTCTTGGAAATGTCTGATGCTCATGTTGCTCTAGCTACGCTCGCACTTACAAGAGCATTGAAACTTTGAAAGCTCAAGTACGAATTGCAATACAGACACATTTTTATTTCGCAAGTTTTCAGTTTCATCCCACTTTGAACACAAGTTGATCTTGCCTTAATTTTTTTTTATCCACCTTCATTTAATTATGTAATTACCTCCTTCATTCCAATCATTTGTTTAATCTTTAATTAAAATATCCCACAAAGAAAAAAATAAAAATAAACAAATGATTGAGACGAAAGAAAAAGTCGGACTCATAAGTCACAATTAGTCTCGTTATAGACTGATATATCCGTCTATAGCTATAGACGGGTCAAATATGCTTAAAGTGGTGACATTTTTGGGCCCTACCATGCAACTTATTGTTGGTTTTATGCTTAATGAGTGAATATTTAACCGTCTATAGCTATAAACGGATATTCCCCTAACGAGAATTTGTGCACAAGTCATGAGGAGTCCTGAGATGGAAATGAATGAAGTGTTGTGAGTTGTGACATGTGTGTGGTTACATGCTGGGCGGATGCGGAGGAAAATGCTTTAATTTCGTTTTATGTGTACGGCTGCTTGCATGGTTGATTATGTGTACACATGCTCTATTGTTGTCTTGTTGAAGCCAATTTAGTCAAATGTTACTGACTCGTGTGTCTGAGATCGATGTTCCTGTTCATATGTTAAAAGAGTGTTTGACCAATAATTCCACTCGAAAACTCGTATAAAACCGTGGTATGTATCAACTCTATATACAGTATACTCCTTTTATACAAATTCTCATTTGTAACGGATATTTTTTGTCACAAGTTTGTGACCTCACACAAATTGCAAGTGGGAAAGTCAGTAAGTGGGCGAGAGATTGTGAGAGGTCAAACAATTAGTCTTACTATAGACGGATATATCCGTTTAAGGTGAAATACGGGTCAAATATGCTTAAAGCGGTGACATTTTTTGGGTCCCACCATGAAACTTGTCTTATCCTTAAAGTGGGTGGATATTTGGCTTGTCTATAATTATAGACGATATCTCCACGTCTATAAGAATTTGTGGAGGTCAAAAGCTTCAAGCAAACTTATAGTTATAGTTAATACAGAGTACATAATTTGTTGACTTATTTGTACCTATGTAATGGGCTTATAATAAGGGTTTTTTTGTCAAAAGCTACCTTATATTTAGGGATATTTGTAAAAAGACTACCTTATATTAATTTTTTTGTTTTCAACTACCTTTATTTTGTTTATTTTTGGTCAATAACTATCTATCCTAAGAGTATAGACAAATTTGGTTATTTTCTCGGCTTTAAACTATCTCATACGACTCTTTAATGTTTAAATCATGCCTAAACCAGATTTTGGAAAGTCATGATGTACTTACGCTTACTTTTAGTAGATGCTCATAGTTATTAATGAAATGTGAAAAACATAAATCTTGGTCAGCCGAAGTTAAATTATGGTTTTTATGCGGTTTATCATTGTTGTTTGATGTTAACAGAGTCATGTGAGATATGTTAATGTCGCTAAATCGATCAAATCTCGTCATATCGTGAGCTTAGGTAGTTTTTGACCAAGAAAAGAGAAAACAAAGGTAGTTTAAAACAAGAAAAATAATATAAGGTAGTTTTTTTACAAATACTCCTAAATATAAGGTAATTTTTGACAAAAAACCCTCATAATAATGAAAAATATTCTACACAATGAGAATTTTTTTTTTTTTAATCTTATACCTCTAGTTTTTCATGTGAGAAAATGTTTTCACATTGTCCTATTCATTTGTTTATTTATTTTTTTAAGTTTTTTAAAGTGTATTTTAATCAAAGGTAAACAAATGACTTGAAAGAAAGGAGTAACTTCATGACTTGAAAGAAAGGAGTAACTTAATAGTGTTAACAATATCGGCTACTACTTGAAAGGGAAAATATGATAAAACAAAGTAGTACAGTCACAAAACAAATTGAGAACGTCGTCTAGTGTATTATGAATGTTCAAAGTTAGGATTCGGTGGATTTTTTTTTTTTCTTCAGTAGAGGTCCTTTATAGGTTGAACCCAAAACTCCATTAGTCACAAGTATTTTTTCGTCACAGGTAAGGATAGTTGTTTCGAGAAATGAAGATGATGGTTGTAGTTGAAAGAAGGCATGGACAAGAAGTAGTGCATGGACAAATTCCGGAGTTTACGATTAGGCATGAGCAAGTCAATGTCCATCTCGTGGTGATTATTTTGATTAATTGTGCTTACTTATTAGTTATGGGACTCCCAAAATTATTGAGACATTGCATGTGTCTTAGATTAATCACATACATGAGATCTCTTCCTTACCATTACTTTTACTACCACACTTCTATGAGTTCTATCTATCAATCTATCTACTCTTTAAATGTTTAATCAATTCGTTAACTCATTTACAAGATAGGTATTTTTAGATTTAACTTAGCGGCTAAGACGGGTGCATATTATGTTTCTGATTGAGGATCATATTCTCCACCTATATCGTAGGAGTATTATTCTTCCGTCTCTTTCGATTAAAAAATAAAATAAAATAGTAAACATAACATGAATTATGTTCATTTTATGCAAACAAATATAAACGGTTTTTCTAACATCCAAGTTTGAATTGAGTTGAAACCTTCTATTTCACTTTTGTGTCCCGTAAAACCTTAATCTTACGACACATAGTCACTCACATAATAAAAAAGTAATGACTTATATTAAATTGAGGATATGTCAAAAAGAGGGATAATAAAACACGAAATAAAATACAAAATTCACTCTCGTTTTAATTTTAAAAAGAGCACATTAGAAGGATCCATAAAATACATTTAAATTTTTGTCCATAACTCCACAAGTTATAATCACTCATAAGTCATATATCTTGCTCATCATTTTCCTAGGTAGTCCTCCACTACCTAATTTAAAACACAAATTCTTATTTCAGATCGTAAGATCTGTCCGAAATAATAAGATTTGACCGTTTTCTCTCACAAAATACCCATTTAGGAAGTGAGTGGAAAAGTACATGGGGTGTCCCACCACTCATGTGATTTCCAGTTGTGAGAGGTCTTATTGTTTCAGACGGATTTTGCGATCTGAATCAAGACGGACTGAATTTAAAATCCTTTTATCTTACCGACTTCCTTGATTTTAGGACTTTCATGTCTTTTATCATTTTCCTTTTAAACTCTTATACAATATCCTTTATATAAAATGGGTTAAATAATGTTCTATTGACAAGTGTTTTGATGGTTCCTACTAGGATCTCTATTTTTGTCATATATATGCAATTTGATTCGTTTTAAGTTTAAGACGGATATATCCGTATAAGTGTATATAAATATAAAATTCGCAGCATCTTTGCTTCACTCAGTCCACCCTAGATAAATCTCTCTCTTTCACTTACTCCACCTTACAAAATCTCTCTAAATTCATTTTATAGCTTAAAAAAACCAAGAGATAAAAAATGAAAGGGTATGCAAAAATCAAAGAAAACAATCCATTTTCTCAAAGATCCAAATCGAAAAAAGAAAACCCTTTTCTTGATCAATATTTAGATGTAAATTCATCAAATTTACACACCAAAAAATCCCAAGAAAATGATAAAAAACCCAACATTTTTGAAGATGATTTACTCCAAGCAAAAACAGATGATCATGATCATGAAGATACCAAAACAAAAGTGTCAGGAAATGTTTTAAGGAGAAATTTAACAATTTCGGGTTCAACGACGTCGTCAGGGTTTCAAAAGAATGGGAAAAGCAGTAAACTAGAGAGGCAAAGTAGTACAAGAGTAATACAGGAAGCAGTAAAAAGAGCATTTTCAATGAGGAGATGTTCATCTGTTAATAATAGTAGTAGTAATTCTGACAGGTATTGCAGGATTTATGATCAACCTAAGAATGTTGAAGATTCTGATTATGTTTATCATGATTATGGTAATCATGATGGATTAGAGAAGGAGAAGAAGAAGAACAAGGATGATTATGATTATGATTATGATAATGATTATAGTAATAGTAATAATAGTAGTAGTAATAATTCAGGGAAAAAGCATGTGGGGTCTAAGGTTGTCAAGGCCTGCAAGCGTCTTTTTAGCCGTTAGTTTATGATTGAGTATTTGTGTTTGTTTATGTGTGTAATACTGTTTTTGTGATGTAATGCAATGTGTTAAGTTTGATCATGGAGCACTAATGGGATGGCTACTTGCATTATACTTGTCGGTTAGTCTTCTGTAACCGTCTTAACACTAAAACGGATCAAATATCATACTTTTTTCTATAGTTGTTGGATATCGAGTATCGACCTATTTAGAGAGCCAATTGAGTTTTGAACAAGTTTTCTTGTTATGTTTTTTCCCGACTTGTGTGAGATCGTTTCACATAAAACACACACAAAGGTGTTGCAAAATACGACTGTACAAGTCCTCCGGAATGATGCAATGAGGGAAAAAAATGCGAATATTGACTACTCTGTTAGAGCATGGATCGAGCTAAACCTTGACAATCCTTCTGCTGTAGGAATACGTTGGATCGAATAAGCAAATGATACTTACAAGAACGCGTTTTTCTTTAAAAGTATTTCAACCCTTATATTTGCCCCGAGTTTACTTAAATCGCCAACTGACCAACACTTTCAATCGTCAAGACTTACTTTGGATTTAACAAAAGAATCCAGAATAATAATCAAAGATTCTAAGTTCCGGTGTATCACAAATTCTTGTTTAAGACGGTCATATCCAACTTAAACAAGAACTCGGTCAAATAGCTTGATGAGACAAAACACATAATGCCAAAAGAATGACACTCTTGTCCCATCTATCTATATGGGGGGGAGTATTTGACCCTTTTTACATTTAACACGGATGCGGCCATCTTAAGGAAAACCAGCGACGCAAAATATCCGAATGTTCATAATCTGTTCCTCTCATTGTACCTCATTAAGGACAAAAAAGGATAGGGAGACAATATCAATAGCAAGGGATATTACCTTATGCAAGATTGCCATCATGGAAAGACTACCACACATCAAGAATAATAATAGTACATGACATCTAAAGAACATCCAAAATCACAGAGCACATGTATGATAGAGGAAACTCACCAAGCATCCGTCCAAGTTAGAAAAAAGAAAAAAAGTTATTTACTTAAGAAATTAGTTATGTCAACTTACAATGGCAGCTCTGTATGGCGTAAATGAATCGATTTTCAAGTTGAAAACCATCGGTTTTCTCAAAATATGGAAGAAAACCATATTATCTATGCTAGCTAGGTAGCTACACCCGGAACACTGATTTTCTGCTACGAATGAGGATTACATTATGATTCTAGTTGGTCGCACGCTAGATACTTTCTCATACACGATTCACGTCACAGGTACCCCCCAAATTGTACACTTGAAACACTCTTTTCTTGAGTATAAGAATAAGACCATCAACCCCAAAACCCATCACTTCGAGCTCGTCCTGAGAGATAACCGGCATGTTCACTCATACTACCCTTTAATCGGTAAAACAAGGGTTTGTTCTTTACTGTTCTCAACGGACCTGATCGATTTGCATGCGGCAATGTTCCTCGTTCTCCAGCTAACCCCGGAGATGAAAACGGTCTGTTTTCTGTTGCATCGAGGGGACCAGAACTATAATCCATAGTTATGAAAGAACCACCATGTCCATAGCCTGCATTCCACCAGCTGGTCTCGGACTGCTCAATATCACTCTTATTGTCCATGTCCAAAACTGAAGAATCCTTGAGACTACCACAATCTTCACAAGTCTCGTCACTGTCGTTATAGATCAGTTTAAGGGCCTGAACCACTTCACCCATGAAGGGTCTATGAGTCACTTCTGGATGTACACACATTGAAGCGATCGCTGCTACCTTGGCTAAGTCATCGAAATTGTATTTTCCATCTAAGGTGGGATCCACTAATTGCTCTACACCTTCTCGGCTGGACAAGAGAGGCCGTGCCCATGTCACCAAGTTTTCTTGTCCCTGAGGTCGTGACATGTCCACAGGTTTTCGACCTGTAAGAAGCTCCAGCAGGACAACCCCGTAACTGTAAACATCGCTTTTAACAAGCAAATGTCCAGTCATTGCATATTCAGGTGCAACATACCTGTATTTTTAAAGTTCACCATATCAGTATTTCAGGGGTGGGTCCATGGCGCCAAAGGACAACATATATTTGGCCTCGCTACCATCTAAAGCAGGTTCTGGAAATAAAACATGTTTAGACAATACAAACAATAACATACCCAAAGGTTCCCATGACACGAGTAGAGATGTGTTGGCTTCCTTGTGTTGCTTCTCTGGCCAATCCAAAATCAGACACCTTCGGTGTGAAGTCCTCTTCTAATAAAACATTGCTGGCCTTGAAATCTCGGTGAATAACTCGAGGATTAGAATCCTCGTGTAGATAAGCCAAACCTCTTGCAGCTCCAAGAGCAATTTTCAACCTCGCATCCCAATCCAAAGGTCCCTTTTCCATATCGACACCTGAAACATCATAAAAGGTCTCTTCTGTAAATTGTTTAAACAGTCAGGATGGTGGCATCACTGGCAGATCTACAAACAACGGCTCGGGGTCCTGGACATCGAAAACTAAATTTTTCTGCATTTTGTCCAACTTTTGTTCTAAGAAAAAAATGTATCCCTTTAGGCTTTGATATCATCTCCATTTGACTTCATGGTCAACCAGTGTCATCTTTGTACCATTAAATTCTCTTAATACATGTCTAGATACAACATATTTTTTTCAAAATTTTGGTTGAAGTTTCTAATCCCCACCCCCCAAAAAAACTCTAAAACCTTAGTTTGTTTAGTCTTTTGCTAATTTCGTTTCTTGGGCTATGCGACACATTACATCAGTTTTATCACTCTTCATTGTATTTGATTTATATGGTAGAAATCGGCTTACTATTTCTGTTGATTAGGTAGTTGGGGTCCTTGTGTTCAAGTGGTTGGAATTGATTTCCCTTGGAGGTGTTATTTTCATGATTTGATTTGTTGATAAGGGGTTACTAGGAATGATCGAATGGTTTTTGGTGATCTATACAGAATGCATATATACTCGACACGACGAAATAAAAATCTCACCATGCAAATGGGAATCAACACTGCCATTGTGCACCACTTCATACACCAAGCACCTTCGGTGTCCTTCAATGCATATACCAATTAGTTTCACAAGGTTGCGGTGGTGCAATCGGCTTAGTAACTCTACTTCTGCAATAAACTCACGATCTCCATTCTGGTCATCCTTTGTCAGCAACTTTACAGCAACCTCCACTCCATCTTCCAAAACGCCATGATAGACACGCCCAAAACCTCCTTCACCCAAAATTCTACAAGAACTGAACTTATCTGTGGCCTTCACAAGTTCAGCAATCGTAAAGGTCTTCACGGGGAATGCATATGCAGGAATGGATGTGAAGAGTGACATGAATGTAGAGCTTGCTATACTGCTTGACAAAGTAGACCCAATGCCTGCATTTAAGCAATGTTGAGAGTAAACAATTTGTGTGCACAGACTATCCCTCAAGAACACAATATGTAAGCAATATGACTGAAGAGACAGAGAAAATAACATGTTTCAGTTTGATGAATAAATCAAATGCCTTATTTAGGAGGTCAGAATTTTGTCCTAAAGCATCGATCAATACAAAATTTGATTTATTGCTTTCGGATGAGCAGTTTAGTAAGAATAGCAACTTAGCGCTTACGTTGGTGCTCACTAGCTAAGCATTCCCAGGTTATAGACAAAGAGTACTTACTATAGAAGACATTAAATTCTAAAGGGATATAGACATCCCCCTACATCATGTAAATAGAGTCGGAGCACATATTTAGAAGTATTCGAGAAGTCTACTGCTTTTTGTGATTGGGTTAAGTTGTTAACACAAGTCAATAACAGAAAAGTTGAATTATGAGGAAAAAGCTAATCAATTATAGACGTTAGAAGTTTACGACTAGGTATAAATATTCATATTTGATACGAACACAAATTATTTTTTAAAAAAAATTACCATTTTTCTTATCAGTAGATGGTGTAAAGAGCAGTCCAGATGCATTTGATGTGTTTCTAGCCATTCTCCATTTTACAATTATGTAAATTGCTGCAGAGCAAGCTACCAGTAAAACACAAGCAGAGAACACAATAACACACACAATTCCGGAACTTATTTTTTTGTTTTTGTTCATGACATTGGCAGTAACTGGGTATTGTCCATCCACAACACTTCCAGCAGGACCATTGCCAACATCGCCCCCAGATGGAAACTGTGAAGGAAGTCCTGCAACAACAGGAAAAAAATATCATCAGACACAACTGTTGGGAAACTTGGACATGACAAAAAGAACAGTTACTTGTATGAAGGAAGATAATAATAGTACCTGGATAGCTAATGTAAATCACATCATAAATGCCAAAAAGAGTTGTATTTAGAGGCACGGCCTTTCGTCTTAATCTCTCATAAGTCAGTAAAGCAGTGGTATTGTCAAACTTCTCAGCAAGAGGAACCAAGTTAATATCAACTAGTGTTCTTTCCTGATTCTCAGAATCAGCGGTAGCACCCACTATTTGAACTTGATCTTGCTTCAAATACGTTCCTGACGCAATCTCAATCTCTAGCTCATTAACCTCATGAAACACAGCATAAACAGCAATACTTAACAAAAGCCTGACTTTCATAGGGAAAACACAACCGCAAGGAGTATTTATTACAGCAGGAGCCAGCGGTTCCAAACATGTCTGACCACAGCCTGCAAGTTAAAATATGATGTCAGAATCAAGATCAGAGTTCGGACACCTATTCAGACAGAGAGCAAAGAGCAAACATCCAAAATAGAGACCAAAAACCTATTACTCCCACCTATACATTTGGATTCACTACATTTACTTTTTTGGAGATGTTCAAATCAATTCACTGCATTTCTATTTTGGGTAAGAAATAACACAATCAACATTCTTCTCTCACATATCTCCCATCACCAAAACCTTTGGTCCAAAAGTAAATACAGTAAATCCCTGTGAATGGATGGAATATATGATAATTCAGTTCATGCGCTGCAACATTCCATATTGGAACGAAGTATTAATAGCATCCTTCCAGAGAATATCAGCCATGGTATTAAATCTCGGTTTCTTTCAATGTCATGGTATTAATTGACATCGCCTAATCTCGTAGAATGTGGCCAATACTGCCTCAAATATGGAAAAATGTGATTACAGTGATCTTCAACACCTTTACAAAGCAGTCGAGTTTTAATCTCAAAGCCCTTATTTAATACCCTATTACTATCAGCAGCCATAGGACAGATAACATAATACAAAGAGAAAAGGCAAAGGTTTAGGTAACCCTGTTAATAGTTTTCTGCTGTAAAATCAAAGCTTAGTTCAAGCAGATAGTAGGATTTGCAAAGATGCTAGACAGCAAATAAGTACTGTGGTATTTCTCTGAAAGATATTATACTTTGCCTTATTTCTCAACCATATTTTAGAGACGCGTGAGAGTTTATCAGCTACACTTGACATTTTCAAGCATGCGAGCTCATTGGTTTTCACAAGTCTCATAAACAAACAAATTAGTTATACTATCCACACAGAAAATTGATTGGTTCCTGACTCCCAAGTAAATTTTAATGGCCCATTATTACCTGGTGTAGCAGCAGGAGCAGGAGATGGCATGTGTGGTCTCAATCTATGGTGATGACCACGACGTCTGTGAAAAGGCCTATGATGTGGTGAAGTAGTCGGTCCTGAAAAGGCGTAGGATTAAAACAACATAATACAGGCTAGCCACCTTTCCAATCTATAGTTGACGATATAGAAATGTCTCGAGTTAAGATTAAGGATGAAGACCTTGATATGCAGGAGAGGGTGAGGGAGCTGCTGAAGATCCAACGGAAGGCTTAGTCTTCCGTTGCAATTGGTTCGTTGTAAAAGACAAAAACAAACCACCTGAAAAAAAAAAAGACATTTCACTTAATGACTAGATTGGAAAGTGTAGCTGACAAAAACAAACACAATTTCAAGCAAAGTATTACTTAAAAAAATAAGAACAAGATAATCTACCAAAGTACAGAGAGAGGTAACCAAAGTTCCTTTATAAAGGAGAATATGGCATTATCAAGGCTTTCAATTTTTCCACTCTTCACTAACATCCATATAGAAGTACTACCTATTTCAATCAAATAGATTGAAGGGAACCACTCAAATACCCATAATTTTAGCCAAATAAAATCGAGCCAGCACATTAAATCACATCTCCATAATCCAAATATATTAAAACCATTTATGTGACTAAAGCAAGAGATACACAACATCAGGCATTCAACTCAGACATTAGGGAGTTAGGGACACATCATCAACACTGAATTAATAATTCCCCATGATGTCAGAATGTCAACAATAGCACAAATATATTAAAAAACAAATATTGCAAAAATGCAGCACAGCTATCCTCAATTCTTATATGACCGCTAGGGAATTGTGTCTATAAGCTTTTGTTATCAGACAAGGGATACGGCCATGCCAAAACTATAGTAAGATAATGACAAACAAGTTAGATAAGGAAGGACTGTCTTGAATTGATGAAGAAAAAAAAAATCAGATAAAAATCTTATATTCCTTTCTTAGTTCCTGTAGAGTTTTCCGTATAAGGTAAATGGTTATCATTCCTTGGATTGGAACATAACAACATAAGTCGTTAAAATCACAGGCATGCCACGACAAAAGCGTACATACAAGAACAGCTGTCAAAGCTGACTTTAGTAAGTATGAAATGCTTAAACGACAAAATCCTCCACTAGTTCCATGTATCGAATATAAAATATTGATCCTGATTACTGACCCACATTTCTTCGGTATAAAGAGATAATAGTCAAACACTTCCGCCAGATTCAGCGATAAAGAAAGACAACTTCCCAAACCGACATTATTAAGGCAGGAAACAAAGTAAAAACCGTCCAGTCCCTGTCATGCATCAATTACTACATGACCTTGCCCGTTCAAGTTACGCTAAACAAACAGCTCTCCCGGCATTGATCTCCTAAATTATAGAATCCAGTTTTCTATTTTCCCATCAAATACACTCATTATAGTATGGATCAAAGCACAAGAAATGCCGTAAGTAACTGACCAGCTCACAAAGCGGAAATTCCAGGACACGTGCTTGATTGCTTGCCTACTCTCTAGTCCGTAATCCCACTTAGCTGGTCTTGTCATGTTATTCAACTCCTCATTCGTCTTTACACATACCATTACTCCATCCTTAAAATCCGTTACGACTTACGAATACTCCAAATTTCCTATTAACTTGATCACGTAAGAATCCTTCCAAAATATCTACATCACCAAAATAGAAAATTGCTCCAAGTTTCCTAAAAGCTAGAGAAAAAGGTTAAAAATTACCATTTTGCACAAAATACCCTAACTAACCAATCACCTACCTTGCCTCACCACGTATATAATCTATCGACCCCCATCCGTTCCTAAGAACAGAATATGCACCCTTCATTCCAACAACCTGTGAATCTATCAATATACCACGCCTTATATCCAACTAAATTAGCATTCCCCGATTTTCCTAACAACTTATAAAAAAAATAACTTGTGTTTCCATTTTGCCCAGCTAACCTCAAAATTAAAACTATAACGGAAGCAGTGGCCGAACGAGGGGACTAAACATCCAAATAGAAAATTAATAACATTAGTTAAAATTTCCGAACTTTTTTCAAAATTTCTATATCACATTACTACAGTCATGTTGAAAAAAAAATACAATCTATGTAACTATGTTTTCGCCCACTGACTTCAATTATTGGTTCCGCCACTAAATGGCAACTTGAATGAATTTTCCGAACTTTTTTCTTAATTACTACACTAGGGTTGGCAAAAATCCAATCTATGTTTTTGCCCACCAACTTCAAATCTCGGTTCCGCCGCTAAATTACAATTCGAGTGAAAAAAATTAGAACTTTTTACTAAATTACTACACTAGGGTTGGCAAAAAAAAAAATTCAATCTATGTTCTCGCCCACTGACTTCAAATCTTGGTTCCGCCAATAAATGACATCTGAGTGAAAATTTTTGAACCTTTTCCTAAATTACTAGTACACCGGGGTTGGCAAATAATTTAATCTATTTTTTCACCCACCAACAACTTCAAATCTTGGTTCCGCCACTATTCGAAAAGCTTACAAAAAAAACGTCACTAATCACAAACCTACAATGTCTACAAAAATGAATAACATCACAACTCAATAGTCAATATCCAAACAAATTAATCAAAAAGACAAAAAAGTTAGTAGTAACTAAAAAACAACAAACAAAAAACAAAAATAAATTAAAAATATATACCAGAGGAAAAATGAGTGAGGTGGAGGAGAGAGAAACAAAGGAGAAAGACTGAAAGCCGCATTTTTTACACCAACAACAACAACGACAAGAACAAGAAGTCAGTCAAAAATGTGGTGGTTGTTGTTTTTTATAGAGTAAGCTCGAAATTAAAATCCCCATTTTGATTTAAAAAAATTCAAGGAAACCCTAGGCCGACAATGCCGCCGGCGACGACGAGGGCAACGGCAGCGTCGGCGGCGGAGAAGAAGGAGGAGGAGAAGGAGTAGATCTGGGGAATGTGGAGCTCGATCTACGGCGGTATGCGGTGGTTGTTACGGTGAAGAGAGAGAAAATGGATGTAGAGAGAGAAAGTGTGTGGGGTTTGTGATAGTGAAGTAGTAGCAGTGGGAGTACAAGTAGGCAGTAGCAGTGTTGAATGTTGATTTGTGTTTTACTGTTTTAAACTATGCTCGCTTTGCTTGATTCTAGAGATTGACTCATTGACTCATAGTATGACTCAATATTTCAATGAGTTTTTTTAAAAGTAGATGTTTGTTTCGAGAATGATAACGTTAAAGGTTTAATATAATACGAATTCTCATTTGTGATGATAAAATCTGTCACTTTGAAAAGACGTGAGATAAAGGGGTAAGTGGGTGGGAGGGGTTGTAACTTGTAAGAGATCTTTTTGAAGAGACTGTTACAAATAAGACGTTTTGTTATTATAATGTGAGAGTATGAATCCAGTTCACTTTATCAGCAATTCCATCTTATGCATGCCAAGTGGCCTCGCTCACTTTATGATGATCTTGACCAAAAATCGTGCCGCTTCTTATGGGGTGGTGTCAATGTGGTGACCAAGACTCGCGGGGTCTCAGTCTTGTTTCATGGAATATGGTCACTAATGAAAAAAAAATCGACAAAGGACTTCGGATTCGTTCAAGCACCAGGTTAACATAGCCTTTATGGCTAAGCTTAGTTCGAGCATGGTCACGGAACCAAACTCGCTATGGGCTAGTCTTAAGACATAAATATTGCAAAGGCGATGCGATGTCGATCTATTTAAGACTAAACAGGCCAGCTCGAATACTTGGAATGGAACTGTGGAAGCGATGGATATTCTTAGAAAGCGCATCGGGTCTTCGATTGGCAATGGCAAAGCTACATTATTTTGGAAACATAATAGGGCTATTGATTCGATCACCTTTTGAGAATCATACCTCATTGGTCATACCGCCCTCCCTACTCGATTATTTGATTGCGGAGATGAGAGTTTGACACGACTGTCGCAACCCTATTAAAAATAAACCTAACCGGCTCTAACTAATGTAGCAGAGGTAAGTCGGTTATCGTATTCCATAGGGAGGCGGTCATTATCTACCTGTTATCTAGTCTGTCTACAGTCACAAATTGGGGGTGTTTGATTGAGTTGTTTTGACTAAACTAATGAACTGAATTAAAAGTAATAAAAGAAACAACAATCAAAATTATCAAGAGTGAAAAGGAGTGTGATCAAATAGAGAGAAATATGCTAGGATGTCGGTTCACCATGATATTACGCAAATCAACTAAAGGTAAGGTCAGTCGGTCTGTGAGAAGGGTAGTGGAAAGGTCCTTCCGGTCCGCTATCCGCCCTAGATTCTTCCTAAATAGCTTCCGCTCTGATTAGGGTAGTCTAATGTTAATAACAGGTCTATTCCTTCACATCTTCCGATCTAGGTCTGAATTTAACCGGGTTAATTAGATTAGTTGCGTGCACTCAACCAAGTAATTACAGTTATATTGCTATAAAACAATTTTCACAATAAACCTCCTAAACTAATTAAAGCGTCAGTGTTTTACTATCATGGCTCCCCTGATCCTAGCAAAAAGGAATTTAGCTACTCATATCGATAATAAAACTAACAACGATAAATAAAGCAATATTAAACATGGTATAAAGATGAATAAGAGGAACTTGCATAAACTAAATATAAATCCTAATGACTAACAGCAATTAAGGGACGAGAAATTAAGTGTTGCAAAGGAGAATTGAATAAAAGAGAGTAAAGAAATTACACAATTGAAGATCCGGAAAATGAAAGCAACCTCGAAGGAGAGAAATGAAAGTAATTAAAACTGAATGATTAATTCTGCAATAATGAGGATCACTAAACCTAATTAAGTCTCTCCTATTTATAGGAGAGATATTTATTAACCTAATACGATAACTTAAGATATTAAGTAAATAAGGTTTACCAGTAAAAATCTTGCGTCGGATAACAAAGTGATCGATCGAGCACTTCCAAACTCCTCGATCGATCAACTTCCAGCCAAAACCTCTCGATCGAGTATAAATTCTACTCGATCGAGGAACACCAAAAACCCACCTCTCGATCGAACATAGCAAGAGTTCGATCAAGAACTGTTCACCATCTAAAAGGTGTCGATCGAGCATATAGGCCAACAAAAGCTCTCAATCGGCTTAACTGCCACTGAATCAGCACATAGCTCGTTGATTTGCTTCCAAGACGTTTTCACACATCCCAAGGCAGAAGTATTCTCGCTCAAATTCCTTCCATCTCCTAAATGCAAGCTAAAAGGACAGTAAAAGGCTTAGTTCCGTCTTCTTTGGTACATTCCTGCCAATAAGACAAAACAAATCAAAGTATATGACTCGGGGGACATTTGTAGCATAATACTACGTAAAATACATAGAAATGCGTGCAAATAAAGCTTAAAAAGACTATATAAATAACACGCATCAAACTTCCCAAACCAAACTTTTGCTTGTCCCCAAGCAAACTTATGCAACTAAGAACCTAGTGGAACGAAGTAAAACTCAGAGCTAGCTACAAATCGTCCACTTAAAGCAATTTAATGCAAGCAAACTAACACTTATAGCACAAACTGTCAAATGCAAACGAGTTATAAAATGTTTATAATAAAGCTGAACCGTCAACCTTGCAAGACTTTTAAAAATGGTGTAACACCCCCTCATACCAAGGTACCTTACCAAGGACTACCCTAGCATGAAAGGCTGTTACCATCTCGGTTGCTCGAGGTTAGTATATCAAAAGCAACAATCCAAAACACATTTATTAAAGTGCGAAAAAGTAATGTTTACATCGTCTCAAAGAAAACTCAAACCAAAGTACTGTTATGAAATCAACAACTACAAAAGACACAAAAAACTCTTGACACCGGAAGCTAAGCTTGTGTGGTGACTCCCCATGACTGCCCCAAAGCTAAACGACTACATCACTTGTCACAATCTGCTCACCATCCCCAAATGGATCACTAAAAATTTTACAAAACAACAACGGGGCCAGTTACTTAATAATTAAAGTAAGACAAGTACAACAAGGTAATCAGCTGTTCAACATCCACCCCGTCTCCCGGTCACACACAATCACTGACTACACACCAAGGTGTGTAGCCCTGCCGGATTACAGGTAATCATCGCCGCCAGTGGGGGACCGCAGCCAATCCCCACCTAAACCCCGCTCATCAACGAGCGATAACCCTGTCCATTAATGTGCACATCCCGTACCGTGGCGGGTTCCACGAAGGGCGAAACTAGGGTGTGAAGCCACTCCCGTAAGTGACTCCATTCAGCCGAGGACGCACCTCGCGAACCATCATCATCATCAATCGTCACCACCCAACACCAACTCCAACACTCCAACAACAACAGATAATCACAACAACCATCACCACAATCGCAATACAAACTTAAATCAATTAAACAGGAACTGAGTAGGGAAACCCTACCTTTTCGCAATCCGCTACGTTGCAATCAATCATACAAATGCATAACAAATACCACATCATCACCTACAACAATGATAAACAACAATCAACACACATATGATGACCAAACCCTAAACCCCCAAATTAACCCAAACAATAATTAGGGCCAAACCCTAAAAGACAACCTATTAGCAGATTACAACGAACTAAAGACTTACCAAACAAATTGAGACAAGAGACGGAAGTGTATACTTGCGACCGATCAATTAGCCTTGAGAATGATTAGGGTGATTAGAGAGAGATGTGAGCGTCGTTTAGTTTTGGTAAAAAAATGATTTAGAAACTGTAAAAGCATAATTTATAATAATCTCTAATCACCTTAACCAAATCACGGAATTAAACCCGTCAGACCGGATACTCGCCCGAGTTTAGAGTATACTCGGCCGAGTACCCTCTACTCGGTCGAGTATTCCACATATTCGGTCGAGTGTTCCTGGGCAGTAGCCAAACCAGGATACACGACACCCCTTACTCGACCGAGTAGGCCATACTCGGCCGAGTACCAGCTTAGGAAAACCGTAGTATTACAATCTTCCCCCTTAAAAAGAACTTCGTCCCCGAAGTTCCAACCCAACCTATAAAACATGGATACCTAACACTACCTCCACAAACCACGCTTCCTTCCACAACATGGCTCACGATATCGTCTCAACTACAGCATAGACTCCCAATACTAACTCCATAATACTATCGGATACCCACAACATAAGTGTTACCAACTCTGTCATACTTCCATAACGCTCACTAGCACCCTCAATTACGAAGACAATCCACCGGACAAGATCAACCATCAAGACGGAATGTTACATTCTACCACCCTTAAAACGAACTTCGTCCTCGAAGTTTACTCACACTCCTAAACATCATACTACTACGAGCACTGCCATTACCTGTAATAAAATCAACCACAACACGAATCCATCATTTACTCTACACCAACACTCAAACTTCCAATTGTACTATAATATGTACAACCATCAAACTCTCTTTTCCCCTTCTAATCCTCTTAAGATAAATGCTACGTCCTCGTAACTCACTAATACTAGGTCCTTTGCTATACCTCCCATAAACCTCATTATTACCGCATGTCAACGATAACCCACTATAACCTCAAGACCTACAACCATTCCTATATCCAGGGCTCTCTTTCTCTAACAGTTCTCGTGCCTCCAATTATTCTGTACTCACATTACATATATCATAAAATCCTCAGTATAATCACCACTCCATCTCTTCCTTATTACCGTAAAACAACATACTTCTATATACTTATACACTCATCTCCACGATCTTAGCTCACAATCCACAAAATATTACACATACTCACATTAGCTTCTCAAGTTCATCTCTTTTATTACCATAAAACTCACTCTTAACTTGACATGATACTAAGTCCCAAAACTCCGTACTCACTGTCCCAAGAAAAGGTGCTAAACCACCTGTAGTTTCCAGTTCATACCACACATGTTCCACAATTCTCTTGCCACAACTATGTCTACCAACGCCTTATCTAAAACAAGATTAAAAGTACTCTAACAGCCTCTCACAACTGTGTCCCATCAACAAAATATTACTATACCATGACAACAACAGAACCATACCCAACTCTCTTTCATATCATACTCTATTCTCACTCCCAAGCCGACACTGGTAAGAAACATCGGGAAACAAAACAACGGTCTATATGCCCCGATCGACACTGACGTGAAATAGCAGTAAATAAACAACAATCTATGACAACACGAAAAATACTCGTATCACAACACGAATTACCGTGCACAGTGCACAACAACCACATCGGTAGTCATCGCAACTTTTACAATCTCATAACACTGACTCAGCACAACTTCCTTGACCACATGACTTTCTTAAAATTGCTCTACTAGATCACGACGTAGCATATTAAATGGAATCACAGATACCAGCCTTATGAATATTATCCATACCATGACTCGTGAGGTTAGAACCTCACACAAACATTTACACATATCAAGGACCCATAATCAAATGTAACTAGCAAATTCTGATTACGTAAGTTACCACCTGATAAAGGTTACCTCTCACCCGTGCTTAACTTGTATGCCTCTCCTATTACATACTCCCATTCGCATAACTATCACTTCCTGACAATGTAACCATTTCATCAGTACCCAACTACGAGCGAACACCTCATATATTCACATCTTATACTCTCTCACAACCATACATACCAATCAGTCTCCACAAAATCAACCCCATTAGAACCACTAACTTCCTTAATGTAACATCATCTTCAACCACTAGTGACAACAATACGACACCACCATCCTTCATGTGACCGCTCTTTTACTATCACTTCTTCATATAACAATTCATTTCCGCTTTTTGGTTGTCATCCCGAATAACGAACATCAAATGCATCAACAAAATTTACCTCAACATTATTTCCAATTCTATCCTTTATTATATCGTCACCTAACTCTCCACCAAAATCTCATATCGTGCAAACACTCTGCCAGCTTCTTACCCCCTTAATACCTCGAAACTCACGGCTAACATGTCATCCGAAACTCCTATATAACTATTAGCTCACCGCCTCTCATGATGTTATCGTGCCTTTCCATGATTCCTTATTTTCATGTCCCATAACTTTGATCAACGTTCTCCCAACTTACTTCCAAACAATAATACCAACTAATAATTCATCTCCTTCCTTCTTCTACCTAACTCTTTGGTATCCGATTACCTTCTTGTTGCTTCACAACTCAAATTCCATTAATTCATATAAATATCTTCTCATTCTTCCTTATCACCGATCCTCTCTCATCATACTACTCACTCACACTTGTCACCATCAAGTCCACACACTAACGGTTACTCTTCAATTAGTCGTATATCCCTTTCGTATCTCTAGAAACCAAAAATTCACCTCATACCGTTAATTGCCCAAAGAATTACACACTAGGCTCACCTCTTGATATTCCAGATTTCCAAACTCGACCACTATCTACCCATCGCGGCATAACTCGATCTCACTATACACCATTCGTTTCCATCCCTCTATAACGACCTTTCATCACATATATCCTTAACCAACAGAGTCCTAACCGTCTCCCTCCATAAACCATTACATATCCCAATTTAACACTATCCGCATCCCTCATCTCAACCTTTGCATTCTTACATTTCTTTACACTTATATCACTCTTGCCCATAAACACTTACTTTTATATTACTCAACACACGACTATATCACTCACCATATCTCAAAAAACACGCTCTTTACCTCGATTAGCTCATCATTCTTCCCTTTCCTTTTTCCACTATCCCTCACAACCACATATAACTCATGTCCTTCATATCCAACACATATCCCTCATAAGCCGGCATTCTCCCTATCATAGCATTTGGTAACTTACGTATCAAGACCGTCACATATATAAAAGAACGCTTTAAGACCCAAAACATACATGTGTACATACCCTACAACTCAAAACAAATGTAAGTACATAGCCATCGACTCAAAATGACCGCCCAAAGAGGTACTCGGTCGAGTGCATGGTATACTAGGTCGAGTACAGGATACTCGGTCGAGTAATAAGACTACTCGGCCGAGTTCACGATTCCAGAAGCTGAACATAATTATCACATAAAGATTACTCGGCCGAATATGGAATACTCGGTCGAGTATGAAAGATACTCGGCCGAGTAGGGCCTACTCGGTAGTTCTCAGCACAGTCCAATTTTCGCAAAACAGTCATATCTCACTCGTTACTTGGTCATTTTGGGCGTGTGACCTATCGTTAGAATCGTAAGAGGACAAGCTATCACCTCCAATTGGAATTACAACAATATCATTTCTATAACTCGACTTATGACATTTTTAAGACAGCCCTACCATAGTCGGTTCTCAGACAAATCAAGTTTTCTAAACCAAAACAACTTGAACATGCATAAGGCAACAATAACAACTCAATACTCCTAAAAACCAGTACATAGTTGAGCCTTTATCATACCCACATAAAAATTAAACACGACATTCATGTATATAGACGCATGACGTAACCACATGCTGACATGCTACTACCAACAACCAAACATTAACATCATCCTGTTCGTTTGTACATGTACCACTACCATACTCCATGCTCAAGATCGTATTAAACAGGTAACATGATCAACATACTTCATGCTCAAGATCTATCATATACGAATTCATAATCCACCTCTCGTATACTACCATGTTCCATCACTTTCACCATTTCATCCAATCATTTCACAAAATTCAAGTTACAAGTACTACACATACATGACTCGACATACAACAGTTTCCAAGACTCCCCCATGTGACCGGTTAGAGATCGTAAGGGCCTTAGTGTGACTTCGGGACGTCTCCCAAGTCTTTGCGGTAGCTCCAAATAACTCTCCCCGGGTTCATTTTATTTAGACTCTCTAAGTTCATTGGGTTCATTAGTTTTAGGTGCCGGAATCGTCGGCTTTGATACCACTTTGTAACACCCCCTCATACCAAGGTACCTTACCAAGAACTACCCTAGCATGAAAGGTTGTTACCATCTCGGTTGCCCGAGGTTAGTATATCAAAAGTAACAATCCAAAACACATTTATTAAAGTGCGAAAAAGTAATGTTTACATCGTCTCAAAGAAAACTCAAACCAAAGAATTAACTCTTGACAGCGGAAGCTAAGCTTGTGTGGTGACTCCCCATGACTGCCCCAAAGCTAAACGACTGCATCACCTGTCACAATCTGCTCACCATCCCCGAATGGATCACCAAATATTTTACAAAACAACAACGGGGCCAGTTACTTAATAATTAAAGTAAGACAAGTACAACAAGGTAATCAGTTGTTCAACATCCACCTCATCCCCCGGTGACACACAATCACTGACTACACACCAAGGTGTGTAGTCCTGCCGGATTACCCATCGCAACAGGTAATCATCGCCGCCAGTGGGGGACCGCATCCAATCCCCACCTAAACCCCGCTCATCAACGAGCGATAACCCTGTCCATTAATATGCACATCCCGTCCCGTGGCGGGTTCCACGGGTGGCGAAACTAGGGCGTGAAGCCACTCCCGCAAGTGACTCCACTCAGACGAGGATGCACCTCGCGAACCATCATCATCATCAATCGTCACCACCCAACACCAACTCCAACACTCCAACAACAACAGATAATCACAACAACCATTACCACAATTGCAATATAAACTTAAATCAATTAAACAGGAACTGAGTAAGGAAACCCTACCTTTTCGCAATCCGCTACGCTGCAATCAATCATACAAATACATAACAAATACCACATCATCACCTACAACAATGATAAACAACAATCAACACACATATGATGACCAAACCCTAAACTCCCAAATTAACCCAAACAATAATTAGGGCCAAACCCTAAAAGACAACCTATTAGCAGATTACAACAAACTAGAGACTTACCAAATAAATCGAGACAAGAGACGGAAGTGTAGGCTTGCGACCGATAAATTAGCCTTGAGAATGATTAGGGTGATTAGAGAGAGATGTGAGCGTCGTTTAGTTTTGGTAAAAGAATGATTTAGAAACTGTAAAAGCATAATTTATAATAATCTCTAATCACCTTAACCAAATCGCGGAATTAAACCCGTGATAATAAGCGATCGACCATCTGTACGGTCATGTTTATGCATTGAAATTTTATCAAACCAAGTCTCTTTGCAAGAGACAGAGGTAAGATACTTACGCTAGCTTCTAGATCACAAAGCGCATTATCAATCAAATAAGTCCCAATATGACAAGGAATTGAGAAACTACCCGGGTCAGCCAATTTCGGTGGAGTCTTATTCTGAAGAAGTGCGAAGCACTCCTCATTCAAAGCCACCGTTTCTACTTCATCTACATTCCTCTTACGTAAAAGAATTTCTTTCATAAATTTTGAGTAAGAGGGTACCTGGGTGAGTAATTCGGCAAATGGCACGTTGACTTTAAGACTTCGCAAAAGATTGACAAATCTGCCAAATTGTTGTTCCGTCTTTGTCCTCCGTAGCCTCCCTGGAAATGGAGCTTGGAGCTTATAGGAGTTATCCTTATTTGCAGAATTATCGTCCAAATTAGATTTAGATGACAATTTATCATCCTCAGCATTAATGTTACTCGATCGAGCAACTTCACCACTCAATCAAGAGGTTTTCTCAGCAATTTTGCTCGATCGAGCAGTTTGGGATGCTCGTCGAGAGGCCTGTTTTCCTCACTGCTCGATCGATCATTTTTATCTCCTCGATCGAGCACTTCTTCAGTAAATTTGCTCGATCGACCATCAGAAACTAGGCGATCGAGTACACCAGGTGAATCCGTTACTTTTTTTGTCAAAAGACGCCTTTCCATGAACAGTAGCTTCAACCTCCGAGTCTGAAAATTCAGTATTCTCATTTGGCATTTTGGGTCCCTCATATAAAAGACCACTTCTTAAACTGATCAAATTTACCGTCTCATGTGTTTTCTTGTCAGGTTGTGACGGTAATTGGCCCGGTTGTCTTGAAGCTTGCTTAGTAGCCAATTGAGCTAACTGGGACTCAAGCAATTTAATAGAAGCATCCTTTGCTTGGTCATTCTTCTGCATTTGGAGTGCAAGTTGTTGCACCAGTGACTTCAACTCGGCTATGTCATTATTACTACTAGAAGAGGCACCTTGCTGAGGCGGCGGTGGGAAAGAATGAGGCTTTTGAAAGCCTTGTTGTTGATTTCGATGAGACGGAACATTGGTTTGTTGTGGTGGCGGTGGAGGTGTAGGATTCAACACATTCTGACTAGACCACCTCAAATTGGGATGAACTCCAACTTAGTTGTTAAAATAAGAGTCCCCTTGCCTAAATTGTTGAAAAGCATAGACTTGCTCCTTCTCAGCTAAACACTCAACTGCATTATGGCCATCAATACCACATCTCTCATATGAGACGGTCTCTTTTCTAGACAACAAATGAACCGTCTATTGATTTCCCGTAGCCTGTAATTCTAACTTGTCAAATCTTGCATTCATGGCTTCCAGTTGAGCCACAAGGGCACTATTGTCTCCAGCAACTATTCTAGTACCACTCCTTGGATTCCCATATTCAGCACAATGGGAAGCCATCTCCTCTATAATATGCCAGCCCTTATCATCATCAATATTCTTCTGAAATCTTTCATTGACTGCAACATCCAAAACGACACGATGGTCATCATACAACCCATTGTAGAACTGGTTGCACAAAAATAACTGGCCAAACCCGTGATGTGGGATAGACCTAACCAGCTTCTTAAACCTATTCCATGCTTCATACAAGGTCTCAGTCGGATTCTATTTAAAACTTGTAATCTGCCCTCGCAATGCATTAGTTCTCTGTGGAGGGTAGTATTTCTTGTAGAAGGCAAGAACTAGGGTATCCCAATCAGTAATCTCGGCTGTAGTCCTATCCAAGTCAGTCAACCACTCCCGGGCTTCATCAGTAAGAGAAAAAGGAAATAAGACTTCCTTAATCTTTTCTTGTGTCACTCCCTTAGTAGCAGGGATAGTAGAACAATAATATGTGAAGATCTCCATATGCTTCCTTGGATCCTCACCGGCTACTCCTCTAAACAGGTTTCTCTCCACCAGGTTAACATAGGAGGGCCGAATATCAAAGGTATTCCCCTTATCAGTTGAAATCTTGAAACCCTTGGGAATAGAATCAGCTGTCGGCTCACAATGACTAGCAATGTTAGGCATCTTCACAGATTTAGTAACGGTTGAAGAAATAGAATTGTCTTCCTCTAAAGACCGAGCTTCTGCAAAAGTAAAATTATCTAGAACTGGGTCAAGAGTACTCAAGTCTTCCTCTCGACGAATCTCCCTCAGTAAGTTTTGTCTACGACGAAATGTCCTCTCTGGTTCAGGATCAGCCGGTACTAACTCTGACCTGCTGGACCTGGGCATAAACAAAACTAAAAGAATAGAATAAGAGCCGTCTCAAGGAATGAAAAATCCCTTGAGACTAAAACAAACTAAATAAAACAAGCAAATAAAATAGTTGCCTCCCCGGCAACGGTGCCAAAATTTGACACGGCTGTCGCAACCCTATAAAAAATAAACCTAACATGCTCTAACTAATATAGCAGAGGTAAGTCGGGTATCGTATTCCACAGGGAGGTGGTCACTATCTACTTGTTATCTAGTTTGTCTACGGTCACAAATTGGGGGTGTTTGATTGAGTTGTTTTGACTAAGCTAATGAACTGAATTAAAAGCAATAAAAGAAACAACAATCAAAATTAGCAAGAATGAAAAGGAGTGTGATCAAATAGAGAGAAAGATGCTAGGATGTCGGTTCACCATGATATTACGCAAATCAGCTAAAGGTAAGGTCAGTCAGTCTGATGTGAGAACGGTAGTGGTAAGATCCTTCTGGTCCGCTATCCGCCCTAGATTCTTCCTAAATAGCTTCCGCTCTTATTAGGGTAGTCTATTGTTCATAACAGGTCTATTCATTCCCATCTTCCGATCTAGGTCTGAATTTAACCGGGTTAATTAGATTAGTTGCGTGCACTCAACCAAGTAATTACAGTTATATTGCTATAAAACAATTCTCACAATAAACCTCCTAAACTAATTAAAGCGTCAGTGTTTTACTATCATGGCTCCCCTAATCCTAGCAAAAAGGAATTTAGCTACTCATAACGATAATAACACTAACAACGATAAGTAAAGCAATATTAAACATGGTATAAAGATGAATAAGAGAAAATTGCATAAACTAAATATAAATCCTAATGACTAACAGTAATTAAGGGACGAGAGATTAAGTGTTGCAAAGGAGAATTGAATAAAAGAGAGTAAAGAAATTACACAATTGAAGATCTGGAAAATGAAAGCAACGTCGAACGAGAGTAAGAAAGTAATTAAAACTGAATGATTAATTCTGCAATAATGAGGATCACTAAACCTAATTAAGTCTCTCCTATTTATAGGAGAGATATTTATTAACCTAATACGATAACTTAAGATATTAAGTAAATAAGGTTTACCAATAAAAATCTTGCGTCAGATAACAAAGTGATCGATCGAGCACTTCCAAACTCCTCGATCGATTAACTTCCAGCCAAAACCTCTCGATCGAGTATAAATTCTACTCGATCGAGGAACACCAAAAACCCACCTCTCGATCGAACATAGCAAGAGTTCGATCGAGGACTGTTCACCATCTAAAAGGTCTCGATCGAGCATATAGGCCAGCAAAAGCTCTCGATTGGCTTAACTGCCACTGAATCAGCACATAGCTCGTTGATTTGCTTCCAAGACATTTTCACGCATCCCAGGGCAGAGGTATTCTCGCTCAAATTCCTTCCATCTCCTAAATGCAAGTAAAAGGACAGTAAAAGGCTCAATTCCGTCTTCTTTGGTACATTCCTGCCAATAAGACAAAGCAACCCAAAGTATATGACTCGGGGGACATTTGTTGCATAATACTACGTAAAATACATAGAAATGCGTGCAAATAAGGCTTAAAAAGACCATATAAATAACACGCATCAGAGTTGTTTGCGGATTTCTTCACGAACGATGTACTTCAGACCATCGCCTCTTTTGAAGTGCTTCCTCGAGAGGAAAATGATGACCGAATCTTTTGGACATAAACATCCACGGGCCTTTTCTCCATTAAATCGGCTATTAAAGTGATTTGGGAAACTCCTACAAACGAATCCAAAGCATTTTCGAAACTCCCGAGGAAAACATGGGCGCCTCAAAAAATGGGATTGTTTCTTTGGCTACTTCTCCATGATAGAATTATGTCCAACGCTAATCATGCTAGAAGAGGGTTCACGGAGGATCCTTGTTGCGGTCTTTGCGATGATGTAGCGGAATCGACACTGCACTTACTCTGTGGTTGTCGAGAAGCTATAAAGGCTCGGAATTTATTTCCGTCGACTAAAAATCACAATTTTTTCGTCATTAATTCTATTCGTGATTGGGTCGTGATGAATGTGTTTGGGAAACCGTGAAGGGATGGATAATTAGCCTTCCATTTTCTCGGTTGTGATTTGATGGCTCTGGCATTGACAGAATTGTCGTATTTAATTTTTAGAGAAGAAGTGATTCCTACCAATCCATATACATTTTTAATGCAGCGAATATGGAAAGTCTTACATGCGAAAGAAACAACATATATAAATACATAAATATTAATGATAAGGTGAAACAAAGGAAGAGAGTTTTGTGAAATGGGTTGCTCCGCCCCTTGATTGGATCGTGCTGAACGTAGACGAGGCGTCAAAGGAAACCCGGGTTTATCGGGTGTAGGGGCATTTTCCGAGAAACTTCTGGTCCAATGATACTTGCTTTTGTGGAAAATTTAGGGATTGCAACACTCACCACGGCTGAACTTATGGCATTACGACGAGATTTACAGTTTAGTCTTAGTTATGAACTGCCGAATCCCTAAGCTAATTATCCAGATGCGATTCCTTTAAAATTTTTTTTTTGCTTTTGCGGAAAATTTGCATTTAAAGAGGTATGTTTAACAGGTTTCCTTTTACGGGTTCTAAAAGAGTGAATGTAATAGTTCGACTCAACACCGTGGCAACACAACCCCAAGATGGGATGTGCACCTATGGGCCCATTATTTGTCCTTAAGCCCAAAAGTACAAGGCCTTATTAGTGATATGGTGGTTAAAATCTCTTATAAATATATCATAAGCTTTCAATTTTTTCGATGTGGGACAAAATTCCTCTCAATCTCTTGGGGTGTTACAAACTCCCTCACTTAAAGAATATAACGTCTTCGTTGTGCCTCAAAGCCGACTGCAACCAATCCCATAATCCTCCCCCCGCTAGGTGGGTGACCCGAGTACTCCTGACCACAGGCTCATCACCCGGTCATAGGGTTGCTCTGATATCATTTGTAATAGTCCGACCCAACACCATTGTAACACAGCTCCAATAAGATGGATGTGCACCTTTGGGTCATTATTTATCCTCATTTAAGCCCAAAAGTACAAGACTTTGTTATCAATGTGGTGGTTAGAATCTCTTATAAAGATACCAAAAGCTTCCAATTTTCCCGATGTGGGACAAGATTCCTCTCAATCTCTTGAGGTGTTACAGTGAATCCTTTTGTTTATGTTTCATGTTATGAACATACTTTTGCCAAGACGGTGGTAATTTATCAAGTAAATAGTTTGCTTGGAAATTTTCATTCCTTCAACAGTAACTTCCGCACAAAGGTTTTCATACTTGTGGACTTGATCTAAAACCAATTTACTATCAGTCATTTTAAAACTCAACCAACGACTACAAACATACTTTTTGGTCCCAGAGTCATCGGTTTCATACTTGATTGTAGGGTTTCCTAGATTTCGGTTGCCTTTTCAAACTTACCAATTTACCATATATCGTGTACAAAGATGGACTCATATAATGTAACAACATTTCTCTACATGTTTTATTGTCTCTTTCATAATCCCCACCAAAATTTTCAGGAGCAACCGAATCAATAAGAGCATGTTGTTGTGAAAATCTTAACTTATAATACCTTACAAGTGTACGAGAGTATCGTTGTGTATTGTGAGGGTCGAACCCAAGAGACATTGATTATGGTTCTAGGACGGATTAAGAGGTTCTAGTTTAGTTCTAGCAAGTTACGTTGTTGATTGATAACTAAATGGTGAAACTAAAGAACTAAAGTAAAGAAAGTAACTACAAACAACTAATGAAGTTAAGCTAACTCAAATTTAAGGAGCCTAGGGTGTTCGGGTTCACTGATGTAAGCTACGGTCGGCTTATTGTCTAAACTAGAGATAATCGAAGGGTATAGTCAAGGTAAGCCCCCCACCTCTCGATGTGAGACGATCCCCTAGGTCAAGGTTGGTAAAACTCTCGTTCTAACCGCCCAAAACCCGCAATAGTCACACACAATCCTGGCACAAATCTAGGCTCTCACCCCAAACATGTAAATAGATAGTGAAAGGACACAAATTCTCATTCAAGCATTTCCACAAGGACTTAGTGTGCGTGACAATAAGACAAGTCACCCAAAAACTTTCTCATCTAAGAACCAATAATCAACCCAACCAAGCCTACACGAGGTCCCCCTCTACCATAGTAATACACTACTCACACATGACTACAACAATGGAAACAAAATATGAAGGATTCAACATGAAACTAACAAAAAGAGACATTGTGTGAAAGCAATTCAAGTTAACTAAACAAGAATAAGCATGTAAACACATGAACGGAAGTGAAATTAAGATGAGTATTATACCAACACTAATTAATAAAGGAGCAAACTTGAATTGATGTAAGGAAGATAAATCTCTTCAAATCTTCAATTTATAACCCAATAACTAAATATAAACTAATGAAAAGAGTAGATCTAGCATAAACTAAAGAGTAATTAAGCTATAATTAGGGAAAGATTGGTGCTTTGATTAAGAAAAATTATAATAAACTAAGGATTTCTTTCTAAACAACCCTAGAAATTCTCCCAAATTAAAACTTAAGTTTTAATTCTCGGTGTTAGGCTATTTATATGGAGGTCAAAACAAAGCCCAAAACTTACAAGGTATGCGGATCCGGGTGGGTAAAAATTGATGAACCATTATTATATACATATTTATGCCTCCCCTTAGTTACTTTTGATACGGTTTTCGTGCTAGTTTATATTAATTACATGCCTTTTATGCTACAATGTCGATACTTCCGCTATTTGGTGTTTAATGCAGGAATGATGCATTTGTGGAACAAAGGAATGAAGTGAGAACCGCGGAGTGGGCATGAAGGAATAAACGGAGTATGGCACAAAAATCTAGAAGAATAAAGGAAGAGAAGTTAAGAAGACAGCACGAAGAAAAGAGCTGAAACAGGATGAGTTCTCGATCAAGCCCAAGCAGACTTGATCAATTGAGAATGTACTCGATCGAGTACACTCAGGCTCGATCGAGTACACTTTAGTTTCAGGGTTTTTCCGCAATTTCCTTAAGTCGATTATGTTTTACTATAAATACCCAATTCGTACCCTATGTTATTTTTACGCTTTATTTTACCTAATTACGCTACTTTACAATAAAATCTCTCTTAAAAACCTTAGTTTAGTTTTATTGCTATTACTTTCGGATCTAGACTTTGTTCATCCTTAATTTACTACGGTATTCATACAATTCTCTTTTAATATTCATTATTCGTCTTTTATGCCTTCAATTATGTCTTCTATTATTATTATTGTTGTTGTTATTCTTTCTAGTATGCGTAGCTAAACCTCTAATCTAGGGTGAAAGGGGATCTAGGTTGTTAGAAAAGGGTTAATTAATGAATTGATTGTTAAATTTCTCTTGATTGTTGTTCAATTGTTGTCTTACATCCAATCAATTAATAACTGATCAGAATTGGTTAATTAGTCTTGCAAACTAGGATTTTCATCGACCGGGTTAAGACTAGTATAGGCCACAATAATTGAATTAGACGACTTAATAATAGCGATCACATGTTAAGTTTAGATCTAAAAAGACATATTAGAATCGACCGATCGTATGACTTTCAACAATATAAATTGCTCAATCAATGAATTAAATCTCACCCTTGGATAACTACCTAGTGAACCCGATCCCTATACTCTTTTAATGTATTTGAATTCGTTTTATTTGCCTCGCAATTAGTTTTAGAAATCAACCAAACCTTGAAGAAATTGGTTACTTTTAAGACAAATTTAAATATAAACAAACTAGATTAATTACCTCGCCTCCCTGTGGATTCGACCCTTTCTTACTGCTAGCTACTAGTTAGTTGAGAATAGGATTTATTTTGATAGGTCAACGACTGAAAATAACCTTTATAAAAAATGTCGCCCGGTACAAAATATGGCCAAAAATACAAAAACTGGCGAAGGATGAAAAATTTTCCCGACGGGTGAAATTTCACCAAATGGTAGAAATGCTCAATTGCAGCTCCAAAATGTTTTCTGGCTTTTTTCTTCCTTGTTTGACTTCTTTTTCACTTCGTCCGACTTGGTGACTTTGGCTCTTATGCTCCGCCTTGTGCCCCACTCTTGTCCTCCTAAGAAAAACGTAAAGCAAAAGGTAGAAAGACCTCGAACTATACTCAAAATACGAGTCGGGAATAAGGGAGTTATTCATACTAGAATGCACTAAAAATAACTACTTGTTGCATGAACTAAGGGGTAAAAAGGGTCTAAGAGTACTAGTAAAATGGAGTTATATCAACATCCCCACACTTAACCCTGTTCGCCCTCGAACAAGAAAATGGAATGATACGACCCTTAATCATGAATTAATAGCCATTTAATTTTATTATAAAATCTGAATCGGGTTTTGCTTCACCCGTAACTCGTTCAACTCACAATTTGGCACTTATGAGGGAAAATGCCTTATTGCAAGGCAAGTAAGGTCTTGCTACAAAATTTTGATTCACCAAGGCACTTAGATACCAAATCAAACATTAGGATGAATCGATCAAAATGAACCCACTTGCCTCATCTAAGTGGGAGGGTTTTGAAACCGAACCAAAAAAGCCTTATAGTGGAGAATACAGTCTTAGAGTCCCTATTGGTCTCAACCCCTAATGCTAGCTCAAGCAGTCTATAGTAATAACAAAACACGCCCAAGAAACAAATTCAAGGACGAGGAAAAAAGAAGAACGCAGCGTGACTCACAAGATTTACAAGACTAACACAAGATTCGACAACAACTAGCCCGAGACTATGTGAAACCTAGGGCAATGATTTCCTCGCGGTTTTCGCTCATCACACAATTAAAGAACGAGTGATTATTGTACATAATCGGACCAAATCACTCACCTGCTACAACTCTCGAAAAGGTGCCCGCAATCTAATGTGGTATTCCATCCTATAACCATGTAAGAGATGCAAAAAGACGGTAAATGCACACTTACTTAAGCAAATGGGTTATAACGAGGCTAAGGCAAGGTGAAAGTGGATTGGTGGAAGCACCATTATGGATATGTGGAGTTAAATGCCAAGAAGTTGTCAAAATTCCATTCAAACCCAACCTAATCACAACAAACTAGTTTTAGACCCGTGAAATTCACGGTCTGTTTTAAAATTTGTTGATATTTACACCATTTTTTTATCTTCTCATTTGCTTTTTGAAGGCTAAAGTTTTTGAACTTTAATCGTAAATATGTTGAAAATAAAATATTTACTTATTATCAATATATCTTTTACTAAATATTTTTTTGACAAAAAAAAAACAAATAGAAGTCGGAAAATATGGTCAAAGTTCTGTCTTGGATACCATAATAAAGCAAATGAGAAGAAAAAAAAATGGAGGAAATATTAAATAACGCGAATAACAGTTTTGCAATTAAAGTTGTACTTTGTATAATAATTAAAAAAAATAGAATTAAAGTTTGATTTTCCCCATTAACAAATTAAACGTTATTGGTCTACATAGTATTATGTAGATCTGTCAAATTGACCACAATTGCAAATATGTCTGAAACTAAACCGGTTTTTTGACGGTCATAAACCCTCAAATCTTGACCCGTTACCCAAGACTAAGTTACAACAAAACAACTTACTAATTTAGGACCAACACCTAGAGGTGTTAAATATTGACCGGACCTGAAAACTTGACCCGTTTGATCTGCTTTTTCCAAGGTAAAGAACCATAAACTCTCAAGACGAGACCCGTTTAACCCAAAACATGAAAATGACCCGTTAATTTAGGGTCGAAACCCCAACTGAAATGACCCGTTTAATCCAAACTCGAAATGACAACCCGACATTTAGGCCCGTTTTACGAGGTGATAACGAATTTTTTGGGTCAGGCCCATTTCATAGAAAGTTCTAGATCTTTCTCTTAGCTTTCCAACGCCACTGAAATCACCTTATTCCGAGTCTTGTAGAGAAAGTTATGCCTAAAATACGACAGCCTGTCAGCGCGTTTTCTCGCGCAGAAGGAATCTACCCGAGAAAGGACGCAGTAAGTACTGTGCCTCTTCTATGGGACGCAGCACCTGCTGCGCCTTTTCTCCAGGCTTTCTTTTTGTCAAGTTTCCGTGTTTCAACTAAGTCGGTTGTTTCCGGATCTTTCTTTCCTATTCCTTTCCAAATTCTACCTTTACCATAATTCCTCCGTGTGTTTAGTATAAATAGGGACCTTCGTTCCACATATTTTCCACGCGAGTGTCTGCCCTTCTCTTCTCCCTTTGCATTCTAAGTCCTTGCTCTAAGCTTTTGACGCCTACGTGCTTGATCAATCGACCACGTAAGCTCAGATCATTCTGAGTACCAGTCACGTTTGCATAACCGACCAATTTGACCACTACACCATAATTAATCAATAATTCAATCAATCTTTTTAGAATCCTTTTTCAAGGGCACTTTCATATTTGCATAGATCGAGTCGAGTTACCACTAAAAGCCGATTTAGTTAAATCTCGCGACGCTAACATGTAAGTCTGAGGGTGTAAATCCCATCTCTTTTTTTTTATTGTATTTTATTTTTGTATCAATTAATGTAAGATTTACGTCAAGAGTATGTTTAAAATCGACTTATAAAACCTTTTTATTAAAATGCTTTTACGGATCAGCAGTAACTAGACGTCGAGAAGAAACGCAGCAAGCGCTCCGCCTCTTCGAAGAGTCGCAGCATCTGCTGCGCCTCTTCCAGAGGTTGCCGCAGTTCCTGGCTTTCTTCTTCTTCCTCGGTTCTCTGTTGATTTCGTCCCTTTTGTCTTAACTTCTTATTTTCTTTCTTTCATTCATACGTAATAGATTTTAAATACATCCTTAATAATTATCATACTTTATTTTACGGTTTAAATCCCTAATAATCAATATATGCGGGTTTTCGTCGTTAAATCAAACCCGGATTTTAGAAACTCGATTCGTTCATATCAAGTTTCTGGAATTCGTCTTCGTACATTTTTTTTACCGTTTATTTCCAGTTTATCAAGTTCTTTCAAGTTCGTTTCCGTCTTTGTAATTTAACCTAATTAGTTTTAACTCGTTTATAATTCGCTTTAATTAAGTTTTAATTCGTTTTAATTTATCGCTTTTATGACGATTCATATGTAAATTAGTATGCTAAAACACCTTCACTTGAGTATAATATTGATAATCAACCATTAAAATTGCCAACGATTATTAACAACCCGTAGTTCTGACTTCGCAGCCAGAACTCACCTCAGGAACAGACGCAGTGGGAACTGCGCCTCTTCCAAGGGACGCAGCAATGCTGCGCCTGTTCCGGGGTGTATTCTGTCCTTGAATTCTATTCTTACTTTGATCTTAATATCTTAATTATATAATTAATCGACTATTAGCCGTAATATCACCTCCTAATCTGTCTATATTTTATTTTCATTTTTTCTTCAAATCGTCTGTCTTAAGTATATTTTTGACGTAAATCATTAAATCATTGTAATTTATTGTAATTTCCATTATCGCAATTTATTTATTTGTTGTATTTTATTATGGATGATTTATTTACTTGCTCTTCACATATAATTAATTCTAAACCCTAATTTGACATTAATAAGTGTTAATAACTTGTTCACCAACATAGTTTAATTCACATGCTAGGATTAATCTGTGGATGTTGCATTGCATGCATATAATCGACAACATATCAAGTAAAAACGATTTCCCTAATCATTAGTAGAGGCCGCTATCAAGGCGGGCGGGGGGGGGGGCGAGGGGATTAGGTGTTCAGTAAAAGGACTTCCTAATACGTACCCTCACCCCTTACTCCAGATCTCTGTGAACATCCGTGTTCATTAGCATCCACGAGAGTCATTCTAGACATAGAATGCTAAGGGTAACGAGTTTTTAGTGTTCATGCCACTACTTTGTGTCTTGACATGACACGAGATATTCAAACGGTTCCAATTTTCCATAAAAATTAGTGGCGACTCCACAAATGCAAATGCTTGTTCCCAAGCACCCCCGTGGCCTATGTCCACAGTTTGGCGACTCCGCTGGGGAGTAATACACTTACGTGTTGCCAAGGGTGAAACTTGAACAAGGTTAGGGAATAGTTTATACGAGACAGTTGCTGGTTTTCCTTACTCGACCTTCTTAGGTCGTTTTATTCGGCCTTCCTAGGCCCAACCCAACCCTTTCGACCAATCGTCCCGTCTGGACGGTCCAAATTCTTACCTAGGCTTAAGGATAGATAGCGATTGACGTCAACCATACCGTGGTACATACTCTTGTTTGTATCAAGGGCTTTCACTACTCGAGGAAATGGACTAGGAGCCGACCTTACTCATGTTTGGCACGGACCTCTCCACAGTCCAGGGTTTGATAGCTTGGTATGGCAACCCACCTTTTTTAAGCCAAAACCCTTTAAATACACTCAGCATACCGTTATAATGCCTGTTTGTATGTGTACTTTGTATGTGTCTAAATTCCTCATTTATAAACTAAATAATGTCAATAAAATTCATTTTCAAACCTTTTTGTCCCATTTATAAACTAAGTAATGCCGAATTTTACGATTTTCAAATTTTAATTTTTTTTTCAACAAAAAATAAAATCTAAAAAAAACCAAAAACAATTTAAACCAAAATATTTTCAAACCATGTAAATGTAAACGTGTAAATTCAATTGAGCTAAGTTAGAGTCAAAGTTCAAACCGACTATGTCCTAGTCGGAACTCTGTCAAGTTATAAACCCGTCTTTCCCTACATTTAAGGTCTTTTCAAATTCGAGTCAAGTCCTAAGGCGTCACGCCGTCATTTTGGACCAAATTCAGTTAGGATCTAAATATTTTCGACACCTCGACCCACACACTCAAGTCAACACACCGAATTCCCCTTGTGTCACGTTCGGGTACACACATACCCAAACCCCGAGTCAAGTCTGTCCTAAACATACGTCTTAGAACCACGTTAACTTCAATCCTGTCAATAAGGTCAACTATATAAATGTCACTCCGTCAAAGTCAACACTCGAGTTTAAGGTCAAAGTCAAACACTGTGAGCCCAAACACGAGAAGTCACTCACGACATTTCATGAATTCACAGGCCAAGAGTCTGGTCAACTCGTCTCATCCTCATATGTTTTCCTTCCTATATCCTTTGTTTCGTCGTCGTAGTATTTATGATCCCATGCCAAATCAAGTTTTAATGCGCGTCATTTTGTTCTCGGTAGGAATTCTGCAATTTCCAGTAAAAATGTTCAATAACGTTTATCTGTTGACGTCAAAGAACTAAGTACTGCAGTCACTAAGCTTCAGGCCACCGTCGAAGACTTGAGCACTCGTGTCATCAATATGGAAAACCAAATGGGCATAATGAAACCATTACCATCTTCTCGCACCCTAAGGCCAGGTCATATCTTCAACACAACTCACCCATCTAAGAAGGCCAATGATGACAAGGAAGTCAACCTCTTGGAAACTCCACCCAGAAGGCCGGGATGAGCTCATAGGAAATTCATTGACCTCGGAACCACATATGAAGTAGCTCTACAAAGACTGGTTTCCCAGAGAAAACTTCATCCAATTGGTCCAACCCCAGACCCTGAAAAGATATTGCCTAGGTAGAAGGGCAATTCATAATGTCAGTACCATCGAGGTAGGGGACACGTTACGGAGGAATGCTTTTGTCTAAAGCATATTATTCAGGATATGATCGAGGATGGCAGATTACAATGATTTGATCGATCTACGTCGAAAATAGATTTGAAACGGATAATTTGGGGAAAAGAAGAGGAAAATAAATTAATGAACAGATTAACGGTGATAATACGAGTAATAGTAGATTAATAAGTAAGTTAATAAACTAGGTCAAAGCAACAAGGGGAGTTCAGAGGCAGAACTCAACCCTTAACAGGCGCAGCAGAGCTGCTTTCCTTGGAAGAGGCGCAGTGGTCACTGCGTCTGTTCCTGAGGTGAGTTCTGGCTGTGAAGCCGGAACTGCATATCATTAATATTTGTTGGTAAATTTATGCTCAATTATTGGCATTCGACTCGAGTAAAAGTGAGTTAACGGATTATTTACATATGAAAGGGTCATAAAAACAATAAAGGACTCGAGCTAATTAGAACGAATTAAAGACTAATTACAAGTTATTACGAATTAAGTTTATTTAAACAAACTAATTAGGTTTATTTACAAATCAAATTAGATTAAGTGATGATGAACAGACGAAAATATACAAAAGAAGAATTTCAAAGACTTGATATGGATGAATTGAATCTCTAAAACCCGGATTTGATTTTAATGACGAAATTCAACAAATATTAATTACTTGGGATTTAAGTCGGAAATTAGAAGTGGTGAATTATTAATGAATTATATATTAAAATTATCATACTAACGAAATAAGAAGAAAACAAGAAAAGACGAAAGAAAGTAGACGAATCGACAGAGGACGAAGGAAGAAGAAGAAAAGCAGGAACTGCGGTAGCCTCGGAAAAGCGCGCGCATGATCTTTGCGGCTCTTGAAGAGACGCAGCGATTCTTTGCGTTTCTTCTCGACATCTATCTCCCGTTAATCCGTAAAAAGGTTTGAATAAAAGGGTTTATAAATCGATTTTAAATATGCTTTCGACGTAGATCTTACAATAATTAGTACAAAAGTAAAATACAAATATAAAAGATGGGATTTACACCCTCAGACTTATATGTTTGACAAAACGAGATTGACTAAGTTAACGATTAGTGATTGCTCGACTTGATTGTACGACGAAAGTGCTCTCGTAAGAGGAATTTAAACTAAATTGATTAAGTTGATTGAGTGGAGTTGGTCAAATTGGTCGGTTATGCAAAACGAGGCTGGTACTCAGAAGGATCTGAGCCTACGTGGTCGAAAGTTCAAGCACGTAGACGCCAATAAGCAAAGAGCACGGTCTTAGAATGCAAAGGGAGAAGAGAAGGGCGGACACTCGCGTGAGAAATATGAGGAACGAAGGTCCCTATTTATACTAATCACACGGAGGAATTAGGGTTTCGGTAAAACTTTGGAAAAAAATTCGAAAAGATCTTAAAATACGCAGAAAAGGGCTGGGGAAGAGGCGCGGCAGCCACAACGGCTCTTGAAAGAGGCGCAACAAGTGTTGCGTCCTTTCCCTAAGAGTTTCCTCCTGCAGAATAAAGATTTTCCGCGTTTCTGTTATGGAATTGTGGTAGATCTCAACTTCCTTATTATTTAAAATATAATTTCGGAATACATTTTGCCAAAATATTAAAAGATTGAAATATGGAATAGAAATATCCGGAATATTCCAGAATATTCTGACTCGGCATTTTAAACGGTTATTAGAAAATGAAGACGGTTTTTGAACAAGACTCCGAATGAACTCTAATTACTGTCAAAACGACTGTAACGGCGCGTATATGACGACCAAGGGGTAGACACAAGTATTTGAGCTATTACTTGACGTTAAACTTACGAATTGACATAAATCGTTCCGTGTACCAAACATGTGGCCCAATCATCACCGGGTGGCTTGCGTGAGGTGCAGAAATGAGGTATCTACAGAGCCCCCACTTTGACTGAGGCTTGGACTAGGCAAAAGTCAAAGTATTGCCATCAGGTCAATCGAAGATTACAACCTGATGACTATGGCGACGCGAGGCGGCTCAAGGGGTCTCAGCCAAGGACCTGTCGCCGGGAACATTTTAGAGTCTGTCGAATATCGGGGAGGGTCATTTAAAGTCCATTAGACTACGTAAGGAAGCTCGCCAGCCATAAGAAGAGACAATACCTGATACTTCTTTCTCGGAATAAATAAAATTGAGGACAGCAGGACATCGGTAGAAATTGCTGGGGGAATCTACTTGCATCGTCTCAAGCGAACCCCGACAAAAACTTGATGTTGAACTCCATGTCTCGAGAGGAACAATCGGCCGTCATGAACTCTCGCTGGGGAAATAGTTGAGGTGTGTCGAAACACCGTCGAAGAAAACCTGCTCGTTGTTGCAAGCGAAGTCTTGATAAAGTCCTGCGACAATTCACAGTCTGCTCGAAGATACGGGTCCTGAGTGAGTAATGCTGCAAAATACTGCTGCACTGGAACATATATATTGACGACTATGAACATCTTGATCATCGCTGGGGAGAATGAAGACATGGGCGAAGCCCTCAGTTGGAGCGAGCACTGCTTATGATACTTACCTACATGATTAGTAGCCACACAAGAATGCAATCTAATAGGCAAATAGCACATAACCACATATGCACGTAAACAATTATCACATGAACTTCGAATGAGGAAACACATAGGTTTTGCAAAAGTTGCTTCTTTATAAAAGTTGTTTAAAACTTGCTTAAAGAATTTTGACGTTTGTAATGCGTTATGCATATTCAATGGGCTCTAGTCACATAACTTGATATGGCATCGACTTACTAGGATGCAAGATGATAGACTGACGTAACACTGACTTTGATTTGACGCGACACATGGGATGACCTTGACAGACTTTGCTTAAGTATGCACAACCCCTAGCCAAGTGTGGGTGACAATGCGCATCAGTTCCAAAAGTAGAAGAATCGCAAGAATGATGACGGCATATAAAAGCTAGGCATGAGTCGTGGATCAGCTGTCTGCTTGGACGTATTTCGCCACCGTTTGCTGTAAAAGAGAGCCTTCTTGAGGCACGATAACTCGGAGAATCGGTCTAAGACCTTTGTCATTGTTCGGACCAAGAACTAGCTTGACTTAAATGAGACTTAAAGACCAAAAGGGGGATGAAGGAAGGGTGGCATCTCGGAAGAGAAGCCCCTAGAATGAGAAGACGACTCTGGATTTTGGTGGAAAAGGAGACTGGGCGACAAAAAGGAGCCCCCAGTATAAGTATTGGTTATGGAAGGGATGTTAATTGAGGTTGGAAGGTTGAAAATTAGGATGTTAATAATTGAGGTTGGTTGTGTCCTTGAGGACTGCCTACCTATTCACGTGAAGTGAAATCAAACCACATCGTAGTTCTGAGGTTTGGTTAATTTTGTTTGGGTGTTGTGGTTGTATCCTTCTTGTGTAAGAAAGGATTGCCTATGTATCCACCTGAAGAAGTGAAATCAAACCATGTTCGTAGTTCAGGTGTGTGCCTAAGCTTATGTTGTCAGGACCTTAAAGTGCATGGGTCAGGAGAGTATATTCCTTTGGTGACTCGAAGAAGTGATTTGAGACAACTCCCTCTGATCATAGATCAAAGAGGTATAACTAATTTGTAAAATTTCCTTGTCATGTGAGCACACTCGAAAGTGGACCCTAAGGATGGATATGGGTATGTCCCATTCTGGGTAGCAAAGTATTTGAAGACTCCGTGTCTGGGTCAAGGTGAAACTGGATTGGATATTTAGAATGTGGAGCTTGGAAATAAGAGGCTTTGATGAGTAAATCTCTGGAGCTTGATTTTGTGGAGTTAAAGCTCAATAGGGTTATGGCTTGTAATGTGGCTTGAAAATGGAGTCTCTTGGCTTAATGTAGCCTGAGCACATAAAGGTAGGTTAATTGATGCGGGTTCAAGTCTCCATGTCTTGGCCCTAAAGGATGGGTATACTTGACGAGCTTGAGAGGATTCTCAAAATTCTTAACTGTCTCCCTGTAACGGTCTCGAGAAGGACTTAGGGTGTGTGATGTGTGAAAGGCTAAGTGAGGGTGCTAGCTGACCATCTTCATTGATGTCTTGATTCTATATAGACTTCAGCAGTATTTCGTATTTGCTTTCAGACTTGTTCTTGATTCAGACTCAGATTCATGGTCTGGAATATATCTCGGCTTTTGTTCAGATTCTTGATTCAGGTTTTTGAAGATAACTTTGACTTGCTTGATTGAGCCTTGTTCTTTTGACTCTTTCGTCTTGGATTACGGGCATAACTACAGCCTTGGATATTGATCTTGATTGAGCCTTTGTCTTTGATCATGGCTCGTATCGTCTTGGATTTGGTTGCTACCATGGATTTGGGTCAGACTAGCACTTTTGGTGTGAAACAGGTTGGTCATTAGTAACACGAGTTGTTTATTGTGGGGAATGGGCTCGCCTTCCGTCATGGATCATTAACAAGAGAGAACTGCCTCAAGGAATTAATCCCTAATTACTCAAGGAATTAATCCCTTGAGGCTAAAGATAGACAAAAATAAAACAAGCAGATAAAATAGTTGCCTCCCCGGCAACGACGCCAAATTTTGATACTGTCTTCAGGTACCAAAAATAAATACCTATTACAACTAACAGAAGGCAGTGGCAAGTAGGGTCGATCTCCACAGGGAGATGGGAAAATGTCAGCTTTAACTAAGTCCGTCAAGGTAACCAATTCTTGGGGGTTTGAATGTTTGTTCTAAACTAACAAGGTCAAGGAAGAGAAACAGAGTAAAAGAGTAGAAAATAGACAAATAGAGAGAAAGCAGCTAAGACAGTCAGTTCACCATGATTCTCAAGTAATGTAATTTAAGGTCTCAGGTCAATGCAAGTTTAATCTAAGGAGCAATGAATATCTCCTTCCGGTCCCAATTCGCCCTAAAGCACTAATAGCTTAGCTTCCGCCCTCACTAAAGTGCCCTAATGTTCGCTACAGGTCTTATCCTTTCCAATCTTCCGATCTAGGTCAAGGTGTACCGCGATTTATTAACTAATTGCGTCGACTCAATTAGATAAGAACAGTTATATGTAGCGATTAACAACATAGACCAAATTTGCATTAAACCTAATTACTCAATTCACACTCTCCTTAAAATCATAGCTCCTCTATGTCTTAGCAAGGGAGGTTTAGGTATGCATAATTATCGAATAGGCAATAACAATACATAAGCAATAAAGATTAAGCATGATAACAGGGATGAAGAAAAATCAATAACAATTAAAGATTAAAGAGGAAAGAACAATAGAAAGAAATAATGAAATAAGATTAAGATTAAGAAAAAGTAAAGTACCGATTACAAGTAGTCCAATCCGAATTAGGGTTCTAAGAGAAGAGTATAGAGAATAGAGAAGAGAGTATCATAGTCAGGGAAAAAAAAAATGAGTATCTCGTACTGCTAACCTAACTTATATCTAAATTACAAAGCCTAACTCGAAAATAGACAAAAACACGCATAGAACACAAAGCCTCTCGATCGAGCGAAATGAAACCACTCGATCGAGGACAAATCTTGAAAAACCTCTCGATCGAATGAATATGGAGTTCGATCGAGTACTCCTTCCATCAGCCATTTCGATCGAGTAACAGAACAACTCGATCGATTAATTCTTGATGGATAAAGCATTCGATCGACCAAATAGTGTAACAAAACTGGTCGATCGAGCTATATTAGCACGTATAGAATCCTTGCCACCTTCCGAGGCTACTTCACGCATCTCTAAGTGATAGATTCCGGACTCCGATTCCTTATTCTCCAAAATGCATGCGAATAAGACAAGTTTAGGCTCAGTTTTGCTACTTTCTGGTCCGTACCTGCAATTTACACAAGACAAACCAAAGTAGACTATTCGGGGGCATTTGTAGCTAGATGCCACGTAAATAACACAGAAATGCGTGTAAAAATGAGGTGAAAACCTTATATAAAATACACGGATCAAATCTCCCCAAACCAAACCTTTGTTTGTCCCCAAGCAAACTATGAATGCAACTAAGACAACTTAACGGAACGGGACCAATTCATCAGCTACAAATAACCACCCAAACCGATTTAGTGCAACAACAGACAAAGTAGCAGTAGGTAAGTGCAAACAAGTTAAATCAATGTCTCAAACTACTGAATCGTCGACCTTGCAAGAGTCATAAATATCAGACTCTCACGGGTCACTCATCACACAAATTAGGCACAGGGTAAGTATAATAGTAAGAGATAGAAAGAAGTAAAGACACTCACCTAACTCGACCTATAAGAACATGCTTGCAGCTAACATGAATGAAATCTCTATAACCGTACATACGCAGTCCAACCAACTAATGACCAATACACATGTCGAGGACTTACATTTGGGTAAGTGAGGTAATGGGTAAGAAGGGGCTAAAATGAATCTGGAGATGTGGAGTTAGCAGCCAAGCTAGCAACAACGGGTCCAAATTAGAAACACTTTCCAACTTCATACGCAATATAAATCAATGCAAAACAGTGCTCGATTATAGAACACACTCACTAACCACCATAGAATATGTTAATTCCCCGTAGAGTACAAATAAAGCATAGGAGTGAAAAATCACAACACAATGTATTTCTTAGCTCATGATTTTTTTCATAATCTTTTTTTCTTTTCCATATTCTCCTTTTTCTCATTTTTTTCACTTTTCACAACTTTTTTTCTTTTCATTCATACTTTTCCATTCCCTTCAACATTTCCACCAACTTCTCAAACGGATGTGTAACCACATTGCAATGAAACATTCCCAACAGCTACTATTACTAGCTCGGCTAGAGTAGGCAAAGTTATAGATTGTAGCTATATAGGACAAAATGGACAATTTGGCTATGTGGAGCTCATGGGTAGAACAAAATAAAGGGAAATGCCTCTCCTAACGTGTGTCACCAACCACAGACCGAATGCATACAGGTATCAAGCAGACTGAATTTATGTTTATGCAAATTGATGTTACATGCCTTATGGAGAGTACTACTCACATCCTATATGAAACTGATCATGGATGTCACCAGTTTATTAAGCTCTAACCTTAGAATGTAGAAGTAGCTTGCCAATAATATGAGTCAAGTTTATTCTTTCAGATGAGAGTGAAACAAAAACTCGTAGATTATGTACCGTACCATGCCAACAGAATGTCAAGAATATGCAAGGTATGGGTAAAGGGACTCAAAGTAGCGTCGAAGTTCAATCGTTCCGACTCAACCTAAATGCAGTAATAAACGTGAAATTTTTGAATTTTACCGTGTTTTTTTTTTGAATAGAGCAACAATGCATGCGAAACTAAATAAACGTGAAAACTAAAAATGCAACAAAACATGCAGACACAGATATGGATGTATACCTCCCCAAACCAAACTGTACAATGTCCTCATTGTACCACAAACAGGGAAAGAAATGCAAACTAAAGAGAAAAGGAGAACTAGAGTCAAAAAACTTACAAGATGACGTAAATGAGCGACCTCCCCAAACCGACCATGAACATGGGAGGTCACATAAAGCCTCGTAGCATCGCAGCATGCGAGAAATAGAAGCAGGGTCACGCAAGTACTCGATCGAGTAGGTCAAAGAGGTTTGATCGAGTAAATAGGGCGCCAGAAGTGCTTGATCGAGAAGATATGGTGCTCGATCGAGAAAAGTGGATTTGCAGGGATTCGATCGAGAGCAGCAGATGCTCGATCGAGTAAAAATTCTATAAAAAGTGCTCGATCGAGCGAGAAAACCACTCGATCGACTCAATTCACATCCAAAAACGCACGAAAAGAGTACAAGACCAGCAAAATATGTGCAAGTTTAGCGTTTAGAGTTTAACAAACAGCATAAAAAAAATAACAAGTTCAAATGAAAGTACAACAAACAGTCCGGGTTGCCTCCCGGATAGCGCAGGTTTAAGAGGTCCCGCACGACCTTTCTGGCTTCAATTAGCTGGCTCATCAGGATTGTCGAAGTACAGGACTTCAACTCGGTTGTCTGCATCATTTGCTTCATGGTAATGCTTCACATATTGTCCATTTACTTTGAACCTATTGCCCTCGGAATTTTCTAATTCAACGGACCCAAACTTAGTGACAGCTGTCACTGTATAAGGACCACTCCACCTGGACTCCAGCTTGCCAGGAAATAAGCGCGGTCGGGCATTAAACAGCAACGCCTTCTGCCCGACATGAAATTCTTGAGGTATGATCCGTTGGTCGTGCCATCTCTTCGTCTTCTCTTTGTAGATGAGTGAGCTATCATAGGCATTTAGCCTAGACTCCTTCAGTTCATCTAGTTGCAATAAACGGTTCTGACCACACAACTTAGGATCAAAGGTAAGTTCACGAATAGCCCACCAAGCCTTACACTCTAACTCAACAGGTAAATGACAGGACTTCCCATAAACCAGCCGATATGGCGATGCACTAATCGACGTTTTAAAGGCAATCCGGTAAGCCCATAATGTGTCTTCCAGCTTAAGACTCCAGTCCTTCCGTGATTTAGAAACTACCTTAGCTAAAATCTCTTTAATCTCTCGATTAGAGACCTCAACTTGCCCACTAGTTTGGGGATGATACCCCAAACCGCGCCGGTGTTGGACACCAACCTTAGACAAAATAGAAGTTAGTTTCTTCTCTTTAAAATGCATTCCCCCATCACTAATGACGGCCCTAGGGACACCAAATCGGGGAAAGATAATCTTTTTAAAAATTTTAATCACGGTCTTGGAATCATAATTAGGTGAAGCAATTACCTCCACCCACTTAAACATATAATCTACAGCTACCAAGATATACCTGTTACCTTTGCTAGATGGGAAGGGTCCTTGGAAATCGATGCCCCAGACATCAAAAACCTCGACCTCTAGGATGCCATTTTGTGGCATCTCATGTCTCTTGGAAATATTCCCGGAGCGTTGGCAAGCATCACAAGCTGAAACAAAAACCTTAGCATCAGCAAACAAAGTAGGCCAATAAAAACCAGAGTGAAGTACCTTAGCCACGGTGCGCGATGGACCGTGGTGACCACCATAAGAGGATGAATGAAAGCCCTCCAAAATTGCCTTGGTCTCCCACTACGGGATACACTGTCTGTAGAGACCGTCTGCACACTCCTTAAACAAATAAGGATCATCCCAGAAGTACTGCTTAGCGTTATAGAGAAAACGCTTCCGCTGCTGATAAGAAAGGTTAGGTGGCAGCGCGCCACTGACAACATAATTAGCTAAATCTGCATACCAAGGGTCATGATTAGCAATAGAAGACAAAACAGCAAATAAAGAGTCATCGGAAAAAGAATCATCAATAGGTAAAGAGTCCTCTCCCTCTTGCTGTGAGAGTCGCGATAGATGATCAGCTACTACGTTCTCAGCACCCTTCTTATCTTTAATCTGCAAATCAAACTCCTGAAGAAGGAGTATCCATCTCAACAGTCGTGGTTTAGCTTCCTTCTTAGCAAGAAGGTGTCTCAGTGCTGCATGGTCAGTACAAACAGTAACTTCCGACCCTATCAAATAATAACGAAATTTTTCTAGCGCATAAACCACAGCTAACAGCTCTTTCTCAGTGGTGGTGTACTTCACTTGAGCCTCATCCAGAGTTTGGCTCGCATAGTATATTGCATTCAAAGCTCTGTCTTTCCTCTGGCCTAGCACCGCTCCTAGTGCATAGTCACTAGCGTCGCACATTATCTCAAACGGCAAATCCCAGTCGAGAGGCTGTATAATCGGCGCCGAAATCAAGGCCTGCTTCAACCTGTTAAAAGCAGAAAGACATTGATCAGTAAATACAATGGGGGCATCCTTAAGCAACAGTTGTGTAATTGGTTTAGCAATTTTTGAAAAGTCCTTGATAACCCGGCGATAAAAACCAGCATGACCAAGGAAACTCCTCACTCCTTTGACATTAACAGAAGGAGGTAGTTGTTGAATTACTTGCACCTTTGCTTTGTCAACCTCAATACCCCTGTCAGAAACTAAGTGCCCTAAGACAACTCCGTCGTTGACCATAAAGTGGCACTTCTCCCAATTAAGCACAAGATTAACCTCAATACAGCGCTGCAACACTTTATCGAGGTTAGACAGACAGTTAGCAAAGTCACTTCCATAGACACTAAAGTCGTCCATAAAGACTTCCATAATAGACTCTATATACTCAGAAAATATCTCCATCATGAACTTTTGGAAGGTAGCAGGGGCATTACACAAACCAAAAGGCATCCTGCGATAAGCAAAAACACCCTGAGAACAAGTAAAAGTAGTCTTTTCCTGATCATCTGGATGAATAAGGATCTGAAAGAACCCTGAGTATCCGTCTAGATAATAGAAAAACTTATGAGAAGCTAACCTTTCTACCATTTGATCAATGAAAGAAAGGGGAAAGTGATCTTTCTTTGTGGCGGCATTCAGCTGTCTGTAGTCTATACACATCCGCCAGCCAGTTACTACTCTAATTGGTATTAATTCGTTTTTGTCATTCGTGACCACAGTAGTCCCTCCTTTCTTAGGAACTACCTGAACTGGACTCACCCACTTAGAATGACTGACATAATAGATAATACATGCATCAAGCAGCTTCATTACCTCAGCCATCACAACGTCCTGCATCTTTTGGTTCAGTCGGCGCTGACCCTGTCTGCAAGACTTGTGATCTTCCTCAAGCTCAATTCTGTGTATACAAATGTCAGGACTAATGCCCTTAATGTCATCCAATGAATAACCCATAGCTTTCCTGTTTTTCGTAAGCACAACTAACAAAGCGGACAGCTGATCTTCATCAAGTTTAGCACTAACACTGACTGGATATTGCTCCGTGTCATCTAGGAAATCATATTTAAAATGAGAAGGAAGAGGCTTACGCTCAGGTACCTTTACCTCTATGGCGCAAAGAGTATTAATCATTTGTTCCACTCTCTCTCCTTCAGCGTCGGTGAGTTCACGCTCATCTAAAGCATCTTCAAGCAAATCCAACACAGCATCATTGTTATCTGGGTTATCTGCACACTCATCTAAAAGCATCAAAGCTTCTAGTGGATCCTTTATAAAAGAACCCGACCAGAAGTCATAAACATAATCGTCAACAATATCAACAGAATAACATGTGTCCTCTATCATTGGTCGAGCAAGTGTACTGGGCAGACTAAAAGTCATCACGTCATCCCCTACTGTAAGAGTCAAACGCCCTTGTTTGACATCAATAATGGCCCCAGCTGTACATAAGAATGGTCTTCCTAGTATAATTGGGGTCCGGGTATCTTCAGCTATGTCTAGAACAATAAAGTCCACTGGTATAAAGAACTTGCCTATTTTGACAACCACGTCCTCTAAGATACCCAAGGGTCGTCTTACAGATCTATCAGCCATCTGTAATGTAATGTTAGTCATTTTAAGGTGACCCATATTAAGCTTCTTGCAGACAGAGAAGGGCATGACACTGACACTGGCTCCTAAATCACAAAGAGCCCTGTCTATCACTTCATTGCCTATGGTACAGGTAATAGAGAAACTACCCGGGTCTTTCATTTTTGGTGGAGCTTTAATAAGAAGTAAATTACTAAACTCTTCCATGAATGCAACAGTCTCGAATTCACTAAGCTCTCTCTTACGCGTCACAATGTCTTTCATAAATTTTGCGTAAGTAGGTACATGGGTAATATGTTCAGTAAAAGGGACGGTTACCTGGAAATTCTTGACCACGTCTATGAACTTACCGTACTATCGCTCGACCTTAGCGTCCTTCAAACGTCCCGGATAAGGAACCCTGGTAGCAATAAGTGGGCCCGTGACCTTCTCTTTACCTTTATCAGCACGTGGCACCTCCACCGCAGGGGAAGATGTCACGGTAGCGGAATTAGATCTTGAAATTGAAGTTCCGCTGGCACAATTGCTCGATCGAGCATTGTTATCACTCGATCGAACAGTTTCATCAGACAAATTACTCGATCGAGTAATGTTCACCTCTCGATCGAGTTCTTCTATTTCAGCATGTTTCGATCGAGCTCCAGAATCACTCGATCGAGTAGTATTTTCTGCCAAGTGTGGACAGCGGGCCGCCCACGGGGGCGCTTGGCGAGAAACGGGGAACAAGCGTTTGCATTTTGTAAGGAGTCGCCACCAATTTTTATGGGAAATTGGAACCGTTCGAATACCTCATGTCATGTCAAGACACAAAGTAGTGACATGAACACTAAGCAATCGTTACCCTTAGCATTCTATGTCTAGAATGACTCTCGTGGATGCCAATGAACACGGGTGCTCACGGAGATCTGGAGTAAGGGGTGAGGGTACGTATTAGGAAGCTCTTTTGATCGAACACCTAATCCCGCCCGCCTCGATAGCGGCCTCTACTAATGATTAGGGAGTTTATTCGTACTTGATATATCGTCGGCTATATGCATGCAATGCAACATCCATTGTTTTGATCCTAGCATGTGAAGATTTAGACTAAGTCGGTTGACACGTAATTTAATCATACAATTGGGTCGAAGTTGGATTTAATGTTGATTTACATGTGAAATCATACAAACAATAAAAGCAATACAATAACGATAAATTGCAATAATGAAAATTACATTAATTACATCGGAATAGGCGATTTATGTCGAAAATACCTTTAAAACGGATAATTTGAGAAAAAGGAATAAAAGAATAAAGGGATAAACGAACAGGAATTAGCGTGATAATACGGATAATAGTTAATTAATACGTAGACTAATTAAACTAGGTCAAGGCAGAAACGGAGTTCAGGGACAGAAATCATCCTGGAACAGGCGCAGCAGATCGCGCCCTCTGGAAAGAGGCGCGGCGATTCTTGCGTCTGTTCCCAAGGGTGAGTTCTGTGGCGGGCTAATCGCGAATCGTTAATGTTAATTGGTAATTTTAAGGATTGATTAAATTATTTGACTCGGATGGAAGTGATTAACAGGTTATCTACATGTGAATGATGGTCATAAAAACAGTAAAACATGAATGAGACGATGCAAACGGATTAATTACATGAAATAATGATTAATTAGTGAATTAAACTAACTAAACAAATTATTAGATTAAACATGATGATTAATGACGAATATACAATGAATATGTGAATAAACAGATGAAAACTATATCAAAGACGAATTCCAGAAACCCAATATGAACAAATTGAATCTCTACAACCCGGGATTGAATTTAATGACGAAAACCCGCAAATATGGATTATAAGGGATTTAAGGTCGGATTTAATAATGATTAAAACATATTAATGAATGATGAATTTATATACATGTGATTATTAAACTATCATGACGAATAATTAAAGACAAACATAAGAAATAAAAGCAAGACGAAATTACAGAGGACGAAGAAGATGAAAAGAAGCAGGAACTGCGGCAGCCTCACGAAGAGGCGCAGCAGGAACTGCGCTCCTTCGAAGAGGCGCAGCAGTTGCTGCGTCCTTTCTCGACGCCTGTCTACTGGAAATCCGTAAAAACAGGTTTTAAAGTACGGTTTTAGAAATCGATTTTAATGGTGTATTCGACATAAATCTTACAATGATGATACGATAAATAAAATACAACAAATAAAGAGAATTATACACCCTCGGACTTACATGTTGTGAAACGAGAAGGACTAAGATATCGACTAGTGATGCTCGACGCGAATGCAAAGAGAGTGCCCTCGTAAGAGGAAAACGATTGATTAATTAAGGTTGATTGAGTGTAGTTGGTCAAATTGGTCGGTCATGCAACGGAGAGGCTGGTACCCGGAAGGATCCGAGCTTACGTGGTCGGAAGTCCAAGCACGTAGGCGCCAATTAGTAAGAACGAAGTCTAGAATGCAAAGGGAGAAGAGAAGGGCGGACACTCGCGTGAGAAATATGAGGAACGAAGGCTCCTATTTATACTAATCACGTGAAGGAATAGGGTTTCGGAGACTCTTTGGAAGTGAATCTCGGAAAGATATAAAAAAGATACGTAAATCATGCAAAGAAGGGCACTGGGAAGAGGCGCAGCAGCCCATGCGTCCCTTGGAAGAGGCGCAGCCGCTGCTGCGTCTGTTCCCGGAGGTTTCCTCCTGCTGAAGAAAGATTTCCGTGTTTGAGTTATGGTAGGACGGAAATAATTCGATTATCTTTTGAATATTACGGGATATTATTTGCCAAAAGATAAAATTTGTGAAATATGGAATAGAAATATCCGGAACATTCCAAACATTCGACTCGGGATTTAACAAATATCGAGAAAATGGAGACGGTTTTTGACCCGGACTCCGAATGTACTCTAATTACTGCCAAAACGACCGTATCAGGACGTAGATGACAACTAAGAGGTCGACATTAATATTTGAGCAAACACTTGACGATAATCTTACGAACTGTCACAAATCGTTCCGCGAATCAAACATGCGGCCCAATCATCACCGGGTGGTTTGCGGGAGGTGCAGAAACGAGGTGTCTACAGAGCCCCCACTTTGACTGAGGCTTGGACAAGGCGAAAGTCAAAAGTATAGCCATCAGGTCAATCGAAGATTACAACCTGACGACTATGGCGACGCGAGGCGGCTCAAGGGGTCTGAGCCAAGGACCTGTCGTCGGGAACATTTTAGAGTCTGTCGACTATCAAGGAGGGTCGTTTAAAGTCCATTAGACTACGTAAGGAAGCTCGCCAGCCATAAGAAGAAACCATACCTGAGACTTCTTCTCAAGATGCTTTCGGAGTTGCGTAGGAGCTAAGGTTTGAGCTTGAGAGCTAAGGGTAAGACCTAAAAGTTATATAAGGATTGGTGCTAGGGTGTGGGACCCTAAAGGAAAGCATTGACGGGAAGGAGGCCAAATATGAGTTCAACCTAGAGGTAATTATGTTTTGGGTATAGGTACTTCTGGAGAACGACACCCTGTCGGACTCCGCGGGGAAACAAGAAATATTGAAAGCAGCAGGACGTCGGTAGAAACTGCTGGGGAAATCCGCTTGCGTCGGTCTCAAACGAACTCTGGCAAAAAAACTTGAGGTTGAATCTGCTTGCGTCGGTCTCAAACAAACTCTTGCTGGGGAAATATTGACGACTAGGAACATCTTGATCGTCGTGAAAGGAATCTTGAGTGAGCGATCTTGCAAAATACTCTGCTACTTTGGGAAAAATATTTTGACGACTAGGAACATCTTGATCGTCATGAAAGGAGTCTTGAGTGAGCAAGATCTTGCAAAATACTACTGCGCTGGATAAAATGAATTGAGCAATACTGCAAAATATTACTGCGCGGGATAAAATGCGGGCCGGAACGAAAGAAAACCATCGAAACGGATCAAAAGAATACAATAGCGTTGAAGAAGAGGCGCACCAAAGATGGGCCCACTAATAACGAACTCATAACGAATTTTTGAAAATTCGTACGGAGGGAACACAAGGAAGAGGCGCAGCAAGAGCTGCGTCTCTTGGAAGAGGCGCAGCACCTGCTGCGTCCTTTCCCCAAATTGGCTATTTCCGCGTAAAAACGCGAAATCAGAAGGATTATAATTCATTATTTCGAAACACATTTCCTTCAATTTCTCTCTCAAATCTTCACCATTTCCGTCGAGGTTGGATTCAAAAGTTTGCATTAAACATGACTAATCGAGGTATGTGTCTTAATCTTGCATTAATCATCCGTATTTGTCGAATTTTGAGCCGCGAGAATTAGGGTTTTCGACCCTTTGGATCGAAAATTCGGGGCTTTTCCCCCAAATGGATTTGTTTTGCCAAATTGATGCTATAAATGGATAGTAGGCAATGTTAGGAACACAACCATGTATTTACTTTGAATTTTCATCGAGTTTTGAGCCCTTGAGCGAATTTTGAGACGGTTTTACAGCTGAACCGTAAGTTGCTTCGAAAATGGCCTTAGGATGGTCCATTGGCGACGAAATTTGATATTTGGGATCCTTGGATGATGGGTAAACTTCCTATCATCTCGAAATTTTGGTTCGTGACAACTTTTTCAGGGCACCTTTCTAGGGCATAATCGCCGTTATAACGAAATGCTGCCGAATTTTCGACTTGACCCGGGACTAGGCCTTGACTTGGACTTGATTTGACCCAATTTATCACATGAGTGATCGGGTTGGCGGGAATATGACCAAAGATGGCCAGAAAGGACAGCTTTCAGGGCCCTGAAGGCTCGAAAACTCCTTAACCAAGGCTTGCCGTCAAGTGACGCGGCCTAAATTTACTTTAACGTTGCAGGTGATGAGGCTTCTACTTCTGGGAGGACTCCCATGGAGATAGACGCCAGTGCGGTTGAGGAGGCTTTGGAGCAGGCTTTCACCGATGCGGTGATGGCCACTGGAGACGAGGCACACGAGGAGGCGGAGGAGGAGGAGGCCCCGAGACAGGCCAACGTCGGCGAGGAGGTCGTCGGAGGGGAGCTCTGCGTGGGCCGAGACTTGGGAGAGTAGGCACCTCGTGTGGGTCTGCGGGGGTCACCTGTCCTACGGGACGGTGAAGAGCTTGGTAAATAAGAATTCACTACTCATCACCTATTCTCTTTCATTCTTTTTGTCCAAATTTCTTGCAAATTTCATTCAAAAACTAAAGATAGCCTTGTTTCAAATCATAATAGGAGGCCGGAACATCGGTCGTTCTCGGGTTACACGACAAATGATGGAGCACTACGAGCGGTTGTCGGCGGAGGAGAGGGCCATGATCGAGCGCGGAGCGTTTGGTCCTCCGGTTCGGTCCGGAGGGATATCGTGAAGAGGAAGGCTGCGGGCTAACCTTAGCCTGGTCCGCGCTTTCTTGGATCGATCTCGGGATACGACTTCCACGTTTCACCTTCCTTTTGGTGAGGTGGGAGTCACTCTGGAGGACTACGGCATGATTTACTGTCCGCCGTGTGGGGCCGAGGAGATGGTGTGGCCGGAGACTGCTATGAGGGCGGATTCGGCCGAGGCGAGGAGATTGATCGGCTGGAACCTGTCGCCGAAGGCTGTTGCAGTGCCGGGCTTGGTACCCAGTACCTATGTCCGAGACTACTTTGCGGGGAAGACCCCGGAGCTGGTGACGATCGATGGGAGGGAGACTGCTCCTCCTCCTTGTACAGCTGAACAGAGGGCTCGTCTGTGGCTTTGGTGGTTCTTGTCTTCGATTTACCTCGGAGACAAGGGCGAGAGGCTATCGACGAAGCTTCTTCCCTTTCTTTCTGACCTGAGCTCCTTATGACGCTGGGACTGGGTCACTGCTGGTTTTGCGGTCCTCATCCGCTTCATGAGGGCCATGGTTCGTCCGGAGTTGATGGAGAAAGGGACTTCTCCTGGTGCTGTCGGACCTGGACTACTGTTGGAGGTATGAACCTTTCAAAGTAAATTCCTTTCTTTATTGAAATACGAAAGATCGTCATTGATTATTTTGTTTTATAGGCATGGGGTTACTCCTACTTCCCGAGTCTCGCGCCGAAGAGGACAGAGCCGCTGGAGAAGGCCTATCCTGTGGTGAGGGATTGGGTGATGTGCCGGATGAAGAGCAAGCGTTCTTCTCACAATGTCTACCGGCGGGATGTGAACGCCCTTCAGCTGAGCAGCGTGAGTATCCCACTCGTATTTATATCTCTTGTACTTTGCTTCCATTTGATCATAGGAATGATCTTTGCCTTTATATTGTCGCAGTGGGTGCCCAGACCTTGGGCGGAGTACGCTGGAGCGCCTCCTTTTGTCGCCGAGGTCCTTCGACCTAGGAGGCCGAGTCGGCTGCTGTTGTGGACGTCGATGGGTCCTGTGTGGTATCTGGGCGAGCGTTTGGCTCGTCAGTGCTCTCGGGGTGCGTTGACGGTTCCCATTGACCCTCTGAGGACGATGTTCAGGGAGCCTACTGAGGCTGAGAGGGAGGCGGACCTGGCTGGTGCCAGTGGCGACGACCTTCTTCTGCCTGGCGAGGACTACTCGGCGTTCCTTTACGGGAGGTTGGCGTACTGGCCGGTAGTGGTGAGTATCTTTACTTTTCTTGATTTGATTTTGAGAATTACGACGAAAGATCATCGATTAATGAGAGCTATTTGTCTTTGCAGGAGGTTGAGGCGGCGGGCATCGAGCCCCCAGTGTACCCTGAGACTCTTGAGTACACTGACGCGACTGGGAGGACGACGATCTCCGAGTTGCGTGACTTTGACGTAGCTGTGACGGATCTTTGGCCTAGACGACAGGGCAAGATCCGATTCGGAGGGTGAGCCTCCAGCTTATATACCTTTCGTGTAAGAACATATTTGATTGAACTTGTTCACTTTACTGAGAATTTCTTTTGAAATGCAGGTCGCGCCATCTCGGTTTGTGGCACTATGGAGGGTGGCCAACCGGCTACGAGCTACCGCCATCGAGGCACTTGTCGGTGGTCGAGGTCGTCAGGTACGAACCTCGTTTGATTTCTTTTGATTTTTGATTTTCAGTTTTGTTTGAGTTGATTGACATGAGCCAATTTGTTGTTTACAGGGCGACCGCGAGCTGGAGCGAGAGTTGGCCCAGTCTCGGGAGGAGACGGCTCGCTTGTCGAGGGAGCTCGAGTTTCGGGACGCCGAGATTGATGCTCTTACGGCGAGGGTTGCTGAGTTAGAGGGCGTCCGTCAGTAGTTTGGCATAGTTTTGTAGACTTGTACATCTGGACATTTGATTTTGAACATTTTTGACTTGTTTGGGGCGCAAGCCCCAGTTTGCTTGGACTTTGGATTTGGTTCGGGGCGCAAGCCCCCAGTTTGCTTGTACATTTGTATATATGATGGCCTGAGTGTCTTTGCTGCTGGGTTGTGTTGCTTGTACCTGCAGGTTAGTTTTTGAACAGGTTGGGTAGACAACGGTTTATGCCGTCATGCCGCCGAAATTTACATGGAAATCACGCAAAACATACATTTTATATACATATGGCCTTAATTAGCGCAAAAAAAGACTCAAAAGAACATAAAAATGCAAAAGATGCAAAAAGCAAAACATTTTGTCAGAAATGACCGGACGGTTGTCAGAAATGACCGGACGGTAGGGAGGGTTACCCCCTAAAAAAGAAAAAAAAAAGAAATCTGTAAGTGTAGAAATGAAAATGTTGAAATGAAAACAAAAGAGAATTATTTCCTAAAAATGAAATTAAAATGAAACTTATTTAATTAAAATGAAATTTTATTTCCTAAGAATAAATAAATGAATTAAAATAAAAAAATAAAAAGAAGAATTAAGTGCGATGAAAATGGCGAAGGTGTCGATGTCGCCTCGAAATGCGTGCCCGCGAATTTAGGAAGTTTGAAACATGGTAAACTGCTCGTATTTACCAAAATAAAATCCCGTAGGAATAGGAAATTATTCGTTATAGAATTAGGAAAGATCCAAACGCGAAATCACAGTGAGCCTGAGCACAGGGAAAAAAGGCGCGACATGAGTCGTCGCTTTGAATAGGCGCAGCAGAGTCGCGCCTTTGTTCCCAGTGTGTCTCTCCTTGCGGATTTTGGAAACAGCAATTGGTATAAATAGAAGCGTTGACGAAGCTTTAAATCATATAATTCTTCCGTCTTTTCTCCGTTAATCTCATAAAAAACTCCCAAAATAAATTTTCAAGAGAAAATTTGTCATCATGAATGCTTTGGAGATCCGTTTGAAGGAATGGACTAATGAATTTTTGAGTGTTGAGAAGCACGATATGGGTGCTCATAACCTTGGGTCTCTATTGAGTTTGAAACTCATTAAGGTGGTAAAACCGTTCTTGGATGCTTGCCTTGACTACTGGGACCCAAATTGTCATGTTTTCGCGTTCCCGGTGGTGATATTTGTCCTTTTCCGGAGGAAATTGCTGCTATTGGTGGGTGGGATCCCGAGCACTTACCCGTTATTCCTTCCACTTCACAAGGGTATAAGACCAAATTCAGAGACTTGCTCGGATTGACGAGACTCGAGGTGGATCGCTTGGTTACCCCGAAAGGCGTGAGAATGCTGGATTTTGTAGACCGATTCATCAACAGAGCTGACCCCACAGTCTCTTATGTTGCTAGGAGGAGAGCATTTGGCTTCTGTTTGCTTCATGTGTATGTCTTCCATGGACACGTTGATGAAGATTTGCGAGGTGATCCCCGTCTTTTGGGTCTTATTGAGCAAATGGAGTCACAGAGCCCGACTTGTTTATGCTTAAGGGAGATTATCTTGGGTTTGGATAATAGGAAATCCAACCGCGATCTTCCATTTTTGGGGAGTCCCGTTATCTTACAGGTAAAAGACACCTTTTTTTTTTTTTTTTTTTTTTTTTTTTTTTTTTTTTTTTTTTTCGTTTTTGGGTGTCTAATACCTGCTTTTGGTAGGTTTGGCTTATGGAACGGCTCCGACTGCTCGAGCCCCTAGTTCATGCACTTTCCTATCATTCCCGTATGATTGCGATGAGGACGCGGTTGTACATGGTGGACTTCACCCGGGTCTGTGACTATTGGAAGAACAAGCTGAAGAATGATGATGGCCCGTTGATTAGGTGGGTTGTACCATGGTGGCGCCTCAAGTCTGTCACTGGAGTGTCTTCTTTGGATCCCACTAGGTCCGTGCGCATTCCGGGATTGGAGTTCATGGTGTGCATCTTTCCGGAAAGGTTGATGAGGCAGGTTGGTCTGAAACAGACTATCCCGAGGCTTGATACCGTTCCGCAGACTGCTGTAGCGCTTACCACCGAGAGCCGAAGAGAGTGGGCTATCAAATGGGCCCAAAGGAACATGTGGTTCTTGAGCTTCTCCGCCAATGCTTTGTGGGTGTCGGATTCCTATCTGAGGTGGAGAAAGGCCGCAACTTCGGAAGAGCGTGAAAGATCGAGGAAACGCGACAGCCATGTCGACTACAAGGTGCGCGAGGGAGAGAAAGAGAAGGAGAAGCATCTGAGAAGGAGAAGAAGAAGCTGGATTTCGGTCATTCGTCCTTCGAAGAAATCAAAGACTACTCCTGTTGCGGAAATGGTGGTTGGCAAGAATGGAAGAGTCAGGCCTCGAGAAAGACCGTTGGTGATTAGGTCTGAAGCGGTGCAAGAGCGCCCGGCTCGAGGTCGTGACAAGAAATATGACAAGGATGACAAGGGCAAGGGGAAGATGGAGGAATAGCCCGAGTCCTTATTTATTATTTGGTTATTATTATTATTGTTGTAATAAAAGGGAGGGATTTTTAGAATCCTAGCCTATTCTATTTTTATTTTATTTTATATGTATCGTACTTATTATTATTAGAAAATGAATGGAATAAAAAAGGTTGAATGGTTAAGAAACCGCTGTGATTTTCTTTTATTATTCTTTGTCGAATTTCAAATGCAATGCAAATGTCCTTCTATTTACATTTTAGGTATATTGGGTTGAATCCCGTGAAGGATTGCCTACGTATTCACTTAAAAAAAGCGAAATCAAACCCTTGCGCGTAGTTCGAGTAAATGTAAAAGAATAATTGTTCGAAGCAAGAGCTTGTAATGAACATACAAAATAAGCATGAGCTTTTGTTCTCAAGGTGCGAATTCAGTTTATTTGGTGATATGAGGATGACAGTCTTGTCAGGATGCAAGAGCATAGTGACACTTAGCTTATTTCAGCTTGGCCAGGGGCCGTTTATTTAGTGTCACAAGAGCGACACATGGGTTTACGCGAGGCGCGTTTTGTCCTATTCTAGGCATAGTATCGTTTCAGTTGGTCAAGGTTTGTGGGGTTTGAAAACTCATTCCCATCTAGGTCTGTGATTCTAACCGCACCCCCTGGGAGTATAGATTTGACTAGATATGGTCCGGCCCAATTAGGTTTGAATTTTCCCCTTGGGTCGACAGGTAGAAGAGCTCTAACCGATTTGAGTACTAAGTCTCCTTCTTTGATGTTTCTTGGCCTAACTCTTTTGTTGAAAGCTCGTTTGATACGTGCTTGATATGTTTGGACATTATGTAAGGCGCGTAGCCTACGTTCATCCAGGAGGATGAGTTCTTCATATCTATCCCTCTTCCAATCGGCTTCAGGGATTTGACTTTCGAGTAGAATACGCAAGGATGGTATTTCTAGCTCGACTGGTTGTACGGCCTCCATGCCGTAGGTCAAATAGAAAGGAGTAGCCCCAGTGGGCGTCCTAACTGATGTCCGATATCCCCATAAAGCAAAGGGTATCTTGCTTGGCCAATCTCTATAGTTGTCAGTCATTTTCTTGAGAATTGTGACAACGTTCTTGTTTGCCGCTTCTACCGCGCCGTTAGTCTGTGGTCTACACGGCGAAGAGTGGTGATGCTTAATCTTGTATTTGGCTAGCAATTGCTCGGTTTCGGCTTGGAAGTGTGACCCATTATCGCTGATGATCTCATGTGGGCAACCATAGGGATGATGTTGTTCTGTATGAATTTTGCCACATTTTTAGCCGTAAGAGCGGTGTAAGAAGCCGCTTCTACCCACTTGGTGAAATAGTCAATTGCTACTAGAATGAAACAGTGACCTCCTGTTCCGGCTGGGGTTATCTTCCCGATTATGTCAATTCCCCATGCGGAAAATGGCCAAGGAGATGTCATCGTATATAGCAACGAAGGAGGGACATGTTGTACATTCCCGAAGATTTGGCAATTGTGGCAATGTCTCACGTATTTGATGCAATCAGATTCCATTGTGGTCCAATAATACCCTAAACGTGTGATTTTCTTTGCCATCATAGGCCCACTCATGTGAGGACCGCATTCTCCGTCGTGAACTTCTTCCATCACCTTTCGTGCCTGTGAATGATCAAGGCAACGTAAGATTACACCAAGAGGTGTTCTTTTGTATAATTCTCCTTGCATCAGGATGTATTGGGAAGCTAGTAGGCGTATAGCACGTTGTCCCCTTTTGTCCATATCTGGTGGATAGGTACCATTAAGCTTGAAATTCAGGATTGTTTGGAACCAGGGTTCCTGTGCGATTTCTTCTTCATCGGTGATTTGATGGACATAAGCCGGTTCTGATCGTCGTTCAATACACAAAGGCATTTCTACCATGTGATCTGGTATACTTATCAAAGATGCGAGCTTCGCAAGAGCGTCTGCAAATTGATTTTCCTCTCGAGGTAGGTGTAAGTAGGTTACGTGATCAAAGAATTGAGCGACTTGATCTATCCTGGCCTGATAGGGTGCGAGGCTTTCGCTTCGGATTTTCCAGGATCCTGTAACTTGGTTGATGATCAGCGATGAATCCCCATGTACTCGGAGGTTTTTGATGCCTAGGCTTACTGCCGCTTGAAGTCCAATGAGACAAGCTTCATACTCTGCAGCGTTGTTTGTCACCTCGAAGTCGAGTTTGACAGCGATTGGTGTATGCTCACCTTCAGGAGAAATGAGCAACACTCCTATTCCGAATCCTCTTAAATTGGATGCTCCATCGAAGTATAGATCCCACGAGTCTACGTCCGTTTGAAGTATATCCTCGTCGGGAAATGACCAGGTGTCTATGGTTTGCGCGTCGTTGATAGGATTTTCTGCGAAGAATTCGGCGACGGCGCGACCTTTTATGACTTTTAGTGGCACATATTTAAGGTCGAATTCTGAGAGCATCAGAGTCCACCTTGCAAGACGTCCGTTGAGGACGGGTTTCTCGAAGAGGTATTTGACTGGATCCATTTTGGGATATATTTTGACGGAGTGGCTAAGCATATAGTGACGTAGCTTTTTTGTTGCCCACACAAGAGCGAGGCATGTCTTTTCGAGTTGCGAGTATTTGCACTCATATTCCAAGAACTTCTTACTTAGATAGTAAATAGCTCTTTCTTCACTTCCTACGGTTTGAGCCAGCATAGCACCCATGGCAGTTTTAGTTACTGTGAGATATAAACCAAGAGGTTGATCTCGTTGAGGTGGCATGAGCACTGGTGGTTTAGCCAATATCTCCTTGATTCGGTCAAATGCCTTTTGACAATCATCATCCCACATGGTGTGGTCTGTTTTCTTGAGTTTCTTGAAGATAGGCTCGCAAATCATGGTAAGCTTAGATATGAATCGACTTATGTATTGTACCTTTCCCAGGAATCCCCTGACTTCTTTTTCTGTTTGAGGTTGTGGCATTTCGATCAGAGCTTTGATTTTTGAGGGATCTATTTCTATACCGCGTTGGCTAACGACATATCCTAGGAGTTTTCCGGATGTTACCCCAAATGTGCATTTCTGAGGATTAAGTCTCATGTTGTACTTTCGTAGCCTTGCGAAGAACTTGCGAAGGTTTGCAATGTGTCCTTCTCTTTCCTTGGATTTGACGATCATGTCATCTACATATACCTCAACTTCTTTGTGCATCATGTCATGTAGGAGTGTAGTTGCGGTGCGTTGGTATGTAGCTCCGGCGTTGATCAATCCGAATGGCATTACTGTATAGCAATAGGTTCCCCATTGGGTGACGAAAGCGGTCTTGTGCATATCTTCCATGGCCATCTTGATTTGGTTATAACCCGCATACCCATCCATGAAGGATAGTAATGCGTGGTCTGCCAGATTGTCCACCAATATGTCAATGTGAGGTAGAGGGAAGTCATCTTTCGGACTTGCTTTGTTCAAGTCCCTGAAGTCAACACAAACACGGATTCTCCCATCCTTTTTGGGCACAGGTACTATGTTAGCTACCCAGTCAGAGTACTCGGAAACTTTGATGAACCCGGCTTTGAATTGCTTATCAACTTCTTCCTTAATCTTTAGAGCCCATTCTGTTCTCATTCGTCGAAGTTTCTGTTTCACAGGTTTGAAACCCGGCTTAATCGGAATCCTATGTTCGGCGATATCCCTGTCGAACCCTGGCATGTCTTTGTAGGACCAAGCGAAAACGTCCTTGAATTCATTTAGAAGGTCTATGAAATCGGCCCTTTCGGTAGAGCTCAAGGTAGTCCCTATCCTAAGTTCTTTGGGTTCTAATTCGGTTCCTACGTTGATGGGTTCGGTATCTTCTATTACTTGGTCCCCCTTCCCCTTCCCCGTAATATTTCTTTGGCTACGTAGGAGGTATTTCGGTCAAGTCCGGGTCTTGGTCGTCCTCGGTATCATCATAAACAGTTGCACTCGAAAGAACACGAGAGAGTAAGCAGAACCTGATTTATTCATATTAAGATTTGAGTAAAGTTGAAACAAAGAAGCCAACTGATCCATGGTCAGTGGCGACAAAGGAACAGTAATTGGGGCATTCCCCGAACTACCGTGACTACTCGATGCTAGGCTAGGAGAAACGAAGTGAGTGGGAATGACAAAAGGAGTAGACTCTCTAATGACTTCTCTAGACTCCGACTCTGACTCTGACTCCGACTCCGACTCGAACTCGTCGTCTTCTGGTTCTCCTTTGAACATCTCTCCTTCTCCAGTAGTGAGCTTGAAGAGTCTTCCTTGGTTGTTGGTCCATTTGATAGATTTTCTCCATCCTTTCTGCTGCTTTGTGTCGATTTCTGTGATCAACGCGGTGGGGTTGAAGCGATCGTCCTGAAGTATCATAGTAATGATCTCATCCTGCGCGGCCCTAATGAATCGGTCTTCTCCAAACAGTAGGCTAACGGCTTGTTCGTCGAAGCAAGGTACTTGACGGGTTTTGACGGTAGGAACCGTTTCGGGAGGAATGAAGTAGCAATCGTGAAAGATCTCGATTCCGGCTAACTTCCTCTCAAGATAATTCCAAGGTTCGGGAAATCCGTGAAAGAGCTCTGAACTTCCTTCTTGAACGAAGTATCCATTTAAGGTGGGGAGATATGATCTCATTTGGACTCCCACGTGCTTGCGATTTTGGACTTGAGCGAGCATTTCGAGAACTTCTTCAGTTGTGGGTTTGTATCCTAGTCCAAGTGGTATCCTTGTCGAGTTGCCTTTCTTGTATGGTGCGAAGGTGTTCTTCCGGATTGGATTCAAAGGCATTCCAGGGAAGTATCCCTGAGACTTGAGTATGTGGTTGACCACCAAGTTGGAGTAGGGATTATAGTATAAGGGTGCCAACTCACTTTCTATGACGTTCACACTTTGGAAGCCCCCAAGTTCGTATATGGGATCCGCAAGGATTTGATTGTTTGATTGCTTCTCAATTATTGCCTTGATAGGTGACGAAGTGATCGTCACAACTTTGCCATTTAGTGGGATCTTGATCTTTTGGTGAAGGGTGGATGTTACCGCTTTGGAAGCGTGAATCCATGGCCTTCCCAGAAGTATGTTGAATGAAGCTTCGATGTCCACTATTTGGAAGTTGACTTTTCGCTCGATTGGTCCCGTGGCTATGGTTAGGCTAGCAAGTCCAACCACTTTTCGTCGTGTACCGTCATATGCACGTACACCTTGATTGGTGGGAGTCCAATCCGACTCTTTCATGCCTAGTTTGTATGCCGTTTTGAGGGGTATGACGTTGACCGCGGAGCCATCATCTACCAAAGTCATTGGCACATTCTTCTTTAGACAAATGACGGTGATGTATAGAGCAAGGTTGTGACTAGCGCCAAAAGGTGGCAAGTCTTCATCTGAGAAAGTAATAGGATTACTTAGCTTCGGTGATTCTTGGAAGACCAAGTTGACTACATCTTCGGGAGTAGAGTTATGCGCTACATTCAATTTGGCCAAAGCTTGCCGTAAAGCTTGGCGATGCGGAAATAAGCTTGCCACTAGTTGCCAGACTGAAAGATCAGCCTTGGTCTTCTGTAATTGCTTGAACAAATGATCGGTGGGGTCGTCCTCGTTGTCATTTGGTGTGATGACATTGGTTGGACCGTTTTGAGTAGTGCTTTGATATGGGCGACCCGAACGAGTTAGGTGATCCACATCTTGGTCTTCACCATTTTGGACTATTTCCTTGACCAAGGAGTTTTCAATGAGGTATTCGTCTTCATCGTCATCGGCCCAAACCCCATTGATTGCAGCTAGTTCCTTCATCCTCATGATATCACTTTCTAGTCGTATGATTTGATCGACTAGTTTATCAACCACGGCGACTACTTCTTGCATAGTAGCATTTTGAGAGAAGATCAATGGTACACGTTCTTTAGGCGTTGCATTGGGATCGCGTAAGGTCGTTACCATGTTTTCTAGTTCCCACACTTGTCTATCTACACTCCTTGCCCATGCGATGAAGTCGGAGATGGTAGGGGAGATAGTAGAGTAGAGCCTTTCTTTCTCAATTGCATGAATTTCATTTTCGGTGGGAGAAATAAGGTGTGAGCAATCTAGGGTAGATTCGTCACTTGTAATCACTAGAACTCCAAGAGGATTCTGAGTGTTGTTGGGCTTACCTCCTGGTGGAATTGGAAGTCGACCATCTTCAATCATATCCTGAAGCACGTGTTTCAACTTGTAGCATTTTTCTGTGTCGTGCCCCTTGCCCCTATGGTATTCACAGTAGGAGTTTTCATCCCAGAACTTGGACTTCTTTTCGGGTTCGGGAGTAGGCCCAATGGGTTGGAGTTTACCTTGCTTCATTAGTCTTTTTAGAGCGTTTGAGTACGTATCCCCAAGGTTTGTGAACTTCCTTGGCGGGCTAGTTTTCTTGGATGGCTCGAGAAGGTTAACTTCGTCGGTCTTGCTAGTAGAGCCGTATCAACGACTCGTGGACCCTTGATATCCTCGACCTACCGTTTTGGACAAGAGTCCTTTACGGATGTCATCTTCAATTCGTGCCCCTAGTACAGTTAAGTCCTTGAAGGTCTTGATGTTTTGATATCTCAAATGGTTGGCATATATGGGCTTGAGATTATCCACAAACTTTTCCACAAGAGTAGCCTCATCCGGGCGTTCAACTAGTTGGGTACTAGTCTTCCTCCACCTACTTAGAAAGTCGGTGAATCCTTTTTCGTCATTTTGGGTAAGAACCTCTAAAGTACGCATGTTGACTTGGATCTCGGCATTATCCGCGTATTGTTTCGAGAACTCGATTGCGGCGTCCTCCCAAGTAGCGACCTTTTTGTGATCTAAAGTGTAGAACCATTGCTTTGGGATGGTATCAAGAGATGAAGGAAAGATCCTTAAGAACATATCGGGTTTGATGCCTTTGATAGACATGTAGTCCTTGAAGGCGCGGATGTGGTTCAAAGGGTTCTCATGTCCTTTAAACTTAGGGATATCCGTCATGCTAAAGTTAGTGGGTAATTTGGAATTGACGGCTTCATACTTGCGATTGTTTTCCCTGTAAATGTCATCCCCCTTAAGGTACATCAATTGCTCCTCTAGGTATTGGAGTCTCTTTTCAGCTGCGGTTGCCCCTAGGGCAGGATTCTCATCCTTAGACTCGTCATCGGAAAATTGGAGTACTTCACCTTTAAGGGGAGGCAACCTTCCCTCTACATCAAAGATACGGCCTTCGATAAGCTCAAGGCGGTCATAGGTTTGTTCTTGAGTGATTTGCATTTGGGTTATCGCGGCTAGGATTCGATCATTACTTTCTTGAATTTGCTGAAGGTTTGTTTCATCACTTGACCCAGGCATCTTGGAAACTGGATAAGAGATCGGCGACGAATCAAAACACGATCGACCATTCTATCACACTTGCTAAAAGAGGAAAAGCTTTGACTCGTGAAGTGGGTGTGTGCCACTTGTGTTGAGTGAGTTTTGAAGAAAGACAAGGTCTTTGAAAATGTGTGTCCTAGTCAACTGTAGTGTAGTTGTAGGAGTGGACTCGAAGTGAGGTTTTGAAATGGGCTTGTGGCCCGAATTTTGACTTGACAAACGGACAAAGTTTTGACCGGATTTTGCGCTAATTAAAAGCCTTTTTCGAAATTTTTGAAAAAAAAGGGTTTTGATTTTTGAAAAATCGTCATGGTTTTGTTTAGAAGTGGTGATCACGTAAGATTTACACATTTATACAAGCATTATAACGGGATGCTGAGTGCATTTAAAAAGGTTTTGGTTTAAAGGGTGGGTTGCCATACCGAACCATCAAATCCGAAGTCTGTGGAGAGGCTCGTGCCAAACAAGAGTAAGGCCGATTCCTAGTCCATTTCCTCAAGTAGTGAAGGCCCTTGATACAAACAAGAGTAAGCATCATGGTATGGATGACGTCAATCGCTATCCATCCTTAGGCCCAAATAAGAATTAGGACCGTTTAGACGGGACGATTGGTCGAATGGGTTGGGTTGGGCCTAGGAAGGCCGAATAAACGGTCTAGGAAGACCGAGCTATGAAAACCGATAATTGTCTTGTACAAACTCATTCCCTAACCTTGTTCAAGTTTCACCCTAGCTACACGTAAGTGTATTCCCCAGCGGAGTCGCCAAACTGTGGACAGCGGGCCGCCCACGGGGGCGCTTGGCGAGAAACGGGGAACAAGCGTTTGCATTTTGTAAGGAGTCGCCACCAATTTTTATGGGAAATTGGAACCGTTCGAATACCTCATGTCATGTCAAGACACAAAGTAGTGACATGAACACTAAGCAATCGTTACCCTTAGCATTCTATGTCTAGAATGACTCTCGTGGATGCCAATGAACACGGGTGCTCACGGAGATCTGGAGTAAGGGGTGAGGGTACGTATTAGGAAGCTCTTTTGATCGAACACCTAATCCCGCCCGCCTCGATAGCGGCCTCTACTAATGATTAGGGAGTTTATTCGTACTTGATATATCGTCGGCTATATGCATGCAATGCAACATCCATTGTTTTGATCCTAGCATGTGAAGATTTAGACTAAGTCGGTTGACACGTAATTTAATCATACAATTGGGTCGAAGTTGGATTTAATGTTGATTTACATGTGAAATCATACAAACAATAAAAGCAATACAATAACGATAAATTGCAATAATGAAAATTACATTAATTACATCGGAATAGGCGATTTATGTCGAAAATACCTTTAAAACGGATAATTTGAGAAAAAGGAATAAAAGAATAAAGGGATAAACGAACAGGAATTAGCGTGATAATACGGATAATAGTTAATTAATACGTAGACTAATTAAACTAGGTCAAGGCAGAAACGGAGTTCGGGGACGAAATCATCCGAACAGCGCAGCGAGATCGCGCCCCCTGCAGGAAGAGGCGCAGGCGATTCTTTGCGTCTTTCCAAGGGTGAGTTCTGGCTGTGGCGAATCTAATCGTTAATGTTAATTGGTAATTTTAAGGATTGATTAAATTATTTGACTCGGATGGAAGTGATTAACGAGTTATCTACATGTGAATGATGGTCATAAAAACAAGAAAACATGAATGAGACGATGCAAACGGATTAATTACATGAAATAATGATTAATTAGTGAATTAAACTAACTAAACAAATTATTAGATTAAACATGATGATTAATGACGAATATACAATGAATATGTGAATAAACAGATGAAAACTATATCAAAGACGAATTCCAGAAACCCAATATGAACAAATTGAATCTCTACAACCCGGGATTGAATTTAATGACGAAAACCCGCAAATATGGATTATAAGGGATTTAAGGTCGGATTTAACAATGATTAAAACATATTAATGAATGATGAATTTATATACATGTGATTATTAAACTATCATGACGAATAATTAAAGACAAACATAAGAAATAAAAGCAAGACGAAATTACAGAGGACGAAGAAGAAGAAAAGAAGCGAGAATGCGCGGCCCTCACGAAGAGGCGGCGAGAATAACGCTCCTTCAAAGAGGCGCGCGATTCTTTGTGTCCTTTCTCGACGTCTGTCTACTGGAAATCCGTAAAAACAGGTTTTAAAGTACGGTTTTAGAAATCGATTTTAATGGTGTATTCGACATAAATCTTACAATGATGATACGATAAATAAAATACAACAAATAAAGAGAATTATACACCCTCAGACTTACATGTTGACGAAACGAGAAGGACTAAGATATCGACTAGTGATGCTCGACGCGAATGCAAAGAGAGTGCCCTCGTAAGAGGAAAACGATTGATTAATTAAGGTTGATTGAGTGTAGTTGGTCAAATTGGTCGGTCATGCAACGGAGAGGCTGGTACCCGGAAGGATCCGAGCTTACGTGGTCGGAAGTCCAAGCACGTAGGCGCCAATTAGTAAGAACGAAGTCTAGAATGCAAAGGGAGAAGAGAAGGGCGGACACTCGCGTGAGAAATATGAGGAACGAAGGCTCCTATTTATACTAATCACGTGAAGGAATAGGGTTTCGGAGACTCTTTGGAAGTGAATCTCGGAAAGATATAAAAAAGATACGTAAATCATGCAAAGAAGGGCACTGGGAAGAGGCGCAGCGACCCACTCGTCCCTTGGAAGAGGCGCGGCGCTCTTCGTTGTCTGTTCCCCCGGGAGGTTTCCTCTGTTTGAAGAAAGATTTCCGTGTTTGAGTTATGGTAGGACGGAAATAATTCGATTATCTTTTGAATATTACGGGATATTATTTGCCAAAAGATAAAATTTGTGAAATATGGAATAGAAATATCCGGAACATTCCGAACATTCGACGACTCGGGATTTAACAAATATCGAAAAAATGGAGACGGTTTTTGACCGGACTCAAATGTACTCTAATTACTGCCAAAACGACCGTATCAGGACGTAGATGACAACTAAGAGGTCGACATTAATATTTGAGCAAACACTTGACGATAATCTTACGAACTGTCACAAATCGTTCCGCGAATCAAACATGCGGCCCAATCATCACCGGGTGGTTTGCGGGAGGTGCAGAAACGAGGTGTCTACACCAAGTTACTCGATCGAGAAGAATTAACTCCTCGATCGAATCCTTCAAATGGGGCACTTCTCGATCGAGCAGGTATTATGTTCGATCGAGTACTGGGGAAGGATAAATCACTCGATCGAGTTGAAAGATCACTCGATCGAGCTGCAGGATGATATTCAGCAGGGATATCGTCAATTAACACCTCCAAATCATTGTCCGGGGTATCATCAGCTGTCACAACCCCGTCTTCTAGTACTTTCGGTCCATCATAAGTAAGACCGCTTCGGAGATTAATGGCATTGACCGGATCACATGGAGGTAATTGATTCACCTAACTTTGCGCGAACGTAAGACGCGCAACTTGATCTCGCAACTCGACTATAGCATTGTCATTTTTATCGGTCTTCTGGCCGAGCTATAATGTCAAGTTCAGCACTAGAGACTTTAATTCTGCGAGCTCTCCATTTGTAGAAGATGAATCAATCGGTTGAGGTATTGGTTCAGAAGGGCTAGAGATACTTTTTGTTGTCAAATCTTCATATAACTTAGAGATTGGAACTTCTTGCTTGAATTTTTGATAGGCACTGACGCGCTCTACATCCTCCATACAAGTAATAGGGTCATGCCCCTCCGTACCGCATCTACCACAAACTACCTCATGCTCAGTTATAGCACAAACTTGTTCATGCACACCCGTAGTTTGTAAAATCTTCGGACTGCCTAACCTTCCAATAGGACTCTCCACCTCAGCTACCGCCAACTCATGTACGTACCTACTTCCTCGAGGATTTCCATATTCGGCAACGTGGATGGCCATTTCTTCATTAAGGTGCCATCCTTGATCATCCTCAACATTTTTCCGGAACCTCCCCTTGGCCGCATTATCAAGAATAGCTCTCTGGTCTAGATATAACCCATTGTAGAATTGGGTACATAAGAACCAACGCTTAAAGCCATGATGAGGTACAGATCGGACGAGCCTCTTGAACCTAGTCCAAGCCCCTTTCAAATCTTTAGTAGGTAATTTCTCAAATGCAGTAATTTGAGCTCTCAACGTATTAGTGCGTTGTGGTGGGAAATATCGTCTGTAAAAGGCTAGAGCAAGGGAATTCCAGTCAGTTACACCGACATCTTCCCTATCCAAATCTCTCAACCACTCCCGGGCATCATCAGTCAAGGAGAAAGGGAAAAGGACTCCCTTAACTCTGTCCTGCGTCACCCCAGCAGCTAAAGGAATGGTGGAGCAGTATTCTGTAAAGAGCTCTATGTGCTTGCAAGGATCCTCGCCAGGTACCCCTCTGAAGAGGTCTCTCTCAACCAGCTGTATATAAGATGGGTGGATCCCAAAAGTCCCCGAATCAGTAGTAGGTAACAAGAAACCTTTAGGAAGGGAATCCACCGTAGGTTCTGAATGACTGGCGATATTCGGCATCTTAGCAGATAGAGTTTACAGTAAAGCAGGTACAACAGTGTTCTCTTCTAGAACAGATTCCCTGCAAAATTAATTAAGAACTTGGAAAAATATGAGATCAATCTCAAGGAATAAATTCCTTGAGATGAGAGACAAACTTAATAAAAGCAACAAAATTACGCCACCTCCCCGGCAACGACGCCAAAATTTGATACGATCGTTATGTACCAAAAATAAATACCTAAGTACTACTAACAGAAGTCAGCAGTAAGTAGGGTCGATCTCCACAGGGAGGCGGTCACTATCTACTTGTTAATTCTAGTCTGTCTACGGTCACAATTGGGGGTTTTTAAATGATTTCTAACTAAAAGTGATTAGGCAAGAGAAGTAAGGCAAAGAGCAATAAAAGCAAGAAAATCTAAGATGTGGTCAGATAAAGAGAGGTATGTCAGGATTTCGGTTCACCACGGCAGTTTACTAACTCAGTCATAAATAGCCTAGACAGTCTTCTGTGAGAAGGGCAAGGGAAAGGTCCTTTCGGTCCGCTATCCACCTTAAACTACTACTAACTTAACTTTCGCCCTCATTAGGTAGTCTACTGTTCATAGCAGATCTGTTCTCCCCCAATATTTCGATCCAGGGGCGAATTTAACCAGATTAAAGTTATTTAGAAGTGTGCACTCAACTAAACAAATTACAATTATATTGCTATGGGGACAGATTCTCACAAGTAAATTACCTAGTCTATTTACAACATTGTTACTTTACTACCATGGCTCCCCTAATCCTAACATAAGAGAATTTAGCTATGAATAAACATAACAAAAACAAAAGATGATGAAATAAAGAACATTGCAAATTAAAGAAATTAAAGAGAGAATTACTTATTAAGATCCGGAAAAGAGAGCAACCGTATCAGGTTACAAAAGGGAGAAAAAGAGAAAAAGAGGAGAAGAGAGAAAAAGAGTGTTTAAGAGTGTATGAGATGATTATTAACCTAATGACGACTTCCTTTATATAGGAAAGTGTTTATTAACATAAAATAAACCTAACACGGAATAAAAATCCCGAGTATATATGCTAGTCACTCGATCGAACAACTTTATAACACTCGATCGAAAAAATCCAAGCTAAAACCTCTCCATCGAGGACTTTAGGTACTCGATCGAACACTATCAAAAATAAGTCATTCGATCAAAGACAATAACTACTCGATCGAACAAGATAATACTCGATCAAGTACTTTCCAGCGCACAATTCCTACTTCGCGCACTGAATTTCAAATGGCCGCCATTTCTTCGTTACTTGGGCAAACAGAGCGTTTCTGGTGGCGTTGGAAAGCTAAGAGTACAAGATTCCATCTCCAATTGGAATCACCTGAAAATAAGTTGTTGAACTTGACATATGGCTCTTCAAAGTAGGTACTAGTAATTTGAAGTTCTTCCTTTGCTCGCCTAGCTATCTTACTTCTTTGCGCATCACAATTAGTAGTTTCCAAGCTCCGACTCAACTCATCTCCTAAATGCATGCATAGGGACATGTTTTAAGCATGATTACACTCCTTTCCGGTTCATACCTGCAAATAATACAAGACAGACCAAAGTAGACTATTCGCGGGCATTTGTAGCTAGATGCCACGTAAATAACACAGAAATGCGTGTAAAAATAAGGTAAAAACCTTATATAAAATACACGCATCACAAATCAATGTCAATATCCTAAGTCAAAGTTATCTTCAAAAAAAAAACCTGAATCAAGTATCTGAGCAAAATCCGAGATATATTCCAGACTAAGAATCTGAGTCTGAATCAAGAACAAGCTTAAAATCAAATACAGGATACTGCTGAATTTTATCAAGACACCAATGAAGATGGTCATCTAGCAGTCTAGCACCCTCACTTAGCCTTTACACATCACACACCCTAAGTCCTTCTCGAGACCGTTACAGGGAGATAGTTAGGAATTTTGAGAATCCTCTCAAGCTCGTCACGTATACCCATCCTTTAGGGCCAAGACATGGAAACTTGAACCCACGTCATTTTAACCTACCTTTATGTGTTCAGGCTAAATCAAGCCAAGAGACTCCATTTCCAAGCCATATTATAAGCCATGATCCCATCAAGCCTTAACTCCACAAAATCAAGCTCCAGAGAGATGCTCATCAAAGCCTCTTATTTACGAGCTCCACAATCCAAATATCCAATCCAGTTTCACCTTGACCCAGACACGGAGTCTTCAGATAATTTGCTACCTAGGACGGGACATACCCAATTCATCCTTAGGGTCCACTAAGTGTGCTCACATGACAAGGAAATTTTTACAAAATTAGTTATACCTCTTTGGTCTATGATCAGAGGGAGTTATCTCAAATCGATTCTTCGAGTCACCAAAGGAATATACCCTCCTGACTCATGCACTTTAAGGCCCTGACAACATAGCTTAGGCACACACCTGAACTACGATCTAGTTTGATTTCACTCCATGTGAATACGTAGGCAGTCCTCATAGACACGACTGTCCCCACTTTTAACCTCCAACCTCAATTATCAACGCCCATTTCACAACCATCCCTTTCCATTTCATAACCTTCCAAACCGCAATTTTCATTTATACCTCTTTACTGGGGGCTCCTTCTTGTCGCCTAGTCTCCTTTTTACCAAAGCCTAGAGTCATCTTCTCATCCTGGGGGCTTCTCTTACGAGATGCCACCCCTCCTTCATCCTCCTTTTTTGGTCTTCGAGTCTCATTGGAATCAAGCTAGTGCTTGGTCCGGACAATGACAAAGGTCTTAGATCGATTCTCCAAACTATCGTGCCTCAAAAGGAGTCTCATTATGCAAGACGATGTCAAAAGGGTGTCCAAGTATACAGCTGATCCATAGCCCGCGCCTTGCCTTTATATACCCCATCTTTCTTGAAATTCTTCTACCTTTGGAACTGATACGCGTTATCACCCATACTTGGCTAGGGGTTGCGTATACCTAGGCAAAAACTGTCAGAGTCACCCTCGTGTCGCGTCCTAGTAGGTCTGCGTCCGCGTGTGGACTTGGGCCACATGCACGCCTAGCCAAAATTTGGATGTACATCGGTCTCTTGAAAGCCACGCTCGGTGGCGTAAAAAATTCTTTTGACCGGATCGCTTTAGATCGGTCGGTTTCGTCTCGGTAAAGGTCTCGAAACGGTTAGAGATGTTCGGAGTCGCCACCAAGAATTTGTGGGATGCTTGGAACCCGTTCGAATCCACTTTATACCTAGGTCAACCAAGGCAAAAAGCGGTGTTTGACATAGGTACTAAAGATAAGGACTCGTCCCCCTTTTAGCATTCTATGCCTAAAATGACTCTCGTGCGCCCTGGATAAGGCCATCCACTATCCAAAGGTTCTGAGTAAGGGGTGAGGGTACGTATTGGGAAGCCCTTTAATCGGACACCCAATCCCGCCCACGTTAGCGGCCTCTGGTGATCGATCATGGTTGTTTAAGTGCAAGAGTTGATAGAACGGTTAAAATGCATGAATGCGCATCCAAGATTTTAACCTAACATGTGAGCTTTCTAAGTCGGTTTGTTTATCCAAGTATCAAGTATAAGATGTCAAAGTTGGATTTAGATTGATTCGCATGTGAAAACGGAAATTAAACATCCATTTACCAAGTTCGGATTATGATGCTTAACACGATCCATTTATTTTAAAGAGGATGTCAAATGACAAAGTGTAAAAACGTAAGCTTGTCAATCTGATCCGTCATGTATTCGGATTAACCGTAATCGAGATCGTCCTAGATAAGTGTTAAAAACGAGGCAGAACAGCGTCAGGCAGCCCCATAGGGGCGCGAGCCTATTGGCGATGGAAGGGGCTCTGCCCTGGTTTTGAAAGATGGAAACAGGCAGCCACTTGGGGCGCGAGCCATGAGGCGACCTAAGGGGGTGTCTCCTGGTTTTTGAAAAGGTTGTTTAAAACCGTATTTGTGATTAAATAATTTGCAAGTGTTGTTTGCATGACTCGGAATAATTACTATTATGTTAGTAATATTCGTTGTCGGATTTGCATGTTTGAAAAACATAGTTTACAAATAGAAATGTAAAATGTTTGATTTGAACTAATTATGTTTAGTTCATTTCTTTATAATTAGTCAAGTTCATTTCAGGTCTTGTGGAAGGGAAATTACCTTTTAGGTATTTGGGAGTACCTATCAAAACCACTATACTCAATGCTCGTGACTGCAAGCAACTGATTGATAAAGTAGTAAGCAAAATTAGAGGAATTGGTTCAAGGAAACTTTCATATGCTGGCAGATTGGTTTTGGTGAGAGCTGTTCTTAAGACCCTTCATAGCTATTGGGCTTCCATGTTCATCCTACCTAATGGGGTGATTGCAAGAATAGAAGCTATTTGCAGGAACTACTTGTGGGATGGAGGGGTGGAATTTAACAGGTCCCCCTTAGTCTCTTGGGATAAAGTTTGTAGACCTAAAATTGAAGGTGGACTGGGCCTCAAGAATGATATAATCTGGAATAAAGCTGTTGTAGGTAAACTTGTGTGGTGGATAGCTTCAAAGTCTGACCACCTCTGGGTAAGATGGGTTAACCACACATACATCAGGGGAAGGGCATGGCAAGAATATTCTCCTAATGCTAGTTCTAGTTGGTATTGGAGGAAAATTTGCCAAATTAAAAATCTCCTGAATGATCCCTATGAACAACAAGTCTGGACTAGTCAGAAAGGAAAGGAGTATACCATATCAAAAGGGTACGAATTCCTTAGAAATAAAGGAGAAAAGGTGAACTGGTCTGGTCTGGTTTGGAACAAGTGGACAATCCCGAAACATGGATTCCTAACTTGGCTACAGCATCACAACAGCCTGAATATGAACGAAAAACTGCATAGACTAGGGGTTAGTGATGAGGTTACCTGCCATATCTGTGGGAGTGGTGTTGAGAACAATGACCATTTATTCTACAGATGCATCTACAGTGAGAAGGTCCTGAAACAGGTAAGTAATTGGATCCGTAGTGAGCTACCTATCCAAGATACCATTAATTGGAGATTGAAGCAGAAAGGGAGTAAATTAAAGAAAGGGATTACCTATGCCGTCTTGAATGCGTGCTCATATCACATATGGAGACAAAGTAGCTAGCGATATCGTGAAGGAAATGAAAAGTCGCATCAGATCTATCATCAGCTCCTCTCTGGATGACGGAGATGAGGTATGGATTAGACGAATTCTTGAGCTTCCATAGAACATAGGTGCTGGGTATGGCGAACAATTATCGTCTCCTACATCTAGGTTTTGTGGAATTGACAAGGAGTCATCTGAATATGTTGTCATAGACAGATAGAGTAATATGGTTTTGTTATTGTTTTTGGGCTCGAAAGATGCAGGTACTTGTTGGGCTTGCATTTATAAGAGTACTTGGTTTTAGATGGGTCTCGATGGCCTGTCTTCGTGTGAGTCTAGTTTGGTAACGACACCATGAGTGTTAGTTACAAAACTTTGTATGGTCACCTTTTTTCGATATTTATACTATACTTACATTTCAACAAAAAAAAAAGGATGATTATGAATTATGACTAATATATTTACAAATGTAAACAAATGAGAAAAATGCTAAATAAAAGAAAAGGGTGTTAAAATACCCATTAAAATGTAATTAACCAAATATGTCACCGAGTCACGGAATAAACCGCCATGGTATAAAGAACCAAGGATGATTATAATTTATGGTTAAAAAGTTTTTATAGTAATGGTTTGAAACATTCGAAATGGCAAAAACCGTAAAAGGAAAGAATTAAAAATAAAAGAAAGTGTTGAAGGAAAGACGAACTCAAACACGTTGGAGTCTGACCTGGGCACCTCATTGAGGCGCGAGCCACCTTGCACAATAAGGGGCTTCTGCCTCAGGCCAAAACTCAGATTTGGCTCGTCTAACCTATATTTGAATCGTGTTATGCATTGTTCATGCTTATAGACTCATAAAAACAGTAAATACATGAAATAAAGTGAGTTGTTTACACCCTCAAACTTACGTGTATGATGTTTGCGACATAGACGACTTTAGAGACAAGTTTTCTCGTAGCGACTACTCACGATCAAGAAGTTTAAAAAGAGTGCCTTAAATTTGAAAATGAGTTGAAAATATGTTAATTAAAACATGTTGATTAATGTTGAGTTGGTCGAATGGGTCGGTTGAATGCACGGCGACGGTACCAAACAATATGTGTAAGGCTTGTGTTTACGATCGGTAGGTCGTAAACACGTGTCGATTTTGTGACTTAGGAAGTCGACTATAGAAGTTTAAGGGGGGGGTGAGGGGGCGGACTCTCGCGTGAAGTTTATGGTGTGTGATGGTGGGTATTTATAGAGAAATGTGGGATGGTAGGTCGGTCAATTTTGCTTGGAGGCTAAGGAGACACCCCATTGAGGCGCGAGCCACCCCGTGACTCAATGGGGTGTACTATCCCTTTCAATTTGGACGTGGCCTATTCTCTATCCATTTTTGATATGTGGTATTCATATAAGATGTCATGTAACAATATGGGCATCTAAAAAGATGATTTTGGTGTTACTTGAGGTAGGTGTTTTGTGTGCTTGACTCGGGTTTGACCCGTGTGAGTCGAGATTTTAATTTCGAGTCGGTTTTTGGCTCGGTGTCGGTTTAGACTATAAATAGGGTCATTTTAATGGAAATGACATGATGAAGACATTAATGACATTATTTTTTGCATTTGATATTTGGGTTGACTCGGGTTGACTCGAGTTGCGGGTTTTTGAGTCGGTTTTGGGTCTGAAGATGGTTTTAACTCTAAATAGCGTTATTTTAATGCAAATGAAGTTAGAAAACTTTTGAAATCATTTTTCATATCCGATTAGTGCATTAAACCGTCTCATATATAGCCAATCCACGCACGCATATCAAAAACACGTCCGATCATCATCGGGTGGTTTTTGGAAGGTGCAGATACTGGGTATCTACAGAGCCCCCACTTTGACTGAGGCTTGGACAGGGCGAAAGTCAAAGTATGATCTCCAGGTCAATCGAAGATTACAACCTGAAGACCATTACGACTTCGAGGCGACTCAATAAGGTTTGAGCCAAGGACCTGCCGTCGGGAAGGGCGGCGTCGAGGCGACTCGAGGATTCGAGTCAAGGACCTGCCGTCGGGAACATTTTAGAGTCTGTCGACTTACGATTCGGGTCGTTTAAAGTCCATTAGACTACGTATAAAGGCTCGCCAGCCATAAGAAGGAAACATACCTGAGGCATCTTCGGGATACGTCCTTCAATCATTTGCGCGCAAAGGCTCGCTAGCCGGTGTTGAAGGTGGTGCGTTTTGAGGCTCGCCAGCCATAGGAAGGAGTCATACTTGAGGCATATTCGGGATATGACCTTGAGTCGAATCTCGTGTGCGTGCAAAGGCTCGCCAACTGTGATAAGGAGTCGTACCCGAGGCATCTTCGGGATACGTCCTTGAGTTATACCTTGTTTTCGGACAAAGGCTCGCCAGCTTGTGAAAAGGAGTCGTACCTAAGGGATCTTCGGGATACGTCCTTTAGTTGTATCGTGTTTGCGGACAAAGGCTCGTTAGCCATGGTGGTCGAAAGATCAGCTGTGGGATATAGTTTGTGTGACATCCATTTGAAAATCGGCACTCGCTGGGGAGTTAGAAACTTCTCAGGACTCGCTGGGGATATGAGTTGTTGCTCGCTGGGAGGTAGCGTATGCCATGTAATCGACGGGGTTAAAGCCCTTGGACTTGATGGGTCGCCGTTTGTTGGGAAGAACCCAGTACTCAATTGGAGTGAGTTTGTCTTCTCAAGATTATCTGTATGGTTAGTGAACACACAAATCCGCAGTCGCATAGACAAGCACGTTGAATGCAAGCATATAAGCACATAAGCACATAAGCATATAAACATGTGAGCAGTTAGCATATAAGAAACTATCATGTAAGAATATAAGCATATGATCACATAAGCATGTAAGCAATTAGCACGTAATATCTCGCGTGAGAGGAGATATGAGTTTTGAAAGTTGTGAAGCTTAAAGACGAGTCTTGTTACTCGTAGATCTGTGATTGGATAGATTGGAGACATGTGACTGTTGGGACATTAACTCACACAGACGCATACTGACAAACTGACAAGGAGACGGTCGTGAACGTGATGCCAACTCAGTAGCGACACGGGGGTTACTTTGACAGACTTTGCCAATGTAAGTGCAACTTCTAGCCAATAAAGGGTGTCAACGCGCATCAGATCATCGGAGTAGAAGATCCGCTCGGCTGGGGAATAAGAATTGATTATCTTCGCCAGACACCTTTGCCTTCGTTTGCTTGTTTGAGATCCCTCCTTGAGGCATGATGATTCGGAAAGCGGAACCAAGACCTTGTCATCGTCCGAACCGAGCACTAGGCTAAAGGTTGTTTATTTTGGACTGTAGTCGAGACTCAAAAGATGTTTGAGGATAAAAGACGGGTGACGTCTCGAAAGAGAAGCCCCCAGAGTGAGAAGGTGGGAATTTGACAAAACAAGGAATGGGCGACATCTTAAAGAAGAAGCCCCAGTAAAGAGGTATAAGATTAATATTTGCAGCTGGGTGGGCTGCTTTTGAGGATCGATGTTAATGGTTGAGAATGAAATGGATGTGCGGTTGTGTCCTTGTTGGGGGACTACCTACGTATTCGCGTGTTTGCGAAATCAAACCAGATCGTAGTTCTGAGCTGTGTGTGCAATGGGTTGCAAATTGAAGGTGTGAAAATTGAATGTTTGTGGGAATGTGGTTGTGTCCTCGTAATAGGATTGCCTACGTATTCGCGTGTGTGCGAAATCAAACCAGATCGTAGTTCAGGGTGTGTGCGCCTAAGTTAACTGTTAGGACCTTAGAGTGATTTTGAGGTGTATGGTTGTGTCCATGAAGGACTGCCTACATATTCACGTGAAGTGAAATCAAACCAAATCGTAGTTTTGAATGTGTTTGTGTGCCTAAGCGAGATGTTATGACCTTTAAGTGTGTGGGTCACGACGGTAAAAGCCGTTTGGTGACTCGAAAAATTGATTTGAGATAATTCCTCCTTGATCATGAATCGAAGAGGTGTAATTTTTGAAAATGTTCCTTGTCATGTGAGCACACTAAAAAGTGGACCCTAAGGGTAGATTGGGTATGTCCCGTTTCTCGGTAGCAAAGCATTCAAGGACTCTGTATCTGGGTCAGGGTGAAAATGGATTCGACATTATGGAATGTGGAGCTTGGTAATAATGGTTTGTTTGACAGATAAAAATCTGGAGTTGAGCGTCACGACAAGAAATTCCGTTTTGGTGACTCGAAGGTTAATTGGAGATAAATACCTCTTGATCATGAATCGAGGAGGTGTAATTTGTGAAAATGTTCCTTATCATTTTAGCATACTAAAAAGTGGACTCTAAGGGTAGATTAGGTATGTCTCGTTCTCGATAGCAAAGCATTCGAGGACTCCGTGAGGATTGTGGTGAAAAATGGCTTCAACATTAGGGAATGTGGAGCTTGGTAATAATGGGTTTGCTTAACAGATAAAAATCTGGAGCAAGAATTTTGTGGTGTTTAGGCCGAAGGGTAACGGCTTGTAGTGTAGTGCGGAATGGGGTCTCCGACTTGATGTGGCCTGAGCACGAAATGGTTGGTAATAACATGGGATCAGATTTCCATGTCTGGACCTTAAAAGTTAAGGTGTGATATTACGAGCTTGAGGGAAATTCTCAGAAGCCAAGATAGTTCTCCTTATAACAGTCTCTAGAAGGACTTAAGGATGAAGCGATGTTGATTTTGATCTTGAGGAAATCCTCAGGATCCTAGATAGGTCTCCCTGTAACAGTCTGTTGAAGGACTTAGGGGTGAAGCAGTTTTCGTTGAGGTTTTAGTGTTTGGTGTTTTGGACTCGTGGGTCCTGGGCTTTGGACTTGTTGGTCCTGGACTGGGTGTTTTGGACTTATGGGTCCTGGACTTTGGACTTGTTGGTCCTGGACTTGGTATTTTGGACTCATGAGTCCTGGGCTTTGGACCTGTTGATCCTGGACTTGGTGTGTTGGACTTCGTTGGTCCAAAGTTTGAAAGGTGACGGGTTTTTTTTAAACCCGTCATTTGAGATTGTGGGAAAATAACGAACTTGAATTTCGCTATTTCATTTTTGTTTGAAAAGGACGGGTTTTTTTTAAATCCGTCGTTTGGAATTTGTGAAAGTAGCGAATTTGAATTTTGCTATTTCGTTTTTTGTTTGAAAGGACGGTTTTAATTTCCGTCGTTTGGAATTGAGAGAAAATAACGAACTTGAATTTTGCCATTTCTTTTTTTATTTGGGAAAAGACGGTTTTGATTCCGTCGTTTGAAATTTGTGAGAAATAGCGAATTTGAATTTCACTATTCTGTATTTGGTTTGAAAGGACGGTTTTAATTTCCGTCGTTTGGAATTGAGAGAAAATAACGAATTTGAATTTCGCCATTTCTTTTTCGTTTGGGAAAAAACGGTGTTTGATTCCGTCGTTTGAAATTTGTGAGAGATAGCGAATTTGAATTTCACTATTATGTTTTTGTGATTTGACCTTTAGCATTGGCTTTTGCTTTGGCTTTGGTTTTCACCTTTGTTTTGGCTTGGTTTTGCTTTGGCATTGGGTGAATGGTTATTGTCTTGGGCCTTTGATTTTGGCCTTGGCCTTGAGTGAATGGATATTGGCTTGGGCCTTTGATTTTGGCCTTTCGCTTTGACTTTTGATTTATTGGTTCTTTACCGTCCTTCGTTCGAGACGGGTAAAGGTTCAGACAGGGATGTACCCGTTGGTGAAAGGTTGATAATTGGTGATGGGATGTTTTTTGTGGGGAATGAGCTTGCCTTCCGTCATTGATCATGAACAAGGAAAAGTTCTGGTTTGTTATCTGGGTTCGTCGTAGGATCCCCTTGATAGAAGCTCGTTCTAAATTGGGTGCTAATGAAAGGTTTCTATTGCCAGACATGGAATAGGTAAAGAAAATGGACACGGAGTTTCGATTCCTCTGCTTACTCGGTACGGAACGTCACTCGAGTGTACTCACATTGAATTGGAACATATTGTTCGTTTTAAATCAATTCTCAAATAAATTCTCGTTGTCAACGGGAAGTGGTAAAGAGGAGAATATATGATAGTTGAAAATTGTGCTTTTATTTAGATAAATAAGATGTTAGCACAGACTCGATGAATACATGTGACTCATGGGGACAACCCCCAGTTTGTCACTTAGGAATAAAAGGACAGACGCTAGGATAGATATGAGAAAGCCTAAGACTCGGACTCAAACTCAGACTTAATCGTAGATACGGACTCCTAATCATCATCTTCCTCCTCGAAGGTCTCCTTCGCAGCATCCAGTGGCTTGAATGTTTGATCTTGAGCATTGACCCACTTGAGCACTTCACTCTCGTTGTTGGGGATTATATGAGGACAATAGTCGATGAGGCTTTTATCTCCTTGCAGAAAGAGATGTTCATTAGGGTTGTCTTCATCACTTGGTTGACATAGGGATGAAGCTAACAATTCCTGGTTGTCGATCATATGTTGAATAACATGTTTCAGTTTGAAGCATGTTTCAGTGTCATGACCATTTTCTCGATGATATTGGCAATAGGCATTGCTGTCCCAAAAACGGGATTTCTTGCATTCAGACGGGTCCGGAGTGGGCCCGATTTATTGTAGCTTCCCTTCAGTTATGAGCTTTTTAAGAGCTTCGGCATAGGTTGTGTTGAGGTTGGTGAATGTCCTTTGAGAACGTTCAACCTTGTTGTTTGACTTGAGACATTCAGGAGGATTGTCCTGACTGAGAGGTGCAATTATGATTTTGCCAGCTTCAATCATATCTTGAATGGCATGCTTGAGTTTGAAACAGGTTTCGGTGTCATGGCCCTTGCCTTGATGGTATTGGCAATAGGAATTTTCGTTCCAGAAACGACTTCTTTTGTGTTCGGGTTTGTCCGGAGTCGGACCAATGGGTTGGAGCATCCCTTCTGAAGCAAGTATCTCCAGAGCGGTGCCATATGTTATTCCCAGATCTGTGAATACCCTTTGATGTTTTCCCACGGTTCCCACATTTGTGTTTTTGGGGATGTTTTTGTGTGTTTTGTTTTTGTTTTTGATTTTGCCAATCCTGGGTGGAAACAGGATTTGCTCATTGTCAATGGACAGTTTTTGGGATGTTGCTTGGTATTTTGAAGGGGATTTTGGTGAGGCAATTTCATGTTCTTTGTTGGTAGGTTCGTGGATGTGGGAACCATCAGATGACTCCTCATTTTCAACGGCTGTTGGTTAGTGAACGGAGGGTCGGTTTTCTCCTTGTTGGTTAGGTTCATTTTCAGTACTACCAAACCTCTTCTCCAAATTAGCCACCCGAGTGTTCAAATCATCGATAGCCACTTGCAGCTTTGAGAATATGTTGTTGATGGAGACAGAGAGCATCATTATACCGCTTTGTATGCCATCCTCATCAATTGCATGAATTTCCTCATCATCAGGAGGGCTGAGGTGAGAAAAGTCTAGGGAAGATTCCTCGCTGTGTCCAATAGGGTTTTCTGGAGGGTTGTTCTTTTTGTTTGTTGAGGGAGGTAAAGGTAACTCACCCTTTTCAATCATGTCAAGGATGGCACATTTTAGGGGGAGACACATTTCAGTATCATGTCCGCGGCCTTGGTGATATTGATAAAATAGTTTTCCGTTCCATCTACGTCCTCACTTGTTTGGTAGAGGGTTTGGAGTTGGACCAATTGGTTGAAGTTTTCCTTGGGAGGTTAGCCTTTCCAAGGCTGTGGCATAAGGCATACCCAAACCAGGGAAGGACCTATGAGGTCGTCTGGTTTTGGTTTTGGAGTTGGCAAGTAGTCGGCTTTCAAGGAGCTTAACCCCTTGCTCAATATCAGAAGAGGGAAAATTCCCGGTTATCATTATGTCCTCAACATGGGAGATACGAGTGCTCAAGTTTTCCACGGTAGCTAGGAGTCAAAGGACCATGTTGTTGGTTTCAGCAGGAGTCATGGCGGATGCAGATTGATCGGCTTCTTGAGTTTCTGGTTGACGATTGATGGCACCCAAGGGATTCCTATTGACATAACGATAGGCGTCATAACTTGTCTTGGCAAGAGGTTGCACAAACAAAGGCAAGTGCGATACATATGTAGAAAAGGTAGTTTTGTCGTGAAGACACGACGGTGTAACCAGGTTATGAGTTCATTAAAGATCGTGAATGACCTCTTGTGTATGAACTCAAAGTGCAAGACGTTGAACTTGACTCGAGTGTCCACTTTGGCATAGTGATGCCTAGACAGACGACTTCTGACTCAATTTGGATGTGTGTTACCGGCATGATGTCGTTGGACACGACATGTACTCAACTTGACCTTTGACCCGTAATGTAGGGGAAAGACGGGTTTAATACCCGAGAGGTTTTGACTCTCCTAACGCCATAATTGGAGATGTCTCGACAATTAGGCGACACGACCTAGACCAAAAGGTAGGTACTAACTTCGGCGGAGATTCGACGTTATCTAGACGACTTGACTTGAAATCGACTGGACTCTAATCGACTCGAGGCTGAATCGGAAAGGTGGACTGAAATTTTCGAAAATAGAAATTTTCAAAAAGGTTCATTTGTCGTTTTATGGACGGTTTCCGAAGAGTAGGGATCTCCGAAAGTCGATCAGTTGAAGAGTTGTCTTAAGTTTGTTTTCAAAAGACGGTTTGAGTTTAAATTGCGGCGGCTCTGAAAACAATGTGTTGTTTTCGAAGACGGTTTTTGAAATTCCGAATCACGGGTTTGAAAATCGTATTTGAAATTTTCAACACAATATGGCCATGAAAACGGTTAAATTTGTTTTCAAAGGATTTAAAATTGGGTTGAAAATTTGAAAACGGTTAAATTGGTTTTCAAAGATTTGATTTTGGATTGAAATTTGAAAACGGTTAAATTTGTTTTCAAAGATTTGATTTTGATTTGAAATTAGAAAACGGTTAGATTTGTTTTCAAACATTTGAAATTTGATTGAAATCTGAAAACGGTTAATTTTGTCTTCAAAGATTGAGTTTTGATTTGAAATTTGAAAACGGCTAAATTTGTTTTCTAATGATTTGATTTTGAATTGAAATTTGAAAACGATTATATTTGTTTTCAAATGATTTGAAGTTGGATTTGAAATTTGAAAACGGTCAGATTTGTTTTCAAAGAGTTGAGTTTGAATTGAAATTTGAAAACGGTTAAATTTGTTTTCAAAGAATTTGAAATAGGATTTGAAATTTGAAAACAGTTAAATTAGTTTTCAAAGATTTGATTTTGAATTGAAATTTGAAAACGGTTAGATTTGTTTTCAAATATTTGAAGTTGGATTTGAAATTTAAAAACGGTTAGATTGGCCTTCAAATGATTTGATTTTTGAATTGGAATTTGAAAACGGTTAAAATTGTTTTCAAATGATTTGATTTTTGATTTGAATTTGAAAGCGGTTAAATTGGCCATTAAATGATTTGATTTGAATTGGAATTTGAAAACTGTTAAATTCGTTTCCAAATGATTTGATTTTTGATTGGATTTTGAAAACGGTTAAATTTGTCTTCAAATGATTTGATTTTGAATGGAATTTGAAAACGGTTAAATTCGTTTTCAAGATTTGAAAATGGAAATCGTGAGGATTGAATTCATTACAACGGGTTAGAAAACCGTTTTAACCTTTGAAAGACGGTATGCAAATCGAAAATTGTGAGAATTGAAATTGTCATTACGACGGCTTAGAAAAGCCAAATTTGATTTCGAAAACGACATTTGAAATTTTGGAAAGTTGCACGGGTCAAAATCGTCATTACGACGGTTTGAAAAACGTTTCTGTTTAAAAATTGATTTTGAATTTTGAAAATTCGAGGGTAAAATTCGTCATTACGACGGCGTAAAAGGGCGCTTTTAGAATGTAATGGTCGGTAAGGGACCGAGGTTTGAAACGGCCATTATGACGACGTAAAAGAGTATTTTGAAATGGTTTGTGAAAACCAAGGTTTGAAATCGTCATTACAACGGTATAAAAAGGTGCATTTGAAATGGTTATAAAAACCGGGTTTTGAAATGGCCATTGTAATGACATAAAAAGGTGCTTAGAAACGGTTATAAAAACCGGGATCGAAAATCGTCATTACGACAGCCTAGAAAGGCGTGTTGAAATGGTTACAAAAAGCGGGTTTGAAAATCGTCAATATGACGGCTTAGAAAGGCGTGTTGAAATGGTTATAAAAACCGAATTTAAAAATCGTCATTACGACGGCCTAAAAAGGCGTGTTGAAATGGTTATAAAAACCGATTTTGAAAATCGTCATTATGACGGCCTATAAAGGCGTGTTGAAATGGTTATAAAAACCGGATTTAAAAATCGTCATTACGACGGCCTAGAAAGGCGTGTTGAAATGGTTATAAAAACCGAGTTTGAAAATCGTCATTACGACGGTCTAGAAAGGCCTGTCGAAAAGCAACGGACGGCAAAAGACCGAGGTTTGAAACGGCCATTATAACGGCGCAAAAAAGGTGTTTTTGAAAATGCAATGGTCGGCGAAAGACCGAGGTTTGAAACGGCCATTATAACGGCACAAAATGTGTTTTTGAAAGTTTGAAAATGACACGGAAGGACTTATGATCACATAACACATAAGCACTCACAGTTCATTATATTATGCATAATGGTGACACGGGTTATGGCTTAAGAGGGTGGGTTACACACCAAGCAATCAAACCCCGATTTATGAGAGGGATACCAATCCAAACAAAATGTGTAAGGAGGGTGCCCTAGTCTCGTGCTCGAAAGTGATGAAAGCTCTTTGACGAAACAGAAATTTGTAACGTCAATGGTATGCTTGACTTAATCGGGATTCAAAACGCGGGGATGAGAAAACTCACGCCGACGAGACGAGCCAATTGGTCGAAAAGGGTTAGGTTATGGGCCCGGACAAGGGACCCGACTTATGACCGTAATATCAATTAATGCACTTTAACCACGACCTCATTCGAGTTTCACCTCTAAGGATCACAAAGACACAAGTGTCCTAGTATTCCCCAGCGGAGTCGCCAAATTGTGGACATGGGCCACATGCACGCCTAGCCAAACTGTGGACGTACATCGGTCTCTTGAAAGCCACGCTCGGCGGCGTAAAAAATGCTTTCGACCGGATCGCTTTAGATCGGTCGGTTTCGTCTCGGTAAAGGTCTCGAAACGATAAGAGATGTTCGGAGTCGCCACCAAGCATTTGTGGGATGCTTGGAACCCGTTCGAATCCACTTTATACCTAGGTCAACCAAGGAAAAAAGCGGTGTTTGACATAAGTAGTAAAGATAAGGACTCGTCCCCCTTTTAGCATTTTATGCCTAAAATGACTCTCGTGCGCCCTGGATAAGGCCATCCACTATCCAAAGGTTCTGAGTAAGGGGTGAGGGTACGTATTGGGAAGCCCTTTAATCGGACACCCAATCCTTCCCGCATTAGCGACCTCTACTGATCGATCGTGGTTGTTTAAGTGCAAGAGTTGATAGAACGGTTAAAATGCATGAATGCGCATCCAAGAGTTTAACCTAACATGTGAGCTTTCTAAGTCGGTTTGTTTATCCAAGTATCAAGTATAAGATGTCAAAGTTCGATTTAGATTGATTCGCATGTGAAAACGGAAATTAAACATCCATTTACCAAGTTCGGATTATGATGCTTAACACGATCCATTTATTTTAAAGAGGATGTCAAATGACAAAGTGTAAAAACGTAAGCTTGTCAATCTGATCCGTCATGTATTCGGATTAATCGTAATCGAGATTGTCCTAGACAAGTGTTAAAAACGAGGCAGAAAAGCGTCAGGCAGCCCCATAGGGGCGCGAGCCTATTGGCGATGGAAGGGGCTCTGCCCTGGTTTTGAAAGATGGAAACAGGCGGCCACTTGGGGCGCGAGCCATGAGGCGACCCAAGGGGGTGTCTCCTGGTTTTTGAAAAGGTTGTTTAAAACCGTATTTGTGATTAAATAATTTGCAAGTGTTGTTTGCATGACTCAGAATAATTACTATTATGTTAGTAATAATCGTTGTCGGATTTGCATGTTTGAAAAACATAGTTTACAAATAGAAATGTAAAATGTTTGATTTGAACTAATTATGTTAATTTCATTTCTTTATAATTAGTCAAGTTTGTCATCGTACTCGGATTAAACCGACATGGTATAAAGAACCAAGGATGATTATGAATTATGACTAATATATTTACAAATGTAAACAAATGAGAAAAATGCTAAATAAAAGAAAAGGGTGTTAAAATACCCATTAAAATGTAATTAACCAAATATATCACCGAGTCACGGAATAAACCGCCATGGTATAAAGAACCAAGGATGATTATGATTTATGGTTAAAAGGTTTGTTATAGAAATGGTTTGAAACATTCGAAATGGCAAAAACCGTAAAAGGAAAGAATTAAAAATAAAAGAAAGTGTTGAAGGAAAGACGAACTCAAACACGTTGGAGTCTGACCTGGGCACCCCATTGAGGCGCGAGCCACCTTGCACAATAAGGGGCTTCTGCCTCGGGCCAAAACTCAGATTTGGCTCGTCTAACCTATATTTGAATCGTGTTATGCATTGTTCATGCTTATAGACTCATAAAAACAGTAAATACATGAAATAAAGTGAGTTGTTTACACCCTCAAACTTATGTGTATGATGTTTGCGACATAGACGACTTTAGAGACAAGTTTTCTCGTAGCGACTACTCACGATCAAGAAGTTTAAAAAGAGTGCCTTAAAAAAGGATTTTGTTTTGAAAATGAGTTAAAAATATGTTAATTAAAACATGTTGATTAATGTTGAGTTGGTCGAATGGGTCGGTCGAATGCATGGCGACGGTACCAAACAATATGTGTAAGGCTTGTGTTTACGATCGGTAGGTCGTAAACACGTGTCGATTTTATGACTTAAGAAGTCGACTATAGAAGTTTAAGGGAGATGTGAGGGGGCGGACTCTCGCGTGAAGTTTATGGTGTGTGATGGTGGTTATTTATAGAGAAATGTGGGATGGTAGGTCGGTCGATTTTGCTTGGAGGCTAAGGAGACACCCCATTGAGGCGCGAGCCACCCCGTGACTCAATGGGGTGTACTATCCCTTTCAATTTGGACGTGGCCTATTCTCCATCCATTTTTGATATGTGGTATTCATATAAGATGTCGTGTAACAATATGGGCATCTAATAAGATGATTTTTGTGTTACTTGAGGTAGGAGTTTTGTGTGCTTGACTCGGGTTTGACCCGTGTGAGTCGAGATTTTAATTTCGAGTCGGTTTTTGGCTCGGTGTCGGTTTAGACTCTAAATAGGGTCATTTTAATGGAAATGACATGATGAAGACATTCATGGCATTAGTTTTGACATTTGGGATTTGGGTTGACTCAGGTTGACTCGAGTTGCGGGTTTCTGAGTCGGTTTTGAGTCCGAAGACGGTTTTAACTCTAAATAGCGTTATTTTAATGCAAATGAAGTTAGAAAACTTTTGAAATCATTTTTCATATCCGAGTAGTGCATTAAACCGTCTCATATATAGCCAATCCACGCACGCATATCAAAAACACGTTATAGTTCGATCATCATCGGGTGGTTTTTGGAAGGTGCAGATACTGGGTATCTACACCGCGTCAGTCACATGTTTAAAGCCCATTGAATATGCATTACGCATTAGAAACGACAAATATCTTTGAGCAAGTTTTAAATAACTTTTACAAAGAAACAAATTTTGCAAAACCTATGTGCTTCCTCATTTGAGGTTCATGTGCTAATTGCTTACATGCGTATGTGTTACGTGTTATTTTTCTATTAGATTGCGTTCTTGTGTGGCCACTAACCATGCATGTAAGTATCAGAAGGAGTGCTCGCTCCAACTGGTGGCTTCGCTCAAGTCTTCGTTTTCCCCAGCGACAGTCAAGATATTCCCCAACTACCTTCCAGCTCAATTTTTAAAGCAGACTGTGAACCGTCGCAGTATTTTATCAGCCGTTCAATTTTCAAGCAGACTGCGAACCGTCGCAGTATTTTATCTCCAAGCAGGCTGCGAACCGTCGCAGTATTTTATCTCCCAGTAAGGACTTCGCTTGCAGCAACGAGCGGATTTCCGGCGGTGTTTCGACACACCTTTATCTATACTTTTTATCCACCGAGAGTTCATGACAGCCGATTGCACTTCTCGAGAAATGGAGTTTCTTTGGAAGCAGACATAAGCAGATTCCCAGAAATAATTCAATCCAGACAGAATCATCAACATACTCCCCAACGAGAGTTCGCTTGAGGCCGACACAAGCAGATTCCCCCAGCAATTTCTACCGACGTCCTGCTGTCCTCCATTTTATTTGTTTCGATAAAAAAGTCTCAGGTATGATTTCTTCTTATGGCTGGCGAGCCTCCTTACGTAGTCTAATGGACTTTAAACGACCCTCCCCGATAGTCGACAGACTCTAAAATGTTCCCGACGACTGGTCCTTGGCTTAGACCCCTTGAGCCGCCTCGCGTCGCCATAGTCGTCAGGTTGTAATCTTCGATTGACCTGATGGCTATACTTTGACTTTTGCCTTGTCCAAGCCTCAGTCAAAGTGGGGGCTCTGTAGATACCTCATTTTTGCACCTCCCGCCAAACACCCAGTGATGATTGAGTCGCATGTTTAGCATATGTCGCGATTTTATGACGTTTCATAAATTGATTAATAAAAGGTAACTCATAAACTCTTGTATACCCCTTGGTTGTCATCTAGGTGTCATTACGGTCGTTTTGGCAGTAATTAGAGTACATTTGGTGTCCGGGTCAAAAACCGTCTTCATTTCCTAAAACCGTTAAATCCCGAGTCAAAAGCAATGTGTTTGTCTACCTAAGGTTAGGATGTCATAAATGTTATGGGTATATCTCATTTTTAGTCTTATGTCACTTCATTAGGCTAAACTTAAGTTTACATTACAAAATGTGCATTTCATTTAGCTAAAATGACAGCCCGACCTTTAGGCCCATTTTACGAGGTGATAACGACTTTTTTAGGTCAGGCCTATTTCACAGAAAATTCTAGATATTTCTTTTAGCTTTCCAACGCCACCAAAATAACCTTATTCCGAATGTTGTAGAGAAAGTTATGTCTAAAATACGACAGGCTGTCAAACGCATTTTCTCGCGCAGAAGGAACCTACCCGAGAAAGGACGCAGTAAGTACTGCGCCTCTTCTAAGGGACGCAACACCCGCTGCGCCTTTTCTCCAGGCTTTCTTTTTGTCCAAGTTTCCGTGTTTCAACTAAGTCGGTTGTTTCCGGATCTTTCTTTCCTATTCCTTTCCAAATTCTACCCTTGCCATAATTTCTCCATGTGTTTAGTATAAATAGGGACTTTCGTTCCACATATTTTTCACGCGAGCGTCCGCCCTTCTCTTCTCCCTTTGCATTCTAAGTCCTTGCTCTAAGCTTTTATGCCTACGTGGTTGATCAATCGACCACGTAAGCTCACATCATTCTGAGTACCAGTCACGTTTGCATGACCGACCAATTTGACCACTACACCATAATTAATCAATAATTCAATCAATCTTTTAAAATCCTTTTTCAAGGGCACTTTCATATTTGCATAGATCGAGTCGAGTTATCACTAAAAGCCGATTTAGTTAAATCTCGCGACGTTAACATGTAAGTCTGAGGGTGTAAATCCCATCTCTTTTTTTATTGTATTTTATTTTTGTATCAATTATGTAAGATTTACGTCAAGTGTATGTTTAAACTCGACTTATAAAACCTTTTTATTAAACTGCTTTTATGGATCAGCAGTAACCAGACGTCGAGAAGAAACGCAGCAACTGCTGCGCCTCTTCGAAGAGTCGCAGCATCTGTTGCGCCTCTTCCAGAGGTTGCCGTAGTTCCTGCCTTTCTTCTTCTTCCTCGGTTCTCTGTTGATTTCGTTCCTTTTGTCTTAACTCTTATTTTCTTTCTTTCATTCATACGTAATAGATTTTAAATACATCCTTAATAATTATCATACTTTATTTTACGGCTTAAATCCCTAATAATCAATATTTGCGGGTTTTCGTCGTTAAATCAAACCCAGATTTTAGAAACTCGATTCGTTCATATCAAGTTTCTGGAATTCGTCTTCGTACATTTTTTTTTACCGTTTATTTCCAGTTTATCGAGTTCTTTCAAGTTCGTTTCCATCTTCGTAATTTAACCTAATGAGTTTTAACTCGTTTATAATTCGTTTTAATTAAGTTTTAATCCGTTTTAATTCATTTTTATCGCTTTTATGACGATTCATATGTAAATTAATATGCTAAAACACCTTCACTTGAGTATAATATTGATAATCAACCATTAAAATTGCCAACGTACATTAACAACCCGCAGTTCTGACTTTGTAGCCAGAACTCACCTCAGGAACAGACGCAGTGGGAACTGCGCCTCTTCCAAGGGATGCAGTAATGTTGCGCCTGTTCCGGGGTGAATTCTGTCCCTGAATTCCATTCTTACTTTGACCTTAATCTCTTAATTATATAATTAATCGACTATTAGCCGTAATATCACCTCCTAATCTGTCTATATTTTATTTTCCTTGTTTTTCTTCAAATCGTCCGTCTTAAGTATATTTTTGACGTAAATCATTGTAATTTATTGTAATTTCCATTATCGCAATTTATTTATTTGTTGTATTTTATTATGGATGATTTATTTACTTTCTCTTCACATGTAATTAATTCTAAACCCTAATTTGACATTAATAAGTGCTAATTACTTGTTCACCAACATAGTTTAATTCACATGCTAGGATTAATCTGTGGATGTTGCATTGCATGCATATAATCGACAACATATCAAGTACAAACGATTTCCCTAATCATTAGTAGAGGCCGCTATCGAGGCGGGCGGGATTAGGTGTTCAGTAAAAGGACTTCCTAATACGTACCCTCACTCCTTACTCCAGATCTCTGTGAACATCTGTGTTCATTGGCATCCACGAGAGTCATTCTAGACATAGAATGCTAAGGGTAACGAGTTCTTAGTGTTCATGTCACTACTTTGTGTCTTGACATGACACGAGGTATTAGAACGGTTCCAATTTTCCATAAAAATTGGTGGCGACTCCACAAATGCAAACGCTTGTTCCCAAGCGCCCCCGTGGCCCATGTCCACAAGTAGTTGTGTGAATTGAGCCGCATTTGCTCAAATTGGGCAAGGATCACGGCATGGTTACTTTGTAGGGGCCCATTATGGCTCCACAATTGGGATTGGTTGTAAAGAGTTATGCAGTGGGTTTGGTAAGAGAGGTCTCTAACTCCCGAATCATTTCATTGTTCTCCACCACTATGTCCTAAGTCTCCGCATAACAAGTTTCGTTGGCTCAGGAGATCTCAAGAGCCTCAAGGGAATAATCACAAGCTTCTCTTGTGGTTTGATACATGTCATACCATTAAGTCTGGAAATCCGCGATGCCAAAGAAGTTGAAATTTGGTTGGTGTAGTCGGTCATGTTGTTGTGGTGAGTAGTGTTGGTGCGAGGTTGAGGGTTGGTGTTGAGGGGATTGATGTTGAGGTTAGGGTTGGATAAGGGTGTGGATTGGCGAGGCCCTCAGCGTAGTCTAGTGCAGGAAGTGGAGGCCCCGACTTTATCATCGACGGTTTTGTTGATTTGGACATCCTCCTCCTCACCGCCCTCCTCTAGGTCGGAGCACTCACTATCCTCATAATCCCATTCTTGTCCCTCATTGGTGTAATTCTTAGTTGTCTAATGGCCATTAACTTTCACCAACTCCCCGGTCCTCCTCGGCATCCCATAATTGACATGATTGGTAAGGGTCACTCATGCGGGATTAGGTAGTTGGATGACTCTTGTGGAGGTCATTTCATAGAATTTTTTGGATAATGGGGGCTATTTAGCAAACTAATTAGGGATTTAGGGTCCATTTCAAACTATTTTGGTCCAATGGGTCCACGTCATCACTTTTATTTTATTTTCGAGTTTTTATGTGAAGCCGCTAAGATCTGTATCAACTTGTATCCATACCATTTTTATAGTACCAACTGCAAATTCTTTTTGTTGACATGAAAGCCGCTAAGAATCTTAGCGTTAAACACAATAACACATCTATTCTACTAAAGTTGGAGAGTTGCAAGCTTAAAGTATATTTGGAAGATGACAAAATGTGGAGCCGCTAGGGACCTTAGTGGCTTCACATAAAAACTGGAAAATAAAATAAAAGTGATGACGTGAATCCATTGGCCCAAAATAGTTTAAAATGGACCGTAAATCTCTAATTAGTTTGCTAAATAACTTCCATTATTAAAAAAATTTCATTTCATACAAGGCAAACTTCATAAAAGATTCTGATTAGTACCCAATTTTATTTTATTTCTCATATCAAAATACAATGGTGAAATATAAAAAACTAATAAAATATCTGCTCAAAATCTTTAAGTAATTCACATACTTTTTTTTCATAAATTTTCCATACTTTGCCCCTGGCAAAAATACACCCACATTGTGTCTTTTCTCCTTCCTCAAAATCTGATCAAGTTACTCCTACAATTTGCAATTATAATTATAGATCACCATTATCAATTTATCATACGTATTACTTATTTTATTTCCATTGAATACTTTTCCCTCTAAAGAATTGGTTTGCAGACCCTTAGAAAAACAAAAAATGTGTACTACCTCGAATCACTATCAATAAAACACTCAAATTGACAGTTCCAAGACTGTACAACTGGATGTACAATGTTATTATACATCCAAGAGTATTTTAGTCCTTTTTCAAATACTTTTACAAAAAAAAAAATTAACGTAATCCAATTTTCAATTCAATCCCTCTTCTCTCCTCTGACTGCTTCCATATTTTTCTAACTCCTCTCCATCTTCCTCCATCATCCCATTAATGAATCATATTCTCCCTTAAATTATTATAATTAATTGACTATGCGGAACAAATCATATGACATGACTCGTGAGAAAGGAATTTTTTTATCCAAAATTTATAATGCATGAAAATAGTTGAAACTCGTATTTTTTTTACATTAGCTCGTATTCTTATCTTTATAACTCGTATTCTTATGTGCTCGCATTTTAAAGCTCTTGATCCTTTTAAGCTCGTATTCTTTTTACATTAGCTCGTATTCTTATCTTAATAGCTCGTATTCTTATGTGCTCGTATTTTAAAGATCTTTATCATTTTGAGCTCGTATTTTTTTTACATTAGCTCGTATTCTTATCTTAATAACTCCTATTCTTATGTGCTCGTATTTTAAAGCTCTTGATCTTTTTAAGCTCGTATTCTGTTTACATTAGCTCGTATTCTTATATGCTCGTACTTTTTAGCTTGTATTCTTCTAATAATAGTTCGTATGATTGATGAAGAAATTTACCTCAAAGTATTGTTAGATCCATTTTTCTTTCTTGATGATGATGTAAATTGCTTCTCGTTCAACAAAATATTGTTAGATGCATTTTTCCTCCTTGATTATGATGCTAATTGTTTCCCTTTTCATCATATTAGAATCAGAATTAAGGAAAAGAAAGGTTTGTTGACTGTCGTTTAAAAGAAATTTAGTGAAAAGAAAGAGGATGGTTTGTCGACTGGAGAGAAATCAGAATTAGGGAAAAAGGAGTTGTGTATAATTTTTTTCTTTTATTGGGCCTAAACAGTTTAATATTTAATATATGTGGGCTGTTGTACAATGCTACTGTACAACAGGTTGTAGGATCTTATTTGTGTCAAACTGAACATATTTTTCATTATGAATTACAATTAGATAATAGAACAAAATTTTGTAATCAACATTAATAATTCGTAATAAATATTCTCTTCTTTTTTTACTGCATTTTTGGTTATTAACTTAAGATTTTCAAGTTTATTTAGGGTTTCGAGTATATTATGCTGTAAAAGGTGAAAGCATACGCGACCACAGACGGAAACGAGGGTGTTCACCAATGAGATGGATGTGGCGGAATTTAATTGTTGTGCGCAGGTGATGAGGATTGTGCGTGAGCGAATAAGGGGGCGGTAGATATGTGACCGGTAGTGATGCTGTAGTAGTAGCAAGAGTTGGGGGTGGCTGGTGGTTTGTAAGGGTTTGTTGGTGGGTGTGAGACGTGGTAAGTCGTGGTGGGTTATTGGTGGTGCGTGGTAGGCGTTTTTTGTTAATGTATTGTAAGGAAAAGGGGAGAATAGAAAATTGATTGTGAAAATAGAAGGGTTAAAAAAGTAAAATGCATATGTGAAAGAGTAAAATACGTATGTAAAGAGCAATACTCTTTATAAATACCGTGCATGCATTGCGCGTGATTTATAATAGAGTAAATTTTTTACATATAAAATTGAAAAAAGAGGGTGGGATAAGTGGAAGACTAAGACCAGTCAAAGAAAAATGGAGTGAGCAGATTAAATGATGGATAGGTTCAATCAGAAGATGACATTGACCAAGTCGTCGTCTATAATCTATAGTTCTATACATTGACATCTAAATTTTCGTCCAACATTATTTCATTTTATGGGTAAATAAATACACAACTTCTTATTTGTTTCGGACAATATTCGTCATAAGCTCATAACAAGCCAAGTAAAACCCACATAGATAAAGATAAGCAATTTTCTACTCCCTAGTTTTGGCTTATCTAATCACGTGATATTATTTGATCCATAACCGATTTGTGACGGATATATTCGTTACAAGGGAGACTGGTTGGAATAAATAAGCATGATGATGCATATTTGTTGAATTTGAGTGCACATAATAGCGGCATGAATATGCATATGGTGGGAGGCAAGTTTTGACTTGAGTAGAGATTGTGTCATTGGCTCATATATTCCTTCTAGTCCTTTCAATCTATCCTTCTAGATGACTAAATATAATCTTTTGTATTTTTGTTGCATTTTGTGATTGAATTTTGACACAATTGAAAGAAAATAAATTATGTACACAAAAAGTTATTTTATCCCTTAGATCACTATTCGTTTTTATTCAATTTCGAAATGAAAATTACGATAAACGTGGTGCATCTTTATAGTGTCATGTTCTACACATAGTATTTATATATGATCGATAATCGTGTCCACTACCTAGGTAACCTTATTTCTGATTTAATTTCGAAAAGAAAATTACGATAATCGTGTGCACTATCTAATACCTATGTAACCTTATTATTTCACATAGGATATTATAAGTCTGTTATTGAACCAAAAATTTCTAAACTGATCTGATACTTTGCAATGTATAAGTTATCAATTCAAAAATTTGTATAACCTTTCAAGAGTGTGTGGATTAACGAAGTAATGGAATAAGATAACAGTTGTCTGATATGTTACGGTTTATAACAAAAACAACACAAACTAACACTAACAATTACATTAAAACTTCATCTCTCTCTTTCTCCACATTTATATTCTCACTCAGGTCCTTTCATTTTATGTTTAAGTTCAGTAGTTATTATTTTGGTTTTTTTGTCAAACACGACCTTTAAAAAAAAGTTTTTTCCAAGCACCACCTTTTAAAAAAAAAGTTTGTAAAACACAATCTTTAATAAAAATTTTGTTGCCAAACACGACTTTTTGGCTGATCGAAGGACTAAACATCATGCAATGGGTAACTTTCAATCGATGTTTGGGATAGCAAACGATGTCGTTTTGAGTTGTTCTTGGACTCGTTGGAAAGGTGAAAATACAATCTTTCCATGGGTTATCAACACGATGGTCAAAGGTGGCCTTATGTGGGGTCTATTGCGGTGTAAAGTAAGGCTGGTCGGAGAGATTAGCGGGTGGTCGGGGATTTTTAGTGGGTCTTTTAATAAAGTTATGATGCTTTGTTTGGTTTGAAAATTGGTATGTAGGTAGCGGGGAGTGCAAGGTAGGTTTTAGTTGTGTTGTTTGTGGTGGTTGTTGGTTGCAAGTGGTAGTTCGAGTGGAGTTAAATTGGAGGTAAAAAACAATCAAAAGAATGTCAAAGTAGGATTTTTTTTTGTGGTTCAATTCACTCACCTCAAACCACCACTTACAACAAACAACCACCAAAAGCAACACAACTACGGCTTACCTTACACTCTCTTCTATATATATACCAAATTTTAGACCAAATAAAACACCCTAACCTCATTTAAAGACCCACGAAAAACCCTATGACCACTCGCTTTAGAGCTAGCCTCTCCAACCAGCCTTACTTTACACATCAATTGACCCCATATAAGGCCACATTTGACCATCGTATTAATAACCCCTGGAAAGCTTGTATTTTCACCTCTCCAACGAGTCCAAAAACACCTCAAACCGACATCGTTTGCTATCTCAAACGTCGACTGAAAGTTACCCCATTGCACAATGTTATGTCCTTCAGCCAAAAAGTCGTGTTTGACAACAAAAACTTTACGAAAGGTTGTGTTTTACAAACTTTTTTTTTAAAGGTGGTGTTTGGAAAAAACATTTTTTTAAAAGTTGTGTTTGACAAAATACCCTATTATTTTTTCACTTTATGTCAAGCTTTGACCACCGAGCTCAAACTGCTCGCGAGTTGTCTTAGGCTAAGATTATCCACGTCTTAAGTTGGGTCTTAACTCAGATTTTCACAAGTCCCAAACAAAGATTTGGGATAAAGTGGTATGAGCTTGAGACTTGTCTTAAGTTGGGTCTTGGGTTTCCAAGACTCAACTTGAGACCCATGAATAGTAAATGTGAGTGGAAAATGTGGATCCCACGTATAGAGATAAGATAAGTTTTTGAGTGTTAGGGATAGAGTAGAAAAATAGTTGAGTCTGAACCGAGTCTTATTAATAAAATAGTAATATTTTTATTGTTGTTGAGACTCAAATTGGGTCTTGGAATAAACATAGTCTTATAAATAGGGTAAGTACTAAGTTTCGTTATTTTTAACGTACAAAAGATAAGTTTTGGTAAGTTTGTAGGTACAATTATGAAGAATTAAGAAGAAGAGGAAGAAGACGACGAAGAATGAAATTTGTAAAATTTATCAACAGGAAGAGAGACATCCCAAGTGCAAGCAAGTCCCTTAGGAATAATAACAAGGTCTCCTGCACCAAATTCAACATAGTCATCGTTGTCATCGTCGTCGTCTTTTTTAAAATAAGCCCTAACTTTGCCTTTCACCAAATAACACGTCTCCTGTTCATCGTATCTCAGCTTGTACCTTCCCGGTGGACATGCCCATCTACACTTTCATATACGGAGTAATAATTAATTAATTATATGTTTTATACTTTTATATACAAAGACTATGTAAAGAAAATTGATTTGTTATTAATATTAACCAAAGATAAAGTAGAGAGTAAAATATACTCAAATAAAAATGTAAATTATTGACTGAAATACACAAAAAAAAGTGTAAATTATTGAACCGGACAGAGGAGTAGTAAATAACACGGAGTACAATAACACATGCTATAATTATCGTGATCAGTTAACCTAGCTAGCATATGTTAACATTATAAGTCCATGCTTGTATATTGTATTTTTTCCAAGTGGGTCTGTAAAAATAGAGAAAAAGGATTGTACATCATATGTACTACTTCACACTCAATAAATTTTTGAGTTTTTGTGTATTTTTTTTTTAGTTCTATAGAGTTTATAAATTACATTTTAGTTTTATGAGTTAAAAATCAAATTTTTTTGAGCTTATATGTAATTTTTTCGAGTTATAATTTAATTTTTTGAGATTAATGTTTAAAAGTAAATGAACTGATCAAAAACTTTATAATAAAACTAAAATTTTTTAAATTAAAACTCAAAAACTATATCATTTGATGTAGATGTATAATCCACTTACTGGTAAAAATTTTGGAATTTTAAGAAAATTTAGATGAGTCATGGCCACTTCTTAGTCCTCTAGCTCCACAACTGAACCAAAAAAAAAATTATGCGTCTTGCCTATGATAGAGGTCGTCGACCAAAATAATTTGTTCAATCAAAATTTCAACTATATTTTCAGCTCGTTTGTCAAATATTTTTTTTATATAATCATCTATAGTACCTTATTAGCTCTTAATTTTTAGCTACTTTTTAGATTTCAGATAATTTCTCAGTTTTTAGCTATCTTTTCATGTTTCAGCTCCTAATTTTAACAAACAAAGTCTAATCTCAACATGTTTTGAGCTTAGCTAACAAAAATGCTAATTATAAAAAATTTATTCTCATATCTACAACCTATTTTGTAATCTCCGACATCAAATCTTGGCTCTTCGGTCGCCACTAAATGCTAGTTTATAATTTTATATAGTGAAGGGAAAGACATTCCAACATGTGATCGATATATATCTTTTACTCTCGCTTATTATAATTTGTGTTGTCCGAGTAACTATTGCTTTGTAGATCAAAACTTCATTATTATTACTGTAGTAGTTTAGAATTCGAAATTCGTTAGTATCAACACTTGTATATATATTGTGCATAACTCGAGTCTCTACACAAAATAAAATTCAATAACTATAATAAAATTGAAAGATTAGAGATAATAGAGAAGTATAGAACTTACTTGGGCCATGATTTAACGCCTAATTCAGATAGCCTCGATTCCGAAGGCAATTTTTCCACGATAATTCTTGGGTTTTCTGTGGATTTGTCTGATATATTGGACTCATTTACTGCCATAATTAAGAACCGATACTTTATAATTTTCAGTCTTTTTTTCCTTTTAGTTGTACACAAAAAATTATTCACAAGAAATGCATGGCAAATGAAAATGACAAGCATAAGAGCAAAAAATAAAGATTTATTGGAGAAGGACCGAAGGTAGTTTAATGTGGAGGAAGAAGTGGGTATAAAAATGATTCATACGGCATACGCGATTTATTATAGTCTCCATCATTAATATTTTTAGTTGACTTGGTATGTATTTGTTTAATTGGTTACCTCTCCTACTTTTGTCCCTTTTTATGTGTAAACTAGTTTTAATCTCGGGCAAAAAAATGCACGTGTTTATCTTTAAAGTTCTGGTTATACAAAATATTATCAAAATTTTTAACATAAGGTTTAACATAGTATTGGGTTTAATTTGGTGAGCCGTGTCTACAATTTTAAACAAAACTCAAACAATATATGAGTATAGGTGGCGTACATAATTACATAAAAAAAATACTTATTTTATTTTTGTTTATTAGTACAACTAGTTTAGAACCCATGCAAAGTTGCACGGGTATATATAAAAGAATTTTAGAAAAAAATATAAAAAAAAATTATTATTTGAGGGTATTTGAGTAGAGTTTTATACCAACTATTTACGTTAACCGTTGTAAATAGCTTATATGAATAACCTTTTGATAATAATAGCCATTCACATTCGTAGTTTTAGTCTTATATTTATCCACATGGTTATTAAACTTTATGTCACGAGTATTTAAAAAAAAAATTATATAGAAACACAGAATATTTATTTTATCATGATTTTAAAAGCAGAACTTTTGACCATATTTAGGGAAATTCTATAAACAATTACCCAAAATAATGGGATAAATTTTCTTAGCCGAGATTTCCGGGAGTCCTCGCAATAGGTTAAATCAACCAATTTGAAATTTGCACCCACTAAATTCCACTTCATTATCAACACATAGGCATGTAGCAACTTGTTGGTGTACTCACGAAATAGTTCTTGACATAAACAAACAAATCTTCCATGTCATAAATTGCCACCTAGAATTTGTAAGATTTCAGACACGCATTATTCATGGTCTAGATAATGAATCTTGTGCCACTGGAGTCACTTGGTTGCAAGAAATTGATGTCCATTTTATTCTTTTAGTGCAAGAATATTTCCCAAGATTGAAGTATTATTTTAGGTTGACCTTGCCTCCATGATTTCCTCAACTTGCTTCTGGACCTCTTCAGCTTTCCAGTTCCGCCACCGAGGTGGTTTTTATCCCGCCTAAGCAATAAGTTACGCAGACAATATCTGTAGATACCTCATTTCTGCACCTCCCGCAAACTACCCGGCGATGATTGGGCCGCATGTTTGGTACGCGGAACGAGTTGTGACAGTTCGTAAGTTTATCGTCAAGTAATCGCTCAAACATTTATGTCTACCTCTTAATTGTCATCTACGTGCCGATACGGTCGTTTTGGCAGTAATTAGAGTACATTTGGAGTCCGGGCCTAAAACCGTCTTTATTTTCTGACAACCATTAAAATGCCGAGTCGGAATGTTCTGGAATGTTACGGATATTTCTATTCCATATTTTATAAATCTTTTACAATCTTTTAATCTTTGGTAAACAATTTCCCGTAATATTCACACAAAATATTAAGGAAAACCAAATTATTCCGTTATTCCATAAACTAAACACGGAAATCTTTCTTCCGCAAGAGGAAACCACTTGGGAATAGACGCAGCAAGTGTTGCGCCTCTTCCAAGAGACGCAGTGCCTGCTGCGCCTCTTCCCAAGTCCTTTTCTGCGTATTTTTCGTATCTTTTCATATCTTTTCGAGATTCACTTCCAAAGTTTCTCCGGAAAAACCCAACTTCCTCCACGTGATTAGTATAAATAGAGACCTTCGGTCTCACATATTTCTCACGCGAGTGTCCGCCCTTCTCTTCTCCCTTTGCATTCTAGACCACGTTCTTACTTTTTGGCGTCTACGTGCTTGAACATTCAACCACGTAAGCTCGAATCTTTCTGAGTACCAGCCTCGTTTTGCATGACCGACAAATTTGACCAACTCCACCATAATCAACTTTAATCAATCCGTTTTAATTCCTCTTACGAGGGCACTTTCGTTACATTCGAGTCGAGCATCACTAATCGTAAACTGTTTTGGTAAATTTCTACCAATTTAGGGTTAAAGTGACCGCCCTTTTTAGCCTCGTATCGGTGGGTTAAATTGTATGTGATTTGTGACGAAATATGTATGTAATTAAGACGAAATAATGATGTAAGTAAAGTAAAGGACGAAATAAGGAAATAATGACACAAAAGATTTTGGTGACGCGGAAAACCCGATGTGGGAAACAACCGCGGGGGAGTTGGAATCCCGCCAATAGTCCACTATGTAATAATCGGAGTATAAGTACAATATACAACGGACTGGATATGATGGCGAACAATCTGTCCGGGGCGTGAAAGAGACAGACGGAGTATTACCGGATGTCAGGGGGTATTTGTGGGTTTGTTCTGTTTGTACGTAGGTTACTTTGTAGCATGGTATTCATGGAGTAATGACTAGGTGATGATCACATAATGATGATGGTGATTATGTAGGTTAATCATTAGATAATGATGAGGGGATGGCTTTAGTTTTATGCGTAGCCATGGTATTAGGACGCTGCTACTTGGTTGCTTGCTTTCCCTTTCGTTGTATATGACGGTATAAGCTTGGTAGTATTTGTTGTAGGGTGAATGATGGATCCATTCTCTTGTTTGTCTTCCTTGTATTTATAGTGAATAAACCCTAGTGGGTTTATTAGGGTTTCCCACTTAATTGTCTTGTTCCTCAAGGTAGCGTTTGGTAGTAACTTGGACTTTCCTTATTCAGAATATGGCAACAATTAGGATTTCCTTGTCTTACCCGGGATCTTATTAATATCTTAGTCCAAGCCGAACTCTTCTTCACCTGCTGTCCTTCCCCTAATTATTCTGCTTCCAGGCCTGCCTCCTTGGCTCGGTCCATGGGCCCGACTCCCCATGTATGTCATGGGTCCATTGCTCATTAATTACCCACTTATCTCGTGCCACGTAGCCTAGGCAAAATACGGTAATTTTGGCCCTAACAGTTGCCCCCAATTTCGCTTCTCAGCTTTGTTGAGGAGGGAAATTGATTCTTCAAGCTCTGTCTACTGTTGCTATTCTGCTACCGGTAAACCGTTGCTATCCTTCTGATTATGTTGCTATTCTGCTGGAAGGAGCTGCAGCCAACCTACTGTGACAGAACGCTGAAACTTCGCTGGAACAGACTGTTGAAGCTTTGATGGAGAAGTCTCTTGAATTCTCGGAGCAAGTCGTTCCGCGCTTTGCTTGCCGGATCTGACTCCTGCTAGATATACTTGAGATAATTCTTCATCCCTACTCTGTACCCAGAATTCTGGTACCCTGGCCTGCTTGATTCTGCTGAATCGTACTCTGTTGTTCTTGTAGACTAATTTCTGGCTCACCTTGGTTCTGCTGATCGGGAGGTAGATGTAAGCTGATTTTTTTACTGATGTAGACTTGTGGACTCCTGTTAGAAGACTTTTCAGCAAGCGAACTCCAGGCGCATTTATGCTGGAGGATGCTCAGAACAACTGGTGGACTCTAGGATCCTGATCGCGTCGGGGTCCTGATGGCTGGTGCGGGGAATTAGACGGCTGTTGATGGGAGCCTGATGGCTGAATCTGGGAACCAGACGGCTGATGCTGGGAGCCTGATGGCTGAATTTGGAAAATGGACGGCTGACACTGGGACCAGAAAGCTGATGCTGGGAGCCAGACGGCTGGCGTTAGGGACCAAATGACTGGCTCTAGGAATTGGTCGACTGGCTCTGGAAACCAGAAAGTTGGTGCTGGGGGCCAGACGGTTGAATCCTGGGAAGCACTTCCCACCTGTCCTTATCATTCTGTTATCTGGTCACCAAGGGTGAATCTGGTGGCTAGAGCATTTGGCACAAGTTTGTTATGCACTTGTTATGTAGGTGATACCTGCAAAATGTTAGTAGTGCGATGCATGTGCATGCATGGACTCTCTGATGTATGATGCAGACTATATGATGGTTAGATATGCTGTAGACTATCATACGTCGTGAATGCAATTTTAACCATGACTATATGCTTTGTCTCTGTGGTTTCGTTTGTCTTTGCCTGGAGTTTAGTTCCCACTTTTGATTTGCCAGGAGGCTGGCCTAGTTCCAGATACACAGCCTCTGCCCCTGGTGACAGATATTTGATAACATATTTTACCCATGACGTAAAATATCTTATCACTAGGATTAGCTGACTAGAGCATACCTTCATTGATTATTTCTGACTAACAAGGAATGTTGCGTTCCTTGCGGTTCCAGACGTTTGAAATTTCGTGCGTGCACCTTTTGTTCTACGTCATAGCTATGGAATTACTGAGATTAACGTTAAGGTATGGGTGGTCTTAGTCTGACGTACCTGCGCGCTACCTCGGCGTATGCTCCCCATGTGGCTTGACTTAAGATAAACGTCTTCGCAGCCTCACATGGCAGGGGCTGGACCCTCAAAGTGTCCCTTATCTGACAAGCAACCAACATCAGTGTCAAAGCCTTTCTCCCTAAAAGCGTGAAAGATAACCAAATAGTACAAATACCTGGTGTTATCTCATGGTGTTCCAGAGCAACATCTGGATCCAGGAAGCCACAGCGCGTACCACTTGGGTTTTTAGAAAATATTTTGTTTTAAATAAAGAGGAATAAATAAAAAACACAAAAATAAATTTTGAAACTAAAAAAGGACTCGATAAAAAGATATTAGTAAAAAGGTTTTTGCTTCATGGACTGTTGAAATGTACTTTGTACACTAAGGTTTTAGCATTTTGTCAAACAAAGTATTGTCGGGGATTATACAAGATTTGACCTTGCATGGCCATCAATCTGTACACCCTATTACCTGGCGCTTTCAGCCTTGTGATTTTTGGTATTTTCAAATATCCTTCATAGCACTAGGTCCTCTACTGCGAGAGTCCTGATTCTGACGTTGATATCATATGCCTTTGCTTCTGATTGCTTGTACGATGTCATGCGTATGTGAGCACTTCTTAGTTCAACTGTTGTGGCTCTATCTTTTTGTTATCGTTTCAGGTTCTCAACATTGAGTTCGTTGTTTGACCAAGCTTGCTCGATGGACTGTTGGCTTCTGGCTGTCGCGTGAGGGATGTAGTCTCTGCCCCCTGCATGCCTTTCACGGCTTTGCTGTGGATGGCATGCAAAATAGTATGAGATCCATGCTTGCTTTTTACTTTCTTGATGAGGGTAGTGTCATTTCTTCTTGTCTTTTGTTATTTCACGTTCTAGTGTCCAGGGAACCAGGCTGGTGGAAGCATGCGTTGTTGTGATTTTTCACTTTGGGCAGTTGGTGCAAGGATGTGTTCTGCAGCATTCTGGCTGCTGTCCATCTCCTATATATTCAGGGTGCTAGGAGCTTGTACCAGCGGTACGTTTATTAAATTGCCCCCATTCCATTGATTCATGTCCTGCAAGCTGCTGGCGGAGCTACCTGTCCTGCTGGCCCGACCTGTGCGCGGGGAGGCTGTTTCTACAGGCCAAAAATTTGCTGCAGGAAGCGCTATACGCCCTGCTCTCCACATTCTGCATCCTGCGTTCTACGTTCCGCATCCTGTGTTCTGTGTCCTGCATTCTGTGTCTTGCATCCTGCATTCTACATCCTGCGTCCTACGTCATGCGTCCTGCATTCTGCGTCCTACGTCCTGCGTCCTGCATTCTGCATTCTGCGTTATATGCTGCAGGAGGAGCAATTTGATATGGGGAAGGAGTGGCAGGTTCTGGAGCCTGAGTAACCACTCCTGCTTGTAGGGAGATCTCCTGCAAGAAATTATTCTAATAGGGCCAGCAGATGGCATAGCCAACGACCTTCCAACGCTCAAGACAATAGTTATTCAAAATATAACAGGGGAAGCAAGATTACGAAGTTGAGAATTACTTTAAGAGCGACATATGGACATGAATCTTCCTGTTCTTTATTTACCGATGGTTTTAGCACATGAATGAAAAGCATAAGTGATAAGATACCTAGCTTGAATGCTACCCCCAGGTTGTAAGGACGTCTGCCTCCAGGTTCTGGGTTCTAGCCCCCGGCTGGGGAGCTGCCTGGTTTCAGATATTTTCAAGTGCCTGACTCTCAGGGTCGCTGTAGGCTCGGACGATCAGGTTCCCTCTTGGTCCCCTCGTGGGGACCTGGGTACCAGGGTTGTGATATATGATTTATTTGCACCTAATTTACCCTTTTCTTTTACGCATTCTGACTCATATCGAGTCGGTTTTATATGCCTTTCCTTGTATTTTGTGCCCAATCCCCGTACTTGTGATTTGGTGTATCCTCTTGCAGGAATCGAGTCGAGTATCGAGGAATTGGGGCAAGGGAGGCATTCCAATGCCTTTACATGAAGAACAGGTGAAAAATGCTTGATGTCGTGTTCTGCCGGCAGACCGGCAGCCGGTCTGACCACCGGCAGAACACATCCCCCACTTTGCCAAAGAGAAGGAAGAAATCAACCTGAATGTTGTGTTCTGCTGGCAGGCCGGCAGCCGGCCCACCGGTAGAACACAGCAACTAGAATTAATTGGAATTGAAGGAGAAAAAGAAGTTTGGCCTCGCTACCGGTAGGAGCACCGGTAGCCGGTCCACCGGAAGAACGCAACATTCTAAGGGATTTGAAGACTTTGAAGACAGTGTTCTGCCGGCAGGCCGGCAGCCGGTCTACCGGTAGAACACACTTGCCAGCTAAATTCCAAAGTTGAAGTTCATTTTGACTGCCCTGCCGGTAGGCGAACCGGCAGCCGGTCCACCGGCAGAACGCAGCAGATGACGGATTTTGGATTTTCTCCTCTTTTCTTCTTAATCTTAGGCAAGACTATAAATACCCCCTCCCTTAACCTTTTGTACACACAACCCTAGATCTGAAAACTTTCCATAATTATTGTAATCTTTTCTTAATTAAGCTTTAATCTTTCCATAATAATTATTAATTACTTAGTGAAATTAGTTAGTATTAGTGAGAATCAATTGTTTACACTTGGTTTTTGAGGATTGTATTGGGAGATTTTGGAGGGTTTCCTTCATATTATTCAATCAAAGCAATCATCTTTACTTTTGTTGGTACATCTCTTCCCTTATTTACTTTGTTAATCAATTATTTACATTTTGGTTTTGTCTCTTTTAATTGCTAGAATCATTTCCATGTCTTCTCTTTATGTTGATTGTTCTTCTCTTTTTACTAGCTTGATTAATTTCGACATGAGTGAGTAGATACCCTTCTAGGGTTTAGGGGGAGTCTAAATCGGATCGGATTATTGGGCATGATAGGTTGATAGTTTTGAGTCTTTGGTGTAGAAATTGTCTTTCTTAGCATTGCATACAAGGTGTTTGACGAATTGTGTGAGTGAGAACTTGTGCCTTTTGTCTTAGTTGCTTAATTCCTCCACTAAATGAGAGTTTGTGGTGGTCTTGTTGCGTGTTTTAGAATGGTTGTTGCTCAATGAGAGTTGGTAATCGCCCTTAGGACAATAAAGAGATTGATTCCCATCCTAGGACAAACCTTCACCATAGACTATTTAAATCGACTTGTTTACCCATAGTTCATTTAGATGACCCCGAAAACCCTAGTCTTTAATCAATCGAACACATATTTCTATAATACTTTGTTTAGTTGCTTCAAGTAGTTTAAATCAAAACCCTTTTTCTTCGTTTTTGACTAGATTAGACTCTCACCGAGACTAAGTAGAAACCCCTTCCATCCTTGTGGTTCGACCCCGATTTACGACTAAATTGGTTTATTTTTGTTGGTGGTAAGCGTCTTGACCCTACCGTTGAAAACTTACACATCAAATGGCGCCGTTGCCGGGGATGGCGTTAGGTTATACTTAGTTTTGCTTAGAGTCTTTGCTTTAGTCTTATCTCAATTGTTAGTTAGTTTTAGTAGTTGTGTGTTCTTTGTAGAGTGTGCGATTTCTTGCCTTCCCCTAGTGTGTAAAAACACTAGGAGACTAATGGTTTGTTGAGTGCATGCCTAGAAGGAACCACCAAGCTCTTCTCTTTGATTCCGACCCCGAAAGACTTTTTAGAACCTTGAGGACAAGGACCCTTGAGAGAGTTAGGAATAATTCCCCTCAAGCAAACTTTGACCAACCAAATTCACACATCCCACAAAATATTGATACCACAACCACACTTCAACCAAACCTCACAATTGAGACTCTACTATAAAACCCCTTTCATAACTTCCCTATTCCAAATAACCCACCTCAATCACCACCCCCTCATATGCAAAATCCACCACAACAAATGGCTCTTAGAGATCATAACCGGCCTAACCATAATGATTCATGTAACCCTATCAATTTTGGCACCTTGGCCCGAAACAACTTTGAAATGCATCCCGCCCAAGTCGGGTTGATTGAGAAGGATTTGTTCGGGGGACATATTGAAGAGGATGCCCATGCTCACCTCCAGAAGTTTAAAAGGAAGGTTTCAATGATGAAAAAGAATGGGGTGTCCGAGGACACCTTGAGAATGATGTTGTTTCCGTTTTCATTGACGGGCAAGGCGGACCGATGGTTGAACATTCACCCACCGGATACCTTCACTACATGGGATGCCTTGGCTAAAGCATTCATGGCCAAATATTACCCTTCATCAAAGACCGCGATGCTCCGTAATGAGATTCATACATTTCAACAAGAGGACGGGGAGTCTTTGGGTGAAGCTTGGGACCGTTATCAAGACTTGATAGCAAGTTGCCCCCACCATGGAATACCGGAATGGTACATCACTCAAACATTCTTCCAAATTTTGCTACCGAGGACTAAGGAGATGGTAAATGCCTCCGCGGGGGGAGGATTTGATCACTTGAGTGATGAAGAAGGCACGGCATTGATCAAGAAAATGGTAGATTCGGAGGCAAACTATGGTTCTAGAGGAAACATGCTAAGAAGGAATGGGAAGTTTCCTAAGGAAAACTCCTCCAACTCCAAGACAAATGCCAAGCTCGACTTACTCACAAAACAATTTGAGAAGTTTCAAAGAAATCAAATGCACCAAGCCGCGAACTCCCATGGGCCACCCATGGAGGAAGTGGTTCAAGGTTCAAGTTGTGAGCTTTGTGGAGGGAGTGGTCATACATATGACTTGTGTGCCAACAATTACAATGGTGCCTACGAAGAGAACGTTCAACAGGTTAACGCTTTTCAAAGCTTTAACAACAATTCAAGACCCACAACCTTTCAACAACCCAAACGTCTACAATCCAAATACCAATTTCTACCACCCCGGTTTAAGGAACCACCCCAACTTTCGTTACAAAAGTACCAATGTTCAAAACCCACAACACCTTCAACCACAAGCCCCAAACAATCCACCCGATTTTGCTCAACAAAGGGGAATATTCCCCAACCCAAGAACTAATCCCGGGAATCAAAACCAATGGCCAAACAACAATCAAAACCAAAATTATGGGAATCAACCACAAGGATACCAAGATTTTGGTGGAAATCAAAGCAACCAAGGGTTTTACCAAGGGAATCAAGTGAACCAAGCAAACCAAGGATTTGGGCAAGGGTATGTTCAAGGGTTTCAAGAACAAGGTCAACGACCAAACTTCAACAACAATGGTCCTAGAGCTAACATCCAAGGGGGACAAAACAACAACCAAGGTTCCAATGCTCGGTATGACTATGGGTTCCCTTTACCCATAGCCAACCAACCTTATCAAGAACCCCAAGGTGAGCTCTCTCAAGTTGAGCTTTTGAAGATGATAAAGAACATGCAACTTCAACATAGTCAAGAGATAGCAAATTTTGGCTAAGGCAACTCAACAATTACAAGCAAACTTGAGGGCTACCTTCCTTAAGGACATGAGAAAAATGGAATCTAGGATGGCTTCTCATGCTATGGCTAACCCTCAACGACCGCCCGGTGGCCTATTGGCCCAAGGACAAAGCTCCAAGGATACCTCAAATAGCCACCATGCTCATGCGGTAGTGCTAAGGAGCGGTGGACCTTGTGGTGGAAGTTGATGAAGATCCCAAGGTAAATGAGTTGGATGTGAATGGTGAAGATAAAAGCTCACCCATTGAACCATTGGGTAAAGCCAGTGAAGACAAGAAAGGGAAGAAAGCTTGTGAAGATTTGTCTAGAAGGGTAATTCAAGAGGACAAGGATGTTGATGGATATGTGGAAGACCTCCCTTATGAGGAGAAAGCTATTGAAGAAGTACCTTTGAAACAATCTAAAAAGGTAACAAAGAATTCGACTCCTCCAAAGGTATCTTCCAATTCCCAACTTGTTCCTAAAATTCCTTACCCTTCAAAAGCCATAAAGAGTAGGGAAAACCTTAAGTATGCCAAGTTTTGTGATATGCTTGAGAAACTTAAGGTTACCCTACCCTTTACGGAGGTGATTATGAACATGCCAACCTACTCAAAATTTTTAAAAGATATTTTGACAAAGAAAAGAGCCTTGGGTGACCAAGAAATAGTGGCTATGGAAGAGGCATGTAGTGCTCATATCCTTAATAAAATGCCCACTAAGCTTGGTGACCCGGGAAGCTTTTCAATCCCATGTGTAGTTGGTGGTGTTCCCATATCTAGAGCTCTTTGTTATTTGGGAGCAAGCGTGAGTGTTATTCCTTTAAAGGTTGCAAAGAAATTAGGCATTCAAAACCTTGCTCCCACTTCAATGACTCTCCAATTGGCGGATAGGTCCGTCAAGCACCCTATGGAGGTGCTTGAAGACGTACCCGTTAAGGTTGGAAAGCTTTTAATTCCCACCGATTTTGTTGTCCTTGATATTCCGGAGGATAGCCATACTCCCATCATCCTAGGTAGGCCATTTTTTGCTATCGGAGGAGTACTCATTGATGTGAAGAATAGGCAGCTAACCTTCCAAATTGAGGGCAACAACATCGAATTTAACCTACCGAATTTGATGAAAGGACCAAAGATGGAAAGGTTGAGCACTATTGAGTTTGTAGATGAGGTAGTACATTAGGTAGCCCGTGAAGAAGAGGAGATGGAAGAGGTTTTTCAAATCTCCTTGCACGATGAGGCTATGAAGGAAGACCATGAAGTTGATGAGGAACTATTGAAGAAAGTGGAGGGTTTTCTCCGTCCAAAGGTACAACTCAAATCCCTACCTCCCTCACTCAAGTATTCTTTCCTTGATGAGGGGGAGGCTTTCCCGGTGATAATTAATGCTAACCTAAGTGAATCCCAAGAAAAGAGGCTTTTGCAAATCTTGAAACCTCATTGAGGGGCACTTGGGTATAGCATTGATGACATCAAGGGCTTAAGCCCGAGTTTGTGCATGCATAGAATAGTTTTGGAAGAGGGGAGTCAACCCAAGGTTGACGGTCTTAGGCGGATTAACCCAAAAATGGCCGAGGTGGTAAAAAATGAAGTGTTGAAACTTCTAGAGGCCGGGATAATCTACCAAATAACCGATAGTAAATGGGTTAGTCCGGTTCACGTGGTACCAAAGAAAGGGGGGTACAAATGGTTGAATAAGAGGATGGCACCACCCTACCAACTAGACCCGTGACCGGGTGGCGCATGTGTATTGACTATCGTAAGCTCAATGCCGCCACCCTAAAAGACCATTTCCCGATCCCCTTCATTGACCAAATGCTAGAAAGGCTCGCGGGCCATGCATACTATTGCTTCTTAGACGGTTGTTCCGGGTTCTTCCAAGTTCCCATCCACCCGGATGACCAAGAGAAGACAACCTTCACTTGTCCAATAGGAGTCTATGCATATCGTAGGATGCCATTCGGGCTTTGCAATGCGCCCAACACCTTTCAAAGGTGCATGATGGCAATCTTTTCGGACTTTCTAGAAAAAAGCATGGAAGTTTTTGATACTGTCGTTTCGTACCAAAAATAAAATACCTAAGTACAACTAACAGAAGTCAGCGGTAAGTAGAGTCGATCTCCACAGGGAGGCGGTGTACTATCTATTTGTCTATTTATCTGTCTAAGTCACGATGGGGGTTGAATTGATTATGAACTAACTAGAGACTAAAGCGAGGGAAATGGAAAAGAGAAATTAACAAAAGGAGAAGGGTAGTATGCTAAGAGTCGGTCCACCGTGGCAGCTATCAGATCTTATACTATCGGGAATACTGAGGTGATTAAACTATTGATAAGAAGAGCTATGGTCGTCACCTTTCGGTCCTTAAACCGCCCTAGAGCGTAAACAGCTTAACTTTCGCCCTCACTGCAATACCCTATTGTAATTAAGCAAGCCTTCCCTTCCAATCTTTCGATCTAGGTCGGGGTTAACTAGATTTATGGTCTCTTGCATGCATTCATTCGACCGGATAATAGTTAAATTGCCTAATACGATTCCTATCGCAAGTCTAACCTATTCAAGTCAGTTAAAACAACGCTACCACGGCTTCCCTAATCCTAACATACTACGGGGAATTAGCTAGACATAATTTAAGGGGAAGTAAGAAATAAGGAAATAACAATAAGCATAAACAATAATTAAAGAAGAGAGGAAAGGAAAAGAATTAATACTGAATTAAGTCCGGAAATCGAGAACAAAGGAACAGTAGCAATAATAGAGCAAAAGTGATGTCTGACAGTGTGTCAGATGAAAAGTCGAGAAAAAGAGAGAGTTTAAATGACTCCTAAAGCTTCCTATTTATAGGAAAATAGGAATTTCTAAACCTAATGACGGAATTAGAGCTTAAAAGCCCAACCTGTCAGCATAGCTACTCGATCGAGCAACTAAATCACTCGATCGAGTGAACTTGACTCAAAAACAGCTCGATCGACCTAGAATAGTGCTCGATCGAGTAAGGCTATAAAGGAACTGGTCGATCGACTAAGCAAACAACTCGATCGACTGATTATTGCACCTAGACCCACTCGATCGAGTGATAAAGTACTCGATCAAGTGGATATTGACTTCAGCAGCTTATCATTCTCGTCAATTTGACTTTGACTTGTCCTTTTAGCGCCCGAAACACCTTCACGCATCCCAAGACAGCAATATTCCCGCTCCAAATCATCTCTTCCTCCAAATGCATGCTAAACGGACGGTAAATGGCTTGATTTCACTACTTTTGGATTCATTCCTGCAAATAAGACAAAATACACCAAAGTAGCATATTCGGGGCATTTCGTAGCATAAAACCACGATAAAAGCATAGAAATACGTGCATAAAATAGGCTAAAAAGACTATATAAAATGCACGTATCAGTTTTCATGGACGACTTTAGTGTCCATGGAGACTCATTTGATCATGGTCTTGAAAACTTGACTAATGTGTTGAAGAGATGTGAGGAGCACAACCTAGTCCTTAATTGGGAAAAATGCCATTTTATGGTAGAGGAAGAGGTTGTACTCGGTCACATTGTCTCTAGTAGGGGTATTGAGGTTGATGGTGCTAAGGTTGCCGTTATAGAGAACTTGTCACCTCCTTCCAATGTAAAGGGAGTGGGAAGTTTTCTAGGCCACGCCGGATTTTATAGGCGTTTCATCAAAGATTTTTCAAAAATAGCAAAACCATTGACCTCATTACTCCTCAAAGATGCCCCCTTTGTGTTTGATGAATCTTGTCTTGAGGCTTTTTATAGGTTGAAGAGAGCATTGGTGACGGCTCCAATAATCCGGGCCCCGGATTGGAGCCTTCCTTTTGAGATAATGTGTGATGCTTCGGACTTCGCGGTTGGTGCGGTACTTGGGCAAATGGTGGATAGGAAACATCATGTGATATATTATACAAGTAAGACCCTTGACCAAACACAATGCGGGTATTCTACAACCGAGAAGGAAATGCTAGCAATTGTTCATGCCATGGAAAAGTTTAGACAATACCTTGTTGGGTCTAAGGTGGTGGTTTACTCCGACCACACCGCCTTGAGACAATTGATGGTGAAGAAGGATGCTAAACCCCCGACTTTTGAGATGGGTACTACTCCTTCAAGAATTCGATCTAGAGATTAAGGACAAGCCGGGATCCGAAAACCTTGTTGCGGATCATCTATCGAGGTTAACTAAAGAGTCCCGAGGGTATAAAGATGATGGGGTCCCTATTGATGAATGGTTGCCCGACAATTCTATCCTTGCTATTACCCATTCCACCCCTTGGTATGCGGATATAGCCAATTTCTTGAGTTCTAGCTTTATCCCCGAAGAATTTGATAGCCAAGCTAATAAGAAGTTGAGATATGAATCAAAGAGATATGTTTGGGAGGACCCTTACCTCTATAGAAGATGCAATGATGGAATTTTCCGGAGATGTGTCTCTCAAGAAGAAGGCCGTGCAATCCTCCATGCTTGCCATGCTACCACTTATGGGGGCACTTGTCCACATCTAGGATCCAAGCTCGGGTCCTTCATTGTGGCTTCTATTGGCCCTCCTTATTCAAAGATGCATATGCCATGGTACACTCTTGTGATTCTTGTCAAAGAAGAGGTAACATTGGAAGGAGAGATGAAATGCCATTGAACAACATTTTGGAAGTGTAGCTTTTCGATGTATGGGATGTGGATTTTATGGGACCATTCCCATCTTCATTTGGCAACCAATATATATTAGTTGCGGTGGACTATGTGTCCAAGTGGATCGAAGCAATAGCCGCCCCTACCAATGACTCAAAGGTTGTTTCCAAGCTTTTCAAAGACTATATTTTCCCCCATTTTGGAGTACCCCGGGCCGTTATAAGTGATGGTGGTTCACATTTCATCAACCGAACCATTTATGCGCTCCTCAAGAAGTACGGTGTCCGGCATAAGGTAGCTCTTGCTTACCACCCTCAAACCAATGGGCAAGTGGAAGTCTCCAATAGACAAATCAAGGCTATATTGGAGCGGGTTGTGAACAAGTCTAGGAAGGATTGGAGTGCTAAGCCCAATGATGTATTGTGGGCTCTAAGAACCGCATACAAGACCCCAATTGGCACTACTCCTTACCGGTTGGTCTATGCTAAGTCTTGTCACCTACCTCTCGAGTTGGAACACAAAGCAAGATGGGCCCTCAAAGAGCTCAACTATGACTTAGATGTCGCGGGAAACAAGAGGTTTCTTCAACTCAATGAACTTGATGAGTTGAGGATGGATGCTTATGAGAGTGAAAGACTTTACAAGGAAAGGACCAAGAAATGGCATGACTCGAAAATTACAAGAAAGGAAATAGTTGTGGGTAATAAGGTACTACTCTTCAACTCCTGTTTTCAACTATTTCCCGGGAAGTTGAGGTCTCGATGGTCGGGACCCTTTGAGGTAGTCGACGTGTTCCCTTACGGTTCCTTTGAGTTGAAGAATGACAAGGGAGAGTGTTTCAAGGTGAATGGTCATCGAGTTAAGTACTTCTATGAAGGTCTACCTATTGAGACCCGAAATGAAGTTGATTTGGAAGACCCCCCCCCCCCTTCAATCCTTGGGGGATGATTGATTTCAAAATTGAGCAAGCCTTGGTTTGGTGGAGTTCCACAAGAACCACCATTTGTATATAGCATGCATTTTAGGTAGATAATGAGAGATTTGGAACCGTACTTTGTCAACTTTGGATTGGTGACGGAGGTCACATTTGAAAAAAAACAAGCATTATTTTCATTTGACCCGAAATCCCGACATGATGCGTCGGCGTAGTTGTGGAAAACAAGAATTCCAAGGTCAACGAAAATTCTCGAATTCCGAGTTAAAGAAAATTGAGCAAGTTGAAAGAAAGCAAGTGAAAAAAAGCTGAATGTAGTGTTCTGCCGGTAGGCCGGCAGCCGGTGCCCCCTGCCGGCACCAAGACCAAATTATTTTGAAGAAAATTGAAGGAGTGTTGTGTTCTGCCGGTAGGCCGGCAGCCGGCTCACCGGCAGGGAACACATGAGCTAGCTGAAATCATGAAGAATTGCTGATAGGGAGTGTGTTCTGCCGGCAGACCGGCAGCCGGCCCACCGGCTGGACACACCTGAGGAAGTTGATTTTATTAGTGGAGTAGTGCTTTGCCGGTAGGCCGGCAGCCGGCTCACCGGCAGGACAAACCTGTCAAATAAAAATTGGGATTGAGGGGAGTGTTCTACCGGTGGACCGGCAGCCGGTTCGTCCACCGGTAGCGAGAACAAAATTTTTTGAAGAAAAATTCGAGAAATTAGGAAAATTGGCGGTGTACTCAGCCGGCAGACCGGCTGCCGGTTCCCATACTGGCAGAACACATCACACAGACCACAATTAAAACAAAAAGACCCCAATTCTTTTTCATTTCTTCGACCCTTCTATCCCTAATTCCTCCATAATTTTTCCTCCTTTTTCCCTCTAACTCCCCCAAATCTCAACCTTTCTTCAATCAACCTTCACTAATCACCTCTAATCTTCACAATGGCGGGAAGAAGAACATGAGCCGATGTTGCAAGGGCACAAGCCGAGTTGATTGAGCGCGCCGCGAGCGATACAAACCCCGACCCGGATTTTCCTTCGGTAGAGTTTGGCACACAAACTCAAAAGGGTAAGTTTATTCTATTCAAAAATCGTCCCCTAACCCCCACTAAGTTTTTACATCATCCGTCCTTATCGGCCCTCGAGTTAGCTAGGGAGACGGAAGCTCTTTTTGCCGGGGTAGGAATGAGGGGAATGTACTCAATGCATGAATATACTTACCCCCGAATCACTTGGGAATTTTTGAGTAGTTTGCTGATTACCAAGCACCGACAATCAAATATGGTGGCTACCCTTAGTTTCCGTCTTATGAACCGGGACCACACTATTTCATTGGGTCGGTTGGCTCATATGTTTGGGTTAGATATTGCCGCATCACATAACCCACCCGCTGATTTTCATTATTCCCGAGTGTGGAAGGCAATTTCCGGCCTAGAGGATAAAGTTGGAGTGAAAAGGGCCGCAATTAGTTGCCACAATCCCGTCATTCGGGTATGGCATCGATTTATGGGATGCACTGTTCTTGCGGTGGATGAGCCGTTGGTATTTCGGACCAATGAACTTGAAATTTTGGGGTCCTACTTGTTTACAAAACCCACCGCCTTCAAAATTAATGTGGCTCACCACCTTGCCATTCATTTGTCAAAGATTTCCAATGCTCCGGGGCAAAAAGTCTCAATACATGTGGGTGGCATCATCACCCGAATTGCTCGGAATTTGGACCGTCCGGTAGACCTTTCTACCATGAATTGGATACCCGGGGACACTTATTTAACCAAGCATTACTTGGCCACCAAACTTGAGTGGCTTAAAGTGAACCCCGTTGACGATCTCGAGTATTGGCAAATCAACTACAAGAATTCTATCCGGCTTCCCAATGTCACCGCCATTAAAATTGAGAAAGATAAGGAAGACTACCTCCTCCCGATTGAAGCGGAGGTATCCACCGACCAACCTCCCCTCAACCCTCTTTCTGTGTATTCGCGAGACCGTAGAGTGGACACTCCTTCCTCCCTCCAATACCAAATGCCACAAACTCACCAACCCCCACCATGGCGATTCCAACCCGGTGAGGGGTCCTCCTTGAGCCAACCTTCTTATCCTCCCTTACCACTTTCTCTTACCGAGTGAATGGAGAGAATGGACATTGCCACGGCAAAGGCCGCTAGTGAGAGGGATGTATTGGGGCGGAAATTGGACCGCATTTACTATGATCAATCCACCGGTTCCCACCCGATCTACGACGACTTTTGTAGACGGGACTACATCCCCTATGATGCCCCACACCCTTCCTACTTCACTTGGCCCGATGGGAACTACCCTAAGGACGGGAGGTTGGTTCGCGGAGGTCTTAACCTCCAACCGGACTACTTTTCCGCCCCCATTTTTCCCCCTAGGCCCGAGTATCAACCGAAGGGACATGACGCCCATTGGGTAGGGGGTGTCCGACCCTACTTTGCTAGTGATGTAGGTGCTTCGGGGTCCGATGGGGCCTTTATGGGAGATGTTTCCACGGGAGGTGATGGCGGTGCGATGATGATGAGTGGAGACTTCACGGGAGGTCTCATGGGTACCGGCGGTAGTGGAGGTAACCTCACCTTCAACCCCGATGACTTGATTCAAGGCTCCGAGTTTAGCACCGGAGAGAATTATGATGATGATGATATGGACTCCTAGTCCCGAGAGGCCGAGTTGGTGGCCCAATCCCCTCCCTTTTCAATCCAAAATGAAAAGTATGATCTCTCCCTTAATTCCAAAATCTCTCATTCATGTTTAATTTTTCGCATGCATTTAGTTAGTAGGCATATAGTTGCATTCATCTATATTGCATTAGATTTCAATTTTGTAAAATATTATCACATTTAGTTATTGCATCCATATAGTATAGCTTGCATCGTATTTCAATATTGCATATAGATTAGATCATGCATTGCATGCTTATTTGAAAACAACTAAAAATTCGAAAAATCAAAACTCACCAAAAACATGTATTTCATTTTCGAATTTCCTCCACACATTTATTTCCATTGGAAATATGTAAATAAATAAGTGTGGGGAGGAAATTCCACCTATTTAAAAAATACAAAAACATGTTATTTCTTTTCAAATATTCAAAAATCCAAAAACAAGTTCTTTTATTTCTCCATCATGCCCTCCCATGTAAATAAATAAATGTGGGGAGGGCCTAAAAAAAACATGCATTTTCATTTTTTAATTTCCTCCCCACATTTATTTCCATTTAAAACTCATGTAAATAAATAAGTGTGGGGAGGAAATTCATATATTCAAAAAACACAAAAATATGTCATCTTAATTTTCAAAAACAAAAATTCCAAAAATATGTTATTTTTATTTTCAAAAATTGAAAATTTTCAAAAATATGTTCCTTTCTTTTCCCTATTCTCTCCCTAGACTTATTCCATTAGAGACTTACTCGGGGACGAGTAATGTTCAAGTGTGTGGAGGGAAATATCCACTTTGTGAATATTTGTTTATATTTGTATATACCTTTAAATTTGATAAAAATTAAAAAAAATGCCTAAAAATTGAAAAATTACAAAAACATTGCATTATATATATATGTTGTTTGTTGGCTAACCTTTGGCATAGACATCGACCATTCGAGGCAAAAAGGAGCTAGAATTCGCTTGGTAAACTCGTTCTAATCTCTTACTCCTTTACCGTTCTTTCTTTTTATCTCTTGAATACTTGAAGGAGAATGGGATTTTGTGCCTTGGATGTTCCCTTGGGGAACTTGTGAATTGTTGGTGTTGATGTGTTGCTAGGATTAGTCAAAGTTGTTGCATGTTTACCTTGTGTTCATTTTCAATTCTCGCATGCATATGTTATTGTATATACATGTTTTTCAATTTGAAGTCTCACATCCGTTTGTATATAAATGTTTTGCATGAATATGGTCTAGGAAGGGAACCAAGTACCCCCATGATGAGTTATGCGTCCAATTGTGCCTTTCCCCTCCCCGTGACTCGCACCCGTGACCTCTTAGTTAGCCGAGGGAGGCGGACTTGACCAATGAGTTTGGACCGACCTTGTGAGACCTAGGGCCGTAGACTAGACCTAAGGCTCGACTTAGCCACTCAAAGGTAAGGGTAGAGCCTCCTAGGGTGGGTACATCCATACCCCACCCTCATCTAGGTTTGAGAGTAGGCTCCTCGCGAGGCGTGTCATTTTGTCCTTTGACCGTGAAATTGCATTACATTTTGTGCACATGATATGAAGGAAAATCAGTTTGTATGAACCTCACATAGCCAAATAGCCTTGTTTTGTCCCTTCAATTATCCCCCTTTTTGTTTCACCCCCTTTGAGCTTTAGCCTTTCCATCTGGCAAACCCACCAAAATAGCTACATTCCATAACCACCCTTCCTTAATCAAGAATTGGTCGGTTTTGTAGTTGTGTTATAGGAGGTGATTTGGGTCGTAATAGTGGATAGTGCACACATCCACTTGGATCAGAATTCGGTTTATATTCAGCATTGTATATAAATAAGAGGTTTTGAAAAACAAATGAAAAACAAAATAGGAAAGTGAAAAAGTCATGAAAAAAAAAATGAGTTACTTGTGTTGTATATATTTGTTGTCAAGAAAAGAAAAAGGCAAGTACCACCCCTCCTCATCATTAAACGGGGTAGAAAAAGCCGTTGCTAAATAAAAGGGCAAATTGATGTTTTTCTAAAATGAGTCGGGTTTACACATTTTTTGCATGACTTGGGAAACCTAGTTTTTGTTACGGTGTAGACGTTACCATTTATTGAAATAAGAGGAGTACTTTTGAGTTTTTCCAATTTGAGTTGGGTTTATGCAATTTTTGCATAGTTTTGGTGATCCATGCTATGTTAGGGCATAGACGTGTCTCATATGTTGCAATAAGAAATGGGATGTGATGTGTCGACTATTCTTGATTTGAACTCCACATATCCAAACGGTGCTTGCACCAATCCCGTTTTGACCTACTCCCTAGCCCCGTTACAACCCTTGCTTCATTTCGTGTGCACTTTACTTTTTTTTTGCATTTTGTTGGACATAGGACGATCTTACACATTCGATTGCGGGCACGTTTTTACTAGTCGAGTTAGGAGAGTGATTTTGGTTACTACATGTCACAAAAATCACCTTGTTCTTTCATTGAGTGACGAGTGAAAACCGCGAGGATGTCGTTGCCTAGGTCCCTTTAGCCATGGGCCCTTTGGTTGAATCTCGAGTTGGTTCGGTAATTCTCGGTTGACTTGCCTACTTCCCTTTTCCCCGCTCTTGAATGTGTTTCTTGAGCATTGGTCACACGAGGGTTGCTTGAGTCATGCTTAGGGGGTTGGCACCTCCATTGGAACTTCTGAGACGGTACTCCCGACCAAGACCATGTTTTGTTGCTTGAAAATCCGGCCACTTAGATGAGGAAAGTGGACCATTTTGTTAGATGCATTCTATTGCTTGGTTACGTGCTTTCATGATAGATGCATCACAATTTTGTAGCAAGACCCAACTTGCCTTGCAATTGGGCACTTTCCCCTCATGAGTGTCAAATTGCGAGTTGAAGGGGCGTTGAGTGCGCTAATACTCGATCGGCTTAGGTAGTAGCTTAGTTGAGTGATGCTTATATTTTGCACCCACTCTCCATATCTATCATAGTAGTGACTTGTACATTGATTTTGTACTTACTCGGGGACGAGTAAGGTTTAAGTGTGAGGAGGTTTGATATATGATTTATTTGCACCTAATTTCCCCTTTTGTTTTACGCATTCCGACTCATATCGAGTTGGTTTTATATGCCTTTCCTTGTATTTTGTGCGCAATCTCCGTAGCTGTGATTTGGTGTATCCTCTTGCAGGAATCGAGTCGAGTATCGAGGAATTGGGACAAGGAAGGCATTCCAATGCCTTTACATGAAGAAGAGGTGAAAATTGCTTGATGTCGTGTTCTGCCGGCAAACCGGCAGCCGTTCTGGCCACCGGCAGAACACATCCCCCACTTTGCCAAAAAGAAGGAAGAAATCAACGTGAATGTTATGTTCTGCCGGCAGCCGGTCCACCGATAGAACACAGCAGCTAGAATTAATTGGAATTGAAGGAGAAAAAGAAGTTTGGCCTCGCTACCGGTAGGAGCACCGGTAGCCGGTCCACCGGAAGAACGCAACATTCTAAGGGATTTGAAGACTTTGAAGACAGTGTTCTGCCGGCAGGCCGGCAGCCGGTCCACCGGCAGAACACACTTGCCAGCTAAATTCCAAACTTGAAGTTCATTTTGACTGCCCTGCCGGTAGGCGAACCGGCAGCCGGTCCACCGGCAGAACGCAACAGATGACGGATTTGGGCTTTTCTCCTCTTTTCTTCTTAATCTTAGGCAAGACTATAAATACCCCCTCCCTTAACCTTTTGTACACACAACCCTAGATCTGAAAACTTTCCATAATTATTGTAATCTTTCCTTAATCAAGCTTTAATCTTTCCATAATAATTAGTAATTACTTAGTGAAATTATTTAGTATTAGTGAGAATCAATTGTTTACACTTGGTTTTTGAGGATTGTATTGGGAGATTTTGGAGGGTTTCCTTCATATTATTCAATCAAAGCAATCATCTTTACTTTTGTTGAGGAGGGAAATTGATTCTTCAAGCTCTGTCTACTGTCGCTATTCTTCTACCGGTAAACCGTTGCTATCCTTCTGATTATGTTGCTATTCTGCTGGAAGGAGCTGCAGCCAACCTACTGTGATAGAACGCTGAAACTTCGCTGGAACAAACTGCTGAAGCTTTGATGGAGAAGAATGCTGGAATTCTGCAGGACCAAGCTGCTGGCTGCTTGCCACATCTGACTCCTGCTAGATATACTTGAGATAATTCTGCATCCCTACTCTATACCCAAAATTCTGGTACCCTGGCCTGCTTGATTCTGCTGAATCGTACTCTGCTATTCTTGTAGACTAATTTCTGGCTCACCTTGGTTCTGCTGATCGGGAGGTAGATGTAAGCTGATTTTTTTACTGTTGTAGACTTGTGGGCTTCTGTTAGCAGAATTTTCAGCATGCGAACTCCAGGCGCATTTCTGCTTGAGGATGCTCAGAACAACTGGTGGACTCTAGGATCCTGATCGCGTCGGGGTCCTGATGGTCAAAAGGGAATTAGACGGCATTCTTTGGAGCCTGATGGCTGAATCTAGGAACCAGACGGCTGATGCTAGGAGCCTGATGGCTGAATTTGGAAAACGGACGGTTGACACTGGGACCGAAAGGCGATCTTTGGGAGCCGACGGTGGCGTTAGGGACCAAACGACCGCTCGGGAACTGGCGATCGGCTCGAAACCGAAAGTCGGTCTTTGGGGGCCAGACGGTTGAATCCTGGGAAGCACTTCCCACCTGTCCTTATCATTCTGTTATCTGGTCACCAAGGGTGAATCTGGTGGCTAGAGCATTTGACAAAAGTTTGTTATGCACTTGTTATGTAGGTGATACCTGCAAAATGTTAGTAGTGCGATGCATGTGCATGCATGGACTCTCTGATGTATGATGCAGAGTATATGATGGTTAGATATGATGTAGACTATCATACGTCGTGAATGCAATGTTAACCATGACTATATGCTTTATCTATGTGGTTTCGTTTGTCTTTGCCTAGAGTTTAGTTCCCACTTTTGATTTGCCAGGAGGCTGACCTAGTTCCAGGTACACAGCCTCTGCCCCTGGTGACAGATATTTGATAACATATTTTACCCATGACGTAAAATATCGTATCACTAGAATTAGCTGATTAGAGCATACCGTCATTGATTGTTTCTGACTAACAAGGAATGTTGCGTTCCTTGTGGTTCCAGACGTTTGAAATTTCGTGCGTGCACCTTTTGCTCTACGTCATAGCTATGGAATTACTGAGATTAACGTTAAGGTATGGGTGGTCTTAGCATGTCGTACCCTGCGCGCTACCTCGGCGTATGCTCCCCATGTGGCTTGACTTAAGATAAACGTCTTCGCAGCCTCACATGGCAGGGGCTGGACCCTCAAAGTGTCCCTTATTTGACAAGCAACCAACATCAGTGTCAAAGCCTTTCTCCCTAGAAGCGTGAAAGATAACCAAATAGTACAAATACCTGGTGCTATCTCATGGTGTTCCAGAGCAACATCTGGATCCAGGAAGCCACATCGCGTACCACTTGGGTTTTTAGGAAATATTTTGTTTTAAATAAAGAGGAATAAATAAAAAACACAAAAACAAATTTTGAAACTAAAAAAGGACTCGATAAAAAGATATTAGTAAAAAGGTTTTTGCTTCATGGACTGTTGAAAGGTACTCTGTACACTAAGGTTTTAGCATTTTGTCAAACAAAGTACTGTCGGGGATTATACAAGATTTGACCTTGCATGGCCATCAATCTGTACACCCTATTACCTGGCGCTTTCAGCCTTGTGAGTTTTGGTATTTTCAATTATCCTTCATAGCAATAGGTCCTCTACTGCGAGAGTCTTGATTCTGACGTTGATATCATATGCCTTTGCTTCTGATTGCTTGTACGATGTCATGCGTATGTGAGCACTTCTTAGTTCAACTGTTGTGGCTCTTTCTTTTTGTTATCGTTTCAGGTTCTCAACATTGAGTTTGTTGTTTGACCAAGCTTGCTCGATGGACTGTTGGCTTCTAGCTGTCGCGTGAGGGATGTAGTCTCTGCCCCCTGCATGCCTTTCACGGCTTTGTTGTGGATGGCATGCAAAATAGTATGAGACCCATACTTGCTTTTTACTTTCTTGCTGAGGGTAGTGTCATTTCTTCTTGTCTTTTGTTATTTCACGTTCTAGTGTCCAAGGAACCAGGCTGGTGGAAGCATGCGGCGTGATTTTTCACTTTGGGCAGCTGGTGCAAGGATGTGTTCTGCAGCATTCTGCCTGCTGCCCGTCTCCTATATATTCAGGGTGCTAGGAGCTTTTATGTACCAGCGGTATGTTTATTAAATTGCCCCCATTCCATTGATTCATGTCCTGCAAGCTGCTGGCGGAGCTACCTGTCCTGCTGGCCCGACCTGTGCGCGAGGAGGCTGTTTCTACAGGCCAAAAATTTGCTGCAGGAAGCGCTCTACGCCCTGCTCTCCACATTCTGCATCATGTGTTCTGCGTCCTGTGTTCTGCGTCTTGCATTCTACATCCTGCGTCCTGCATTCTGCATTCTGCATCCTACATCCTGCATTCTGTATTCTGCGTTATATGCTACGGGAGGAGCGATTTGATATGGGGAAGGAGTGGCAGGTTCTGGAGCCTGAGTAACCACTCCTGCTTGTAGGGAGATCTCCTGCAAGAAATTATTCTAATAGGGCCAGCAGATGGCATAGCCAACGATCTTCCAACGCTCAAGACTATAGTTATTCAAAATATAACAGGGGAAGCAAGATTACGAAGTTACGAATTACTTTAAGAGCGACATATGAACATGAATCTTCCTGTTCTTTGTTTACCGATGGTTTTAGCACATGAATGAAAAGCATAACTGATAAGATACCTAGCTTGAATGCTACCCCCAGGTTGTAAGGACGTCTGCCTCCAGATTCTGGGTTCTGGCCCCCGGTTGGGGAGCTGCCTGGTTTCAGATATTTTCAAGTGCCTGACTCTCAGGGTCGCTGCAGCCTCGGACGATCAAGTTCCCTCTTGGTCCCCTCGTGGGGACCTGGGTACCAGGGTTGTGATATATGATTTATTTGCACCTAATTTCCCCTTTTCTTTTACGCATTCTGACTCATATCGAGTCGGTTTTATCTGCCTTTCTTTGTATTTTGTGCCCAATCCCTGTAACTGTGATTTGGTGTATCCTCTTGCAGGAATCGAGTCGAGTATCGAGGCATTGGGGCAAGGAAGGCATTCCAATGCCTTTACATGAAGAAGAGGTGAAAATTGCTTGATGTCGTGTTCTGCCGGCAGCCGGTCTGGCCACCGGCAGAACACATCCCCCACTTTGCCAAAGAGAAGGAAGAAATAAACCTGAATGTTGTGTTCTGCCGGCAGGCCGACAGCCGGCCCACCGGTAGAACACAACAGCTAGAATTAATTGGAATTGAAGGTGAAAAAGAAGTTTGGCCTCGCTACCGGTAGGAGCACCGGTAGCCGGTCCACCGGAAGAACTCAACATTCTAAGGGATTTGAAGACTTTGAAGACAGTGTTCTGCCGGCAGGCCGACAGCCGGTCCACCAGCAGAACACACTTGCCAGCTAAATTCCAAACTTGAAGTTCATTTTGACTGCCCTGCCGGTAGGCGAACCGGCAGCCGGTCCACCGGCAGAACGCAGCAGATGACGGATTTGGGCTTTTCTCCTCTTTTCTTCTTAATCTTAGGCAAGACTATAAATACCCCCTCCCTTAACCTTTTGTACACACAACCCTAGATCTGAAAACGTTTCATAATTATTGTAATCTTTCCTTAATCAAGCTTTAATCTTTCCATAATAATTATTAATTACTTAGTGAAATTAGTTAGTATTAGTGAGAATCAATTGTTTACACTTGGTTTTTGAGGATTGTATTGGGAGATTTTGGAGGGTTTCCTTCATATTATTCAATCAAAGAAATCATCTTTACTTTTGTTGGTACATCTCTTCCCTTATTTACTTTGTTAATCAATTATTTACATTTTGGTTTTGTCTCTTTTAATTGCTAGAATCATTTCCATGTCTTCTCTTTATGTTGATTGTGCTTCTCTTTTTGCTAGCTTGATTAATTTCGACATGAGTGAGTAGATACCCTTCTAGGGTTTAGGGGGAGTCTAAATCGGATCGGATTATTGGGCATGATAGGTTGATAGTTTTGAGTCTTTGGTGTAGAAATTGTCTTTCTTAGCATTGCATACAAGGTGTTTGACGAATTGTGTGAGTGAGAACTTGTGCCTTTTGTCTTAGTTGCTTAATTCCTCCAATAAATGAGAGTTTGTGGTGGTCTTGTTGCGTGTTTTAGAATGGTTGTTGCTCAATGAGAGTTGGTAATCACCCTTAGGACAATCAAGAGATCGATTCCCATCCTAGGACAAACCTTCACCATAGACTATTTAAATCGACTTGTTTGCCCATAGTTCATTTAGATGACCCCGAAAACCCTAGTCTTTAATCAATCGAACACATATTTCTATAATACTTTGTTTAGTTGCTTCAAGTAGTTTAAATCAAAACCCTTTTTCTTCGTTTTTGACTAGATTAGACTCTCACCGAGACTAAGTAGAAACCCCCTCCATCCTTGTGGTTCGACCCCGATTTACGACTAAATTGGGTTATTTTTGTTGGTGGTAAGCGTCTTGACCCTACCGTTGAAAACTTACACATCAGGTTGCTCCTGCCCCTTTCATTGGAAATTCTGCTAGTGTGCCATGTACAACTCTGGTTCCTATTTGCCTTTTAGGTTCCTGATGTTTTCATCGACCTAGGTCTGGAGTGCTGGACTAGAGTCAGGTGTAAAGCCTACCATGGTTTGTGACTTAACTGTCATTCGAGGTTCGAACTTCAGGGTGTGAGCACTTAGGCGTATGGTTCAATTGATCATTGTTCATTCATCATAATAGCTCTAGTTTTCTCATATAGGCTTTCAGGGGATAGTTAGTTACCACATGGATATGATGAGACTAGAAATAAGAAAGCAATTTACAAAAAGCTATAACAAGTGCAAGAAACAGGTTTTCAAGTGACGTGTACCTGGTCTCTGCAGGATGCAAAGACTTATCTGAGATAATATTCTGGGTGCTCGTATGACGCTAACTGAAGCCTTGATTACCGACAGGTATGGGGACCAGGTGTAGGGACCTGGCGTGAGGACCAGATACATAGTCTAGGTGCGGGATCAGGTACTGGTACTAGTTACGGTAACCAGGATTCTTCTGGTTCCGGGCTGGACGTTAGTGGTGATACCAGGCTTCCCCTGGTTCTTGCTTTGACAGCAGAGGTAGTACTAGGGTTCTTCTGCCTCTGCTCACTTTGGTTGATGACTCCTATAAATGGGCTATGCAGAAGTCTGGCTCACTCTGGGTCATGCCCTTCATCTGGTCTACCGCTAGATTCTGGCTGCCTAGGTTGCTGGCGAAAGGGTTGCTGCGACAATTAATCCTGGTTGTCGTTCTGGTGTCTACTGACTGCTTCATGTTTCCTGCTTCCTGGATTGTCATTTCTGGTTCCTCCTGCTTCCTGGATTTCCGTTTCTGGTTCCTCCTGCTTCCTGGATTTCCGTTTCTGCATCCTGCTTCCTGGATTTCCGAACCAGGTTCCTCCTGTTTCCTCTGGAACCTGGAAGTTAAGAGGAGACAGGTGGTCGAGACTTCCTTCTTCTACTAGATTTCAGCGTGTTGGAACCTGGTTCTGGGTACTGATGAGGTCAGCTCCCCGAAAATGATGCTTATTGGGTCAGCCACCCGAAAATGCTGCTGGTCAGGTCAGCCACCCGAAAATACTGTTGGTGAGGTCATCTCCCCTAAAATGCTTTTGAGGCTGCTGATGTTCCTGGACCAGAGCTAGTTCCTGCAAGAGAAGCTTAAACATAGCAAGGTAGAGAAACTCGTGTAACTACTGCTGAGGAGAGGATCCTGTTAGGAGGACCTCCCCTCCACCCTGTTTCTACTCTTGTTTATGAGTGCCTGGCGAATTGGCCCTTTGTATTTTACTTTGTTTCGGGATTTTTCCCCGAGATGTAGACTGGGTATGAAACTCGTTGTAGAAGCTTCTTATGAGTTGTTACCCTACAAGGGTGACAATTTGATGGAATCAACATCCAAGCGCCTGGCGGACTGCGTGTTGATTGTTGTTGTTGGTTCTTATATTCCGATTGCTTCTTTGCAAGCTTTGATAGTTCCTGTAGGACGCTCATTCTGGTTTGCCACTTGCTAGATTTGATCTGCTTCCTGTGTACTCTGAATCTTTAGCACTGTTCGTTCCGGGTTCAGCCTACCCACATTCTGTGGCATGCCTTTTTCCCCTTTGAGTATTTTAGGTTGTAGAGTTTTGATCCACCTGTTATCACGTAAATTATTCTACCACAAATAGAGGTGTAAATGGTAGAACCTGGCTCGTGGAGCTTATTTTACTGGACCTGCCCCCACGTGATAACAGGTGGTGGCTCCTCCAGGTTTTCTGGTCCTGCAAGAGGGTTAGAGACATGCAAAATAGTACCAAATATATTACCACCTAACGACACTCCTGCAGATGTCTGCCCCCAGGGTCGCTGGCTAGTGGAGTTGTAGTGACACTAGTTCAGTTTGTCATTCTGGTTCCTGCTGGCTGAAAGTTCCTGCAACAGGGAGGAATTTAGCTCCAACAGAACAAAACTACGAGATACGGTGTTACCTGATGTTGCCTCCATTCTGGTCATTAAGAGAGAGCAGCAGGATGCTGGGCGTCCAAGGTATAGTGTGGCACCTCTGCTTACTGCAGACTCCAGACTGTCTCTCTGCAACTTGCTTCTGAATTTCCATCTGGAGCCCCAGCACGACGTCTAGGGATCTCTGGTCCAGAGATAGAGGTCCTGATCTGCCCCCAGCCTGGTACCTTTGAGTCTGTACCCCTGTACTGAACATTCCTGCTGGTCCATCTTCTGCCGGTACACTTGTTGCTGGTACGCTGCTGGCGGTTTCTTGTGCACTGACCATTCCTGCTTTGGTATCTAGAGACTGGAGGGACTATGGCGACCAGATCTACTATAGGACTGTAGAGGAACTCTGGGAAGCAGTTCAGTTGCCAGCATCGGGATGAATTTTTGGGACCAGATTTGGTGGAGGACCCTGGGAAATTCCATTGACCAGATCTGCTGGAGAATTCTGGGAAACAACAGGGACCAGATCTTCGGCTTTGGGGAGCAGATCTACGGCTCCGGAGAACAAATCTACTGCTGGATTCCAGAGGAATTCCGGGAACCAGACCTGCTGTCGGACTCAGGCTTCTGAAGGAACTTCAGGGACCAGATCTGCTGCGGGACTTCTGGAGGAACTTCGGGGACCAGGCCTGCTGCCGGACTCTGGGGCCAGATCTGCTGCGGGACTTCTGGAAGAACTTCGGGGATCAGATCTGCTACCGGACTCTAGGGCCAGATCTGCTGCGGGATTTCTGGAGGAACTTCGGGGACTAGATCTGCTGCCGGACTCTAGGACCAGATCTGCTGCTGGTCTTCTGGAGGAACTTTGGGGACCAGATCTGCTGCTGGTCTTCTAGCGGAGGATCCTGGGAAGCAGATCTGCTGCTTGCTTCCAAGGAGGGTCCCAGGAAGCTCTGACTTCTGACGGAGGATCCCAGGAAGCAGATCTGCTGCTGGCTTCTAGGGAGGATCTTTGGAAGCAGATCTGTTGCTGGCTTCTGGGGAGGGTCCCAGGAAGCAGATCTACTAATGGCTTTCAGATGACTTTATGGATTGTGAGAAGATCTTGCTCGCTAAGGGACATGGCACCGAAGACTGTCTTGATGACAACTAGGCCATAGAGATCGATCACCATGCCCCACGGTGGACGCCAAACTGTTTTGGTAAATTTCTACCAATTTAGGGTTAAAGTGACCGCCCTTTTTAGCCTCGTATCGGGGGGTTAAATTGTATGTGATTTGTGATGGAATATGTATGCAATTAAGACGAAATAACGATGTAAGTAAAGTAAATGACGAAATAAGGAAATAATGACACAAGAAATTTTGGTGACACGGAAAACCCGATGTGGGAAACAACCGCGGGGGGAGTCGGAATCCCGCCAATAGTCCACTATGTAATAATCGGAGTATAAGTACAATATACAACGGACTGGATATGATGGCGAACAATCTGTCTGGGGCGTGAAAGAGACAGACAGAGTATTACCGGATGTCAGGGGGTATTTGTGGATTTGTTCTGTTTGTACGTAGGTTACTTTGTAGCATGGTATTCATGGAGTAATGACTAGGTGATGATCACATAATGATGATGGTGATTATGTAGGTTAATCATTAGATAATGATGAGGGGATGGCTTTAGTTTTATACGTAGCCATGGTATTAGGACGCTGCTACTTGGTTGCTTGCTTTCCCTTTCGTTGTATATGACGGTATAAGCTTGGTAGTATTTGTTTTAGGGTGAATGATGGATCCGTTCTCTTGTTTGTCTTCCTTGTATTTATAGTGAATAAACCCTACTGGGTTTATTAGGGTTTCCTACTTAATTGTCTTGTTCCTCAAGGTAGAGTTTGGTAGTAACTTGGACTTTCCTTATTCAGAATATGGCAACAATTAGGATTTCCTTGTCCTACCCGGGATCTTATTAATATCTTAGTCCAAGCCGAACTCTTCTTCACCTGCTGTCCTTCCCCGAATTATTCTGCTTCCAGGCCTGCCTCCCTGGCTCGGTCCATGGGCCCGACTCCCCATGTATGTCATGGGTCCATTGCTCATTAATTACCCACTTATCTCGTGCCACGTAGCCTAAGCAAAATACGGTAATTTTGGCCCTAACAGTAAACTTAGTTCATCTCGTTTCGTCAAACATGTAAGTCTAAGGGTGTAAATCTCTCTTTTATTTATTGTTATTTATTTTTGTAATCATATTGTAAGATTTATGTCGAAAATACAATTAAAACCGATTTCTAAAACCCTTTGTTTAAAACCCTTTTTACGGATTATCAGAAGACAACCGTCGAGAAAGGACGCAGCAACTGCTGCGCCTCTTCGAAGGGACGCAGTACCTGATGCGCCTCTTCGTGAGGCTGTCGCAGTTCCTGCTTCCTTTCTTCTTCCTTCGTCTTTCGATTAATTCGTTCGTTCTTTTTCTTTTGCTTTCTTTTGTTCCTTGCTTTAATATAACAATCTGAACGTAATAATTTGACACACATTGTTCGTCATCTTTAAACATATAATCCGTCATTAATTCCCGACTTAAATCCCAAGTAATTAATATTTGCGGGTTTTCGTCATTAAAGTCAAACCGGGTTGTAGAAATTCGATTCGTTCATGTTGAGTTTCTGGAATTCGATCTCTGGTATATTTCCATCTGTTTATTATCATATTCATCATTAGTCCATCATTAATTCATCGTATTTAACTTAATTAATTTGTTTAGTTATTAATTTGTTAATTAATCCTCTTTAATCTTGTAATAATTCGTCCTAATTAGTTTCATCCATGTTTATTGCTTTCATGACCGTTAATCGCATGTAAATAATCTGATAATCACTTTCATCCGAGTCAAATAATATTAATCAAGCCTTAAATTAACCCACGAACATTAACGACTTGTAATTCCGGCTTCATAGCCGAATCGAGCCAAGGAATGTACGCAAAGAATCGCTGCTACTTTGTTCTGGTTGATTGCCTCTCGAACTCCCGTCTTGCTTTGACGTAGTTTTAGCTTACGTATTTAATTAACTACTATTCGTATTATCACCCTTAATTCCTGTTCGTTAATTTGTTTATTTATTCTTTCTCAAATTATCCGTTTTAAAGGTATTTTCGACATAAATCGTTTAACCCGTTGTAATCATTATAATTTTATTATTATATTCGTTCTATTGTATCACTTGTATGTTTTCACATGTAATCGATCCTAAATCTCAACTTTTACCCAAATGCATGTTAAATTACGTGTTCACCGACTTAGTCTAATTCTCACATGTTAGGATTAAAACGTTGGATGTTGCATTGCACGCATATAATCGACAATACATCGAGTATAGATAACTTCCCTAATCATTAGTAGAGGCCACTATCGAGGCGGGCGGGATTAGGTGTTCGATCAAAAGAGCTTCCTAATACGTACCCTCGTCCCTTACTCCAGATCTCTGTGAACATCCGTGTTCATTGGCATCCACGAGAGTCATTCTAGACATAGAATGCTAAGGGTAACGAGTTCTTGGTGTTCATGTCACTACTTTGTGTCTTGACATGGCACGAGGTATTCGAACGGTTTCAAATTTTCCACAATAAATTGGTGGCGACTCCACAAATGCAAACGCTTGTTTCCCAAGTGCCCCTGTGGCCCGCGTCCACAGTTTGGCGACACAGCTGGGGATAATACACTTACGTGTAGCCAAAAGGGTGAAACTTGAACAAGGTTAGGGAATAGTTTGTACAAGACAATTGTCGTTTTTCATAACTCGGTCTTCCTAGATCGTTTCATTCGGCCTTCCTAGGCCCAACCCAACCCATTCGACCAATCGTCCCATCTAAACGGTCCTAATTCTTATTTGGGCCTAAGGATGGATAGCGATTGACGTCAACCATACTATGGTACTTACTCTTGTTTGTATCAAGAACTTTCATTACTTGAGGAAATGGACTAGGAATCGGCCTTACTCTTGTTTGGTACGAGCCTCTCCACAGACTTCGAGTTTGATTGTTCGGTATGGCAACCCACCCTTTAAACCAAAACCCGTTTAAATGCACTCAGCATCCCGTTATAATGCTTGTATATTGTTTGTACCATACGTGATCACCCTTTTCTAAACAAAACCATGACGATTTTTGTAAAGTTCAAAATCCTTCTCACTACAAGAAAAACGCGGGTTAGTGACGGCCCTACCGACGGAAAAAAGAGGCCGTCAGAAAACACGGGTTACTGACGGATTTGTGACGGAATTTCCGTCAGAAACTATTCCTGACGGACATTCCGTCGGTAACTGTTGGCGCGTTGACAAAGTCAAAGGTGCCAAAAAACCTGTGACAGAATTTCCGTCAGTAATTACATAAAACTGACGGAATTTCCGTCATTGCTATTCACATGCAAGAATGGAGTACAGCTGGAAATTATTTTGGCCCACTGACGGAATATCCGTCAGTTTTTTCAAAATCCTGACGGAATATCCGTCAGTGGCCCAAGATATTTGAATTCTGTGTTAATGACAGTCATCACAATTATTGGCCCACCGACGGAATTTCCGTCGATTTTGAAAAACCGACGGATATTCCGTCGGTGGGCAATAATAATGTGACGTGTACAAATCACTTAAATTATTGTTCTTGAAGTGGACATCTCGACGGATATTCCGTCGCAAAAATAGAATACCGACGGAATTTCCGTCAGGATTTGTTTTACGACGGAAATCCGTCAGATGCCCTTATAAACTGAGACACGGGAACACTTTCCCCTCACTTTACCAAATTTCCCCCAAATCAATTAAAAATCGTCAACCCTAACCTCCTTAAAACTCGACACCACCACCATCCTCCTCCACTTCCGGCGCCACCACCACCACCACCACCACGCCGTCGCCATCACTATAAGGTAATTAACTTTATCTTTTTTTTTCCTCTTTCCTTTATCTTTTTCCTTCTCCTTCATCCTTTTCCTTCTCCTTTTCTTATTTACCTTTTTTTTTTCCAGCCAGCCGCCACTCCGCCGCCACGTCACCTGCCGCCCCCACGTCCGCCGCCACTGCCCCTTCTTTTTCATTTTTTTTTTGTCAAGTTAATTAGGTATTACTCCTTTTAATTTTTTTAATTAGTTTAATTAAGTTATTGTTTTTAATTGTTGTTGAAAAAGGGTTGGTGTTGATGCATGTTGACTTAGGATAGAAGCCAATGTTGTGACGGATGTATGTTGTTAATGTATGTTGTTAATTTAGATTATTAGTTATATTTATTTTTTTTAATGTATGCATGTTGACTTAAGATAGATATTTAATTTTATTGTTAAAAATTAGATTATTGTTAAATGTTAATTAGAATAGATATGAATTAGACTAGATATGTAAAATGAAAAGTAAATCATGTTAGTTTCTGTTAATTGAAAAAGTAGTCATTGTTGTATGTTTTCTTTTTAATATTGTTAAAATTATTGTTCATATTGACCTAGTACCTGTTCAAAAATTACTCACTAGGAATGGCGGCAATGAGAAAGGCTTGGGCTGATATGCAAGCATCTCAACCCCCAAACACGTGTTCTCAATTTCCTACTCCACATAGACGGGATGACTTTGGGGGTGGTGATGACGGGTTTGGAGGTACTGGTAGTTTTATTGAGCCTATAATAACTTAGAGCCTTTAGGTTAGAACTTTAATTTAGTTAGTATTGTCGTCTAGTAGGGAGTATGAAAGACATGGTAAGACAATTCTCTTTCGTGTTTAATTTGTAAGACAATGTACAAATTTGACTATGTTTTTATGTAAAACAATTTGCGTCCCCTTCTCTTTTGTCGTCTATTGATTCCCGCATTAGCGGTCGACGTGAAAATGGATTCCCGCTTGGCGGTCGACGATTGGATGTGTTTTGCAGGTTTTGGTTTTATTGGAAACGATGCAAATAAGCATCGTGGCTGTATTTGAAACGATGCAAAAAATGCATCGTGGCTGGGCAGCAGGCTGCTGTTTCCATGCCTGTTTTTTAATACCACCGACGGAATTTTCGTCAATAATTTTAAAAAACTGACGGAATTTCCGTCACTGTTCTTCCTCTTCATTTTTCCAGAATTAACACAAAAGTGCCACGTGTCTAGGAACTGACGGAACTTCCGTCAGTTTTTTAAAATTACTGACGGAAATTCCGTCACTAGCTAACATCCCCATTTTTACCGAAATCACGAAAAATCCACGTGTCGGACCACCGACGGAATTTCCGTCGGAATTTTAAAAACGACGGAAATTCCGTCACTTTGGGGCTGAAAATAAAGACGGATTTCCCGTCACGGACCCGTCGATTTTGAAAGATCGACGGAAATTCCGTCAGGACTGGTTTTTTAATGACGAAATAAGCTGACCCTGATTCCTGACGGAATTTCCGTCAGGAAATTGAAATACCGACGGAAAGGCCGTCAGTATGGGCTTAATTTTTCAGTCAGTTTCCCGAGTTTTCGTTGTAGTGTCTTTAACATGTAAAATTTCGAACTTGGGCCTAATGTTAGCGCAAAACAAGCCAAAACTCTGTCCAATTATCGAGTCAAAATTCGGGCCTCAACACCCATTTCAAAACTTCACTTCAAATCCACTCCTACAACTACACTAAAGTTGACTAGGACCAACATTTTTCAAACTTTGTCATTTCCTCAAAACTCACTGACATAAGTGGCACACTCTCAATTCACGAGTCAAAACATTTCTTTTCAAGTAAGTGTGCTAGAGTGGTCGATCGTGTTTTGATTCATCGTCAATCTCTTATTCAGTCTCCAAGATGCCTGGAACAAGCGACGTAAACTTCAATCAACTCCAGGATAGTGATGATCAAATCCTAACAGCGCTAGCTCGTCTCCAAGTTACTCAAGACCAAGTGTATGATCGCCTTGACACCATTTAGGGCCGAATATATGCCGTGGAAACAAGGATGCCTCCTCGAGAAAGTGAAATCACTGATGACTTCGTGAATGACTTCAGGGACGAAAACCCTCCCATGGGTATGACTGCAGCTGAGAAATGACTCCAATACTTAGAGGAGCAATTGATGTATCTTAAAGGGGATGACATTTATAGGGAGAATAATCGCAAGTATGAGGCCGTAAGTTCCAAGTTGCCAACCAACTTCAACATGACGGATATCCCTAAATTCAAGGGGCATGAAAATCCTTTGAACCATATCCGTGCCTTCAAGGATTACATGTCTATCAAAGGCATTAAATCCAAGATGTTCTTAAGGATCTGTCCTTCATCTCTTGACACCATCCCAAAACAATGGTTCTATTCGCTAGATCACAAGAAAATTGCTACTTGGGACGATGCCGCAATCGAGTTTGCTAAACAATATGCGGATAATGCTGAAATCCAAGTCAACATGCGCACTTTAGAGGTTCTTACCCAAAATGACAAAGAAGGTTTCACCGATTTCCTAAGTCGGTGGAGGAAGACTAGTACTCAACTTGTTGAACGTCCGGATGAGGCCACCCTTGTGGAGAAATTCGTGGACAACCTAAAGCCCATCTATGCAAATCATTTGAGGTATCAAAACATCAAGACTTTCAAATATTTGACCGTACTAGGGACAAGGATCGAAGATGACATTCGTAAAGGGCTCTTGTCCAAAACGATAGGTCGTGGATACCAAGGCTCAATAAGTCGTTCTTACGGCTCTACTAGCAAGACTGGCGAAGTTAACCTCCTTGAGCCATCTAAGAAGAGTACCCCTCCAATGAAATTCACAAATCTAGGGGACACGTATTCCAACGCTCTGAAAAGATTGATGAAACTCGGGAAACTTCAACCCATAGGTCCTACGCCTGAACCAGAAAAGAAATCCAAGTTCTGGGATGAGAATTCGTACTGCGAATACCATAGAGGTAAGGGACATGATACAGAGAATTGCTACAAATTGAAAAATGTACTTCAAGACATGATTGAAGACGGTCGCCTACCGATACCACCTGGAGGTAAGCCTAACAACACTAAGAATCCTCTCGGAGTTCTAGTGATTACAAATGAAGAATCTACCATAGATTGTTCACATCTCATTTCTCCAGTCGAAAATGAAGTTCATGCAATAGAAAATGAAGGGAACTACTCCACCATTTCCCCAAACATCACTGATTTCATCGCATGGGCAAAAAGTGTGGATAGGCAAGCCGTGAGTCTACTATTTGGAGAAGATCGATTTGATAGAGCCGCGCAGGACGAGATCATTACTATGATACTTCAAGATGATCACTTCAACCCTACCGCGTTAATCACAGAAATCAACACCAATCAGCAGAAAGGATGGAGAAAATCGATCAAGTGGACAAACAATCAAGGAAGACTCTTCAAGCTCGCTACTGGAGAAGGAGAGATGTTCAAAGGAGAACCAGAAGACGATGAATTCGAGTCAGAGTCGGGGTCTATAGAGGTTCCTAGAGAGTCTCCTCCTGTCGTCATTCCCACTCCCCTCGTTTCTCCTAGCCTAGTGTCGAATAGCAACAGTAGTTCGGGAAATGTCCCAACCACTGTCCCTTTACCGCCACTGACCACGGAACAGATGGCTTCTTTGTTTCAACTTTTCTCAAATCTTAATATGAATAAATCAGGTTCTACTTACTCTTCGTGTTATCTTGAATGCAATTCTGTTTACGATGATGATGAGAATGACCCAGACCCTGACTCAATCGAGATACCTCCCTACATAGCCAAAGAAATACTACAAGAGGGGGAAAGGGGACCAGTGATAGAAGATACTGAATCCATCAACGTAGGAACTGAACTAGAACCCCAAGAACTTAGGATAGGGACAACCCTGAGCCCCACCGAAATGGCCAATTTCATAGACCTCCTACACGAGTTCAAAGACGTTTTTGCTTGGTCCTACGAAGATATGCCAGGGATCGATAGGGAGATTGCAGAGCATAGAATCCCAATCAAACCAGGGTTCAAACCCGTGAAACAGAAGCTTCGAAGAATGAGGACAAAATGGGCTCTCAAGATCAAAGAAGAAGTCGATAAACTATTCAAATCCGGGTTCATCAAAGTTTCCGAGTACTCAGACTGGGTTGCTAACATAGTACCCGTACCCAAAAAGGATGGGAGAATCCATGTTTGTGTTGACTTTAGAGACTTAAACAAAGCAAGCCCTAAAGATGACTTTCCTCTACCACATATCGACATATTAGTGGATAATACAGCGGATCACGCGTTGCTATCCTTCATGGATGGATACGCGGGATATAACCAGATCAAGATGGCCTTAGAGGACATGCATAAGACCGTCTTTGTCACTAAATAGGGGACCTACTGCTACACGGTTATGCCGTTTGGGTTAATCAACGCCAGAGCTACATACCAACGCACCGCAACTACGCTCTTACATGACATGATGCATAAAGAAGTTGAGGTATACGTAGATGACATGATTGTCAAGTCCAAGGAAAGAGAGGGACATATTGCAAACCTTCGCAAATTCTTCTCGAGGCTAAGGAAGTACAACATGAGACTCAATCCTCAGAACTACGCATTCGGAGTGACATCTGGCAAACTCCTGGGATACGTGGTTAGCCAACGAGGTATAGAAATAGACCCTTAAAATATCAAAGCTTTAATCGAAATGCTGCAACCTCAAACAGAGAAAGAAGTTAGGGGATTCCTAGGCAAGGGAAAATACATCAATCGATTCATATCGAAACTCACCATGATCTGCGAACCCATATTCAAGAAGTTAAAGAAAACAGATCACACCATGTGGGATGATGACTGTCAGAAGGCTTTCGACTGAATCAAGGAAATACTAGCTGATACGGTCGTTATGTACCAAAAATAAATACCTAAATTACTACTAACAGAAGTCAGCGGTAAGCAGGGTGGATCTCCACAGGGAGGCGGTTTACTATCTACTTGTCTATTCTATCTGTCTAATGTCACAATTGAGGGTTTGAAATGTTTTGACTAGAAAGAGATTAAAGGCGAGAAAGATAAAGGCAAGAGAAATTAACAATAAGAGAAGGGAACTAGGATTTCGGGTCATCAATGAACGTCAGTTAATTGCGGGTAAGGTCACAAATCAATCGATGTGTCGGTCTAAGGGGCAATGAATATCTCCTTTCGGTCTCAATTCACCCTAAAATGCTATTAGCTTAACTTTCGCCCTCACTAAAGCATCATATTGTTCACTGCGGGTCTCACCTATTCCAACCTTTCGGTCCAGGTCAAGGGTTACCAATATTAAAAGGCTAATTGCTTCGAATCAACTAGCAAGATACAGTTAAGGGCAGTGATAACAACATAGATTTAGACAACAAAGACGAATCTAACAACCTAATCAGCAATTAACATTAATCCATCGACTACCCTAATCCTAGCAAGAAAGAATTAGCTAGACATAATTAAATAAGAAAGAACAAGAAATAAAGAAGAAGTAAGCATTAAATAAGAGTAAGGGAAAGAACGAATTACAGAGATAAATCCGGAATTAAAGAGGAACAAAGTAACAGTAACCGAGGAACAGTAACGTGTGATCCCCTCCAAAAAGCACACTTACAAATGACGTCCTAACTTCCTATTTATAAGAAAATAGGATTTATTTAACCTAATTGACGGAAATAAACTAAAAAGCCCAAGCCCGTAGGATAAACCACTCGATTGAGTGATTTAGAACCACTCGATCGAGCAATTCAAAGCTCAAACCATTCGATCGACCAAAAATATTACTCGATTGACTAAACACTAATATGGAACTGTTCGATCGACCAACAAAAGTACTCGATCGACTGATTATTTGACCCAAAACCACTCGATCGACCAGTTAAGTACTCGATCGAGTGAAAACTAACTTCAGCAGCTACAAAATCTCGTTAGTTTAGCTTTGACTTGTCCTTTTAACTCCCGAAACAGCTTCACGCATCCCAAGACAGCAATAATTCCGCTCCAAATTCACTCTTCCTCCAAATGCATGCAAAACGGACGATAAATGGCTCGATTTCACTACTTTCTGGTTCATTCCTGCAAATAGGACAAAATAACCCAAAGTAGCATATTCGGGGCATTTCGTAGCATAAAACTACGATAATAGCATAGAAATACGTGCATAAAATAGGCTAAAAAGACTATATAAAATGCACGTATCAAATCTCCCCAAACCAAACCTTTACTCGTCCTCGAGTAAACTAAATGCAAACTAATGGAACGGAAAAAATAACTCAGAGCTAGCTACAAATGCCCACTTAACCCAATTTAATGCAAGCAAACTAACACTTATAGCAAACAGTCAAATGCAAACGAGTTATGAGATGTTTATAATAAAGTGAACAAATCGACCTTGCAAGACCTTTAATAATGGACTCTCACGGGTCACTCTTCTCTCATGAAGCAAAGGGTGAACATATATATGTAAGAGAGAAAGAAAAATAGCCGCTCACCTAAACTACGACCCACATAAACATGCATGCAACTAATATGATAGACAATTCAAGTACTAATGCACACACTCCAACCAATAATGTCCGTCACAGCCGAGGGCTTACAAATAATTTGGGAATAGTGAGGTTCAGGTGAGAAAGGCAAAACATGTTATGGAAATGTGGAGGTAATAGCGTCAAGCTAGTTCCGAACAGGACCATAATAAAAACCATCTGAATCTCAACTGACTGAAAACTAAGTACAAGTGCCCTTCATTTGGCACAATACTCACTAAACTCAAACACAATCTCCTCAAAAATATAGAATAAGAGTGGAGCAGTCAGACGGTCACAAACTTTCCTTTTTTAAACACCGTCTGAAATAACTAACTGAAACAAATCAACTTTTTTTTTCAAACTTTCTTTTTTTTCCTTCTTCTTCCTCACGTTCCAGCTTTTTCATTTTTCTTTTTTTTTTCTTTCTTTCTCTTTTTTCTTTTTTTCACGTCTCTTTTTTTTTTTCTTTTTTCCAATTCTTTTTTTTTTCTTTTTCCTCCTTCCTCTATTTTCCAACAATTCAATACAAAAGAGATACGGGCCAAACTGAAGATGAAAAATCATACCCAAAAGAATATACTAAACTAGCTTGACTAAGCAGGCTTAATTTGGAATGTAGCTAATGGGTCAAAAAGGCAAGTTTTGGCTAATGTGGAGCTAAATGGGTGAAAAATACAAGGAAAGGGAAATTTGCAAGCACCTCCCTGCATGTGACACCAACCACAAACCCGAATATGTGCATTTGACAAGAAATTGAATGTCATAAAAGTACAAAAAAAAATGAACATGCTATGCAAGGAGTACTACTCTCAATTCCTAATGAACTGGTCATGAATGTCACCAGTTATGGCTCTAAAACTCAGAATTTTTCAAGTAGTTTGCAAATTCATCAGGTCAAGTCTAAACAGTCAGCTATATTTGAACAGAAACTCGTAGACTATGCGTATGACAAAGCTAAAAAGATATCAGTTTAATGCAAGGCTTAAGCAAAAAGACAAATAATAGTGCAATATCATCATTGAAATCGACCGTTCCGACACAACCTATATACTAAAATAAACGTGAAATTTTTGAATTTTTTGAATTTTTTTAATTTTTATGAGATTTTAAATTTTATAAAAATAACAGACAATGCATACATAAATTAAATATAATAACAGAAATGCAATAAAAACAATATGCAGACACAGATATGGATGCATAACCTCCCCAAACCAAACCGTACAATGCCCCCATTGTACCAAAACATGGAAAGGAAATGCAAACTAAAAGAGAAAGAGAGGAAATGCGGAAAACTCACAAGACTACGCGAAGAAGGACCTCCCAAACCGACCATGAACATGGGAGGTTGCTAAAACCCGAATACCGTCTCAGGAAGAAAATCCAAGTCAAAACACTCGATGGTACTCGAACAGTGGTCGATCGAGTGAATGGGCATCCAAAACTGCTCGATCGAGAAGAATAGCAGTCGATCGACTAGTTCTCTCTTTGCAGGTGCTCGATAGAGTAAAATAATCACGCGATCGAGTGGATTTAGCAACAAAAGTGCTCGATCGAGTACAAAAAGTACTCGATCGAGTGATCTTCAGTGTGTTCCTGCAAAACGCAAAAAAAAACAGCCCGCAAACTAACTAAACAAGCATACTAAGATAGTCTATGGTATGAAAACCATTTATTACAACTGAAATGAAATAGAAAATGCAAAATAAAAACTCCGGGTTGCCTCCCGGGTAGCGCTAGCTTCAGTCCCTCGACCTTCTTTTTCTTCGAGGCTCTCTAATCAGTTATAATCAAAACAGCTCAAAGCGCACAGCATTAAATCATAAATCTGCGCATGTGCTACACAGAAATGTAAGTAGCACCACAGTGGAATAAAGAAATAGGAAATAAAATCGTACAACCGTTTAAGCCTAACAAATTTCCTATGAGAGCTCCTAAATTTATCCACAAAATATAGGAGCGCGGGAGCAGTAGACGATAAAGTGGGGTCCCGTTTCGGATTAACAAAATTGAAATGACAAGGACGGTGAAAATTTGTTAATTTATACGACCTACTGGGGAGGGGCAAAGCATTAGAATGCGAAGCAAATAAAAGTCAAATGAGGCAATGCATTATTAAAACAAACAATAATAAAATTATCGTTTACTACCTCGGGTTGGTCGCTCTCTATGACGGAATCATTGACAAAGAAAGATATTACCTTTTCCGTGCTAGGAGCGATTACCGACTCAGCTGCTTCCTTGTCACCCTCTTCAGTGGATTTCAGCCCGTAAATCGCAGCCTCGAGTGCATCCAACTCGGCTTTGAACAGGGGAGATTCACCATAACCGTTATCATCATCAAAATCGTCATCCAAAACAAATCCACATGACGAATCAATGCTCTCACTGGCCAATTCAGTCGATCGAGTAGAATTGTTACTCGATCGACCACTTCCTTCCTGATTTTCACTCGATCGAGCAGAATTATCACTCGATCGAAAGCTTTCTTCTGGAAATTCACTCGATCGACTAATATAAGTCACTCGATCGAGTGATTCTTCCTGTACAGCGCGGAAATCTTCGCGTAGGCTATTGAAATATGATAGAAATTCGTCGTCTGAGTCATAAAAATCATCCTTAGCATTGGGCAACACGGTTTCTTCATGGGAAGAACCGCTTTCAGTGAAGTATACCTCTTCTGGTTGCCAACTATCCGACTCAGCTACTAACTGAGCAATTTCATACTCGAGCTTATCAAATCGCGAAAAAGTGTCTCTATCACCTTCCTTCACTTGGGATGCAAGTGTCTCTAACAGAGATTTCAGCTCCGCAATTTCTTCTTTATGTATATCAGGAGGATCTTGTTGCGGTGGCCATTGATAGGGTGGATGTGGCGGCATAACTACAGCTGCTTGACTAGCTCGACTGCGCTGCTGGAACACGTAAACTTCGTCATTTTCTGCCATGCAAACGGCTGCATTATGCTCAGCAGCACCACATCTCCCACAGTAAATCACCTGTTGCGCCATATAATGGGACATAGGTGATGGGTCAAAGGTACTCAAGCCTTCCCTTTGACGGTCTTTCACCTAGAACTGTCTAGGTAGAACCTGTAAGGCCTATCAAAACAGCACTAAAGAAAAAGATTAGAACGACCTCAAGGGAAAAATCCCTAGAGGCTAAAAACAGACAGAATTAAACAAATAAATAAATAGTTGCCTCCGCGACAACGGCGCCAAAATTTGATACGGTCGTTATGTACCAAAAATAAATACCTAAATTACTACTAACAGAAGTCAGCGGTAAGTAGGGTCGATCTCCACAGGGAGGCGGTTTACTATCTACTTGTCTATTCTATCTGTTTAATGTCACAATTGGGGGTTTGAAATGTTTTGACTAGACTAAAGAGATTAAAGGCAAGAAAGATAAAGGCAAGAGAAATTAACAATAAGAGAAGGGAACTAGGATTTCGGGTCATCAATGAACGTCAGTTAATTGCGGGTAAGGTCACAAATCAATCGATGTGCCGGTCTAAGGGGCAATGAATATCTCCTTTCGGTCTCAATTCACCCTAAAATGCTATTAGCTTAACTTTTGCCCTTACTAAAGCATCCTATTGTTCACTGCGGGTCTCACCTATTCCAACCTTTCGGTCCAGGTCAAGGGTTACCAATATTAAAAGGCTAATTGCTTCGAATCAACTAGCAAGATACAGTTAAGGGCAGTGATAACAACATAGATTTAGACAACAAAGACGAATCTAACAACCTAATCAGCAATTAACATTAATCCATCGACTACCCTAATCATAGCAAGAAAGAATTAGCTAGACATAATTAAATAAGCAAGAACAAGAAATAAAGAAGAAGTAAGCATTAAATAAGAGTAAGGGAAAGAACGAATTACAGAGATAAATCCGGAATTAAAGAGGAACAAAGTAACAGTAACCGAGGAACAGTAACGTGTGATCCCCTCCAAAAAGCACACTTACAAATGACGTCCTAACTTCCTATTTATAAGAAAATAGGATTTATTTAACCTAATTGACGAAAATAAACTAAAAAGCCCAAGCCCGTAGGATAAACCACTCGATTGAGTGATTTAGAACCACTCGATCGAGCAATTCAAAGCTCAGACCATTCGATCGACCAAAAATATTACTCGATCGACTAAACACTAATATGGAACTGTTCGATCGACCAACAAAAGTACTCGATCGACTGATTATTTGACCCAAAACCACTCGATCGACCAGTTAAGTACTCGATCGAGTGAAAACTAACTTCAGCAGCTACAAAATCTCGTTAGTTTAGCTTTGACTTGTCCTTTTAACTCCCGAAACAGCTTCACGCATCCCAAGACAGCAATAATTCCGCTCCAAATTCACTCTTCCTCCAAATGCATGCAAAACGGACGATAAATGGCTCGATTTAGCTACTTTCTTGTTCATTCCTGCAAATAGGACAAAATAACCCAAAGTAGCATATTCGGGGCATTTCGTAGCATAAAACTACGATAATAGCATAGAAATACGTGCATAAAATAGGCTAAAAAGACTATATAAAATGCATGTATCACTAGCCAAACCGTCAGTGCTCATACCACCCCAACAAGATCAACCTCTTGGTTTATATCTCACGGTAACTGAAACGGCCATGGGCGCCATGCTAGCTCAAACCGTAGGAAAAGAAGAAAGAGCCATGTACTACCTTAGTAAGAAGTTCTTGGAGTACGAGTGCAAATACACACCACTCGAGAAGACATGCCTCGCTCTTGTATGGGCAACGAAGAAGCTACGCCACTACATGCTTAGCTACTCCGTCAAAATATTCTCCAAAATGGATCCTGTCAAATACCTCTTCGAGAAACCCGTTCTCAATGAACGTCTAGCGAGATAGACTTTGATGCTCTATGAGTTCGATCTTAAATATGTACCTTTGAAAGTCATAAAGGGGTGCGCCGTTGCCGAATTCTTCGCAGAGAATCCCATCAATGATACACAAACGATAGACACTTGGTCATTTCCGGATGAGGATATACTTCAAACAGATGTAGACTCCTGGGACCTCTATTTTGATGGAGCATCGAACTTAAGAGGATTTGGAATAGGGGTGTTGCTCATTTCTACTGAAGGTGAGCATACACCAATCTCTGTCAAACTCGACTTCGAGGTGACAAATAACGCCGCGAATCTGGCTGTCTCATTGGATTGCAAGCGGTAGTAAGTTTAGGCATCAAGAATCTTCGAGTACATGGGGATTCCTCTTTGATCATCAATCAAGTTACGGGATCTTGGAAAACCCGAAGCGAAAGCTTGGCACCTTATCAAGCCAGAATAGACCAAGTAGCCTAATTCTTCGATCAAGTAACTTACTTACATCTACCTCGAGAAGAAAATCAATTCGCGGATGCTCTTGCAAAACTCGCATCTTTGATTAACATGCCGGATAGTATGGTAGAAATGCCTTTATGCATCGAATGACGATCAGAGCCAGCTTATGTGCACCAAATCACTGATGAAGAGGAAATTATGGAGGAGCCTTGGTTCCAAGCAATCCTAAACTTCAAACTCAATGGCACCTATCCACCGGAAATGGACAAAAGGGGACAACGCGCTATCCGTTTGCTAGCTTCCCAATACGTCCTAATGCAAGGAGAGCTATATAAAAGAACACCTCTTGGTGTAATCCTACATTATCTTGATCATTCACAGGCACGAAAAGTGATGGAAGAAGTCCATGATGGAGAATGTGGCCCTCACATGAGTGGACCCATGATGGCAAAGAAAATCACACGTTTAGGATATTATTGGACCACGATGAAATCTGATTGCATCAAATATGTGAGACATTGCCATAATTGCGGATCTTCGGAATGTACAACATGTTCCTCCCTCATTGCTTTACACCATGACATCTCCCCGGCCATTTTCTGCTTGGGGAATTGACATCATCGACAAGATCACTCCAGCCGGAACAGGAGGTCACTGTTTCATCCTAGTAGCAATCGATTACTTCACCAAGTGGGTAGAAGCGGCTTCCTACACCAGTCTTACAGCCAAGAACGTGGGAAAGTTCATACAAACCAATATCATCTGTCGATATAGTTGCCCACATAAGATCATCAGTGACAATGGATCACATTTCCAAGCTGAGACTGAGCAATTGCAAGCCAAGTACAAAATCAGGCATCACCACTCCTCGCCATATAGACCACAAACTCGACGGCAGGGGAAGTCTTCGGTTTCTTTGAAGGATGAACAACTCGAAACCCAGCTTCTTCCTCCCCCTGAGTCAGATGCTTCTCCTTCTCCACCTCGCGAACCTTGTAGTCAACAGGTTCACGCTTCCTCAGTCTCTCGCGTTCCTCCGGAGTAGCAGCTTTCCTCCACCGCATATAGGAATCGACACCCATGAGCAATCGACGGAAGAATTCAAGAACCAAATGTTCCTCTGAGCCCATTTGATGGCCCACTCTCTTCGACTCTCCGTAGTAAGTGCCACGGCGTCTGCAGACGAGTGTCAAGCTTCGGGATCATCCGCTTCAATCCAACCTCGCCCATCAACCTCTCCAGAAGATGCATATCACAAACTCCAAGCCGGAATGCGAACACTCGGGTAGGATCTAGGGAAGATACTCGATGCTGATTTGAGGTGCCACCATGGTACGATCCATCTAATTAAGGGGCCATCTTCACTTTTCAACTTGTTTTCCCAGTAATTGCACACTCGAGTGAAGTCCACCATGTAAAACCTGATCCTCATTGCAATCGAACGAGCATGGTAAGAAGGAACATAAACTGGGGGCTCGATCAATCGAAGACGCTCCATAAGCCAGACCTACCAAAAGCGGGTATTAGAAACAAAACAAAAAAACCAAAAACCAAAAAAAAAAAAAAAAAAAAAAAAAAAAAAAAAAAAAAAAAAAAAAAAAAAAAAAAAAAGAAAGAAAAAGTTTCTTTTACCTGCAAAATAATGGGACTTCCCAAATAAGGTAGGTCGCGATTGGCTTTCCTGTTATCTAAGCCCAATAGGATCTCTCCTAAACACAGACAAGCTGGGCTCCTGCGCAGCTCCATTGCTCAATCAGGCTCAAAAGACGAGGGTCGCCCCTCATGTCCTCATCAACATGCCCTTGAAGGACATATACATGCAACAGGCAAAACCCGAATGCCCTTCGCCTTGCAACAGTAGGATCAGCCTTATTGATGAAGTGATCGATGAAATCCAACATTCGCACTCCTTTAGAAGTCACAAGACGGTCAACATCAGCTCTGGCCAATCCAAGCAAGTCTTTAAACTTATTCTTATACCCTTGAGAAGTGGAGGGAATAGCAGGCAAATGTTCCGGATCCCAACCACCAATCGCAGCAATCTCCTCAGGAAATGGGCAAATGTCGCCTTCAGGAAAGGCAAATACCTGATGGTTCGGGTCCCAATAGTCAAGACAAGCATCGAGAAACGGTTTGACTACCTTGATCAACTTCAAGCTCAAAAGTGCTCCAAAATTATAAGCACCCATGTCATACTTCTCCACACTAGAGAACTCATTTGTCCATTCTTTTAGACGAATTTCAAGAGTATTCATGATATAGGCTTACTTTGGGAGTTTTGTGTAATAAGACGAAGAAAGACGGAAGATTTATGTGAACAAAGCCTCCTTCGCCGTCTCTATTTATACTAAAAGTTGTTTCCTAAAATCCGTCGAACAGGCGCCTTTGAAACAAAGCGCAGCAGTCTTCGCCTCTTCGAAGGGACGCGACTCTTCTTTGCACCACTTCCTCAACTGTTTTTCTGTGATTTTCCGCGTCGGATCTTTCCTAAATTCCTCAACGAATAATTTCCTATTCATACGGGTTATTATTTTGGTAAATGCGTCAAGTTACCATATTTCGTGTTTCCTAATTTCGCGAGCACGCATCTCGAGACGATATCGACATTTTTGTCATTTTAGCACACTTATACATTCCTTTTTAATTTTCTTTTTGGGGAATCATTTCACCAATTTAATTTCATTTATTCTTTTTTACATTTTGGTATTTAATTTCATCATATCATTTTTTTCGAACTTTACCTCTTTTTCTTTTGGGGAAATCATTTCACTCTCCACTTCAAACTTATATGTTTTTTTTTTTTAGGGGGTAACCCTCCCTACCGTCCGGTCATTTTCGACCAAATTTTTGCATTTTTGCCATTTCCGACCAAATTTTTGAATTTCTGGTCATACTTTTTTGCATTTTCGAGTCATTGTTTTGCGCTAATTTAGGCCATATGTACAAATATATGTTCTGTGTGATTTCTGTGTAAATTTTGGCAGCATGACGGCGTAAACCGTCATCTACCAAACCTGTTCAAAGCTAACCTGCAGGTACAAACAAAGCAACCCAGCAGCAAAGGCACTCAGGCCGTCATATATACTATCAAAAAGAGATATGTACACCAAAATGGGGCCTCGAGCCCCAAAACAAAATCCAAATGCCCGAAAATGTACAAATGTACAAAAATACAGCCAAAAACAAGAAACAACAAGAAAGCTACTGCTCGTCACCGTCTAGCTCAGCAACTCTCGCCTCGAGAGAAGCAACCTCGGCGTCACGAACCTCGAGCTCCCTCAGCAGGCGAGCCGTCTCCTCTCGGGACTGAGCAAGCTCTCGCTCCAGCTCGCGCTCCCTCTGCAAACGACAAAACTGACTCATGTCAATCATTTCAAGCATAAAAGAAAATTAGAAAACTCAAAAATAAAGTAACGGAAGGTTCATACCTGCCGTCCTCGGCCACCAGCAAGTGCCTCGACGGCAGTAGCCCGCAGCCGGTTGGCTATCCTCCACAAAACCATGAACCGGGATGGCGCGACCTGCATTTCAAAAGGAAAATGTTTAGCAATTGAGCAAACACGAGCAAATGTGTTCTTACACGAAAACTATATAGACTAGAAGACTCACCCTCCGGATCAGATGCTGCCAATCGTCCAAGTCAGCATCTCTCACCGCCACGTCAAAGTCACGTAGCTTGGAGATCGTCGTCATCCCCGTCGTATCGGTGTACTCAAGGGTCTCGGGGTACTCTGGGGGCTCGATGCCCGCCGCCTCGACCTCCTGCAAAGTCAGATGATTTTTGTTAACCGATGATCTTTCATCGTATGCTCAAACAATCAAAAATGAAAGAGGGCAAAGCACTTACCACAACCGGCTAATACGCCAACCTCCCGTAGAGGAACGCCGAGTAGTCCTCACCGGGAAGGAGGAGGGCGTCGCCACCGACGCCAGCTAGGTCAGCCTCCCTCTCAGCCTCAGAAGGCTCCCTAAACATCATCTGAGGAGGATCGATGGGAACCGTCAAGACATCCCGAGAGCACTGACGAGCCAAGCGCTCACCCAAGTACCACACATGACCCATCAACGTCCTCAGCAGCAGTCGGCTCGAGCTTCTAGGTCGAAGGACCTCAGCCACGAAAGGAAGAGCGCCAGCGTACTCCTCTCAAGGCCTAGGCACCCACTAGAAAAGCAAACGAAGGGTCATTCTTATGATCAGTTATAAAAGTAGAGAAAGTAAGACAGATAAATATAAGGTAAAATACTCACGCCGTCCAGCTGAAGAGCGTTCACTTCCCGCCGACAGACGTCATGGAAGGAACGCCGACTCCTCGTGCGACACATCACTCAATCCCTCACGACGGGATAGGCCTTCTCCACCGGCTCCGTCCTCTTGGGCGCGAGGCCCGGAAAGTAGGAGTACACTCATGCCTGTAAATCAAGATAATCAGCAACGATCTTTCGTGACTTGGTAAGAAAAAGAAATGATCTTTCATGAGAAGAAGTGAAGGTTCATACCTCCAACAGCAGTCCAGGGCCGACAGCAGTAGGAAAAGTTCCCTTCTCCATAAACTCCGGACGAACCATGGCCCTCATTGACGCGTGTCTTTTATATGATGTTTTGCATCCCATTTTACACGCATTTCAGAGCTCATTCATGTAGTTTATGCTACATTTCTCCCTATTTCCATCTACTTCCGTATTTTTGTATATTATTGCAGAAATGTGAAGAATCCAGCGGAAATCGAGCTAAATCCGTCCCCGAGTATCCTGCATTGCATATGACGTGAAGTATTCACCCGAGGAACGAGCTTGGTGCGCAATTCAAAGCCCAAAAGACAAGTCCACGAGTTTTCAGAAGTCAAATAGCAGCTAGAACAGTCGATCGACCAATGCCATCAGTCAATCGACCAACCATCGGGTTCTAGAAGCTACTTTTCTTATCGAATACGGTCGATCGATCGACCGATTCTAGCGATCGATCGACCAACTCGCTATTCCGGCGAAATTAAAAGACTGAGGAAGCATAAGCCCACTATGTTTTAGGTTTTGGAAATAAAAGTTACGTATGTTTGCTATATAACGTAACATAAACAATCAGTTTAGGTATCTCGATTTAGACTCAAGTTTTCATACAATAATATTTAGTCTTGGAATTAGGGTTTGGATTATTGTTAAGCGTTGGATCTTTGGTTCTTATTCCTAATCTTGCCTCTGCAAATTCGGTATTGATCTGCCCTGATTTCAGATAATTGTTTTATTTCATCATTAGTATAGAATTGCTAGCTAGATTCCCGCAACCAATTCATTGTTTATGTTAATTGTTTTCTTTATCGTTTCAAGCATGAATTCAGTAGCTAGTTTCATCATCGTTATTATTGTTTTTACCCTTAGCATGAGTAGCTAGATTATTTGTGCTAGGATGTAGGCGAGTTATAGCATAGGCGGCAATAGATTGAACACGGCCTGATTCGCGTGTCAGTCGATCGACTGACATTCTTGGTCGATCGACTGACCTCGTGAGGTTACCCTTTGTTTTATTTGATTTTAATGTTGTATTTAACGAATCGAATGCATGCGACCAGTTAGATGCTTAATTTATGACTGACCCATTAGATCGAAAGATAGGGAAAGTTATTTGATCGCCAATTAAGATGACTAAACTGTGCTGAGATCGAAAGATAGGTATAGTTTAGACCGTTAGTCACTTTTCAGGACGAGAGTTAGTATTAGTGATATTAGGGACCTATAGCGAGATCGAAAGATGTTATTTGTTAAGAGTGGACCGAGAGGACCTCTTGTTCCCCGCCTCACTTGTGTTCGATTTAGACCTGTTTAGTAAGCTGCCGCCGAAGCTGTAATGAACCGACCATCCTAGTACCCCTTCCTTTATCTGTTTAATCCGTCTTTTTAAGTTTATTGTCTTTATTCACTCTTAGCTGTAGACCAATTCAAATCAAACCCCACACCTTATCGTTACCTTAGACTAAAATTAGACAACTAGAATTTACATCTGCCTCTCTGTGGTTCGACCCGACTGCCGCTAGCTATAGTTGTAGTTGGAAATTATAAATCTTATTTTTGACACCTCATGACGGGTATCAAATTTTGGCGCCGTTGCCGGGGAGGCAATAGTTCTAATTTTAGTTGTTTTATTTTTAGTCTTTCTTAGTTTAAGGGACTTCTGTTCCTTAAACTTTTCTTATATTCTTTTTGTAGTTTCCTCTTATGCGCAGGTCACAGGGTGGTGAACTAGTACCATTTGATCCCGAGATAGAGAAATCTTTGCGCGAGTTGAGACGATCACAAAGGGTATTACCGACAGAGTAAGAGCTGAGTACTCTTTCAAGCTATTACGAGAACGACCTGTTCGAAAAAGACCCACATTCTTCACCCGTTTCCACTACTTCAGCCGAGACAGTCACTTCTCCAGAAATTCCAGTCATGGCCGAGGAAGCAAGTATAGCTAGTCATTCTGAGCCGACAGCTGAAAATTTATATAAGGGGTTCGAATTACCAGGAGATGCCAGGAAGTTCGAACCAAAGCCTTCATACATCAACATGGTTGAGAGAAACCGATTCGGGAGGCTGCAAATGAAGATGCGACTAAGCATATGGAGACCTTTATTGACTCTTCTGCTCCATACCCCCATCAGCCGGTGTGACCCAAGACCAGATCAAGGAGACCATGTTTATCTTCTCCCTTCGTGATGCTGCAAAGGAGTGGTATAGAGATCTGGACCGAGCCGTTCATGGGATTACTGACTGGAATTCCTTGGCATTGGCATTCTACAAGAAGTACTTTTCTGCTTCAAAGACGATCGCTATTAGAGCTCAAATCACAAGTTTCAAACAAGGGCCGGATGAGAACTTTCACGAGGCATGGGTTCGATTTAAGAAGTTGGTGCGAACCATACCGCACCATGGTTTCGAAAAATGGAGCTTGTGCAATCATTTCTATAATGGGCTGTATGACGATCGAGGGCTATTTTGGATCTGCAGCCCGATGGCCGATTTCTTTGAAAATTTGGGAGCAACCAAGGGGTGGAAGATCATTGACGATCTAGCTACCCACAAGGCCGAGTATGGGAATTCGGAGGGAACCGGAGGAGAGCTGCTGAATCTTCCTCTGTTCTTTGCACTTGAAGCTCTCACTGCGAGATTTGACAAATATGAATTAGGAGGAGCTTCTAAAGGTGGGATGTACCAAGTAAATCTTTGTGTCGACGGTCCTTTAAATGCAGTGAAAGGTGTGTGGAGCCGAGGGACACGTTTGAAGAATTTCCCTAGTCCTTTTGAGTCTTGTCTTTGTCTTTCAACATTATAGGCAGACAAACACCTACAATGAGCCCAATGTTCATCCCAACCCGAGGTGGAGTAGCCAGAATGTCCTAAATCCAACTCCACCTCCGCAAAGAAGAACCCTATGTGCCCCCTCATCAAAAGCAACAACAATATCGAAACCTCCTTATGTGCCGCAGCAAGCAACAACAATCTCACGGTTCGATTTTGCTTTGAGTTCAAGAACTTGTTGATGAAGGAGTCCCAAGCAAGAGAGGCCGGGATGAAGTTACTTGAGAGCCAAATTGCTCAATTGGCTAGTAAGAGTACCTCTCGAGCCCCGGGACACTTGCCGACTCAAACCGACCAAAAGGAGACCTTAAACGCCATCACATTAAGGAGTGGGTCCACCCTGGAGGGGCCTGCCATGGTCGAGGATGCTGTTGAAAAGAATGAGGCAGATCCGAGTTAAAAGAAAGCTGAAACGAATAATTCAAAGAAAAAGGCGTCTACCAGGTATATCAGTCGATCGATCGATACACCGAGTCGATCGGCGATACACGAGTTCTGAGGAGCTTAATCGCTGCACCCTGGTCGATCGGCGAGGGTAGTGGTCGATCGACCAAGATTCTGGCGATAAGCGAGATTGTTCGTCCTCCGATGCCCGATAACTTGAGGGACTATTTGTTTCGGGCACGACTCTCAAAGTATTAGGGCCAGACCCGAGTGCTGATGGGTCCGTCCCAACTCCGAAGTTCGATCCGACGACGGTTAATGGCTCACATTTGAGACGGTCGAGGAGGATTCGAGCTTCAACAAGGAGAAAGCGATGGACTTCCAGCCTAAGTCCACGGATGCCGTATCATGCGCAACCTAGAGGAGAGGGCTAAGGTACTTCTTACCCCCGTGTCCGGAGAGACTAGTGCCAACAAAGGAACAGGTATCTTTCAGTAAATTTGAAAAAGTTATTCGTAGCTTGAATGTACAAGTACCCTTCCTTGAGTTGGTCAATCAGGTGCCTCCCTACACTAAATTTATGAAACAACTCCTGTCAAAGAAAAAGTCGCTTAAACATGTTCACACTGTCGCATTAACCAAAGAGTCATGCTCTTACTTGTCTCACACTGCACCCCATAAGCTAGAGGACCCGGGTAGCTTTTCTGTTCCTTGCAATATAGGTACCTTCTCTATTGAGAAGGCATTATGTGATTTAGGAGCTAGTATAAGCGTCATGCCTTTGAGTCTAGCTAGGAAGCTCAAATTGACTAGGTTCGCAGTGACAGATATGACAGTTCAGATGGCTGACCGATCTGCGGTCCAGCCAATAGGGGTCTTCGAGGACATCCCTGTCCAAATAGGGAAGTTCTTTTTCCCCGTTGACTTTGTTGTACTTGACATGCCTGAGGATGCCCATATACCCATTATTTTGGGTAGGCCATTTCCGCACACTACTGGTGCAATCATAGATGTCGGTCTAGGAACCTTGACTTTCAAAGTGGGAAAGCATTCTATTGTCTTTGCCCAACCTGCTAAGAAAAAGGACCCCATGTGGCTGTGACTTGTAACACGGTTTACGAAAAGAAATCGTACTTTGTGCTTCCCGAATTGCCTGTCTCTATTATCACTCTGTGTTAACCCCTCCGCCCCATTGGGAGCAAAAAGGAGGAAGAATCTTTGTTTTAGATGTTGCGGAGCCGGTTTGGGAAGGAAGTCTTTGCAAGTTGCTCCAACTGTAACGAAGCCTATCATTCAAAGAGGAGGTCTTGGTTGCCTGAGCTATGGAATTGATGAAGTTGTTGATGACGAGCCGGTCAAAGCCAGAAAGTCTGATTTGGATTCTGACAAGCACAAAGAGATCCTTGACTGGGGAGATGATGAGAGTGTTGATCCGTTGAGCCATACGGACATAGAAGCTAAGAAGGGTGCAGCTGCTCAAATAAGCACCGTTGAGGCTACCTCTAGTAGCCAGAAGTCGACGAAGTGGGCCATACCGTGGTCATTCTTGATCAACTATTAGTTGATCGAGCTCTTCATAAACTTCATTTTATTTGTTTTTGTTAAGACACTTTTTATTGCTTTTGTGTGCGCGAAAACTTCGCATTTTATTTTGCTTGCTTAGGATTTTATACGTTTAAGACTATATTTTGGGTTTTGCGCAATTTTGGGCGCGTATTATTGTGCATTTGCAGGTTTTTAGACCTTATTTGCTCAAGTTATTGAGCAAATACGAAGAAATAAGGAGTACAAAGAAGATTTTTTGATCGATCGACTGCCGCCTTGGTCGATCGACGAGTTGCACTTTCCAGAGCTACTTTGTTCTCGACACATTGGTCGATCGACTGCCATCCTTAGTCGATCGACCAAGGACGCTGTTGTACCTGTTCACGACCTTTCCCCTGCTGTGTTTGGTCGATATGCGGACTTAAGGGAGTTTTCTACTCCACTTTATTTTCCGTCCAATTATTTATTTCTTCTAATTTTCTCATTCGTGCACATTTTTCCCGCTTCAAAATTGTTTTCTCGATTTTATGCGTGGGTTTTACTTGTCTTTCAGGTACTTCTTGGTAGCACTTCTAGCTACTGAAACCTCCTAGCTCATGCTGGTTTGGAGAGGTTTTTTTTTTTGCTGCGCTTAAGGCCTTGTGAGTTCCCGATTTTCACTTCATGTCTTATTTACTTTATTTTCTCGCAAATTCCCATTTCTCTTTTCTTCATTATATGATTTTGCACAATGGGGACATTGTGCGATTTGGTTTGGGGAAGGGTTTTGCGTCGCATATCATTTGCTTGCATTCACGTTTACATTTTGTTTTGCATTGTTTATTTCATTTCTCTCATATATACAGAAAACATCAAAAAAAATTGAAAAATTTCAAAAATTTCTATAAAATGCACGGTTATTTTAGCATATAGGTCGAGTCGGAACGGTAGTATTTCAAGGATGATATTGCATTTTGCACCTGTTTTTGCCTAAGCCTTGCTAGATTAACATGTTATTAGTAGAATCATATATGCATAGTCTACGAGTTTTCGTTAATTATTTGCTGAACTTGAGACTTGACTTAGAAAATTGGCAAACTACTTATATATTCTGAGATTTAGAGCCTATAACTGGTGTCATTCATGACCAGTTTATCTAGGATGTGAGTAGTACTCCTTATGAGGCATGTCACATAAATGTGCATAAATATGAACTTGATCTGCTTAATACCTGTGCGCATTCGGTCTGTGGTTAGTTGACACATGTGGTAGAGGTCTCTCTTTTCTTATTTTACCCATAAGCTCCACACTGCCAAAAATATCCTTTTTGTCCTATTTACTACATCCTACATTTAGCCTGCCTTGTCAAGCTAGTAGTTTAGTTTTTGGGATTGTTACTCGTTTTTGGTGGCATATGCTCTGTTGGGAAGATGAAAAGAAAGAAAGAAAGAAAGAAAGAAATAGAAAAGAAAAAAAAAAGGTGAAAAATGATTCGAAAATATGAAAAAATGAAAAAAGAGTTCTGTACTGTTTAAGCAGTCGATCGACTGCCCCTATAGGTCGATCGACTGAGGTTCGAGAAAGAGAAAGAAATCAATTCGCATAATTCAATCTTTATCTTATGGCGATTTTTGCTCCCATGTATCATTTATATTTTATGGGGAGTTAGTTGATTACTTTTATCTCTGGAAATTGTGAGATTTGTGCTTGCTATAGCACCGTTTCATTTGTTTATGAGCAAGAAGTTGGATGTTGCCATTTGGTTCCGTTTTGGTACTAGCTTGATCACCTGTACCTCCACTTTACCATAAATGTTTTGCCTCTTCTTACCCATACCTCACATATCCACATTTATACCTCGGCATGTGTCATGGTCTCTTGTTGGTTGGAATGCGTATGTACGGTTGTAGAGATTGCTTTCATATTAGACTGCAGGCATGTTCTTATAGGTCGTAGTTAGGTGAGCGTCATTACATTTACTTCTTTTTATCTTACATATATTCACCTGTACTTATTGAGTGATTTGAGCGACTCGTGAGAGTCCAATTTGCTAAGTCTCTATAGTTAACGGTTCAGCAATATTTCTAACGACTTCATAACTCGTTTGCATGATTCATTTGCTAATTGATTGTTGGTTGTGCATTAAATTGGTTTAGGCTTTACATGTTACATTTCGCTCTGAGATTGAACTCGTTCCATTAGGTCAATAGATCGAGTCTAGTTCTTGCTTGGGGACAAGCAAGGGTTTGGTTTGGGGAAGTTTGACGCGTGTCTTTTATATGATGTTTTACATCCCATTTTACACGCATTTCAGAGCTCATTCATGTAGTTTATGCTACATTTCTCCCTATTTCCGTCTACTTCCGTATTTTTGTATATTATTGCGTAAATGTGAAGAATCCAAATGTAAATCGAGCTAAATCCGTCCCCGAGTATCCTGCATTGCATATGACGTGAAGTATTCACCCGAGGAACGAGCTTGGTGCGCAATTCAAAGCCCAAAAGACAAGTCCACGAGTTTTGAAGTCAAATAGCGAAACTAGAGCGATCGATCGACCAATGCCATCATCAATCGACCAACCATCGGGTTCTAGAAGCTCATCACATCGAATACGGTCGATCGACCAGTTCTAGCAGTCGATCGACCCAACTGCTATTCCAGACGAGAATTAAAAGACTGAGGAAGCATAAGCCCACTATGTTTTAGGTTTTGGAAATAAAAGTTACGTATGTTTGCTATATAACGTAACATAAACATTCAGTTTAGGTATCTCGATTTAGACTCAAGTTTTCATACAATAATATTTAGTCTTGGAATTAGAGTTTGGATTATTGTTAAGCGTTGGATCTTTGGTTCTTATTCCTAATCTTTCCTCTGCAAATTCGGTATTGATCTGCCCTGATTTCAGTTAATTGTTTTATTTCATCATTAGTATAGAATTGCTAGCTAGATTCCCGCAACCAATTCATTATTTATGTTAATTGTTTACTTTATCGTTTCAAGCATGAATTCAGTAGCTAGTTTCATCATCGTTATTATTGTTTTTACCCTTAGCATGAGTAGCTAGATTATTTGTGCTAGGATGTAGGCGAGTTATAGCATAGGCGGCAATAGATTGAACACGGCTGATTCGCGTGTCGATCGATCGATGACATTCTTGGTCGATCGACTGACCTCGTGAGGTTACCCTTCGTTTTAATTGATTTTAATGTTGTATTTAACGAATCGAATGCATGCGACCAGTTAGATGCTTAATTTATGACTGACCCATTAGATCGAAAGATAGGGAAAGTTATTTGATCGTTAATTAAGATGACTAAACTGTGCTGAGATTGAAAGATAGGTATAGTTTAGACCGTTAGTCACTTTTCAGGACGAGAGTTAGTATTAGTGATATTAGGGACCTATAGCGAGATCGAAAGATGCTATTTGTTAAGAGTGGACCGAGAGGACCTCTTGTTTCCCGCCTCACTTGTGTTCGATTTAGACCTGTTTAGTATGCTGCCGCCGAAGCTGTAATGAACCGACCATCCTAATACCCCTTCCTTTATCTGTTTAATCCGTCTTTTTAAGTTTATTGTCTTTATTCACTCTTAGCTGTAGACCAAATCAAATCAAACCCCACACCTTATCGTTACCTTAGACTAAAATTAGACAACTAGAATTTACATCTGCCTCTCTGTGGTTCGACCCGACTGCCGCTAGCTATAGTTGTAGTTGGAAATTATAAATCTTATTTTTGACACCTCACGACGGGTATCACTCATGAAGCGGATGAGGGCCGGAAAACCAGCAGTGACCCAGTCCCAACGGCCCAGGGAACTCAGGTCATAAATAAAGGGAAGAAGCTTCGTCGAAAGCCTCTCTCCCTTGTCTCCAACGTAAATCGAAGACAAGAATCACCAGAGCCACAAGCGGACTCTCTGCTCTGCAGTGCAAGGAGGAGGAGCCGTCTGTCTCCCCTCGATCACCACCAATGTCGGGGTCTTCCCCGCGAAGTAGTCCCGCACGTAAGAACTAGGCACCAAGCCAGGTACCGCAGCCGCCTTCGGCGCCAAATTCCAGCCAATTAACCTCCTGGCCTCTGCCGAGTCAACCCTCATGGCCGTCTCTGGCTACACCACCACCTCAGTCCCACACGGCAGACCAGAAATCATGCCGTAGTCCTCCAACGTGACCCTCACCTCACCAAAAGGCATGTGAAACGTGGAGGTCGTGTCCCAAAACCGGTCCAAGAACGCTCGAACGAGACTGAGGTTGGCCCGAAGCTTCCTCCTCGCAATATACCTCCAAGCATGCACCAAGGCACCGAACGCTCCCTCCTCGATCATGGCTCGCTCCTCAGCCGACAGCCTCTCGTAGCACCCCATCGTCGTCGTGTAGCCCGAGAACGATCCGATGTTCCCGGCCTCCTATGTGATTTGAAACAAAACCTATCTTTAGCTCAAATGAAGAAGAAAAGGAATGACAAACAGAAATGAAAGAAGATGAATGAAGAGTGATGAATCCTATTTACCAAGCTCTTCACCGTCTCCGTAGGGACGGGTGACCCTCCGCACCCGAGAGGTGTGCCCTCGTCCCCGGTCTTAACCGACGCAGTGCTCCGTCGGTGGCGACCGCCTCGTCCAACGTTGGCCCGTCTCTGGGCCTCCTCCTCCTCTCAAGAGCCTCCTCCTCCTCCTGGACCTCGTCCTCAGCAGCCATCACCGCGGCGGTGAAAGCCTCCTCCAACGCCTCCTCAAGCACCTGAGAAGGGTCAACAGCAGTGTCCACGTCCATGGGAGCCCTCCCAGACGTAGAAGCCTCGTCACCTGCAAAATTAAAGTAAATTTAGGCCGCATCAAGTGACGATAGGCCTTGATTAGGGGATTTTCGAGTTTTCGGAGCTCCGAAATCGCTCTTTTCTCGCCGTCTTTGGCAATTTTCCCACAAACCCGTCCGCTCATGTGGTAATTTGGGTCAAGTAAAGCCTAAGTTGAAGCCTAGTCATGGGTTCGAGTCGGAATTTCGGCAGCATTTCGTTATAACGGCAATTATGCCCTAGAAAAGTGTCCTGAAAAAGCCGTCACAAACCAAAATCACGAGATGGTAGGAAGTTTACCCATCATACAAGGATTCCAAATATCAAGTTTCGTCACAAATAGGCAATCCTAAGGCTATTTTCGAAGCGATTTACGGTTTAGCTGTGAAACCGTCTCAATTTCACTCAAATGCTCAAAACTCAACGAAAATTCGAAACAAATACATGGTTATGATCCTTATATTACCAATTGGCCATTTACAAAGTCAATTTGGCAAGGCAAAATCATTTGGGGGAAAAGCCCCAAATTTTCGACTAATTAGGGTCGAAAACCCTAATTTTGTCGATCCCATTTGATCAAATACGGAAGATAAATGCAAGATTGATACACATACCTCAATTATTCATGGAAAATTCAAGCTTCTGGATCAAATTTTGACGGAAATGGTTGGAATTTGAGAGAGTAATTGAGATTTTATGTTTCGAAATAATGAAATGAAACCCCTGTTTCATCGGGTTTTACGCAGGAAAGACACGCCCAGGAATAGACGCAGCAGGTGTTGCGCCTCTTCCAAGGGACGCAGCTCTTGCTGCGCTTCTTCCTCAACTTCCCTTCATACGAGTTTTCAAAAATTCGTTATGAGTTCGTTATTTTTGTGGGCCCTTCTTTGGTGCGCCTCTTCCTTGATGCTACATCACATATTTGGCCCGTTTGACGTATGTTCTTCGCCCGGATCCACATCTTCCAAGCCATTAACAAATTATCGCCTTATTTTTTTTACCCATGACCTAGCTTGCCACAACGAGCATTCTTTCTTTGACAGGTGTTTCAACACGCCTTTATTCTGTTCCCCCAGCGAGAGTACAAGGATAGACTTTCCTCTCGAGACATGGAGATTAGTTCCCGATTATGTTCCCCCAGCGAGAGTTCACGACCGACAGTCACTTCCTCTCGAGACATGGAGATCAACATCGACCCCAAATTCTTCCGAAGTTTGTTTGAAGCTGAACACAAGCGATTTCTCCCGCCAGCAGGACTGCATCCTGCCCCGTCTTCTCCCAATATCGCATTTTGTTTTCCCAAGAGTTTCAAAGAATTTCAGGTATGGTCTCTTCTTATGGCTGGCGAGCCTCCTTACGTAGTCTAATGGACTTTAAACGACCCTCCCCGGAAGTCGACAGACTCTAAAATATTCTCGACGATAGGTCTTTGGCTCAGACCCCTTGAGTCGCCTCGCGTCGCCATAGTCGTCAGGTTGTAATCTTCGATTGACCTGATGGCTATACTTTGACTTTTGCCTTGTCCAAGCCTCAGTCAAAGTGGGGGCTCTGTAGATACCTCATTTCTGCACCTCCCGCAAACCACCCGGTGATAATTGGGCCGCATGTTTGGTACGCGGAACGATTTGTGACAGTTCGTAAGTTTATCGTCAAGTGATCGCTCAAACACTTATGTCTACCTCTTAATTGTCATCTACGTGCCGATACGGTCGTTTTGGCAGTAATTAGAGTACATTTAGAGTCCGGGCCTAAAACCGTCTTCATTTTCTGACAACCATTAAAATGCCGAGCCGGAATGTTTTGGAATGTTCCGGATATTTCTATTCCATATTTTATAAATCTTTTACAATCTTTTAATCTTTGGTAAACAATTTCCCGTAATATTCACACAAAATATTAAGGAAAACCAAATTATTCCGTTATTCCATAAACTAAACACGGAAATCTTTCTTCCGCAGGAGGAAACCACTTGGGAATAGACGCGAAGCGAAGTCTGCGCCTCTTCCAAGAGACGCAGATGCTCTGCTGCGCCTCTTCCCAAGTCCTTTCTCGCGTATTTTCGTATCTTTTCATATCTTTTCGAGATTCACTTCCAAAGTTTCTCCAAAAAAACCCTACTTCCTCCACGTGATTAGTATAAATAGAGACCTTCGGTCTCACATATTTCTCACGCGAGTGTCCGCCCTTCTCTCCTCCCTTTGCATTCTAGACCACGTTCTTACTTTTTGGCGTCTACGTGCTTGAACATTCGACCACGTAAGCTCGGATCTTTCTGAGTACCAGCCTCATTTTGCATGACCGACCAATTTGACCAACTCCACCATAATCAACTTTAATCAATCTGTTTTAATTCCTCTTACGAGGGCACTTTCGTTACATTCGAGTCGAGCATCACTAATCGTAAACTTAGTTCATCTCGTTTCGTCAAACATGTAAGTCTGAGGGTGTAAATATCTCTTTTATTTATTGTTATTTATTTTTGTAATCATATTGTGAAATTTATGTCGAAAATATAATTAAAATACGATTTCTAAAACCCTTTGTTTAAAACCCTTTTTACGGATTATCAGAAGACAACCGTCGAGAAAGGACGCAGCAACTATAATATAATTATGTAATTATATTATGTTGATTCATTTTATTTTATTTTTTTTGAAGAAATTACTGTTGATTCATTTTAGGTTTTATCTATTATAATTATGTAATTTTTTTAAATTGTCATTTTTCCAATGTGAAAATAACGCAGTCTATTTTGAATAAAAATCTTAAGATTGGGCCCGATTTTGTCCTTCAAGCAAAGACACAATGTATTTTTTGTCCATTTTTTGGCTCACAAATTTTTTTATAGAGAACATTTTTTTTTGAAAATATATTTCCGTCTTGAAGCTATCGATTTCTTTTGTTGTTCTCTTCGGAGTATTTTTTGTTGTAATTTTTTAGATTTGTTTTTATTGTTTGTGTAATGTGTATACTTTTCTACTAATTCTTTTAATTTTTAATTTAATTCATTTTTTTTTTGTAATTTTTTGATTTTTGATATTCACAATTATATTGTAGCATATGTGTTGTATTATTTATATATGTGTAATGTAAACATATACTCCCTCCGTACCAGACCAAAGGTAACACTTACTATAAAAGGACGTGTACCACATCAAAGGTAACATTCCTTATTTGGCCCACAACATTACCAAGTTATCCTTATAATCATTTGATATTTACACAAAATGTCATTACATACCCCACCTACCAACCCACAATTAAACCCACAATTACATACCCCACCTATTTTTTCCCTTTTTACCCTTACGTTTTCCACTTTTTCTTAAATACTCCAATTTTCCATACGTTGCCTTTGGTGTGGTACGGAGGGAGTATGTGTTGTATTGATCATTTGATTAATTGATTGTAGATTGTAGATTGCAGTGTAAAAAAAAACAAATTAATTCACCTTAATTATTAGGAACCCACGTTTCATTAGAAGAAATTTTTTTCCCCGAATTTAATGGACTAACAAAAAAGCTTGAAAAAACTTTGTGTAATACCCGCCCTTTTTGAGACCCTTTGACCAGCGTTGACTGACCTTGGGAGCGGGAATAACCTTAGAAGTGAGTGCCAAAACCATATTGGGTTGCGTGTTAAGAGTGGTACTCGATAGAGTAGAGGTTACTCGATCGAGTAGCTGGGTTACTCGATCGAGTAGGGGGCCACTCGATCGAGTATGTTGGGTACTCGATCGAGTACCGAGTTTTTGACAGGGTTTTATATCGCGTTTTGTTAAATCCGCATATCACTTCCGCCACTTTCCTCCTATCCTTCAGTCGCCTCTTTTCCTTCCCTTCACCACAAAACCTCCATGAAAGCCTCTTTGAAGATCCTTGTGCCTTAGGAGAGCGTCACTTGAGTCGGGTAGCGATTTTTTGCTGAGTTTCTCCCTATAGGTATGTCATAATCATCATCCGTGTCCTTGTTCTTAACAGTTAGGGTTTGCTTGTTAGTAATAGATAATTGTATTGTGGTTATAGGCTTTGCTTGGTCGCTGGATATGTTGTTTGTCGGCATGGATTGGTTGCAGTTGTTTAAAGGTAGGTTCGCCTACTCGGTTTACGTAGATGGTCTAGTATGTCGGTCGTTGTGATTGTATTGTGATTGCTTAGTATCGTAATTGTATTGTGACGGTGTGATTGTGATTGTGGTTGTTGTCTCGGCTCTCGAGATGCGTCTCGAGTGGGGTCACTTGGGGAGTGGCTTCACGCCCTAGTTTCGCCCTCCGTGGAACCCGCCACGGGAGGGGATGTGCACATTAATGGGCAGGGTTATCGCTCATTATGAGGAGCGGGGATTTGGTGGGAACGGCTGCGGTCCCCCACTGGCAGGGCTGGTCCAGTGGACAGTCAGTGACAGAGTTGGTTGAGTTATCGTGATTGTGTTTGAGACTGATAGCATTGTTTGTATTGATAATTGTAGTTGCCGTTGTCGTATCTTATCTCGATCGACCTTGTGTGGTTGTTTGTTTGTTATGTGTCCGCCGTGATCCCTTATGTTGAGCGGTCGGTCTTAGCGGTGTTGATATTGTTGATAGGTTTGGAGTCCTGGCGGGATGAGTCTTCACGAGATTCGATAGTCATAGCGAGTAGTCTTTGAGTTGTATCTTTCATATCGTTTGTTGGTTTAAATCGCTTGTAATACAATATAATAGTTCTTTTATCGACATTTGATTATTACTATCCTCGGGCAACCGAGATGGTAACGCCCTTATATGCTAAGGAAGGCCTAGTTAAGGCTCCTCTAAATATGGGGGTGTTACAAAGTGGTATCAGAGCGACGATTTTGGAACCTGTAACAAATAAAAATAATGAACGTAGTGAGTCTAATAAAATGAACCTGGTATATGTGTAATAGGAGCCCCAGTTGATGCTAGGTTTTGGGTGAGTAGGCGCCCTCATTTCAAAATCTTGGCCCCATGATGCTTAAGCCAGTCACATGGTACGGGAATGTGGAGTCCGTGTGTATATGTGTGATGTGTATGCTAATTGTGTCGGAACTACTTGTAGTTGAACCTTAGTTAGCATTAATAAGGATGTAATAGCTGCATTTGGGTCGTGCTTAGTGAAGACTTGGCATGATTAGTGAGCTTGTAGGAGGATTTTGAGATACGTGACAAAAGTCTATTCGATAGAAATGCATGGAATTGTGAATGGGTGTGCTATAATAGAAGGATGAACATGTTGGTGTTTGCTGTAAGTCGATGGTGACGGTAGTCATATACGAGTTTATAAACCCTGCCGTGAGTACGATGATGATAGTTATAGAATGGTTGAGTTATAATTTGAATCATAGCATATGGTAATGTATATATGCTTTGTTAGTTAGTTGAAATTTTTCCGCTGCGTAATAGTTGATTTGTGTAAGATGATTTGCTTATAATTGAATGTAGAACATGATAGAGTAATTGGTTATGAAGATATACAATTATATGTTATAAGAAAGAATGAGTTAATGCTAATTATATGTTTCAAGTTATTGTGAAAGCGAGTTTGGTAGCGATATGTTAAGACAAGTTTTGAGTATGATAGGATGATGTGACTAAGCTTGAGAGTGACTCGGTAGCAGGTAAACCGAGTTGGGTAGTTGTGTAGTGTAATGTGGCATACACCTTATTAGTGAGGCGATACGTTGTGCGTGAGTAATGATTGTAAAACGTGATCGAAGGTGATAATTAGTGCCGAATTCCGAACTTAGTTTGGAATCGACACGCGGTGTTGTTTTGCAGGTATCTTTGATTTACTTTGTACTTCTGACCGAGTACTTAACTATACTTGACAGAGTGCGAGTGTTTACTAGACCGAGTAGACCTCACTCGATCTAGTTAGGAAGCTATGACGTCGGGATGTGGAAAGATTTCCCGCATATACTCGATAAAATAGCTCCTACTCGATCGAGTAGGGTGGTACTCGATCGAGTACCTTAGACACTCGATCGAGTAGGTTACTGTACAGAGAATCCTACGGGTTTCTTAAAACCCTTCTTCTTTCTATTTCTTCTCATTATTCCTCTATAATTCGAAAACCTAAGCCTATTTCCTCTCAAACCCTCAAAAATCTCTCATATCTAGTGTTGGTGGTGGTTAATTTGGGATTATTTTCTCTGTATAATTTCGTTCCTTTACTTCACTACTTGATCAAGGTATGATTTCTACTCTATTTACATGTTTTTATGCTTTAAACTTGTTGAGGATGATTACATAACTTGAAAATTTCGATTCATATGATCCATTTGTTGCTTTTAACTGTTGGAATATGATTCACATGTCTTCTTTCTTGATTGTTGATGTTTAATTGCTGTAATATGGATTAGAAACTTGCAATTTGGGGGCCGAAATTTCTAGGGTTTCCAAAATTGAAATTGATTTTTGGTTGTTTTACAATGGTTAGATGGTAGAATTGAGCCCTATGTATTGTTTATATCATGTTGAAGGATAGATTTTGATGATTTTACCTTAGAAAGTTGCCTTAAAACTCCGTCTTAAAAGTGCCTCAAGTGGAAATTCGTGATCTATAATTAGAATTTGGTGTGGTATATGACTGTTTAAGTGAAGATTGAACTTCAATATGATAATAGAGAGGATAATTGATGAAAAATATGCCAAAATTATTACAGCTGTAAAGACCGTCTGAAAAATTTAATTGAGTTGTTGTTCATAATATTGAAGAGTGATAATGATATGTTCTAAGTTATTCTTTTCCATGAACTAGTAAGAATGCCTCACATGTGATTAGAAGTATGTTTGGAACAACCTTTAGAATCATGCTAGGATATTCGAATTTGTTGAGCATGTGTAATCACCATGATAAATTCTTCACAACCGTGGCGTATGAGTAGTGGTAAACTAAGCTTGTATGTCAAATTTGGGAAACTGTTGGTGAATGTGTGTACATAGCTTAATATTCAAGGTTAATAGCATGAGTTATGTGCTTCACATGCCGAATTTGTGGGTGAAATTTGTATGCCTAGCTGAATGTGTAAAGTCCGAATTACGTGAAGTAAATGTTTACATGTTTATACAAGTTTGCTTGAACATATGCCGAAACAGATGACGAGACTGAACATAGGAACTCGTCAAAGTAAACGGGGGAGGGGTAATCCGACTGAGGTTGGGGAAGGGAGTGGACCTGTGGTACCCGCAGTTCCGGAGTACCCTTCTGTTGTTTTTGTTGATTTCAAATAGCGAGAGCGTTTTGTAGTTTTACAAAAACGTAAGATGAGACCAACGAGGTGTATAGATACTACATTGTTGGAGGAATTGGAGATAGAGACAGATGTTCGTCACATATTTGAGACCTTGGGCCTTATGGTTTTGTATAGGCTGAGGAAACACTCTTATCCTTTTCTTACCTTGGAGTTTATGAGCTCCTTTATCTATGACCCCGCTGGCCAGACCGTTGAGTTTCGGTTGATGAACACTAGTTTCTTGCTTTCTATGGACCAATTTGCTTCTCACCTTGGGTTGGCCAAGCCTCCCAAGGACTCCATCACCGATATCCCTGCTGAGTGCGGTGTATGCGCCTAATGCCTTTGTCGACGGAAACCGGCTCCTACCTCGAGTAACATGCTGATTAATGACGTTCAGCATGTCACATTGAGGATCTTTCTTCGTTCTCTCTCGAACCTCCTTTATGATCGACTGGATATCAGTAAGCTGAACAACCATGAGGTGTTACTTCTGATGTCTTACTTGAACCCGGAGCGGACCAGGAATGTGGTCTTTAATGCTCCTTCGATGGTTTGTGCTGCCCTTGCCTTGATGGCCACTGCCTCTTCCCGATACTTGAGTTGTGGCGCCATCGCCACTCGGTTAGCTGAAAAGCTAACCTCTTTCGAGGCTTCTTCGGAGTACGTGCCTCTAGTTACCCCGGTGCCCACTATGGATCGTGACTACTATCTCGACTCCGAAATGGTTGAGGACTTTGGCCGACGGTAGCCTATCTTGGAGGGTGTGGGGCGTGAGTTGGATGAAGATTCCAGCTCCTGAGCACCTCCCACCCACGGAGCCCTTAGAGCCGGCGGTAGTGACGGTCGACTCCGATGATGAGGAGGAGGAGGAGGATGATGATAGACCCCGCCATTTTCAGACCTACCTCATCGACGACACGATTCTCGAGGTGATACTAGAGCCGAAGAAGGGCGAGAATGCGTCAGTTGTGGCAGTGGAGAGACCTAGGTTGGGGAGAGGACCCCGTCGAGTGAGGGAGAGGACCTCGGAGACTAGGCCACGGCCGGTGGCACCACAGCAGCAGCCTTTTCCATTCTACCCTTACCTCGACACCCCGGAGACGCGATCCAGCTACTTGGCGGAGAGAGTGTCATCTACCTTGACACTCCGGAACATGCACGAGATGGCGTACGCTCAGGGGATAGGGACCGAGGGACCGCATCCGGTTTGGTGGAGTGGAGTTGGGGACTACACAGGGGTTTTCCTTTCCTACGGGGTGGATCAGTCGACGTGGGGGACACCTCAGTCTTTTGCCTACGGTGGCTTGACTCCATGGTACGTGGGCCCAGGAGTAGGAGCAGGAGTGGATGCGGGGATTGGGTCATCGGGAGCGGTACTTCCCGGTGGTGGTGATGATGAGGTGATGGTTGAGCAGCAGCAGCAGCAGGAGGAGTGATACTCCTTGTACTTATCTTTGTTGATGGTAGTTGGTTTTAGATGTTGGTAGTGTTGTTAGACTTTAGTAGTTGTTTTCGTTGAGACTTAGTTGGACTTGTATGGTTGGCCATAAGGCCGGATTTGATACTTTGACCTTATTGCAGGATGTTGGGAGTCGGGGAGTGATCCCGACTTGATTGGTATGACGATTACGTACATGTATGTTGGTTTACGACGAGCTTCATAGGCATTGTTGGCCTGTAGGTACTCGACAGAGTACCCCGTACTCTATCGAGTAGCTGCAGGCATGTATGAAGTAAAACTCTCTGATCTGTGGGCTACTCGATCGAGTAGCCAGGACACTCGATCGAGTAGCATGGCACTCGATCGAGTACCGCTCATACTCGATCGAGTAGCACCTTATTTACAGGAGGTTTTCGAAAATTAAAAATGTTCAATTGTTTTATAATTGCAAGTTTAATGTTTAATGTAGTTGTTAGTGCCTAGTAACACCTTTAAACCGTTAATTTCATATGTTGGAAGTCAAGTTTCGGTTTTATATGCATAATTGTAACAATTAGTGAAGTGGCGACGATTTCTTGATTGTTTTAAATTTACATATGCCATATTACCATTCACTCATTGAAGTTACATTTCTTCATACGTTGTGCGCACGATATTAACGTGCTTTATCGATGGCGACTAGTTATCCCGGTGAGTTATGTATGATTTATAATTTAACGAGTTTATGCTTAGCGAGTAATGTCCACAATAAACAATATGTTTTTAACTCATGACATGAATCAAATAATAAGTAATATGCGTTGTAATTTCGGTGGTGAACTTCGAGGACGAAGTTCCTTTTTAGAGGGGAAGAGTAATGTCGCAAAATAAAAAGGCCGGTTTTGAAGTTATGTTGTTACTCGTTTACAAGGTTTTGTTGTTTAATTACTAATCTTTGTTACTACGTTGGTCACATTGCTTATATGAAGTCTAGGTGGTTACTTTAGTTCGTTAAAATGAATGTGATAGTATGTTTTAAAGGACCATCATAAAGAGCTAGTTGTGGTGCGATGCGTCATAATAGAACGAATTAGTGAGTAACACGTGGTGTTAGTTGTGCAGCATGAAGTTGATACGAGATACGTTTCGGGTTGATAGTTGTTATCACATGATGTTTCGGGTTGATAATTATTATCACATGATGAGCGATGGTTGTTTGTGTTGGCTCGTATGGCAAGGTCGATGTTTGATATATAATAGTTCGTAAGAATTGATGCATACATATAGGGTGACAATTAACGGTGATAATGTTTGCATGATAGTTGTAAGAGTCGATAGGTATAGAGCGTAGGCGGTGATGATGATGACATGGGGGGGACGGTATTTCCAGAGAGTAATGATTTGAGTAAGAAGTTTGGTGATGTCGTGTTTTTCCGTGTCTTGTGCGTGAGATAGGTGAGTTGAACTTCGGGGACGAAGTTCTTTTAAGGGGGGAAGACTGTAATACCCGCCCTTTTTGAGACCCTTTGACCAGCGTTGACTGACCTTGGGAGCGGGAATAGCCTTAGAAGTGAGTGCCAAAACCATATTGGGTTGCGTGTTAAGAGTGGTACTCGATAGAGTAGAGGTTACTCGATCGAGTAGCTGGGTTACTCGATCGAGTAGGGGGCCACTCGATCGAGTATGTTGGGTACTCGATCGAGTACCGAGTTTTCAGCGAGGGTTTTATATCGCGTTTTGTTAAATCCGCATATCACTTCCGCCACTTTCCTCCTATCCTTCAGTCGCCTCTTTCCCTTCCCTTCACCACAAAACCTCCATGAAAGCCTCTTTGAAGATCCTTGTGCCTTAGGAGAGCGTCACTTGAGTCGGGTAGCGATTTTTTGCTGAGTTTCTCCTTATAGGTATGTCATAATCATCATCCGTGTCCTTGTTCTTTACAGTTAGGGTTTGCTTGTTAGTAATAGATAATTGTATTGTGGTTATAGGCTTTGCTTGGTCGCTGGATATGTTGTTTGTCGGCATGGATTGGTTGCAGTTGCTTAAAGGTAGGTTCGCCTACTCAGTTTCTGTAGATGGTCTAGTATGTCGGTCGTTGTGATTGTATTGTGATTGCTTAGTATCGTAATTGTATTGTGACGGCTGTGATTGTGATTGTGGTTGTTGTCTCTGGCTCTCGAGATGCGTCTCGGCTGAGTGGGGTCACTTGCGGGAGTGGCTTCACGCCCTAGTTTCGCCCTCCGTGGAACCCGTCACGGGAGGGGATGTGCACATTAATGGGCAGGGTTATCGCTCATTATGAGGAGCGGGGATTTGGTGGGAACGGCTGCGGTCCCCCACTGGCAGGGCTGGTCCAGTGGACAGTCAGTGACAGAGTTGGTTGAGTTATCGTGATTGTGTTTGAGACTGATAGCATTGTTTGTATTGATAATTGTAGTTGTCGTTGTCGTATCTTATCTCAGTACTGACCTTGTGTGGTTGTTTGTTTGTTATGTGTCTGCCGTGATCCCTTATGGTGAGCAGTCGGTCTTAGCAGGTGTTGATATTGTTGATAGCTGGAGTCCGGGCAGGGATGAGTCTTCACGAGATTCGATAGTCATAGCGAGTAGTCTTTGAGTTGTATCTTTCATATCGTTTGTTGGTTTAAATCGCTTGTAATACAATATAATAGTTCTTTTATCGACATTTGATTATTACTATCCTCGGGCAACTGAGATGGTAACGCCCTTATATGCTAAGGAAGGCCTAGTTAAGGTTCCTCTGAATATGGGGGTGTTACACTTTGCTTTTATACATAGGGAATTACTCCGTATTTCTTAATTTACTTCGTATGTATGTGCTTTTACTTTAAAAAAAAAAATCATCACGACTATATATATATTCATAGCCATTGTACTGGATAAATCCCTGAATATACGTGATATTTTGTAAACTACGTATATAAGGTTAGCCATCCGAGGATGATAAGCTCGAAGTTTAGAAAGCATAGTCTCACGTCATAAATAAGCCACACAAGATTATTGCTCTTAAAGAGGCTTAACTTGTGCCCCTTGAGAGTTGAGAATTTTACCTAAATTTTAATCACTACCCTCCGATCCACTCGCGAGGGAAAAAAGTTTTTTTAATTACTCCAAAAAGAAAAAAAAAATGGAGAAGAAAGATTGGTGTACGTTGAGGTGAACAGTTGGTCTCTCTTCAAAAGGATCATTTTGGTCTTACAACCAAATGTGACAACAACTTTTGGAAAGCAAGTTATTGTAAACTGTAAAATTAGATAGACCATTTTGGTTATCTTTGACCATAAAGTGACTACAAAATCCCGTCTTTTTAGAAAAACGAAAATGGTCCATCTGAAACAAAAAATTATGTGAGGTGAAATATGAAAACTAATAAGGTGTCGAGTTAATCTATAATTAAAACAATAAAAAGTAAAATTTCTATATATACCGCGCATGCATTGCACGGGATCTAGACTATTATCATTAAGTCAATAAAACACAATTTCTACACAGTAGACTTGACAAAGTTGACCCGACCCAATAAGGTTAACCCTAAACCCGTAAATGACCTAAAATTGCCGGACTCGAATATGACTCGAAACCCGACTTAACCCTACCCGACCCAAACCCAAAATCTTGATTGACCCAATGCTGACCCGCCCGAGGTGACCTAGCCCAAACCCAAAGCTGTAACACCCCTTCATATCAAGGTACCTTACCAGGACTACCCCAGCATAAAAGGCTGTTACCATCTCGGTTGCCCGAGGTTAGTACATATCAAAACAACAATCCAAACACATTTATTGAGGTACGGTAAATATAAAAGTTACATTGTTTCCAAAAATCCAATAAAAAATTATCCAACTGCTAACAACTACAAAACAAAAGCTAAGACTCGTGATGGTGACATCTAATCCAGCGTGGTGACTCTCCCATGACTCCCAAAGCTCAATGAGCGTATCACCTGTCACAATCTGCTCACCATCCCCGAATGGATCACCGCAAGTTTTACAAAACATAAAGCGGGGTCAGTTACTGCATAATCAAAGTAAGACAGCAAGTGCATCAAGTAACCAGCTGATCATCCTCCATCCCCGGTCTCCCGATTTCACACAGTAACCGACTACACACCGAGGTGTGTAGCCCTGCCAGACTACCCATCGCAACAGGTAGCCCACGCCGCCAGTGGGGGACCGCAGCCAATCCCCACCAAAATCCCGCTCATCAACGAGCGATAACCATGTCCCTTAATGTGCACATCTTCTCCCGTGACGGGTTCCACGGAGGGCGAACTAGGGCGTGAAGCCACTCCCGCAAGTGACTCCACCACAACCATCACAACCACCACCACACCAACACTTCGATGATCAGCAGACAACAATCATACACATACAATCACAATCTTAAATCAATTAATAGTAAACTGAGTAGGGAAACCCTACCTTTTCGCAATCCGCTACGCTGCAATCAATCATACAATTGTATAACAAATACCACATCGTCACCTACAACAATTATAATCAACACACACATAATGACCAAACCCTAAACCCCCAATTAACCCAAAACAATAATTAGAGCAAAACCCTAAAAGACAACTTAATGAGACTCATGAAATCAGAGACTTACCGACATAATCGACGCAAGGAAAGATTCGCTAGACTCACGAACAATCCACGCAAATGAGAGAGAGATTTGGAGAGGATTAGAGTTACGTTGTGTAGTTTAGGTTTTGTAAAATGATTAGAAACTGTAAAACGCGTCTTAATATAACTCTAATCCTTTCTAAATCAACCGCGAAAAATATTACCCGTCAGACCGGATACTCGATCGAGTGTAGAGTATACTCGGCCGAGTATCCTCTACTCGGTCGAGTATTACCCATACTCGACCGAGTATTCCTGGGCAGTAGCCAAACAGAATACCCAACACACTTTACTCGACCGAGTAGGCCATACTTGGTCGAGTACCAACCTATAAAATCCGTAGTATTACAAAAGCCACCTGAACCGTAATTAACCTGATCCGAAATGACCTAAAGTGATCCAAATGGCCCGAAATTACTAATATTAAGTCATATTAACGTTTATATACATCCAAGTAAATGTTCATCGGCTACAACGCTCCTAAATAAGTAAATAAGTTTATAATTATTCAAATTAAAGGGTTTTAACTTTTAATCACTAACCCAATAAAAAAATGACAATACTAAAAAATGACTGGCCTAGAATGACTCGACAATTTAACTTCCGAAATGAGCTCGAAATTACCTGGTCGATCCAACCTAAAACATTCGACAAACCCAAAAACCCGACCTAAACCCGACTTAAACCCAACCTTATTAACCCATTTATAACCTCAACTACTCACTAGTTAGTCCAATCCGTCTCACTTTAAACGGACACTATCCATCTAAAGCTGTAGACGGATAGTGAAACTCTCACAAAATGAGAGTGGGTTATTCATTTCCCACCCCCACTTCCACTATCCACTCTCATTTTGTGAGAGGAACACTATCCATTTATAACTTTAGACTGGTAGTGTCCAGAATTTGTGCTAGTCAGTACTCACTAGTCACTACACGATATTTAAAGAGTGAGTCGACACTTGACACTTGCAAATTGCAGTGTCTAATTTCCCGCCCTAGCACAGAGTCTCACCCCCAAATTTCCCGCTATTCCTCCCTAAATCTCAAACCCTAGATTTCTCAAAATGGGTCAAAAACAACAACTTTCCACCGATTCAACCACCGATTCTAAGAAGAAACGCCGTGTTAATTTCGCTGCCACCGGTATGATTCGCCGTTAATTTCCCCCCTTTTCCGATTTTTTTTTTTGTCTCTGATTTTTTATTTCAATTGTTTTTCTTTTGTTTATGTTCCTAGATCCTGGCGTTGAAGTAAATGACTGTATCCAGATTTACCTCGGTAAGAACATTTCGCCGCCAGTAATTTTTTTCTTCATTTTACTCATTTTTTTTTGAAGTAATTAGCTTGTTTTAATTTTATTTTGGTGTGTGTTTCAACTTAGTACATTTGTGAAGTGAAAATCGAGTATTGCGTTGACGATGTAGAGATAGAAAGCGTAGCTGTAATGAATCAGTGTTTTTGGTCAGGAGGTTAAGCTGTATGTTGATTTTGGTTAATTCAACTTCTAGGGTTGAACTTAAATAGATAATTGATAGTTTTTTTTTTTTTTTTTTACGGATGATATTTCAAGTTGTGGAATTTTGTGTTATCGTTCAACGACTTTGTCGGAAAATGGTGGAAATGGGAGTATGTTTCGAAATCAAAGGTCTTAGGTTAAGCTGTATGTGGCTTTTGGTTAATTCAACTTTTGGGGTCAAACTTGATTTGATAACTGGTAGGGTTTTCTAATGGCTGATATTGCAAGTTGTGGGATTTTGTATTATCTTTGTTGATAGACTATGTCGGAAAACAGTGAAAACGGTAGTATGTTTTAAAATTGAAGATCTTAGATTAAGCTGTATGTTTTTATTGGTTAATTTAACTTTTTGGGTCAAACTTAGTTTGATAACTGGTAGGGTTTTCTAATGGCTGATATTGCAAGTTGTGGGATTTTGTATTATCTTTGTTGATAGACTATGTCGGAAAACAGTGAAAACGGTAGTATGTTTTAAAATTGAAGATCTTAGGTTAAGCTGTATGTTTTTATTGGTTAATTTAACTTTTTGGGTCAAACTTAGTTTGATAATTGGTAGGGTTTTCGTAGGGCTGATATTTCAAGCTGTGGAATTTAGTATTCTCTTTGTTGATCAACTATGTCGGAAAATGGTGAAAATGGAGGATGTTTAGTCTTTTTTTTTTCTCTCTGCATAGTTTACTCTTGTTTCCTCTATTCCTGGCATATTTTACTCTTGTTTTCTCCTGAAAATTGGATAGGGTAATTTTATGTGTAATTAATCCTGTCAATAGGGTAGACTGGTGTTTGACTTGGCTGTGATATACTTAGGATATATGACGACTTTTAGTTGATATTGTATGGTTATTTGTTTCCTACAAATGTAGTTTCCAGTAAAGAGGAGGCAGAAGCAGGGACTGGCCATCAGATTGATCCGATTGACTTGAATCAGTTTTTTGGTGAAGATGGCAAAATTTATGGGTACCAAGGCTTGAAGGTAATAAAATTGTAGGTTCAGTTTGCAGGTTATGTTTCTCTTTCTTTTTTTTGGTTCCGTGATGAAAAAAATCTAGTTCTTCTACCACTTACATTTTGCTAGGATTCTAGGAGTCCTTCACTGACTGTGTTTCATTTGTGGGTAGTGTTTTGCTTAGAATTTCGATGTGTGATGTTATGGTTTTGGATGGAAGATAGGCGATAATTCTCTTTCTGTATTCCTGAGTACTTTGTTTTATCTAAATGCTGTTTTGATCGTACAATTAGCAGCTGGTATGTGATATTTTTTCATGTTTATTGCAATTTGATTCAACCTTTGTCCAGCTAATTTATAATGCATTATTTTGGGATCTCGAGGGTAGTTGCTCATGTCGATGATGTACTTTTCTGTTGCTCCATGTAAGGGGTGGGATGGTGAGGAAACATTTTTCTTTCCTACCTATCACTTAATTTTTTGTATAATGTGTATGCATGTTTGTTGTTACATCTCATGTTTGCATTGATGAAATATCAAATATAACAGATTCATTTTGCTGTTTTCAGATTGTTGTATGGGTCAGCACTTTGTCGTTTCATGCTTATACAGACATCACATATGAAAGCACATCTGATGTAAGCCCTCTATTATTTGCTGCCAAAGTTGGCGTCGAAAATCTCTTTTAAGATATAGTATGTTGTTATATTTGCATATTGATCTTTCTTGGCTTATTTCTACTCATTGTACATAGAGAGGGAAAGGCATTACGGACTTGAAAGCTGCCCTTCAGGTAATGTTTTCTGTTTCAGAGCTGACCAGGCAATTATCACTTTCTGTTGCCTGCTGGTTGATTATGTAGAATCTTTTTTCAGGACATGTTTGCTGAAAATATCGTTGAGAAAAAGGATGATTTCTTTCTGACATTCTCAACAGAGAAGCAGTGCATTAGGTATTACCTTTTAGGCTTTTATAATCTGCCTAAACACAAATCTTGGCTTAGAATTTGAGCTATACTGCTTGTATAATCACAATTCTTTATCGTATGTTCATCTCAGCTCAGCTGTTTCCAAAGGGGAAAAACTGCAGCAGAAAACCTCTACTGACAACGGTGACAATAACATTGAGGTGGGTACAATTCTCTTCATGTTTCATGCTGTGGGTTTAGCATAAAGTTTTGTTCACATAATCATGATAGTAGATACCAATATACCATAGGATCTGCTACCTCGTTTAGACGTGGCGAGGGCCAGGGATTGGGTAACTGACCTTCCTTCATTTTGGTTGGTATTGTTAAGCATGTTGTCGACTTGTCGTGTACTAAGAAGCATCAAACTATTAATGCAAGAGAATCAGGGTACGTGTGATACTATGTTGCTCCGACACTTCACTTAGCTGCCGTGTTGCGTATCCGACAGGCAACACCTACTTGCCCGATACCGACACGACACCTCGACACTTCACTTTAGACCAAAAAATTGAAAAATTCGCACAAAATAGCCGTATCCAACACTCGACATGTGTCAGACACGTGTTGGAGAGTCTGGGTAACACAGGTGTGATATGAGATGTGTTCATGATTTGATTTGATTTGATTTTGACTACAGATAAACATAAACCTTATGGGATTGAGTCATGAAAGTACTTTTCCTGTTTTGTTAGTGGTCTCTCTATCACAGCAATGCTACCTCTTAGCTTCTGGCCTGTTTCTCTACTGTGTTTAGTGAAAGATCAACGTCTCATAATTCATGGTTGTACATGATGCAATCCTTTTCTATTTGGGTTATTGCCTATTTACAGTTTACACACTGTATCTCATGCCATCTCGTAGGTAATTCGCTTGGTTATGGGTGACATATCAGCTGGGCTTCTTTACAGCAGAGTGGTGCCTCTTGTTCTTCTTCTTGTTGATGGTAATTTAATAAACTGCATTCATGGACTCATGGTTTACTCCACTAGAAAAGTTCACTATAAGCATTATAGCTATACGTCTGATACTCTGATTTGTTTGGTCTGGCGACAGGTAGCAATCCTATTGATGTCACAGATTCAAATTGGGAGATGTATGTTATTGTTCAGAGGTCTACTGATCAACAGGGAGACAATGCAACTAAGTTGCTCGGTTTTGCAGCATCTTACCGCTTTTTTCACTATCCGGATAGTTTGAGGCTGCGACTTAGTCAGGTTTTTTTTAATGTTTGCTTACATTTGTTTTTTCCTCGATCTATGAAAGTCGAATGACCAAGATACATAGAGATTATACCCCTTTTGGAGTTTTTCTCTCAAAAAAAAAGATACAATAGAGATTAATACTGGAAGTATACTAGTAGGAGTGTAGGACGACTTCATTTGCCAGTACGTGTTAGTACAAGGAAGCAAGCAACACATAAAGAAAAAAGAAAAAACATAAATTCAAAACTGGAAACACCAATTCACCAAACAATAGCCAGTGCGTAGACCAGCCATCAATACGTAGTTTTAGGCGGTGAAGTTCTCTGAACAGTATATCTCTCAAATTCTTGTTATATTTATTTATGTTTTTTTTTTTTTTTTGGTGACGAGGGGTTTAATCCCCCCGGGCCCAGGCATTCCGGCGTCACCACCTGGACCATGTAAACCACCCCAATTGGGGCCGCCGAGATAACCGCATGCAATTGCTCATCCGTGGGTTTGAACACGGGACCTCGCAATTCTTGCCTTTGCAAGCTTTGAGGTTACCCAAGTATATTTATTTATGTTAAAACCACTTAACTCTAGTGTTGACAAATTACTGTTTTAGCTAGTTGTCATTTTTCATAATGTTAGCAACCATATCATTGTTTGCACATCCTTTTTTTGGCGAATCATTTTATATAATTGGTGTCCACTGTATGACTTTTAGTGATCATTTTACTTTAGTGCGAAATACTCTCGTGCTAACTTATTATATGACCGTCTTACAAGAGATTTACTGTTTCTCATAATGATCCCAGATACTTGTACTGCCTCCTTATCAACAAAAAGGATATGGGCGCCGTCTTCTCGAGCTACTCAACCATGTTGCTGTGTCTGAGAATGTCTATGATTTGACAGTTGAGGAACCCGTGGATTCCTTGCAACATATTCGTTACTATATTGATGTCCCCCGCCTTCGTGCGTGCAACTCTGTGAAACCTGCTGTTGATGCTGTAGTATTGAGCCTCAAAGAAGCTAATTTGTCAAAAAGAACACAAACCTCCCAGCTCCTTCCCCCGTTAACAGTTGTTGATGATGTCAGAAAGAGTCTGAAGATCAATAAAAAACAATTTACTCAGTGCTGGGAGATTCTCATATATATGTCCCTCTCGCCTGCTGACAAATACATGGAGAACTACCGAATCTTCATCACAGACAGAGTGAAGGCCAATGTTATTGGGAAAGATTCTGGGACAAAAGAAAAGCGAGTAGTTGACATCCCTAATGGTTTTGGAGAATCGTTTGTAATGTACAAGTCTCAAGACAATGAAGATAGTAATGTCAATGTAGATGAAGACGAGAAGATTCAAGAGGAGCAACTGCAGAAACTAGTTGATGAAAGGATGCAAGAGATTGAATTGATTGCTCAAAAGATTCGTGCTGAGAATCTTGGATAATTAATCTAGGTATTAATGGAGTGCGAATTTGTGTTGCTGAGTTTTTTCCCTTTGAAGGGAGCTGAATAGGTTGCGAAATTTCATTATCCTTTGTCAACACTCTGATTTTAGTATCGTTTAACTAGATTTATGACTTGTCGATGAAGTTGAGAGGAATATTGTCTGTAGTTTGGGTAAAATTTGCTGTAGGAAATTTCTTGTTGTAGGCGAACATGTAAACTGCTCTTGCTTATTAATCTTTTGAAGAACTTTGCGATCTGCAGATCACAGTATGTCACTTGATTCTGTTTTGATCTGAGGTTATTTGGGCAATGCGCTCTGCTGATGAGTAATGGGTTGAATCGTTACCATTAACCTTTTGTAGGATTGTCCTATAACAAGTTAGCGTGATATAGCTGTTCGACTTCTCATGTCCTGCGCAGGCAAGTTTGCGTTTTTTTTTGTCAGTGTGAGAGATTACTCCATATGCTATAGCTTTTGCTAAAGCATGAGTAATCCTATTAAGATTTCTAGGACAATGACTAAGAGAAAAACAATGACAAGAAATAGTAAATAGTTAAAGCATGAGTAATCCTAAATAGCTAAAGCATGAGTAATCCTATTAAGTTTGCTTCTAACCCGCAATATAACTATACACAAATATAAGTGCGCATATTTGAATAATAAAAAAAAATGATTGAGACGGAGGGGAGTAAATAAATGATTTGTTTGCTTTTTTTATTTTTTGTGAGAAATATTTTAATCAAAGATAAACAAAAAAATTGAGACGGAGGAGAGTAAAATATTTGTTTGTTAACAAATATTTTGTTGATCAACAACAAATGAGTTCCTTGGGGCAACTTTTTTTTCCAATTATCAATTCAATGGTGTCTTAGTGGAGTTTACTTATGGTAGAAGAGCATTACAGTTGTAAGTTGCGAGTTGACTGAACCAAATTATCACAAATTATAGTTCAACTCCTAAAATCTGACACTCATGCCTCGTGACTGAATCACGGTACTTCTATAGCCTTGTTACTCTTTTACGCTAAAAAAAACGATTAGGTTTACGGATTAGTCAACATATCCCCAACAAAAAAAAATATAGTAAAAAATTGACAAAACCATAAAATGCAAAATTAACTAGAACTTTTATAACATTCACAGATTGGGAAATTAGCTTGGGAAATTCACTAGTATAAAATGTACAATACATTCAATAGTAATTGTTAATATATCAGGTAAGGAAATTGAAATCATGGGTAAGAAATCATTTAAACAAATTTTCAAGTTGTCAATCCAAGGAGTAAGACTCTCCTCTTAGGTATAGCGACCCTTCAGATACTGTGGTATTATCACATAACTTTATTAGACTAACAAATTGCTCAGACGTTTAGAGTAGGGGAAACACTACTAGGCTCAACTCGCCTCATCATGAATGACTCTGGTTTGTTCGACATGTCATCATCATCATGGTATGCATAAGCAAACCCACCATGTCGGGTAAGATCCATACCCTGGGTCTCATCATGGCTGGAGATCCTTAGCAAGTTAAGCTTCTTTAGCGCGTAAAAGAGTGGGACCATAGTTGCGGTGACCCACCCAAATATAACAAGTATCTGGACTACTTGAGCCGCTAAGAGTCTTCCACCACCACCCATGAATAGTCCATAAGGCCGTCCCGTCCCATATACCTCCTCAACATAGTGTTTAGCTGCGAAAAGGCCAGTAAATAGTAAACCCCAGGCTCCACACCCACCATGTAATTGTGCTGCCTCGAGCGGGTCATCATACTTTGCTAGCTCCGCCAATTTGTTGAACCCGGTTAAAACCCAAGAAGCGACGAACCCACAAACAATAGCAGCCCAAGGCTCAACAACTGAGCAACCCGAAGTAATAGCTGCAAACCCACCCAAAAGTCCATTACACACATCAATTACATTCCAATGACCCACCAACAATCTCTTGCTAAATAAAGTTGTCAACGCTGCAGTTGATCCAGCCAATGTTGTGGTAACAGCTGTCCTTGCAATCCCACTCCATTGACCATAATACCCTCCAGGTGAACCATACGCTTTTAAGATAGTCAAAAAAGAACCGGGGTTAAAACCGTACCATCCGAACCAAAGCAAGAAAGTCCCAAGCACAACTAATGAACCACTATGACCCCTCAAAGCCACAGACCGTCCGGACCGATCAAACCGGCCAATCCTGGGTCCTTCAATAAGCGCCCCCCATAAACCTGCTATGCCACCCACCATGTGGACCACACCCGACCCTGCAAAGTCAATCGCACCCGAACCGAATAACAACTGATCAACGGGTCGAGTCGGGCTAGCCCACCCATCAACAGACCAAAACCAATGTGAAACGACCGGGTAGACGAAGCCGGTCAAGAAGGTGGAGTAAATCAAATACGCCACAAACTGGGTTCGTTCCGCTATGGAGCCGCTGGTAATACCAGCAGCTGCGATAGCAAAAGCCCACTGATATAAAAAGAAACTATAATCAAAATTACCCGACCCGTTAGAAGCCGGGATATCGTGCAAACCGAAGAAATGACGGCCAATGAAGCCATTAGAAGGGGCGCCGAATGCCAAAGCAAATCCAAAAAGATAGTATGAGAGTGAGCCTGCAGCTGCGTCGAGTACGTTAGTAAGCATGATATTCATAGTATTCTTGGCTCGAACAGAGCCAGCGCATAGCATTGCGAAACCAAGTTGCATAGCGAAAACAAGGTACGCTGAGAATAGTAGGTAGGTGTTGTCAACGGCATAGGCTACTGTTGTAAAACGGTCGCATAAGTATGTTGCCACTAAGGTCGCGTTAGCCGAGCCACCCAATAAAGGGATTAGCTCCGATGCTTGGCATATAGCGTTTGACATTCTCTGTATTATCTTTTGGAACAGGAAATATGTGATGGATGAAGAATGGGGGTTGCCAGTTGTGAAGATATTATAATATGGGAGTTGAATATATATATATATATATATATATATATATATATATATATATATATATATATATATATATATAGTTGTATTTGAAACCGATTCCGACAAGGTGTATAATAATTAATGAGTGTGTGTACAATTACGAAAGCACAAAATCTCATTGAAGACGGTGATATCTGTCACAAGCTTGTGACGGATATCATTTCCTTTCACAAAATATCCATGAAAGGTGAGTGGAGAAGCATATCCATGAGAGGTGAGTGGGGAGACACAAAAAGGCTCATCTTGTCCTCTCTCCTTTTTGTGAGTCTTGATTTGTGTGACGGGATTAGCCCGTCACAAGCAAGACGCTTTGTTACGAAAGTCTGATATAAACGAGTGGTGTGGGTTAACTTATTTATTTTTTAATAGTTATTATCCAGCACATATTTTGTCATTTTGCTTCAATCATCTTGATTTGCATCTCCTAAGCCATGGACTTGATTTGCTCCAATCATCAGCTTCAAGTTTGCGTTTGTTGTTGTATTCATAGCTCTCCTATTTCAAGCATCGCAGGACCTTCTATTTAATCATCTCCATAATTATCATCCTTTATCGATTAATACATATTTGATCCGATGATATAAATCTCACGAGATTTATGCCTTTAGTGAATATAATAATATAATATTTATTTTTTTAATAGGGTTGACAAAGTAATTCAACTAAAATTCATTAATTTATTCGGATTAAAAGTGTCGACTTCCTTATTTTATTTATTTTAATAGTAAAAATTTATCAATATGATCTCCAGGAAATTGAAAATAAGTTGAAACTAATACTCTAATGCAGACATATCTAGCAATTACATCTAAAAGTTACCGTGATGTAGCACGGGGTCTATACTAGTTGAACTAATAAGTTTGTTAAAAGATGAGCAATTTGGCTTGAGATTTATGCCTCTCAAAATTATCCCTGACACAAGTGGTAAAAAGTAGACATTATTCTCAGGTTTTGTAAGCCTCTCAAAATAGAGAAAGTTATGCGGAATGTGGATAGATGTAGTCGGTAGCCCACATTGGCAACGACAGTTGACAAGTACAATAGCATATTAATGGTAACGCTATATCAGCAGCAGAACAAATAACCAATACAGTAAATTTTCCAGAATAAAGTCAGTAAATAGCCCTTTGAAAGTTTTTCCGAATAATGATCGATTATAGATCCTCTATATTCCTCGTTCAAATCATAAACTCTTATTAGTCTTTTTTTTTCCCTCATTGCTTAAAGCAGCAACCTGAGTTAATAAAACGCATATTTGAGTTGAGTTTATTTTAATATCAGCAAAGAAACAAGAACTAAAATGAAAGCATATCTTAGGCTCAGAAGTCGGAACAGGTTGGAATCACGCGACTGATTTCAGAAATAATAGTTGGTATTTATAACTTGGAATGTAAATTCGTTGCTCACATCAAGTGGTTCCTTACATGCTGCCGATGGCCATAATGAAGGATAGCCATTCCCCCTGTGGATGATACGAAACCACACAAACATAAATTTACAGACACGTGAAAAATAAACAATCTTTTTACAAGTTCAGCTGACTATTAAAAGAGGTAAGATCATGATAGATGAACCAACTAAATCAAAATCAAAAAAAACTAAATCAAAATCAATCTTAAGGTGATGGTTGAGGCTCAACTATTATAATTATTCCTATTACGCTCTCTCACTCAAATGCTCATTGGGCTTGAAGAGTGGTTAGTTGTGCACTGGCTCCCCCGTACCATGATGGTTGAAGCCCAACTATTATAATTACTTATTACACTCCCTCACTCAAATGGCCATTGGGCTTGAAGAGTGGTTAGTTGTGCACGGAGCCCTTAAGGTGATGATTGAGGCCCAACTATTATAATTATTCCTATTACGCTCTCTCACTCAAATGTCCGTTGGGCTTGAAGAGTGGTTAGTTGTGCACCGGCTCCCCCGTGTACCGTGTGCTGGGTTTCTACTTCGAGTTTTTGAGGGGTTTTGAGGTTGTCAGGATTTAAACCCGTGACCTTCGCTCACACTGGCTCTAGGGTTGTATTGATGTTTGTAAAAGATACATTCTACTGATGAATTACAATGGTACTTATAGTGACTAAAATATCTCTATTTAGGCTAGAAAGAGGAGCCTATAGACAAAAGATATATACTAGCTATATTTACAGTATGAATGCATAATTGATATTATTTACTTGTTTTGTTTGTCGATATGGAGAATATTGAATGATTATGGTTAATACTATAGACATGTGCATATAGACTTTACCATACACTAGCATGCCCGGGTACGTCAATTTCAGCAAGCACATTAATTCCTCGTCTCTGAGCATATCTGTAATGACAAAATTCATGATAAGATGATCTTTGACAGAAACTTCAGATCACTCGCATGTGTTTTTACTTGCCTCACAACTTTTTGGATATGAAGGTATCTCTAGCGGAAAAGACTGTGTATCCACAATATGCCAGTGGAGTACATTCTGTAGTAACAAGAAACTATAATCACTGCCTTGGGGAGCCTTTAAAAGCAATGGCACCAAACCAACTCGTAGCTATATCATGGATGATGCCATCTAGCTAGCTTTGCAAAAGGCATTAGTTTGGAACATATAACGTGTCTTTGGCTTCAATCGAAACGCAAACAGTTTTTTAATTTATGTGTGCTGATTATTAATTACTGACCATGGCATTCATTTGCAAAATGTTCTTATAACAACCAGAATGATAAGCGCAGAAAAAATAAAAATTTAGAAAATAATTCAGCTGTGGTTTCTTACCAGTTTAGCGTATGCCATTGAGTCAATGACATTCTTTGTCACATGCGATGGTAAATAATGTCGCGCAGTATCTACAAGCACACCTCAAAAATTAGAGCAGAATTGCAGATGCGTCGAGATGTTAATTAATTCAGCATGCTGCTGTTGGTAAAATTTGTATAGGGTAACAGTGATAATGATCATAAACTTGGATGTCAACCGAATCACGAAGAGCACGCTTTCCTTAAGAGTATTTCGACCCTATTTCATGCCTTGGGTTACACGAAATCCCTTGTAGGATAAGACGGTTGAGGCCCTCTTCATCTAGGCAAAGATAAAGAGAAATACTTTATGGAGTTTTTATTTTTCTTTGTTATGTCAAATTCGAAATATAATTCAGTGTATATTAATACTCACACTCCTTTTATATATAACTAGTTGGAACGCCGCGTGCTCCGCACGCGGCATCCAACGTTTTTCGTTTGTAGCGGTTGTGGTTGTTGACGATTGTAGAACTTATTGTTTAATCGGCTAAATAATATAGAAAACTGTTTAAATTTGATATAAAAAAATGTAAAAGAACTTTGCGTTATTTATGATTTTTTTAACCTAGGTCGAGTAGGCATAGGATAAGAGTATGAGCAATAGAGAGGATGGTATGATCCTCTTATTTGTTCTTTCACCATCTCATTTTTTGACATATCACTTTTACTATGACTCATCTTCATTTTCGCTATGTGTATCCTCCTTTTTATATTTTTGTCCAAAATAGAGAGGATCGTCTTATTAATATATTTTCACTTATGTATTAAGAGAAAATCGAGAATGAATATAATGTACTTGTGAATAGTATAGGAAATGGAAACAGGTAAAGTGAAGTTGAATGGAGGGCCAATGCTATACTTCCTCTAAAATTAGAGGAAGTAGAGAATATTCTATTGCTAAGAGGATGTTCCATACATCTTCACAATAGAAAGAGCCTCATCTTAAAGGAGAGAGAGAGTGCTAAGAGGATGTTTATCCCTCTCTATTGTGGGTGCTCTAAGAAAACTAAATAGGAAATAAATAAATGTATTTCTTGTAAAGAAAAGTAAAAGTGATGGGATATTATAATTTCTCATAAAACCATCATTTAGTTGTTTCATTTTTTAGTTTCTTATCCTATGCCCACGGGCATAGGTTAGAAAAACCGATTTATAAATACAGTTATGGTGTGTTTGGGAATAAAGATTTTATTCTCAAATTCAGATTTGGACTAATTTGCATGTTTGGCAAACCTATTAGATTTGGATTTCCAAATGCTTACCAAATTCAAATAAGGCTAAAATAAATTCATTTGAAATCCACTCTCTAACTTCTCTCATTTCCAAATTCCAAATCTTTATTTTGATTTACAAAATTTAAAATGAGGCCGGCATTTCAAATTAAACTCTTGTTGCGAAACACTCTTTTAAACAATTTTAAAACACAAAGGGATACACTATACAATTAGTGTGTGTGGGATGCATTTATATGGTGTTTCCTTTTAACTATGTTAGTTGAACTTTTAATTTAACATCATAATAACATGACGATTTTGTCAAACTTTATGAGTATTATGTAAATCATTGAGAACTATAAACTCGCAGAATTGTATTTCCATTTATTTTAGAACGACATATAATTTAAAAACTGTTTTCAGCTGCGGAGCAAACTTGTTATTAATAGAGTAAATCAATTACGATTACTCATATAATATTCCAAAGCTTGAATGAGAAACATAATCTCCTCGAATCAATAATGACAAATAGACTGAATTCTTCAGGCAAGCTATTTTTTTGGGTGTAAAATTGAAAAGTGACTTAAAGCAAGACTTCTCTAACTATAAGGATATATAGTGATTTTAAGAATACATTCCGCATGAAAATATATCCTAACAAAGTTAACATATGAAAATACAAAAATAAAATAAAATAATCTTGGTGTTACACTCTAAACTATAAACTACTCCCTCTGTCTCAATGATTTGTTTACTTTTTTATTTTTTTGCGAAACTATTTTAATTAAAGGAAAATAATTGAGTGGACTCGACCCAGCTTTTTTTTTTTCCAGGAATAAAACACATGTAAATTTTGCGTACAAAAAAAAAACAAGTAAATTTCACCCAACGACCCGATCAATTCAAACCTGAAATGATATGTAAGTTTAGGCGTTAGGGTCTAAAACCGACCCAACATAGCTAGCCCGCTTGACTCGATGACTAAACAATAAGTTAATATTAAATAATTAGGAATATAAAACATGATTATGTTCAAAAGTAAATCCATTATGGTCAAACTACTAATAACTAATAACTAAAATGAAGCAACTAATTGTTAATTGAACAACTAATAACTAATAAAATTAAACTAAATGTTTTCGACAAATAAATCAATTAAGCAAATTAAAACAATAAATTGTTCAATTTTTTTTTTTTGTTAAAACGGTCATTATCCATTTAAGCTTAAGACGGATTAAATATACTCATATGGATTAATAAGACAAAAGTAGAATGCATCTAAATAGATAAAAGGTTTGTCCTATATACCAATGTGGGTGATATTTAACATGTCTTAAGTTTAAGACGAATAATACAGTCTTAAGCAAAAAATGACTGTAAATTATTACTCAAATTATACGATAATATATACTCTTTACGGAGTATACCCAAGATAATATCTAAAATCAAGTACACCGGGTATTTCGTAAGACCATGATTCCTCGGCCTAAACTAAGAATTGTCTTTAGACTCCAATTTCACTTTAACTTAATTACACTCACCCTTATTATCTACCTCCATGGCTTCATGAATGTCCATCAAAAATTGCTGCCTATAATAATATAACCCCTTGCCCACTACCTCATTCAATCTTCCTCCATTCACAATCTCATTCTCCCTTCACCTCACTCGGACTCATCCGTCGATTCATTGTAACTCTGATCTCATTTATATAAAACTGTGTTTTGAAACAATTTCGGTGCGAAAATTCGTGTCATTCCGCTGTTTAGAGCTTCAAGTTTGTAGATCTGCTGACTATAATACAGATTTCAAGTTTATATCAAATATATCTTGAATTTTATCAATGTATTACATTGAATTTAAGTTATTTTGGTTGAAATATTGTTTATATAAATAATCTTGTTTTCATTTATTAGATTTGTTTTATTTTAGTTTTTCATTAATAGGTAAAATCTTTTTTTTTTTCTAATGTACCAAAGTAATTTACTTACTATTTCCAAAAGTTTTATGGCATAATCGAATTTTTTTTAAGGGCAAAAATGATAAATTTAACATTCGTTGGTAAATATAGTGCGACATTTTTTTTGGTATTGCATTTTTAATATGAGAAATCAACATTTTTATCTAAATTATTTAAATTAAGCTTGAGCATTGAAGTATCCAATTTTTGACAAACTAATTACAAACAAATAGTTCTATAGAAAGTGGGGTATGAATGTGGGGTACACAAAAAATAACAATCTATCTCCGTCACAAACTTGTGACGGGTCAAATATCACTCACATTGTTAAAAAAAGACAAAAGTAAAGGTATCCAGGAAATTACAAAAGGCTTGTTTTTATCTATATAAGTGACTTTTATTTGACCCGTCACAAGGTTGTGACGGATATTATCCGTCACAAGTGAGAATTTGTGCACAAAAATGCTTTTATAAAATAAAAATATGAATTGACAACAATAATTTGGACGTAGCCAATATATTCATGGAGGAGCATTAAAGCCAATTTGCTGCTTTTTCAGTCAAAGAACATCGAAAGGCTAAAACCAAAAAAAGGAGCGCGGATTCTCTCCAGTTTTTCTAGGAACTGGAGGGTCCAATACCTATATTCAGATTCTGCCACGTGTTATAAGCCAGAATCAATGGCTCTAATTGCAAATCACAATTTTTACTTTCCCATATTTTTACCTCTTTATTTCTCAGTTGTCCACCATTAATTATCATGTATGAAACTAATGCCTTGGCTTCAATTCTTCAACTCAAAATTCCAAAACAAATAAAATGGAGGAGTCATCGAAATCTATGAATATAGATGACGAACCCATTATCTATGTCATCTTCATAAAATTTCAGTCATCCCAATTTTTGATTTCGAGTACGATAATGACGGCTTTTCTAGTGTGACGGTCCAGGAAAGAGATGACGGTACGGTGCTTATCCCATGGATCTCAGGGGGGGTGGTGGTGGCAAGCAATTTATTGGATCACAATTGAAATGGAGGAAGATGAAACCAAGAACATTGGGAAATTAATTTAATTTGTCATGGAATGTGGGTTTGGGGATGAAGGTGATGCATGTCGGCGCTGACGGTTTTGTTAGATATGGATGAGCGGTATAACGGCGAGATAATGGCGGTGGTGGTTCTGGTGGCAGCCATTGATGAGGCGGTGGAGTGGTGGACTGTGTGAAATATGGGAGTTCAAATGGAAAAATGGAGATGAAGATGTTCTTTTTTATTAGGTTGGAAAATAAAATCCCATCAGAGCCCTTGATTTGTGTCTTGTCCACGTGTAAGCAGATGAAGCTGGAACTGGACCATCCAGTTCTTTTTAGAACTGGAGAGGATCCCCACGCCAAAAAAAGTAGTCAAATTATTGGTACTACTGACAAGCATATTAAAAAATGTGGAATGGCAAAAACGTAAATACTGACGTCATAGAAGGACATAAGGCATGCAAATAAGTGTCAGAAGTGTATCCTCTTTTATAAGTAGTATAGATAGAATATGAGTTAACTACACTATCAGGACCCAAACTATTAACAAGTATAGCTATAAGGACCTAATGTATAAAAGAGGAGAAGTAAGGACCTCAGTTATCTTTTCATCCATCATTCTGTTACTGTATTACTCATTACTCCACTATTTTTTTTTTAAATAAAAAATCACCAAAATCTATTTCCCAAAGAAAACCTCAGCCATGAAACCACGAAAACATGGAGGATTTTCATAAACCATAGAAACTAAAAAGAAAACTAACACCAATTTGTGAAATATCCAAGTTCATCATATTGTAATTTACCCATTTATCAATTTGTTCTCAACTCTACGCCACCCATCCAAACATTTTTGCGTATACAATTGTGGATCATTAAGAGTTTTAGTAATCCTCTAAGAATTTTTTCCAAAATGGATTTTTTTCTAACAAACTAATTAACGAAATAGGTTGAATTTCAAAATATTTACGCAAAATGGGTCCACAAAAGATCCGTTTTTGCGAAGCTAGGTGAAGAGATCAAGTCGCTCACTCGGTAGACAACTTGGAGTACAGTCTAACCGCTGAGTGACTTGTTTCGCTGACATATTCAAACCAAAATTCCCCCTTCGGTGGCCCTTCCCCTTTATTTCGTTGATTAAAGTGACTTTTGCCTATGGAAATCGCCGAGGGGGAAGATGACTTGAGTCCAAAACACAGCCCCGTTGAGCGACTCCCCTTAAAGTCACAAAGGCAAAGGTTTGGGTGGACTTAACTGACACTTCAGGTATGGTCGCTGAGCGGGAGAACGACTTGAATCCAAGCCTAGCGTCGGTGATGATGTTGACCTATTTTGGGTAAATACTTTTAAACCCAACCCATTTCGTTAATTTGTTTGATATTGAGACCCATTTTGGGAAAAAAAAATCATCCGCCACAGTCTTCTACTCTTTTTTTATTATTAATAAAAGGGATGAACCCAAAGACCAAAGACCTATGGCGAGTAGGGTCTCACACAAGTTAAAAAAAAAAAAGAAAAACAAACAAAGCAATTATCCATCACAGTAACAAAACCACTAACAAACATTAGGTTTCGAAGCCTTCATTTGCACAATCCTTTTCTCCTCTCATGATTGCACTGTTATCTGCTTATTTATCCAATTTTCGAAAGTGTATAGTAAATTATCCTTCCGCGCTTTGTAATAATTACCTCTCTCCAATCTCCTTCTTCTAAATGAACAAGTTATCTTATTATTTTTATTTTATCCTTATAAGCATTGTCGTCAAAGTATTGTCGTGACTCGTGAATGCCGCAAAAATCGAGCAAAAAGATTATTATAGTGAAAAAATGGTGTAATTGTTTGAATTCCAAGATTAATTTCGTGAAAATTCTTTGAGCTATAGAACCATAAGAACATGATGGAGAAAAAGAGAGAGAAGCAATAAATAATTTTTTTTTTTTTTTTAAAAAAAGAGAAATTTTTCTTTCTATATTTAATTTGTTTATTAGTCATTATGCTTGTATAATATCAAAAAGCTGTTTATAGAGAAACGGATTGAAAAAAAGTAACGGAGAGGTGGATGGAAAAGTGATTGAGGTCCTTATACCTCTTCTTTCATCTTTTAGGTCCTTATAGCTATGCTTATCAATATTTTAAGTCCTTATAATGTAGTTTACTCTATAGAATATATATGTATATAAGAGTTTGTTAATAATGGATAAGATCATAGGATTTAGCACCAAATCCAACGACATATTACAAACAAACTGCCAAACACATGGCAACTCACGCGCAAAAGAGAAGGTGTATCGTATTTTCTTCGATTTCTCATGTTCGTAATATATTCTAAGTATCAATATACTTAACCCCAAATATCCAAATATGATAGGGGACGTAATATACATCGTTTACACTTAGAATTACGTCTTTCATACATGATAAATTACATTATCATAAACATATCCATTTAACCCATGAACTCGATATACGATTATATGAGCGTACACTCCGTACTCTACTACTCACATTATATCGATTCCGAGTTCAAACCGATTTCAACTTAAAAACCCGAATACACTTAAATGACTTTGTGATCAAAATCACCAACATTCTTCTCCCATTTAAGTGTATCCCTTGTTTCCAATAAAGCAACAAAGCAAACAAATCTATGCATAAATGAAAGTGTCCCAAGGATTGAACTTCCACATTAGTACATTACACATTCCAAATATTCGAGAATCAGGGTGTCCCACGGATTGAACCCTTCAACCCATTTTGAATACATGAAGATAACATACACATAAATTCAAATAACTCCAAAAAGTTTATTCTTGACACTTTTAACAGCCATGTGTCCATATCCATTCATGAGCGCATACAAAGCCAAGCCCGAGCTTTAAGAAGCGGCTACACTTCACACTCATATAGGTGGATTCTTTTAATCATGGCCTGCAATACCATTTTTTCAAAGATCCTACCATTCTTGCAGGTTTAAGCACATCCTTTGGGGACATTATATATTACATTATATATTATGTGCTTCAATCTTTCATAATAGGCTTTCCACATTGAACTCAGCCTCTAACATATATTAGAGGGGAGTTGGGTGTCCTATCACAAAAGATCACTTTAGGCTTTACCATCCCGATATCCGACTTGTTAACCAAGTCCCTAGTTGATCCTTTTTGCAAAGTGATCCACTAGATACATAGAGATCTCACAAAACACAACCAAGATCAATCTCCTTTTATGATAGTCCATAGTGTTATAATAAACATTCTGGTGCACCGTTATTCACTATCAAAAAATCATGGATGAAATTGGTCTAATACTTTTAAATAATACCGTAGATTAATTTCCTTAGCTACTTAGCCTTAACCGGCTATGCTAACACTACGCATACCAACTCCAATGTCAAACTCATAATGCAAATTCGCTTCTTGGAAACCCATAAGCTTATGGTGCGTTCCCTAAGCAATAATACTCTACCATTTGTAGAAATAACCATCTACATTGGTAAGTCAATTTGCATAACTTTTATTCCTCTTAAAACCGAAGGAAAGACCGACATAGGACAAACCACAATTCATGGTTTACTTTATACACTTTCACACTTGCTTAATTGCTTGCCAAATATGAGTACTAGTTATACTAGTATACTTACTCAACTCGTCAAACCGCAATACTCAAGCCATTGTGAAAACCCGAGTTTTGCTTCCACTTTTACCATTGGATAAAAGTATCACACTCAACTCATAAGAGTAATATAACCGGAGAATATTTTTCATACTCTCACCCTTAGCTTGACCCTAATACCACTGATCATATTACCTCCTCCATGTCCTTCATAGAAAAACACGATGACATAACCACCTTTTACAAGGTAACTTCAACTTTCCTTGAACTAAGTCATGATGTCTCTCAAGTCCACATAACCGGATCTTGATAACACTCTGTACCAATAATACACTATTCTATTGGTTGAATCATACGATTATCCATATGATATCATTCAACCCCGCATTTTCGTGTATCATATACACTATGCTATTGGTTAAAACTGACATCCATACTTCATAAAGTCATCATCCACTATGGCTACAATACACAAGTTTCAAAACAAACAACTATCAATCATAACATACATTTGAAAATCTACGAGGACTCTATGAACCATTAATCATAATTAATCATGGCCATTGTCAAATGATATATATTATCACAAATTGATAATCAATAATATCTGGTTACACCACATACTCTAAAAAGGTCATTCATCATCATCAAAATCTTAGTTTATGATTCATTAATCCATCATATTAAACATGATGTAGCATACTCTAAGACAACTTCATCCCAATAAACATGCAACAAGTCAAACAACTATCAGTATTCACATTGTTGCCTTGATGCTAATACACAATAATGACAAAAGTATATAATTTACGCATAAAATCATTAACCATTGCAAGAGGTACTTATCATGTCATTACTGCTTAGTGAAAATATGCCAACCGTTTTCTGGCCATAACCATTTTCACAAACCATTTTGTCTATAACCAGAATTGACAAAATTAATGCAAAAGAAATTCATGCATCAATCCCGTACACATTGCCAAGGCTAACAAGTAAAAAAAAATCCAACGGATAACTGCATATCATGGACAAGAATCACATAAATCTTAATTTACGTACTTAAAGAAATTAGCGAACTTATCTTTGTGATATGAACACTTAATTTCACAATTTTGTGTTGATAGAGTAAACCCCACTGCAAAATTGCCTTATCCATAATCCCATCATCCACATTGATGTATTTTCATAATTAAATGCGTGAATTCTAGAACCCATTTATGAAAACCATAATCTCTCACCAATTTGTCGCATTCTATAGAAGACTCGTGCAAATAATAACCGCAAAAACTTTACGCTTTTACGAACTTGCAATATCAGCCATTGCAACAAATTTCGAAATTTGACACAATCTCACGTACTGATACGATTATTATCACAAATCATAAGAAATACTCTTAAGAATGTTGGTAAAATTTGTATAGGGTAACAGTGATAATGATCATAAACTTGGATGTCAACCGAATCACGAAGAGCACGCTTTCCTTAAGAGTATTTCGACCCTATTTCATGCCTTGGGTTACACGAAATCCCTTGTAGGATAAGACGGTTGAGGCCCTCTTCATCTAGGCAAAGATAAAGAGAAATACTTTATGGAGTTTTTATTTTTCTTTGTTATGTCAAATTCGAAATATAATTCAGTGTATATTAATACTCACACTCCTTTTATATATATAGAATATATATGTATATAAGAGTTTGTTAATAATGGATAAGATCATAGGATTTAGCACCAAATCCAACGACATATTACAAACAAACTGCCAAACACATGGCAACTCACGCGCAAAAGAGAAGGTGTATCGTATTTTCTTCGATTTCTCATGTTCGTAATATATTCTAAGTATCAATATACTTAACCCCAAATATCCAAATATGATAGGGGACGTAATATACATCGTTTACACTTAGAATTACGTCTTTCATACATGATAAATTACATTATCATAAACATATCCATTTAACCCATGAACTCGATATACGATTATATGAGCGTACACTCCATACTCTACTACTCACATTATATCGATTCCGAGTTCAAACCGATTTCAACTTAAAAACCCGAATACACTTAAATGACTTTGTGATCAGAATCACCAACAGTTGCTTTGTTTTTTTAAGTTAGATCGATACTCCCTTGGTTCCAACCATTTGTTTACCTCTTATATTTTTTGCGAGGGGTATATAATCAAATGTAAACACATGATTCGTAAGAAGGGAGTATGAATGAGCTTACTGAAAAAATGAACCCTTCAAAATCGAGTAAATGACAGAGCTGACTAAATGTCTGCAAACATTCAGATAGACCACATGAAGCAGTCATCACTTGAACTTTAGTAAAAAAAAGGACTCGTACGGAAAATTATTTACCTGTAGTTCATGTAAAACTCCATATACAGTGTTTGCCTGCTGCAAATTACCATGGTCATTAAATGGAAAAAGAGCAGTCAATTCAATGATCTGAGTAACAAATTACAACAACTCCATCGAGGAAAACTAACTGAATCCTCCAAAGAGGAAAACATAATGTGAAAACTAAATGCAACTATGCAAGTGTCGTAAAAAATATTTGTATCTCACGGTCTCACCTTAATGCTTGCATAGGCAGGCTTCCGGTTCCTAGCAACAGGGACAGGGACAGAAAGATTGTAGGACTCATCAACATCGTAGTGCAACTGCAGAACTAAAAGCCAGGTTAAATGACAATCACCCCAAGCACAACATTTTCATTATGCCAACACCAGAAGAGAACAGGAACGAACACAAAAGACACACTTTATATGGTGAAACAGAATCATGGTTCCACGACTATTCATTAACCCTACAAGATTACAACCTATGTTATGAGTTACGACACTTTGAAGAGCTTAGGATTCTAAGTAACTAAAGAGGGGGAGTGGTAATGCAATAAACTAGGTCGTTAATATACTAGAATTAAGCTACCAAATTAACAATTTATAAGCCAAACTATACTCTAGACTACTCTAAATGATAAAGTAATATAGTGTAAGTAAGGGTCGGTCCCAAGAGAAGGTCTTTTAAGCTAAATACTTGAATTGTAAACTATTGAGTACTAATGAGAAGTGTAAAGACAAACAATGGGTATTCACAATAACCAACAATCGATAAACATAGACAAAAGGGGGGTTTTGAGTTGATTGGTAACATGAAACAAAGCAAAATGCAATTTTTGTCTAACAAGCAATAACACAAGCACTTGATGAGCAAAAAAGTTCAATATTTAGATGGACTTGGTGCAATCCTTCCTTAGCAACCAACAATGGTAAAGTTAGACTCTTTTAATAATTCTCCTCTTATTATCTACCCAATACTTCCTAACCAAGATGTCAACATACACAAATTAAACCATCCATGTATATTCTTCAAGTTCAATCAACAATTTATTAAACCATGAACATAAATCAAACAAGAGCATTAAGGGTTGTGCCAAGGTTAGGAGCTAGGACCAATTCTCACAAGATTAAACCATACAAATGAGAAAAGACATGAAATTTCCTACTTATTGCATGAATCCTTTAAACCAAATCAACATACAACAAGCTTGCTTCAACAATCCTAGATAGATTAAACCATTTCTCTAGAATTTGCAATAGTTGGGTAAATAAGATGCAAGAGTGATCAATTCTAACATTCACCTACTCAACATAAGAATTAAGCGTAAGGAAAGATCAATAGATACAATGATAGAGAGATTAAGAGAGTCTTACAAAACCAAAGTTGGAAACTTTGGATGAATTAAACCAAGTAAAAGGAAGATTAGCCTTCCATATCCTTAGAAAAACCCAAGAAATGAGGAAAGATTAACATCCAATGCTAAAAGATTACAACTTTCAACCCAAATAAATTGTTCTTCTTCTCCAAGTTACTAGAAATTATTTGCTAATTAGATATATATGATGTTCTATGATGAGAATAGGAGTCCCCTTTTAGATCTCAAAATTCTAGATATATATAGGGAGGCACGAGAATCTAGGTTAAGTCCCTCAAGAAAGCCCAAAACACGGAACAAGAATTGCGAAATCCAGAGCAGCGCGTAGAAGCGCAGGCTGCGCACAATTATGCGCAGGCTGCGCACTCAGACTGACAGCAGCATCTTGCGAAGGCCATATCTCTCTCGTTTCTTGGACAAACGAGGCGTGTGACCTACCGTTGGAAAGCTAAGATCACAAGCTTTCACCTCCAATTGGCCTTGCGTCGATACGAGGTTTAGAACTCGAGATATACTCGTTTGAAGTTGACCCTTGTGAAACCGAGTTTTCAATTCTTCATTTTGGCTCTTGTTTGTGCATGTCAAGGCTTCAATTCTTCCTTTTGCTTGCTTCTCTTGATTTTGCACTTATTCCCTTGGCTTTTCTTTTGCTCTCCTTCTTTGCCTTGGTAAGTTATAAGCTAAGATTCTAAAATTACAACCAAAAGTGCAAACCGGTATATTACAACAAGTCCAACTAAAACCCGGTATCAAGCATGTTTATTGTGATAACATTAACCTATTGACTCGTCACAATTTGACACTATCAGGGAGGGAGTGAATTAGGTACTATTTAAAAAATTTCAACTTAGTCTTTATTGTTTTAAAGCAAGTTGATTAACATTATGAAGAACAACGGGATACATCAAGTAAATTGAATGATTAAGTGTGTATCACGATTGTTGAAGGAAATTGCTGAAATGAAAGATAACGGTTGCTTGTTTGTCTTAGCAAATGAGGTTAAGGCTACATACCAAAAGCAACAATATTCAAAACCGTTGTTAAAGGAAAACACAAATGAAATACGAGTAAAATAAATGCAGCGGAATTAAAAGTAACGAGAGATCAACACGATGTTTTTGAATCGGTTCGGCCAACACTCTAAGGGCCTACGTCCAATCTTCCTTTTATTGATTAGTTAAGTGATCTACTCCGACTACTTAAAACCCTTACAATAAAAAGGACCAACAACCTATTCCGGTTGCAACAAGAGTTCTAAGACTACTCGTCTAATAACTCGACACTCTAACTTAGAATGTTTACAAGATCAAGTTTCCTCAAACTGATTCAAGAAGAATTGATAAGGACAACTTATTGATCAAATGATTCTAGGTAAGAGAACATGATACTTAAGGCAACGGTAGTGAAGACTGTTGTCACTTGAAGACTTAGAAAGATTTTGCAAATAGAAGAAATGCCTTGAGTTCTTTAAAAAATAATTTTGCAAAATACTTTGAAATTCTCAGAAAAAAGTCTTGAGAAATGAATGAGGGGAGTGCTCCTTTTATAGAGAAGCAAACTAGGGCTTTGATGGTCAAACCAATTAGTAGAGAACAAATATTTTGACAATTTGACCATTCCAAGTTTGCATAAAAGGGAACATTCTTCCAAAGGTGAAAGAAGAAAAGAAACTTTGTTATTATCTCAAACGATCTTTGTAAATCAGTCACAAAGCAAGGTTGACAACCAAGTGAGGACATTTTAGAAAATCAATCAATTTTGGAAAGAAACAACTTCTTCTTTCCAAAAGCTATGATAAAATGAATTGCCAATTTGAGAAAAAACCTTTTGAAAGATACCATTGAAATATTCTTTTCTTAATAAAAAAACATTTCATAAAATTCAAATATCAGAAATGAACATTTCAGAAATAGAAGTTTGTATTTGAAGGTTTGAGTATTTTTGAAACCAAAGACTTTCTTCAAGTGATACGAGCTAGAGCAACAGTCTTGCTTACTGTTGCCTCAATAAGCAGACCGTTGTTGAACAACAATCTTGCTTACTGTTGCCTCAGTAAGTAGATAGTTGCTTATAATTATTGCTTAGTACCATACTCTCTTACCCTTACATAAGCGACTCTATTACAACACAAGTCTTGGGTAGCTTCATCAACGCTTCTTGACTTTGAACATTGATTAATTCTTGATTGGGGAAGTGAGCTTAATCCTGAAATGAAACACAATTAAAATAGGCATGTCATCATCAACAAATATGTTCTAACAAATTCCTCTTTTAATGATGACAAGCCTCATAAAATGAATGTTCCTAATGAGTTCCCCCTCAAATGGTTAGTCCAAAAAATCACGAAGATAGAAGAAGTAGTAAGTTAAACTTATGAGACATAACAAATCCTAGAGCAAAAATTACTATCATACTTAGGCTACCACAAAATAAGAGATTAATCAATGAGCAAGTAATAAGAACATGAATTTCCCTTTTCTTCCTCTTGACATCATCAAACCGATAAGAGGCTATCCCCGGACACAGAGTAAACATGCATATTACGTCACATAAAAAACAATCAAATGTGCAACAAAGTGACAAGGTCAACATTATAAACTAGGTCCAAACAAACATTTAAACAACAAGTTCAGTACGGCTAATTCAAAGTTTAATTAATACACCACCAAATTAGATATGAGGGGGGTCGGGACAACGGGTAGGAAGCAAAAGGTTAGGCAGATTTGTTTGGGAGAGGGGACGGGTCTAGTGAGTCGAATCTTGGATGCCATCCAAGTCATCATTATCATCATCCGAGGCCTCGACATTCTCCTCATCACTAAATTGAGTGCTAAACACACACACACCCCCCTCCTCCCCCGGGGGTGTTCAGAGGTTATTTGTAACTAAATCTTTGGACGCTGAATCCTTTTCCAAGATAAACGCTTTGTTAATTTAGACTTATTACGCCAAAAATCCGAACTTTTTATCATAGTTGCCATGCTCTGCAAACTCTGCTGCAAACCACCAAATTTGTCCACTTTAATTTGGAAAAAAATTGGAGAATCATAAAAGATTCATTTGTCCCCAATAAGAACAAACGATTTGAATCCTACTTCTTGTCTTGATAAGATTGCAAGTCTTCATATTTCTCGAGCATATCTCTTGTATGCTCTCTTGAAACAAGGTTATAGTTTAGTTTTAACCCGATGATGCCCTATCATTATCCTTGATTGTTCACCTAGTTTTAGCGTGATTGGTAGATTATTGTTCACCTATAATATATGGTACATAAATTGTTAGATAAGACCGTTTTATGTATAGCATTTCGATGACAAAAAACCTGCATAAATTAGTTAATAAATTTGTAAAAAATATCAATATCAAATGTTTTATATTGATAACTTGCAGATTCAAATACGTCAATATTCATCATAAGATAACTGGTTATTAAAATATAAATAAAACTAAATGTTAACTTTGCGTTTTGTTTTTGTTTTATTCCGACTACTTGACCCGTATTAAAGATATACCCGCCTTAAATGATCATTTGTGCTAATTATTTGGATAATTATTTCTTTTTTGGTGTGTTTGTCCATTCCTCCATTTTTTTACCAATTTGTCCAAAATGAAACTTTTTTTTACCAAATTATCCATTACCCCTTACTTTGTTTCCAATTTGTCAATTTGGCCTTAATTAAACACGAGATAATAAATTAATATAAGAAGATGGGGCATATGATGACTATTCCATGAAAATATGAAATAATCTAAAAAAAACCAAACATATCAGAGATTCATTTCCTTCTTCATAGATAGAATGGAGAGGTTGAGTTTTTGACCAAGGTAAAACCCATGTGCTTCCCTGCAAACCTCAAGAACATCATCGCTTGTTTGTAAGTTTTCTACCACTTCCTTCTTTATATGTTTTTCTTGACCCGTTGATCGTGAGTTCGTGACCCAAATGACTCTTTAATTATCACTAATAATAATTTGTACCTATTACATTATCGATTAGTACAATTTTTTCTTTAATTTATAAAATGTCAATCAATAAACTTATTGAGACCTACCCATAGATTAAAATGGTAAAATGTGATGGTTATCAGTACCGTATGATGTTAATTTTGGTAACTTATGTATCAAATTTCTCGATTATTATTTATTATTGCCTAGTCTCAGTGGTGGAGCGAGGGGGGAGGGGGCTGAAGTTTGAAAATTGAGAAACTTTTAGTTAAAATTTTCGAATTTTTTCGAGGCCCCTTAATATTACCCGACTTAAAATTCTGGCTCCGCCACTGTCTGGTCAGATTTTTGTTAAATTGAAATTGAGATCGATTATGTACTAGGAGTAATGATTTTATATTAATGATTGGGACGGAAGGAGTAGATATGACGGAGTATAAGGATATATTACAATGAAGAGAAGGGACATTGCTTAATAATCCATCATTGATTATTTGGTTTGGTTATGTAGTTATCAAGCTTGTTTGATCACCATGGACAACACTTATATACTAACAATTCATATACAATCTCCTTGTTAACCCCCGTTGATCACCGACTTGAATTGCTGATGTATTTTAACTGCAGTCTTCTCCACAAACCGGAAATAAGCATCTCGCCAACTCTTCTTTATCACTAAGGTTCCAACCACTACCCAAAATCCAGTACCAACACCCAACATTATAATTATGTAGAACCACATACGTTCACGTTTATCATCTTCATCTTCATCTTCATCTTCTGTAGTACTAGGAGGCACATTTTTGCATTTGTTGGACAGGGGAAACCCACATAGGCCGGGATTGCCTGCATATATAGACGGGTCAATAAGAGTTTGAAGTTGATTACCACTTGGAATTGGGCCGTGGAGGTTGTTATTTGACAAATTTAAGCTGACTATCCATGGTATTGCAGACAAGCTTTGTGGTATAATACCGGAGATTTGGTTATTGGACAAGTCCAACGATTCCAACATCATTAGGTTGCCTATTTGTGCAGGAATGTCTCCAGTAAGATGATTATTTGACAAGTTTAATCCCTCCAATTCGGTTATGTTGGTGAGCTCCTCGGGTATTGTGCCGACTAAATGATTGCTCGAGAGATCAATGAGGGAATGAGCTCCGTTACCAGCGACCGTCTCCATTATTCCTTTGATGATTTCTGCAATTTGTACACCGGTCTGGCTGATTAACTCACCTGCATCACTGTCAAATTGTATGGAGCCTAAACAGTGAGGGATTTGTCCTGTCAAGCTATTTTGTGCGAGTTCCAATACTCGAAGAGATCTGAATTGGCACAACTGTGAACGGATGGATCCAGTAAAGTTATTCCCTCTCAGACTAAGGATTTTTAAAGAAGCATCCGGGTATACATCTCCAACGTGTATTTCTCCGGACAACATATTGTCGTCAAGGTCAAGAACGTCCAAGACGTTTTTACCTGTCAAAAGGGAGGGAAGCATTCTCCCCTTCGAAGACTGCCCCAGATAGCTTATTTGCGGACAAAATTATCGCATTAATTGTTTCTAGATGACTCAACCAATGAGGTATTGATCCAGTTAGAGAGTTGCTGTGAAGGTCGAGCAACCACAAATTACAGCCGCCACAGACAATATGTTGCGGCAAGGATCCTATCAGAAAGTTACCGTACGTGAGAAATTTATTGGAAAAATTAATGCAAAAAACTCAGTGAGTTATTATTAATGCAAAGAAAAAGCTGGTACTAATAGAACGAAGCTCGATATCTAACCTGTTAGTTGATTGCCAGAAACCTGTAATGTCTGAAAGCGGCTTATGTTCCAAAGCCATCCGGGAAACTCTCCATAGAGGCCAGTATAAGAAAGATCCAACTGTTTAATCCGAGTTTGGTTGATTAACCACGTGGGAAACACCGTGTTTATTTTGCAAGAATGGGCTCTGAAAACTTCAAGGGTAAAGGAAGGTCGCGGGTTAAAAGTCAGGTTGAGACTGATATGGTTGAAACTCGCGTCCAGGAAAGACAATTTAGAGAGGTTACCGATGCCAGACAGGGTACCGGTCATGGAGTTTGATGATATATCTAGGTGCTCTATCTTGGCTAAGTGTTGTACAAAATCTGGGATCGATCCACTTAACCTATTTACTGATAAATCTAAATATTCCAAAGCTGAAAGTTTCCCAAGAGATGCCGGAATTTCACCTTGAAACCCGTTGTTTGAAAGATCAAGGTACTGCAAGTTTGTGAGTTGTCCCAACAAAGAGGGCAAGCTACCATCTAACTTGTTGTCGAGTAAATTTAAGTATTCTATATCATAAGACGGACATACAGAAGAATTTGGTGTCGGGTCTAAGATACCTCCTTGGACAATGGCATTGTCGGACAAATCCAAATATTTGAAGTTGCATGGATTTGCCATAATCTCCCATAGCCCTCCGTCCACAAAGCTAATGTTGTTTGAACGCATCTTAAGAACTTGAAGGTCCGTCATGTTTCTGAGCCAGAGCGGAATTGAACCATTGAAACCGTTATAGCTAAGAATAAGTCTTCGCAGGGAAATCATATGTTTGAAAATGGACGGAAGAGGGCCATCAAGATTGTTAAAGCTAAGATCAAGGTGTTGAAGGTGTTGAAAGTATGAAGTCGAAGTATAATTCATGAGAGCCTCGGATAAATGAGTATTTGGTAGTTGACAAGCTGCTAGGCTAATTAGTGACAACCAAGGAAGACGTAGTAGCACTTGAAAGGTGTCGTGTGCTTCAGACATGGTGCAACTGCCCATGTCAAGAAATCGCAGTTTTGAAAGACCAGATGCCCATCCGAGGCTTTGAGCGTACAAACCACCAAGTCCAATACACTGAAAAGGAACATGAAGATCAAGGAACTTCAAATAGGTGAGATTACCAAGTTGAGGAGGAATAGGACCCGCAAAGCCACCTCGAGAGAGATCCAGATGTCTCAGATGCCGCATGGATCCTATGAATTCTGGAATATGACTTCCGTTGAAATCATTCCCGGCTAAGCTCAAGTAACGTAGAAACTTAAGCTCGAGCAAAGCAGGGCTGAGCCCCGAAGACGCCATGGAACCTTCAGATAAACATGAGTCATTATATGACAGTCTTTGATGGAGATTTAGCTTAATGACATTGCCTGCTGTGACATTGTCACATTTCACTCCTACCCATTGACAACAATCGTCACCAACCCATGACGAAAGGCGATTCATAGGATCCTTGCTGAAGCTGTTTCTGATCGTTATCAGCGCTGCTCGTTCATTTTTTTTGCATTTCATCAAGCCCGCAGATTTAGATGAGTAGATCATCACCAAGAATATTAATGGCATTAACAAGTATGATTTCCTCATTATGCTATTTATGTTGTTTATGGTTGAGGTTATACTATTTTGGTAGTTTATATAGAAATATCAATAGGTCTTTAAGCTGATACTAATATTTTGGTAGTTTATGATTTTCTATGTATAATACTTGAACCGACTTAAAGCTTAAGACGATTTACCTGTCTTAAACGAGAATTTGTGTGTACCCTCACCTCACTATACTTTTTTCGGCTCATAAAAATTTACATCAACTCATTCCTTATTTGACAATGATGATCGACTAATATCAAGTATATACTATTAGTTTTTACTTAAGACCGTGTTAAAGACTTAAAGACCTCTGACAACTCTTCATTCATTTTATCCTTATTTAAATCGATTTTATGAGTCGTCGTACAGTCTTAAACAAGAATATAACATTTGTCACGATTTGTAAAAACAATTTCACTGAATTGCTCCTGAAAAATATGTGGTTGGAAAATTGAAGATAATAATAGACATGACATTGCAACGTAAGAAAGGTATTTGGAAGGCCACGAGACCTTGAAATAGTCAGTCCACTTCGATCTTCAATAAGTCTCCTGATACAGACATACCTCACTAGTCACTGCAAACTGAAACTATACGCAAATTCTTATTTTATACGGGCTATTTTCCGTTTGAAATTAGACGAATTAATGTAGTCGATTTACGATAAAATGTTACTATTTTCTGAAAAAATATCATTATTTTCAAGGTAAAAAAGTGACAATTTTAGTTATAACATCTCCTCCCTATCTACTTAAGGATAAGTGATCTCTATTATTTTCCCGCCAATAAGTATATTATCAAAAAAAGAAAATTAATGATAATTATGTTCATCCACTAAATAAGAAAACTAACAATTACCATTTAATTCATCTATTATATTTTCATTAAAACTAATTTTTTTATCAAATTATATTATTTTTACTAAACTCTAAACTATAATATTTTAATTAAAATAAACTAAAAATTATATACAAAAACTACAAATTGCTAAGTCTTTTGTTGATCCTATTATTAGATGATGAGTTGATCCATATTCTTTATAAAACCAAAACTAGAAAGACCGTTTTATATTCACCTATAATATATGGTACATAAATTGTTAGATAAGACCGTTTTATGTAAATCATTTCGATGACAAAAAAACCCTTACCTGCATAAATTAGTTAATAAATTTGTAAAAAATGTTTTGTATCGATACCAAATGTTTTATATTGATAACTTGCAGATTCAAATATGTCGGTATTTATCATAAGTTAACAGGTTATTAAAATATAAATAAATCTAAATGTTAACTTTGGGTTATTATACCAATCGTTAGTTGGCGCAGTGGTAGCATGGGTCTGCGCTTGGTAGGGAAGTCTGCGGCTCGATCCCCAACAACTGCGATTGGGAGGGGTTTAAATACCGTAATCCTTGGACACGCCCCGAAATCCGGATTAGTCGGCCCAATGTGGTTCGGATTACCAGATGGTTTAGACCCAAAAAAAAAAAAAAAAACTTTGGGTTATTATTTTATTGGGTCAGACCTATGATATAGACGATTTTATAAGACAATCGCATATGTTAATGTGTTAAAAAGGATAATGGCATGAAACACTTTGTTTTTTTCGTGTTGACCAAGAGTATAAGTTTGACTTTTTCATTCGCAAGAGTTATGAATCGAATCCATAACCACTTGTTTAAGAGATGAGAGTCCTTACCACTCACACCAACCAACTTTGATGGCATAAAACACTTTTCATGTTCACAAAACAACTTGTAATCCGTAAATGGCTTTTGGATTAAGACTTGATTACAGGGCCAATATATTAGTCAAATAGTAGGACTTATTATCCGCTTAACACTTGTAGTTACAACTCATTAAATCGAGGTCGCCTTTTAGGTCGGGTAGTCGCTCAACTATTAGGTCATGTCAGGTCGGATCGGGTCATGTATCGGGTTGGCACGGATTACAGGTTATCATCGAGTCGGGTCAATTTCGATTTGCAACTTTTTTGCGGGTCCTATCGAATTGGATTTGCTCGTGCTCGGGTCATGTTAGACTTGCCAAGTGTAGCCATGAGCCCATGACCATCAACTTCGCCCGAAGTCCCAACTCAAGCGCAATTGCAGAAGAGTGTCGAAAAGACGGCATGGATGCGCTGATAGCTTCGTACGGCGAATCATCATCATCAGACTCAGATACAGATGATTCGCCGCCACAAACAACACCACAACCTCCGTCACTTCCACCACCTCCACTCTCTCTCCTCACTCCTCCCAATTCCCTCTTCTGTAACCTACTCTTCCTACTCAATTATTCATTTTATTTATTTATTTATTTATCTTGCAATTACAGTGTTTACAGTGTTTATGTATGCTTTAACATCCGCAATTATCTATTCAATAGCAATTTCCGTGTTTCCGTGGAAAATCATGTAATACCCACCAAGTGTTCGATGTATTTCCCCTGTGAACACTGCTGTAGCTGGGAGGGAAGGCTAGCAGGGGCGCTTGCCTTTCCAACTTGTTATAATTTCCTATTTTTTTTTTTATTTTTTTCCTAATTCACCTTATTTCATTAGTAATTATACCCCTAACGATAAATATAGGCTCCGCCACTGCCTGTCAAGATCCTCCTCATAAGTAATAACCTCTTAACGGTTTTAGGATGAAAGATTTAGTAGTCCCCACCAATTTTTTTATGTATTGCCCCGCCTTGATAAACTCTGAATGCGCGTATTGATGAAAATTTGGAAGTAATTCCCACCAAAGTCCGTGTGCTTTGAGCTGGGCATTATCTATTTATTTGCATTATTTGAGTTTCTGATGAAAAATTTAAGTAATACACGCCAAGTTTTTAATGTATTCCCCCAGCACTGGTCCTCTTGATAACCTGCTGTCGAGTTTCTGGTGAAAAATAAGTAATACCATTAAATGTTTATGTATGCTTTTAACTTGGGCATTATCTACTTGTTTGCGGCATTTGGGTTTTTGATGAAAATTAAGTAATTTACACCTAGTGTTTCATGTATTGCTGCTGTGAAGGTCCTCTTGATAACCTTCAAACAGGTCAGCCTAGCCGGGTTCGGAACTTTCCCCATGTTGAGGGCAACTATGCTTTACATGTGTTCATTCCAGGTTCTTCTTTTCTCATATCACCTTGTTTTGGTTTAAACATTGGTGATTTTATTAAATTACAGGTAAATGAGGTTTGTACATCTGTGCTTGTTTTATTACATAAAATGTCTTCAGTTCTATTCTACAATAAATCATTGCAGTGTAAGTGCAAATCATCTATGTGGGTAAATTGGAATGCGAATGTCTCTGGCAGATGATTCATATTATTGCAAGCACATCATGATTGGTCAAGATAATAGCATATCATTATGTAGATTAGACCATGTTCATATATGCATGTGGATTGGAGTTAGGCAGTTGAAATGCTATGAGCAATCTTATCTCCCTCGAAATGGAAGCTAAAAGGGGCAAAAATGTTAAATTCGATGGAACTACTCTTGACGAAAACTCAAGCATGTCCAAAAGTTACTCTTTATTCAAAAAGAGGTTCTTGTGATGGGAGGACTTGGGTCTTGGAGAGGGTGTGACAAGATCAATGAGTTTCCGAGCTAAAGAGGATTTGGAAGGAAAATGATGTGATCTGATCAGCGTGTGTGGAGGTGGACTTACTGGGGATGTGAAGGGATCCAGTCCACGAGGAATTTGCCTTTTCTTTTTGTAAGTGTTTTTGGTGTGAAGAAGTTTACTTGGATGGATTGTGAGCGGATTTGGTGGGTCCACTAGGAACTGGCAGTTTCTTTTCATAAGTATAGAGGAAGTTTGCCGAGAGGCACCTGAATTTTAACTTGATAAGCACTTTTGCCATGTGAGGAGGCTAGGTGACACGGTTCGAAGAACAAGTTGATTTCGTAGAACGCTATTAATAGTGAATGGGGTTTTGTAAGGTATATTGATAGTAAATTGGGCTCATTGAGATATTACTCCGTAGTAAACATGTAAAAAAAATTCCCAGAAGACGTCTATTTGTGTTCTTCAGCATTTACTGGAAAAATGGTTAGAGAGAGAGTTGTTTCTCTATAATTAATAAAAGGGTAAAAGACTAAAATGCCTCTGTTAAATGAAAATCCTAGCCGTAGCCGTATCCCCTGGCCCTCTCCTAATACATGAGTAGATTGCTTGACATTCTCAGTGATATATGTGCACATTGGTTGCCCAACTTGACTATCAGCATTTAGAAAAGAAAAAAATGTAACAAGAACCTTTTTGTGTTTTCGACTGCTTTCTCTCCAAGTAGTGTTTCCTCATCTCTTCATATCCTCCATAAAAAAAATCAATAACAAAAGTTTGCTCGACTCAACCTTTTAGGTAGCGAACTCAGACTTAAATATACATAACTGTGTATAATATGTGATCCGACACTAGTCGAGGTTAGGCCTGAGTTTTATTGCTAAATCGTCCCCCAACTTTTTATTGCTTATCATATTGAAGAGTCGACAGTGGTGATTGCTTGTGAATGTTGGGAGCTTCTACCTAAAATTTTAGATTGATAGGGCTTCAATAAGGGGCTGTCGACTCTTGATGTAGCTTTATTTCCTTTGTTAGATTGATAGGCCTTTTTAAGGAGCTAATGTTCATAACAGGGTTGGAAACTTGGAATATGATGAAATAAAGCAAAATGAATGTCATGTAGCAGTTGACTAATCGACTCAATATATATCATGGATCTTCCCAAGACAGTGTCTCTGCATTTTCATTAAAGGGGTCATGTTTTTGTTGTTGATGTATTTCATTGTTGTTATTTCTATTTTGTTCTTGTTTAGTTTTCATATAATGTTATAAACTACTGACGCTCAGTTTAGTTAAATATTTTTTGCAGTTCAGTTACCACAATCAGCAAGGAAAGAGGCTGCGAAGTTCCTCCGGAAAGTGTCACTGAATTTTCCAGGCCTTCATGTTGTTGATGCTGACATCGCACTCGAAAATCTTCTTAATGATGATCAGAAGGTTGAACAGATTGCCCTAGGGAGGGAATTTCATATAAGTTTAGGAAGAACTGTACCAATCCGGGTGCACCAAATTGATTCAGTAGTGGCCATGCTTCGGCAAAAGCTACAATCTCAGAAGCAGTTAGCTCTTTTTTCTCGCTGATCTCTCTCTAATATTTCTTCAATCACATTAAGCATTCATTTTTCCAAGTTGTATTTTTGTATCAGGTATTGGATCGATTTCAGTAATTGGGAGGTTTTTGTCAATGATGATAATACACGTACATTTCTTTCAATAGAAGTCAAGACAGGAGGATTGTCAGAGGTAATCACCGCACTTAAAAACAAGGATGGAAAGGGGAGGTTGATATTGATATTTGGCATATTTTGGGATAGATTTTATCTTGCTTATTGGACCTATGATATACCTTAATCGGCGTTTAAAGTTGCATTGGTTGGTTACTTAATCCAATTGATGGACTCTTGGGCCAATTCACAAATTTCTTCCTCATATTCATGTTACCTGAATTACTTGAAAATAAAACACTTCAGTCTGTAACTTTCCTTGCCGCCCTAGTCCTCTTTAACTTGAAGGATTCGTAACGCAGCTATTAAGCTGGTTATAATTAGTTAGCCTTGTTCAGTTGCCCTAATCTCCAAACCCTAACCTTAAGCACAGTCTTGTGAGCACTATTGGTTATGTTAACTTGGTTTTCAGAAACTTCTGTGGTAGTCTCTTGGTAATCCTGCCAAGAGTCATTTTCACTGTATATGGATTTTATTTTCAAATCGGAAAGATAATGAATTTTCTCTGCATACTTCCATTTTCTGTTAGTTTCACAAGGATAAACAGTACAAGGCCATAAATAACTCAGTTACTTGCATGTATTCAAGTTAGATTTGCACTGCTTGAGGGCTGTTCAGCTCGTTTCATTGCTTGTACCCAGTGAAATAGTTATGTTGTCTCTACTCTTGTTAGCCACTGAATTTAAAGCTGAATTTCCCGATAGGGTTTGTAGTGCCATTTTCCCTTATTTTTTTCATAGACAAATGAATGAAACATTAAGCCTGTTCTTCACCATATATGCAGATAACGAAACAGATTCAAGCTGTCAATGAAGTTTACAGACTGCACAATCTTCCGGAGTTTTACAAGGTTTGGCAATTAAGTCAAATGACAGTTGTTTCTTCAATGATCAAGCCATTCATTTCCACACCCATTTGGGTAATTTCAAAGGAATTTTGTATTTTAATTGCAGGACCCTCGTCCTCATATATCAGTCGCTTGGGCATTGGACGATGTCAGTGATCTGTTGAAAAGAGTGGTAGAAGAGGAGAGCAAGAAACATCCAACTATTGGCGGATCATCCTTAAAACGAGTTTTCACCGTCAAATTTAGTGGTATTGAGTGTAAGATTGGAAATAAACCTTACAAAATCTGTAAATTACCCGGTAATTAAACCCCAGTTGATCTTTGTCCTTCAGATTGCAATGATAGGCCTGGTGAAAATATCAATTGGTGGTATTTGAATTATCAATGTAAGAGTTTCGTGTATTGTGGACCAATTCTTTTTTCCTTTCCTTTTAGCCTTATTGGTAGGTAAAGTTGTGTTTTCTCAGTGTATACATCTTGTCTCTCTTCTATGGAGCTTGGTAGGGGCATTGGCCAGATCCACGGCCGTACAACTGGCTTGGCCCGCGAACGTGCAACTACTACCTTCCAGAGTCCAGACCAAAAGGGAAATGATCAAATTAATGCGGATTCAACTTTAATACTCAATAATTAGTTTCAACTCAAGTACTCAACCTAAAACGTTTTGATTTAAGATGGATGTGCCTGTTTCAAACAAAATTTTAACCCATTCAATCTTAAAATAGATATATCCGTCTTAAAAGAGACCATTACGGTCACTAAAGCCCACCACTATAGACTTGGGTAATCGTCAAGTCCCTATAAAAACACCAAACGTCTTTGAATCAATCACTCGACATTTTGGACTCTGGCACTGACAATAATGGCGACTACTGGCAAAGTGATCACCTGCAAAGGTATAGTATACCCCACCATTTCCTTTCAATTTCTCTATTTTCCATAATTTTGTAAGATTATTTTTACCAAGTTCATACTGTAACTTTTTTTGATGAGTTATTTAATCTAATCTATTGAAAAAATATTTAAAATGAAAAGCTGCGGTTGCATGGGAAGCCAACAAAGAATTAGTGATTGAAGATGTTGAAGTTGCACCACCACAAACTGGAGAAGTCAGGATCAAGATCCTTTTTACTGCCCTTTGTCATACTGATGCCTATACTTGGAGTGGCAAGGTCTTTTTCTATATTTGTTTTACAATACAACCGTCAAACCGTGTGAGACGATCCTTTTATATATAAAAACACTCGTTTATTGATAGTATTACAAAGACCATCCCACGGGGCGGTCTTATTCTATAATCCTAGTTCAAAGATGATTCATGTGGGTCGACTGCAAATTATTTTGGGATTAAGGCTTTGATGATGTTGTTGTTGTTGTAGTTGTAGATGTTTCAGAGATGAATCGTTTACTACTTCTCAGATCATTGCTGATAGTATCTTCTTTTGGGCGTTGTTTAATTTCAATGGGAATGTTTATTATGTATGATAACAATGAAAATTGAGAAAGATTACATGTGTAGAGAAGAATAAAATTTAAGTGTAAGTTTTGATCAAACCAGTGATGAGATGTGCGATATTAGACACATGTTCATTATGCTGTTTGCCTGTTCGGTTTTCTGACTCGGTCATTGGTTTGATTAGGAAGTGATGGTTTCGACATTTTTAAGATATGAAATGTTTTCGAAAACTGGTGTTAAAGTCGCAAATGTCGTTTTGCTGGCTTGGGCATAAATCTTTAAAAGTAAACTTTCTGAGTTCATTTTCATCACATCATACAAACTCGAGGGTTTTTGATTTGTCCCACAAATTAATTTTTTATGATGTTCGCCTTGTACTTATACTGTGGTTCATTATCACCTGCCATTGTTGTATGGTTTAAGTTTAGGTCGTCCGATCCTCGAATTGCATTGTTCATAGTGAAATGAAGTTCTTTCGTGAACTAGCTTGCCAGAGTTATTTATATATAAAACTAGTAGTGATCTATGAACTCGAACCAGTTCCAAAATTAAATCGAACACTGAAACATGGAACAACGGCCTAACCTAAGTTGCATGCAGCTTACCTTTTCAGTTTTCACACCGATTGGTGAAAATCCACCACATATTTTGCATCGTGCTTAATGGTCTTTCCGCAATTTGTTATTAAGATTTCTGAATTTTCGCTAGTTTTTGATTAAAAATATTCTTGCTGCAGGACCCTGAAGGTCTTTTCCCCTGTATCCTTGGTCATGAAGCTGCTGGGTGTGTACTGATATAGCTTTGCATTTCACCTGATGCGTAGCTCTATTGCTAATAAAATTTGACCTTTGTATCACTAATGCAGAATTGTGGAGAGTGTTGGTGAAGGTGTTACAGACGTACAGCCTGGAGACCATGTTATTCCTTGCTATCAAGCAGAGTGCAAAGAATGCAAATTTTGCAAGTCGGGTAAAACGAACCTCTGTGGAAAGGTCCGGGCTGCTACTGGAATTGGAGTTATGATGAATGATCGCAAGAGTCGTTTCTCTGTCAACGGAAAACCTATTTATCACTTCATGGGAACTTCAACATTCAGTCAGTATACGGTGGTACACAACGTTAGTGTTGCTAAAATTGATCCACAAGCTCCATTGGATAAAGTCTGTCTTCTTGGTTGTGGTGTCGCTACTGGTAAGGGGTTCTGCTAATCGATAGTTACTGCTATCTTAACTTGCTTTCTTATGTCTGTAACTTGACATTGATCTCAAGGTGGTTTCACGGGTTAATTTCTGACATCCTTGTATGGATGACGGCAAATATTTGTCTACAGTTTCTGCATGATATAGTCTGTATATGATATTTTGTCTCGTAGTCATATTCATAGTTTTCAGTCTCAAGTTGGGTCTAAAGATTGTGATTGTTGAATATTGGTTTGTTGATTGACGTATGAGTGAGTAAATGATCGGCTAAAGGATATTGTCTGCAAATATCTTTTAAGTGATCGACCAGCATAGTTTTTTTGTATGTCTTTTGAGGGGGTGCTAAATCTTGGATACTACGAGTAATCGAACATCGTTCCAACTTTAGGGAAACAACACTAACGTCTGCCTCAAATGTTTGATGCGGGAATTTATCTATGTAGGTCTTGGAGCTGTGTGGAACACTGCAAAAGTAGAGCCTGGGTCCAATGTTGCTGTTTTTGGTCTTGGAACAGTAGGTTTAGCGGTAAGTTCTTGTAAATTTGATCAACATTAATTTTCTAATAACTTGTGGATTTCGTTCTTTTTTCAAAGTGTTTTATGTTTTGGAATGGCTGACAGGTTGCAGAGGGTGCTAAAGCCGCGGGTGCTACAAGAATTATTGGCGTGGATATTGATCCCAAGAAGTTTGAAGTTGGTAATCTCATCATTCCTTTTCCTCCACAAGTTCTATTTTTTGATAGTGGGTTTCGTTTGTGATTTAATTACCTAACAAGACATTTAATGCTAATTGTACGTCTCACACTCTCACATTTTCTGTATGTGAGACGATCTCTTCTGATACCAATCATTCCTCATCATTGGAACTTATGTCTTTATTATGACCTCTGCTGCTACATATTTCAGAAACGTGGCCCGAGATTAGTCTTATGGTACTGCTTTGAGTGGGTTTCCTCTTCTGGCTTTTGGAGTTAGCAATTTTTAGTCTAGGCTGATATTCTTCTACGATATTTGATGAACGTACTTCTGATATGTTTTTATTGCAAAGCTCTTTTGTTCTTCTTATCATAATAATATCCTAGATTATTCCTTTTTCTTGTCATGATTCCATCCTTTACATAGAAAAAGGCTTTACTAATTTCAATTTTTTTTTTCTTCTGAAAGTTGCGCGGGGTTGAAATTCAGGATGTCACTAGACATGTTTTCTAGCTATATGAACGCTTTTGCTATATGGAGTTTTTATGTAAATATTGGGTTCTTTGTAGTTCTGGAATCAAAGACTCGCTATTCTTTGACTTCGTGTATGATAAATTAAAGCAAAATAAAGCATCAAACTGCCTGCAGTTTTATATCGTTGAGCAACAGGCCGATGGTGCAATACTGCAATTTCGACGGGATTATTATCACGACCTTTCTATGTTTTTTAACATAGGGGCAAGGATGCAACATCCTACTCCCGCTTACAATGTCGTGAGTAGTAATCACTAGGTTCTGGAGTAAAAAGTTATTGTCGTAGTAGTATTGTTTCCCTTCATTATCTATTTCTTCTGATTGATGCAGCCAAAAACTTTGGAGTGAATGAATTTGTGAATCCAAAAGATCATGACAAACCAATACAACAAGTGATTGTGGATCTCACAGACGGTGGTGTTGACTACAGCTTTGAATGCATCGGCAATGTTTCTATAATGAGGGCAGCCCTAGAATGTTGCCACAAAGTGAGTTTCTGCCTAATAATTATCGTCCTCAGTCTGGTTTTTTTGGCTTGACTAAAAATCACATTTGCTAATAAAACGGAACTGTTCAGGGGTGGGGAACATCCGTGATTGTAGGTGTTGCTGCCTCTGGTCAGGAGATATCTACTCGTCCCTTCCAGCTTGTAACAGGTCGTGTTTGGAAAGGAACGGCTTTTGGCGGTTTCAAGAGCCGATCTCAAGTACCTTGGCTTGTGGAGAAGTACATGAAGAAGGCAAGTACCTTATTCGCATGTTATCCTTCAGCATATAGATAACTGCAGCAGTGTTAAAACTCAGTTGGGAGAGCTTTACCGCTCCTGTGGACTAAATCGTCCGGTTTATAACATCACCAAATATTACCATTTATAAATCTGAATGAGATCAGTTTCATTGTTTCTTGTCCCGTAAAGTCTAATGCAAAATGACATTAACCGTACGTGTGCATTGTACAGGAAATCAAGGTGGATGAGTACATAACACACAACTTAACCCTAAGGGAGATCAACAAAGCGTTCGATCTGATGCACGAAGGTGGTTGCCTCCGCTGTGTTCTAGCAGTTGATGAATGATCTGAACATCCACTGTAGATCGACTCACAGCAACATGGCCATCAATATCAATGTAGTATTTTTCTTTCATATATTATCAAACGTTTACGCAAGTTTACCATTATAACATGGAATTGAACCCTTACCACTCTTTGAGGTAACTTTGGTTCATCTTTGTGAAGGTAAAATCTTTGCATATTCCAAATTCCACCAGTCCACCTTCAACCATTTTCCTATATGAATAAATGCTTGTTTGCAACGCTAATGGTTGTCGAACTCGGATATTATTGTCAAGGCTATATTGATCATTAACATTAAAAGACCCTTACAATATGTTAACATCACACCATCTCACAATGATCGAAAATGAGTTAATAATAAGTAAACATTAATTCCTTTCACAATTATGGGATATTCTACGATATACCCCTGAGTTTTTAGGTTTTTTATGTTGTACCCCTTTTTTTTTTTTTTTTTAATTCTACATTGTACCCCTCTTTGTGTTTCTTTCTAGTGGATGTGCTTCTTTCTTTTGTGAAGTAGCGGTCCTTCGATGCAGTTCTTGACGCAATTTTTATCTTGGGTCATTCGAAAACAGCCTCTTTGTGTTGTTAACACAAGGGTAAGGTCGTCCGACTCCCCCCCCCCGCATTTTGCGGGAGCGGGTGAAGCCATTTGGGGTAATGTTGTTGTTGTTGTTGTTGTTGTATTGTACCCCTAAACTTCTTACTTATTTCTCCATCATAAACCTCGTTTAACTCTCCATTAACTTTATCACTATCAAACGACCATACTTTGACCTTTTTTTTTGTCAAAACTTTGACCTTTATTATGACTTATGAATGTTGCATCACCATTATATATGAAAAACATCACAGATCACTTTTAATAAGCATCAACTACTATTAAAAACATCTGTTATGATTCATGACATGATAAAGAAGATTTTTTGAACTTTTAGGTAGTTTCGTATACTACTTCTTGGGCCAATAAGTATTTCAGCGAACGGATAAGTAAATGAGTAGGTTATCGAGTAATTGGAATGATAAATAGACGATTTAATAGGTCATTTAAGAAACTAAGTTAGCAATGACAATAAATAAGGTCATGCTATAGACTAATGTATAGAATTTAGGGGTATACCATAGAGTGTAAAAAAAAGGAGGGGTACAACGTAGAAAACCGAAAACCACGAGGGTACACGGTAGAATATCCCTTTTTTTTTATTAAATACCATCCAACTTTTTCTTATAGTAAATTATAAGTAGGCCTAGAGTAGGCAATGAGCCGTGCTGGGCCGGCCCACGTGCCGGCCCGTCGTGCCTTCCCCCAAAATTGGCCCGGTCCAGGCATGGATATTGAGCTCCTCGGGCCGTGCCGTGCCAGGCCCACTAATCCAAACCTACGCCGCGGCCCGCTCAAGGCAAGACCATTTTCGTGCTCGGGCCGTGCCTGACCCATGGGCTTTTCGTGCCTTGTCCGTGGGCCGGCCCATGTGCTCTAATATTTTTTTTATTTACAAAAAAACGTTATATAATTGATAAATTTTTAATACTTTTTATTTAATAAATGACGATTAATGGGTTAAATATATATTTTATTAAATATTAATGTACTTTTTGTTTAATAAATGATGATTAATGGTTTAAATATATATTTTATTAAATATTAATGTACTTTTTGTTTAATAAATAATGATCAACGGACCATTCTTCGGGTCGGGCCGTGCCAAGCCCGTCGTGCCTGGTGCGTGCCGGGCTCCACCATGCCTGGGCCATGCCGTGCCTAGGCACGGATTTTTGAAGAAAATCGCGTCGGAGCCCGCCTCAAGCCCAGTCGTGCCGTGCCCGTGCTTCCTCAATTTTCTCGACGGGCCGGGCCGGGCCGTGCCGCCCACCGGCCCGCGGCCCTTTATGCCAACTCTAAGGCCATGTTCTTTTGATTTGAAATTGTCTCAATCAATCAACTTAATAGAGTTTAATCAATCAACTTAATGGAGTTGAATCAATCAATCAATCGAATCGATCTCAATCAATCAAATAATAATAAAAAGATTATATTAATAATAATAATAATAATAATACTAATAATAAATATTATAATAAAAATAATACCAATAATAATAATAATAATAAATATTATTATAATATTATTCATTAATAATAATAATATATTAATATAATCTAATAATAATAATCTCATAAGATATATAAAAAATAAAATAGTAATATAATAATAAATATAGTAATAATAATAATAATAATAATAATAATATATTAATAATATAAATGATAAAATTATTAATAATAATATAATATATTAATAATAATAACTAAAAAATAAATAATAATATAATAATAATAATAATAGGTCTAATATAATAACTTATTAATATAATAATATTAAATATAATAATAATAATAATAAATATGTGATTAATAATATTAATAATAATGAATATATTAATAAAATAATAAATATAATATAATAACTTATTAATATAATAATATTAAATATAATAATAATACTAATAATAATAATAATAATAATATTAATAAATATTTTATAAATAATATTAATAATAATGAATATATTAATAAAATAATAAATATAATATAATAATAATAATAATGATGATGATAATAATAATAATAATAATAATAATAATAATAATAATAAATATAAATATAATAATATAAACAATACGAATTAATTATTAATAAATATAATAGTAATATCATAAATAAAAAAATAACATAATAATAATAATAATAATAATAATAATAATAATAATAATAAATATAGTAAATACATTAATATTAAAATAATAATAATGATATCAATAAGAATAATAATAATAGTAATGTTGAAATAAACTAATATGAATCGAATCAATCAATCAATCGATCTGAATCAATCAATCAATCAATCAATAGAGCCAATCAATCAATCAATCAATAGAATAATGACAATCAATCAACTTATTAGAATCGAAATTAAGTCAAAAGAAGCAGGGGCCTAAGTAGGCCCTGTTCTTTTGGACTTAAAGTCACTTAATATAAGTTCACTTCAGATCCTATAAGTTCGATTCGATTCGATTCAGATCCTATAAGTTCGATTCGATTCGATTCGATCCTATAAGTTCGATTCAGATCCTATACCTCACTTAATTTAAGTTCAGTTCAGATCCTATAAGTTCAGTTCAGTTCAGATCCTATAAGTTCAGTTCAGATCCTATAACACTACAAGAAAAACGCGGCTTACTGACGGCCCTACCGACGGAAAAAAGAGGCCGTCAGAAAACACGGGTTACTGACGGATGTGTGACGGAAATTCCGTCAGTAAAGATGTGTTTTGCAGGTTTTGTTTATATTGGAAACGATGCAAATAGGCATCGTGGTTGGGCAAAGAGTCAGATTTGAAACGATGCAAAAACGATCGTGGGTCGGGCAAAGCAGTTTTTTTCTGGTCTGTTATTTAATACATCTGACGGAATTTCCGTCAGTAATTTTAAAATACCGACGGATTTTCCGTCAGTGCGTTTTCCTCCCCATTTTCCAGATTTAACTAGAAATTGCCACGTGTCCCACAAACTGACGGAAATTCCGTCAAGAAACTCAAAACGACGGAATTTCCGTCGCACCCTCTGTTAATGTGATTTGAAAACCTACGTGGAATGCCACGTGTCGGTCATAAATCGACGGAAATTCCGTCGATAATGCTAAACACTTACGGAAATTCCGTCAGTATTGACCTATAAATAAGGACGGATTGTCCGTCACATTTCCGTCGATTTTGGAAGATCGACGGAAATTCCACGATCTGGTATTTCTACGACTAAATAAGTGACCACGATTCATCGACGGAATTTCCGTCGAAAGGGAAATACCGACGGAAATGCCGTCGATATGGGCTTAAATTTTCCGTCGATTTCCGCGTTTTTCTTGTAGTGTAAGTTCGATTCGATTCGAGATCCTATAAGTTCGATTCGATTCGGATCCAATAAGTTCGATTCGAGATCCTATAAGTTAAGTTCGATTCGATTCGATCCTATAAGTTCGATTCGATTCGAATCGATAAGTTTCAGTCCAAAAGAACAGGACCGTAGTCTTAGGCTCTGTTTGGTGAAACTAACTGAAAAGATAGCTGAAAATTGAAAAGGTAACTGAAACCTGAAAAGATAACTGATAAGGTAGCTGATTATATAAAAAACATGTTTGACAAATTAACTGAAAAGCTGATTTTGATGAAATGACATAAAAGGATATGATAATTATTTAATAGTAAAGATTTAAAAGGTAAAAACGAAAAATCAAACCAAATCAGGTACCTGAAATCTCAAATGCTACTGTAAGTAGCATTTCATTTCAGGTAGCTTATTTGGTTAAATAAGCTACTTGCCAAACGCTTACAAAAAAATAAGGTATCTGAAATTTTGGTCAAATAAGCTACTTTGACCAAATCAAGTACCTGAAATGCCTTGTCAAACGAGCCTTAATGTACAATGGCCTTAAACTAGAATTTGTATTTAGTTTCGTCTTAATATTTTAACTTGGACTCAGGGATGAAGCTTTTCGGAACAGTAAGTCTTGCTTACAACGGTTGTAAACAAAAATACATACTCCCTCCTATTCACTCATTTTGTCCCTCTTTCCTTATTGAAGCTAGTCGGGTTTTTGTCCCTCATTCCTTTTTTGGTAAGTTTTTAAGTTGTGAATTTACCATCTTATCCTTGTCTATTTTTGCATATTACAACATTTGCCATTCACTAACCCACCTACTTAACATAACCCAAATCTAATTCAACCCACCTAACACTAACTAATCTAGCCCAAAACAATTAACAACCCAATTATCAACCCAACTCCCGCCATTTAATCCCCTCATCCTTCCCCAAACCCTAGCAGCCTCCTTCCTCTTCATCTTTCTAGAACCGTCTCTTCATCTCTTCATCTCTTCATCTCCAACCAGAAAACCCTAAATCGTCTCTCACATCGCCTCCTTCCTCTCATCGCCTCCTTCCTCTCATCTTTCTATAATCCCTAAATCGTCTCTATCATAATCTGAGACACGCTTCTCATCTGTGATCTCCAATCTCTTAAAACCCGATCATCAACATGTCGCATCTTCAAATTCACAATGAATCCTCAGGATTTGACTCTAAATCTCCAGATCTGACTCATCTTTTCTCCGATATTGAAGATGGTCCTTGCCTATTCAACATCTATGAACCTCCTTTTGTTGATGTTGACGTTGATGACAATGGCGATAGGGAGAAGAGTATTGCACATGTTGAAGGCATGTCAATGAAGATCGTTCCTGATTCGTATGATGACTATTCATCATCTTCTGAAGTTGTCCCTGAATCTGAGGTTGTTCCTGAATCTGATGTTGAGGTTGTTCCTGAGACATGCATGGAGACTGAACCTGAACTTGTTTACCATACGTGTTTGGTCGAGCAAGATGCTTTTAACATTTGGTTTAAGGAAGATGTTGAGGAGAGGACTAGGAAGAAATTGGCAAGATATGAGACACCGGAGTATAAAAGAATGGCTTTATTGCGGATGAAGGTGCTCCTTGAAGAATAAGGGAGGTTAATTTACGACGATCCATAATTTTATTGTTTTTTTTTTATGTTTTTGTTGGTTGGGTTCGTAAAAATGGACTAGTGATGATTTTTTAGTACAGTTTGGGTATATTTCCTCATTATAATGGACTAATGCCCAATGATCTCATTATTGAGGGCAAAATCGACCCTAAATCACTTTATGCATGCATAAAGCCACCACAACTCAAAGTGATGAGGCTATGCATGCATTAAGTGATTGGGATCTTGAATTCGTTGAGCTACTCAATTTTAAAGTTGTACGCCAAGTGAATTGCGATCAAATCGATGTTCATAATATTTGTGTCCCGATTTACATTTAAACATTGTGCAAAGTTCATAAATAAGCATCAAAATACACAAATTATGAAACATGTTCTTCTTTGCTTGTGATCTTCAAAATATCTTTGATCTGCGATGTTTAGAGTCCGCTTGTATTCGAGCTTGGTCTTCTTAAGCGCAAAACATGTTCTTCTCGCTATTGACAAAATATGGACCAATCGATCTAGCATTTATGTTCATAATATCTTTGCATAACCGTAGCAAAAACAAATAAACCACCGCATTGCATTCATCGAACCATCTCAACAGGTTCATTGGTTAGAACCTGATCTTCGGTGAGGTCAATATATAATGATCTGTTGGTTCATTCTCGCACCCAGTGGTTCATAATGTTACCAACAAGTTCAAGATCTGCGAGAGCATCTGCAGAAACATTTGCATTAACATTTGCATCAACTAATGCATTAGCTTTGTATCCATGTTTCAACTTTGTTCATATGTCATATCAAAGAATGATCTGTTGGTTCATTCGCACCCAGTGGTTCAATAATGTTACCAACAAGTTCAAATAACGTCTGCAGATAGCATCTGCAGATAGCATCTGAGAACATTTGCATTAACATTTGCATCAACTAATGCATTAGCTTTGTATCCATGTTTCAACCTTGTTCATATGTCATATCATCAAGAATGCTCTGTTGGTTCATTCTTGGACTCAACGAGTTCAAGATAATGTTGCCAACAGTTCATTTATATCAAAGATAATGTGCTTTACTTTTATGCTAGAAGCATCACCCACATTGTTCAAGTATGTTATACACTCTTGCACCAAGTTCAAATCGGCGAGTTAGATAGTCGGGCAATAAGCTGCGCACCGCTAATTTGGATTTGTGCATGTGTGGTAAGGGGTAATCATTTCCTCCTTTCCTTTTCAAAACCTCTATCATGCATGCTTGTAGTGTTATGAAGACATAATTGAGTTTAATTACCTCCAACTTTTCAAAAGCATTATTAACTTCCACAACAAGTTTATCCAACTTGTAAGCATTTTTCCTTTGCTGAAGTGACTGAATAGCTCTGAAAAAACCCAAATCTAAGACATTCAAATCTGGTGAGTTTGGTGGTTGACAACTTAACTCAATATTCCACCCATCCTTGTTTGCTTGACTTTGAAATCGGATCCAATTCTTTATGTGTGGACGTGCATTATCTTGTTGTATGATAATATGCTTATTTTCACCTTCGAGCCACTTTGCCTTAATTGCTGGAATAACAATTTTGAGTATCATATCTTTAACAACCTGTTTGTTAATTGATTCTATGCATTTTGTTTCCATTGTACCTGCAACTCTATTCCTAGAATTTCTCTTAGCTGGTACTTCAACTATGAAGGGCCATATACCTATCTTACCATCAAAAAGTACTTCACCATTTGACCCATACCTTGGTCTGGCAACAGCACACATAAACATTACTTTTCCTATAAATTTTTTGGACTGAACACTTCTATATGGTTTTTTTTCACCTTTAGATAAGTAGAACCTCCTACTAGGCTGAGTTAAGTAAAACCATTTTTCATCCATGTGAATAACAATACTTTGATCATTGAATTTTACTTGCTTACATACCTCATCATAATGTAGTCATCCCGAGAGAAAAGCAATCTCTCAAGTTTGTTTTTGTCATTCAACTGAGGTTTGATTGCATTTGTGTGAGAAAGTATTGTCTTATCTGTTACCCATCTTGATATTCTTTGACTTGGCTAGTCCCATAAGCTTCAAAGCAGATACTATGTTGAGTGGTCCTTTCTCGAAAGGGGGATTTTGTTGAACTTCTCAACATCAAAAACCTGCCTTGTATGACATTTTTTGCCTTTCAGTTTGCTGTTAACATTTAATGCTTGGCCTGCATCCAACTGCTTCTTTGTTTCATTCCAGATCCTTGTGATACTCTTCCTGCAAACACTGAACTGGTCTGCCACCTCTAGCATTATACCCCTTTTGATCTTTCCATTATTGCTTCTTAACAATAAAATTTGAGAAATCTTACTTCTTTCTAAGTTTGTCAAGTTTTTAGTCTTCATTTATTGCTGTTTGTGAGAAATAAATGTGGATGAATCAGATTTTTTGGCTGTTTTATGTGGATTTATTATTGTAGGAAAGTGTTTTTTTGGTTGTTTGTGTATAAATGATCACTTTAGTTGCCACTATTCTATTTATAGCTAACTTGAACTTTGCACAAGTTTAAATTTGGTGAAAAATTTGGGCGCAAATTTTAGAGCCATTTTTTCATTTTGGCTCCTTAAATGAATTTGGTGCCAAATTTGAATGAATAATGCACTTGGTGTCCTTTAGTTTGGCAGTTTGCTTATTCAATATGGACGTCCAGAATGAGAATGAAGGTATAAGAGGATCCTTCTTTGAAAAATCAAGTCCAAATCCAACAACAATATTTTGTCAATTTTTTTTTTTTTTTAGCAAACTTGTTTTATTAATTTTAGAATTCAATTACTGTGTAATTTTCTTATGAAGTGTAATTTTTTAATGTCAGATGTAGAACTCCAAAAATTATCAAGTATCTTTATGTCGTATGTAGAACAAAAAACTGGTATTGTCTTGTATTTGTACTCTTTTTTAATCAAGTACTCCAATGGGAAATTATCAATGTAATCTCAAGTCTTAATTTTTGGAGGGAAAGCTTAGCATAAGCATGTCTACTTAAGTTTCCTTAATCTTACTTTCCTCTCTCCATTCACCTTGGTCCACCATGTCCTTTATTCATTTTTTAATCCCACCCTTAATTCTTGTGCACAAAATGAAAGGGACAAATTGAGTGAATAGGAGGGAGTATACAATTACCTTTCTTTCGAAAAGAAAACTATAATTAGAAATATAGATAAGATTGATATTTTGACCCTAGTTAATACTTGGACTTAACTTCGTCCCTACTTGGCAGTGGCGTTTCTGACGGGATGCATGGATTCATTTGCACCCCATTTTCCCAAAAATAATTACAATTTTGTTTAGTAAAGGATCACATAAATTATGTGGGTCTTGTGGTTGTTAAATTTATTTTTTAGTTAGAGGTCATGGGATCAATTCCTATATTGAACAATCAGTCCTCGGCATCATCTCGACATTTCTAGATCCTTTAGATCTATTACTTATAGATATTTTAATAAGGATAAAAAAAATTGAAATGAAAAACTAATCAAAAGAATTGAGTAATGTCATAAAATGTGTATTTTAATAATTTTTTTACCACAAAACTAATGATTTCAATTTAGAAATTTTCTCAGATAGTTTTAAAGAATTTTTTTTGTCATGAAATTAATAATATCAGTTCATAATTTATTTATACTTAATCTTATTCAGCTTATAGTTCCGCTTTCTCTAATATATGTGAGGAGTATTATAATGAAATGAGAACTATAGGTTGAATAGGAGGGAGTACGAATTAAGTACGTGGTAAAATTTTTTATACGAAACTAATATATCAATTTATGGGTTTTTCATATACGAATTTTTAGATTTACCAATTTTGTTTTATATTAATTAAAAGATTATAATTTAGTTAAAAAAAGATTATAATGATTAAAAGATAATATCTTAATTAAAAAATAATAATTTAATAAAAATACAGGTTTGTTTTTTTATTTAAGCATATTTCTTTTGGAGGAAAACTATTGAGAATTTTTATTTAATAATAAGGGGGGATTTTATCCAATTCCATATCACCCTGCCTTTTGTCAAACAAAATAATTTTTTTTTTTCATAAAACTTGATATTTTCATTGTTAGAAAATTTTACGCACCCATACATCAAATCATAGGAATTGTCTCTATGGCTTGGCCCCATGAAGCACACATATTACAACGATAGATGTATCCACTTAAAATGTGTAACAATCAATATGAGTATTTAGGCACATACTTCTTCAACCTTATCACTCTAGACAAGCCACTACACATGCCGTGGGGGCAAAGACTTTTATGCTTCCATTATTATGCCAATTTTTCTACATTTTCTCTTTTAACAGGTTTTCCATTATGTTTTTATCCAAAAATATCTTATAAGATATCAATAATGCATTTCTTCGTCCTTTCACCTTTTCTAAAATAAGGTGTTATGACAGTCTTTGATAATTCATAATGAAAATTTTCTTAAAAACAAACTAAATATATAATGAGTAGTTCATTAATTAGTTTGATGAAGTGTTTGTCTAAAATTCTAATGATGGAACGAGGAAGGGATAGCAAGGACGATTGGCATGTCACGCATCGCACAACTCGCGCCTCTAAGCAACTAACACGAACTTTTTAGCTAGGTTTTTCGATTCTTCCTCACAATTACTAGAGTATATTGCATCATTGTTTCGCCTTGTTGAATTGTTCAATCGATAATCTATCTAACCCTTATACGACTTTGAATTCCGTTTTGACACTACTATATTCAAACTCAAGTACTAAACCACGAGCCTCAACTCCAGTGGTGGATCTCGCTGAAAAAGTTATAAGGGTTGGGATTACTGCACAAAAGATCTAACTAAGGTTGCTAGGCAAGATTCTACTTTGGATTGATATGGAGGATAGGATCGAATCGGATCGTAAACTCGTAAGATCCTATAAACTAACTAAATATAGTTTTTTATTTGGTAAAAACATATAATTAAAGATCCATAAAATATTAATAGGAAAGAATTAAATGTGTTTTTGTGTAAATTGAAGTAAAAATGATGGGACATTGCAATTTCCCATAAAAATAGGGAGTCGTTTGATTGATCAAGGAACTTAATTTTCCTAGGAACTTCAATTTCATGGGAATTAAGTTCCTGCATCCAATTCGGGTGAATTTGACAAAAGTGTTTGGTTGCTCATGTTGGAATTAAATTCCATGGGAACTTCCAATGACCAAGGGGGAGTAGGTAAGCCAATTCCTACATTATGTAGGCATTGAAAGTTCTTGGGAACAACCCATGTTTTTGCAATTCATGGGATTTTCCAATTCCTGTGTTTTTCAAGTGTCAACCAAACAACCCCTAGCATTTAATTCTTTCTTATTTTGATTTCTTATCCTATACCTAGTGGGCATAGGTTAGAAAAACCGATTTAATAATTAATAATTTTAGTATTATTGTATGAACATGTTTCTACAACTTACATAGATGTAATTATATAAAATATATATTAATATTTTTACTATGTAATTGAATCATAAAATTGTAAAATTGTTTGATAGTATTATGATCCTAACTTTTGAATCATAAGATACTACAATCATAATAGAATTGTAGAATCCGGACTAAACCATACGAGAATTGTTCGAACCCATGTCCTCACTGTTCCCTTCTTTTTAAGGAAACAAATTTAACAATCATAATCCAATACCCATGAAGCAAAACGGCAAAAAGAGGTAAATACATTATTATATAGACAACAATAGTAATATAGCCAAATTATCGTCTCAATACGTTTTACATTGCTTACGTTGTTTCCGCATAACAACAGCATTGCTGTGTCCGCCTTGGTCACGGATCACCATGCATATATAAATAGCATTATTATCAACTTGTTCTTACTTTTTAACCTACCTATCTCTTTACGTTTGTCACACACTCATAACCAATTATTGCTTTAACTATTTCGTAAACTTGTATAAATTTCCATATCTTAAAACATTCAAATCTACAAATAAATAATAACATCAAGAGTCTTAGTCCTAAAATATTACGGAGATGGGAGATTGGAATTCAGTTCAACTCAAAGTCCTATCTGAAGTATTGGGTTGGGTTGCGTTTGTTGCTTGGTCTATCAGTTTCTACCCTCAGGCCATCTTGAATTTTCGTCGAAAAAGGTCATTTTCTTATCAACTTACGTTTTCTTTTAATTTTTTAACGAAAATTTAGACATGTCATTGTATGTATGTACGTCTTATTCGTTAATAATGTTATGTATTATTATTATTGAATTTTACAGTGTCGTGGGGCTGAATTTCGACTTCATAGTCCTGAATTTGACGAAACATTCATCGTATTTGATTTACAATGTGGTTCTATTCTTTAGCAAGACCGTTCAAGCTCAATATCGCCACAAGTTTGGCTCGAACCAGGTTAGTATTGGGTTTTTAACAGAAAAAAAAAAAGTTTGATGACACTTTGAATACATTATTGAGGTCTTAACCTAGTGGTTAATATCGTTGCCATACTGCATGTCCACCCTTTTCAGTCGATACAAGACTAAAACGAGTTATTTAATCGATACAAACTAAAACAAGCTGTGAAAATATTGCGACACTGAACTCGTCAATATGATTTGCAACTGGTAACAGCAGTAACATAATGTAATACCATGACAATGAATCCTGTTTTTTAAATCTTTTAAATTTTGATTGTAATAAGAGTGATGAATGTCGACAGATGATACCGGTTGCTGCAAATGATGTAGCATTTTCAATACATGCAGTCATCTTGACTGCATTCACCCTTTTTCAGATTTTCATCTATGAGGTAAAATTACAAACTTACTGTAATTTCCTGCAGAAATCTTCAAACTCATATTCTACTTTTAAACTTGTAAATTTAAGTTTTGAAGTAACAAAGATGTCATTTTACAGAGAAAAAACCAGAGATTTTCAAAAACCTCTCTCGGAATTGTCTCGGCTGTATGGATTTCCGCTGCTGTTTGTGTCTTTGTAGCTATTCACAGACATTCATGGCTCTGGCTTACTTCTGTTTTCAGGTATGATTTAAATCTTTCCCTATACAATCTTTTTTTTTCCTTGTAAAATTTATCCAACTTTTTTAACCATGTTTCGTTTTAACTTTTCTGCAGCACAATTCAAGTCACAATGACAGTGATCAAATATATACCCCAGGTAACAAATACTGAAGAACGTGTCAATAACTATACAATTGGTTTCTGTTATGTATATTAAGGGGTAAGATGTCTGAATATGCAGGCATTCATGAATTTTCGGCGAAAAAGCACAGATGGGTTCAGCATTGGTAACATTTTGCTGGATTTGCTCGGAGGTTTGACAAATTATGGACAAATGGCTGTGCAATCTGTAGACCAAAGTGAGTCGTAGATCAATTACGTCTCATTGTTCTGCTTATATACTCGTAATTTCTTCAGTGTAGTTTCTCAAATGTACTAATGTCCACTTTAACCTTCTTCCTGCAGAATCCTGGGTTAACTTTTATGGTAACATAGGCAAAACTTTGCTTTCACTGGTATCATTTTCCTCCTTATCACAGTAATTTATCCTTGCAGTTTTATTTAGTTTATTGACAAATGATGATAAATCACTGAGTAACTAATAGATCATAGAAAAGTCTGCCTATGTTACTTAGACTCGACTGCTAGTCTTGGACAGCGGACGTGATTGTGAAAAAATCACGATTTCTTTGCTGCCTAAATGAATCTTTTAAATGTCATGGCAATCCCGAACACTACTTAATACTACGAGTAGTTTATAAGAGACTAAGATATGAATCCTGTCGATTATTGCAGGTGTCAATATTCTTCGACATTTTGTTCATCATTCAACATTATGTGCTTTACCCTGAAAACAAAAGGGCACTTCCTATTACTCAGTCGGAGATCAAAGAGACTACTGAATTCGATAGCAAAGATACTGCTAAATTCTGAACCAGATAGATAGAAAGATTTCTTATTCTGCACTTCGGCTATAAATCTCAAGTACATAGAAGGCCTACATGATCAAGGTAAAATGTAAGAGGTCATATAATTATGCAGGAAATCAAGGGTTTCTGATTTCATAACACACAGCTCCACGTTGATTCAAGTACTCAAGTAGTCAAGTAACGTATTTCTAAGAGGACAACCCTCACACGCTCAATTTACGCCCTATACAATGAAGATAGAATATTACACATAATTCAGTGACGCCCTATTATTGTTTGTATTTGTAAATATCATAAATGAGGATGAAACTTGGGCTAAATGTCACCCATTGACATTCTTTACTTTATATTCTCTTGATGTTATTTCCAATGACCTAAACACTTGACTCTCCCCATCAATATCAATATTAAAAGGCTGGAATTCTTCATTGTTGTGGACGAATATACTACTATGTCAATGCCAATTCCGTCAATAACTATTTTTTAGCATTAGGAATAAATCAAGCACCCGACCACAAGCGCAAATTCCAAGACCCGAGCCATGACCTAACTAGAAAAAACGACTAAGAGCTCATGGACAACATCACGCTAATACACGAGTTGCCCTAGGCCCCTAGCCATGCCTAGATCTTACTAATTTGACGGGCAGGCCATGTATGGCACAAGGCCTATCCAAGAAGGCCCGTTTTCTGCCGAATGGCTCTTAATTTGTGCCACCCCAAACGAAAAGAATCAATTGTCGAATACTACCGATTAAATACTTTCTCGGTGAGTGACTTTCTTATAAAAAAAAATTATTTGTTTTTTTTTTGGTGCTAAAGAGGGGCAAAGCCCCGAAAAGATTAAGTGTTAGCTATTACACGGGGAATAGCAACCCCAAGAACATCCTCCCGGAGGATTGACCGCAACTCATTAAACGGAGTATCCAAATATGTAGGGATGGTACTTGAATCGATTCCTCTATTTGCTAGTATATCAGCCACTCTGTTTGCTTCGCGATACACGTGCTCCAGCTTCACCGTCCATGTAGAGCTCCGTATCAAGTCCTTGCATCTTCCGACTATGAAATTTGTGAAACAATGCTATTTGAACAAGTTTCTATGTGTAAAAAACATCAACGTATTCAACACACATTTTAACCCCAAAAAAAAGTCAACTTTTCAGTATTAACAACCGACAAGGCGACAACACGTGATTTTTATTGTTCCGTGAAAATTTGGTTTATAGGAACATTACTTTCTAAAGCACAAATTTTAGGACGCAATTTTTCTTTTATGTGTGTTTTTTTTTTTAAAAAAAACTAGTCTACAATTTATGTCACCGATCAGCTCCAAAAATATTGACTTTTTCGAAATTTTTTTTTAAAAAAATGAACATAAAATGCTATAAAAAAAAAATGTAATTACTTATTTATGAACGAGTTTCCTTTCGTGGACTAGAAAACGATCAAGTAGTTGGTGGAACGAATTAGGGTAAGACCGTAAGACAACGGATTAAAAAAATATGTACATTTTGGACTTTTTGGTTATCAAATTATATTTTCATCTTCTTCGACTTTTCATTCGCACCAAAAAATAAATCTTCTTCGACTTTTCATTCTAATCTCTCCGTCTCCCAAGAATTCGATCCACATTTTCGGTATGTGTTTCTTTCGATTTTTGATTTGAATTTAAATTAACCTCATTTGATTCATCTTTACCTCTTTCAATTTGTATTTAATTCTGTGTATTTTGATTATCGCAATTCAAAATCTTCTATTTTTGGATGAATCTCGAATTCGTTCAATTCAATATGCCTTATTTTTGTTGAAAGTATAATAATTCTGCAGTTAATAAGTTTGAATGATGTGAATGATCAATTCCAATTGTTTGACGGGCTGATTTACTGGTTTGAATTGTATGTATTATCATCATTTGGGGGGAAAGAATTGAACTTTGTCGCGGTGTCGATGTTTTGGGGGAAATTCGATTGCGATTTGCTTGAATGATTGTTTTGCTGGTGTTATGTTGGAGAAGGGGCGGGGTTGTGGCCTGTGGGGGTGCATTTGAGGACTTTTGTAGGGACAATTAATCCGTAGTGACAGGAATCTAGGAATGAATAGGATCCCTATCAATGAAAATTGAAAAAAAGAAGGTGACTTGATTTCTCCTCCCCCCGTTTTGATGTTGGAACTAATCCACGGAATGGGGGAATAAGGAGATAAGGAAGCTGGTATGGTCCTGTCTTTCCCGAGGTGTAAACAACCTCTGGTCTCTCTGTCAAAGCTCCTGTGCGCCTCGTTGAACATTGGGCCTCCATTTTTTTCTTTTGTCGGCCGAGCTGAAGGGGGGATCATCAGGAAGAGGATTGAACAATGAGAGAGGCAGGGAGGTCAACCTCTTTCAAATAGTATATAGGGGAGTTCGAACATGCGACATATCGCACACAAGACTTGACAACCAGTTGGCTAAGACCTCTTCGTTGGTTTGTTGAGATAATTGTGGGATATACCTTTTTATTAAGGTGCAGAGTTGGACTAGAGCGGTTATTTTGTTCTACTCATCTTTGATAGGTTTTAATCACCATCAACAACAACAACATTATCCGAGTGACCCAATGACTCGTGCAAATTGAGGTAAGGAGGGTCGGATGTACGCACCCTTTCCCTTATGTTAGCAACACAAAGAGGCTGTTTCCGAATTACCCGAGATGAAATTGCATCGAGAACTGCATTGAAGGACCGCTATTTCACATAAGAAAGAAGCGCAACCACTTTAGTGAGCTATTTTGATTTGTTCCATCATAATCCAAAACCAAAGAGTAAGGAGTCTTTGACACCATTGGAAATTTAGAGAAATAGGTTGTAATCACACTACAATAGGTTAATCTGGCAGTTGTTTATCAGGTGACCTCGCACCTCATTGTGGATTAGTGGCACACATAATCTGTGCTGTGGTTTTATGTAAGCGCTCCGGTAGTATGTTGTATACGAGAAGTTCCCCTTTTCACTAAACTGAGAACCCAAATTAGTTTCTACTTGTTGGAAACTTATGTTTTGCTAGGTATTCACTATAGTTCAGTTTTCATTGAAAGATATTACTTGCGATGCTGGAAAGAACTTGCGTTTTATTAAGATTCATAAGACTTACTCTCTTCCTGGATCATGTTCTTCAAAGCTATTCCATTTGGTGATTAGGAGAGGATATTAGGACTGATGGATTATGCTCCAAATCAAAGTTTAATCGGGCTAGGTGGATAGAAATACCACATTGATGCATAGTTTTTTTCCTGATTTATGTTGTGTTACATTGTTTTCAAGTTGTCAAAACAATGCAATATCACCCAATGTTTTACTCACAGAGCTTACAACTTTTGTAGCCTGTCACCTAGTCCGGAATATATCTACTAATAGTTCTCTTGTATCAATGGCTGACTGTGAATTGATAATCTTTATAAACCTGGGAGTGCAAATAGATACTTTAATGTCTATACTAACATGTATATACTTTGTTCAGGTGATACATGGCTTCGACTTTCCGGGCATTTTTAAACAGTCCTGTTGGTCCCAAGACTACTCATTTTTGGGGCCCTGTAGCCAATTGGGGTTTTGTTGTTGCTGTAAGCTTTGACATTATACCGAAAGATTTTTATAATTTTGGATGCAGTTTGTAGATAAGCTTTCAACTTATTGCTTGCTTAACTGATGGAATTTGCAGGGGCTTGTTGACATGAATAAACCTCCAGAAATGATTTCTGGGAACATGACTGCAGGTTGAGTTTTGATCACTTTTGCTCTTCTGCTATGTGCAGCTCATAATTTCAGAATGCCACTCTAGTTACCAATGTTTGTGTATTTGGTTTTTGCAGCCATGTGCGTCTACTCGGCGTTATTCATGAGGTTTGCATGGATGGTACAGCCTCGTAATTATTTACTTCTGACTTGCCATGCTTCTAATGAGACTGTCCAAATGTACCAACTCTCTCGATGGGCTAGGGCAAATGGGTGAGTTTTCTTACAAGTCCATTTATTTGAGTAGTAAATTGCTGGGTTACCTCGTTCTTCATTCTATAATTGGGTTTACCTTGCATAAACCTTGTATCCTTGATTGTTCTGAGTGGTGGGTCCACTTCACTGGTCTTTGTTGATCTTCTCTGATTTTGCTGGGCTTTCGTGGATCATGGCAGTTTCACCAAGAACCTTTCTAATATTATGGATACAAATATAAAATAATTGAGTCAGGGTTCTATTTCGTGGACCATGGCATTTTACCTCTTCTTTTGTAAACTCGGGGTTCTATTATGTTGATAATGTAAGAAAACACATTGTAGTAGTTATGAATTTATAACTGGCAAAAGTGAGTCGACCCGATGAACTTGATCCGAAAATGAAGAAAAGTGTCACCTGAACTTGACCTGTTAGACCCAAAGTAACCTGCCTCGGCAGTCCCGAAATGACCCGAAATAACTTAGATCCTAACACGAATGGACTCAAAACGGCCCAACCGTAAGGTAGGCGCTGTCCCACATAGCGACTCCTCTCACTATTTTTTATCACCTTCTTTGTTTGCTCGAGCTTACCAAATCGTGCCTACCAAGCACCACCATTAAGGACTAGCGGACGTTTACCCATATTGAGCAACCACTAAAGCCTTGGGAGTAAAAAGGTGTAGTGGGATAATTTTTATATTTTTGACAGCTAGAGTAGGATAATTAAGTGCATAAAAACTTGTATCACTTTCATACGAAGCTATCATAACTTACATCACCTCTATTTCTTGCATCAATGGCGTCTCTCTTCTTGTTTAGTTCATGTAGCTGAAGTTGCACCACTTCCCTTTAATAACCGTGTTTCGTGCTCCATTTCTTGTTGGTTTTTGTGTAATTTTTGGTTGATTTTTAAAGTTAAGGTTTGACTGGTTTGTTGAAAGGAAGTTCCTACAAGTATGTTTTTGTATCCTTTGTGGGTACACGTGCTGCCCAGGCAGCATATCTATGTCTAGGGGCGTTAAGGAGTCGAGCCGAGCCCGAGCTTGGCCTTGCTCAACTTGTGCTCATAAAGTAAAACTCGAACTCGAGGTTACCCGAGCTTGAAAAAATTGGCTCGTTATCAAGGTTTAACGCGAGCTCGAGCCAAACTCGAACTCAACTCGAGCCTATATATAATTGTTGAATTTTCGTTTTTTTCTCTGAATATTTTCAATAACAAGGCTCGAAGGTTTTATATACAAATCTTGGAAAATCAATGTGACATTTTTATGTGTGATACAAATATATAATCATAACAAAATATGTATAAAATATGAGTAATATCCTATCTAATTACAGAAGTTCGAGCCGAGCCAATGTTAGCTCGGCTTGACTCGTTAAGCTCTCGAACCGAGCCCGAGCCGAGCTTTGACCGAGCCAAGCTCGAGTTGCTCGCGAGCTGTCTCGTCTCATTAAGGCCCCTATCTATGTCTAAGAGAAAAGCTAAGATGATTTAGAACTTGCTAAAAAAAAATTCACACGTTAATGACGTGGACCCAATTTGCGTAAACAGTTTGAAGTCAACTCTATTTTTGTAAATATTTTGGGTTTAAACCCTAGTTTAGCAAAAAAGGGGTAGAGTCGTTACAAATTTTGTGTAGCTTTGGACTTTGGTTAAACCTATAACTTATCTGAAAAATAAACAACTTAAGCAAGGATAGAGTCACCTCGACTGGATTTAACCTGATGGTACTTATTCCAAAAAATTTACTTGTGGTTAGTTAATGTACGATAAAAATTGACATGTTCTTTGTTAATTCCTTGAGTATGCATTTGATCTTTCTATTCTGCACTTGTATCAGGTACTTGTCTGAAAAGAAGGAGGTAGAGAAAAGCCCAGAACTGTGATTTTCCGTTGCCATTGAATTGCTCGTATTTATTTCTGTCAAATTGCATCTTGGTTTCACGATTGTACTCCCCGCTCATGTAAGCTCAGATTTCAGGGTTTTGCTCAAAGATCAAATAATCTAAAATGATTTTCTTTCTTGTCAAAATGCCCTCTTTCCATGATTCCGTCTCTTGTTGAATTATGTTTTAACCCTGACTCATAACAAACATGTGTTTATGAGCTGTTGAATGTGCGTTTTTACAATTAAACCCAAGTAAATGAGCAACTGAGCTTTGACAATTAACTGCTTTTTTGTTGACTAGTCGTTGATTGTCAGAAATACTCATTTAACTAACAGTTAAACTTATCTGACGAGTAATTGGGCTAATTCAGAACGAAACTTTTTCTTAGATGGTACTCCAATATTCAAGAATTTGTGACAGAAAATCATGTAGGGAATACAACAAATCTTGGTTCTTTGCAACTGCCATTTTGTAGAACTGCTGTGCATATTATCAATGGCAAGCTCACTCTGCCACCGGAATCCTACTGTTGAACAAAACCTGTCATGCTGGCTCGACTCTTAAATCTTTGAGGAGCACTGTTTAAACCGGTCATTATCATCGTTTTTTTTTTTTTAAGAAAGCGGAGGGAGGAAGAACTAGGGGCCCCTATTTGGCTGTTTCACGTCAAATAAAATTCGATTATCATGCCACTTGAAATATTTCAATAGAAAAAAAGAACAGTTGTGATTCTGCATATATGAATGGGGCCAAGACGGCAGGCGGGCGTTTTTAACTGTAGCACCTACGTTCAAAACTCGTCAGTATAAAAGCTGCCCTACTGAGTTGCTATTCCGTTTACACCAAAAATATACAGGAAAAAAGGAAAAATGAAATTTAATATCTCACATGTAAAATATCTTAAACCAAGTCAATTGGTACTTTGACCTAGGTGATGATGCTTATGAGTTACCAAGTAGGTAGCGGAGTAGTGGGCTGGTAAGAAAGTTCGTAGGGCTTGATCCAAATTCAGAAAACAGCGTTAACACTTAATAGGCTTGCGTTAAAATGGTTTATGTTTTATATATTTGTATAGAATAGATAGATAGATAGATAGATAGATAGATAGATAATAATAATGGGAGTACTGAGGGGTCGTTTGGTTCAACAAGTTGGAATGGAATGGAATGGATTTTGATAGTATAGTAGTATGGGGTTCTAAATCCATACTTGCCTAATCTTGTTTGGTTCACCATAAATTATAAAAGGGAGGAATGGAGTTTGAATCCAAGGTAGAAGGGTGGGTATGAGATTCCAAGGGGTTGGGGTGGAGTTAGAATCCATTGGGTATCTAACTCCATTCCAAATCACCCCAACCAAACACTAGAATGGATTGAATCCATTCCAATCCATTTCAAAAGCTCCAACCAAACACCCCCTAAACTACTAATGAATATCATATCAATAATTTTATTTTATTAATATATCAAATCAATCAATATTAATTTTAAAATATGATTATCTCCTTCTCTTAGATAAAGGGAGAAAGTTCATGTAACTAACGACTTTGATGGAAGTTGGATATGAATAAATTACTTTATGCTAATTTGTTTCCTAACTAACTTTTCTAATCACATGGTGTTTTCGTTTATTATCGTTGTTATCCTTTAGCAATTGTGGACAAAATTATGTGGATCATCTAATTATCCTTTAGAACTCTTATCCTGTTAAGACTTGGGAATTAGGTAACCCAAAATATCATGAGCTCTAGTGTCGTTTAATTATCGTTTGTATTTAGGATAATATTTTTTAAATCCTAACATTCATTTGATTGGCTAATGAAAGTATATATTTTTATAAACAAAATAGTTCGATATAGATATAGATATAGAGAGTATTTTATATCAAGAAATTATCTTCTAATCCGATACGATTTAGATAACAATAATAACCGAAAATCAAAAAAATACTTGGGAGTAGGAATTTGATCACATATCAACAACGTACAATGTTAACCGTATAAATACACGCCTCAATACCCTCACGTTATTCATATCTATTAATCTCTCATTCTCTTTTTAATATTATTAGTTTCACTTAATTAATTCAATACAAATTTACTCAAAAGAAATAATGGAGTCGCCAGCTATTGTGTCATTCGGAGAGATGTTGATCGATTTCGTTCCTGATGAAGCCGGGGTTTCATTGGGTGAATCTCGTGGGTTTGTCAAGGCTCCTGGTGGTGCTCCCGCTAATGTGGCTTGTGCAGTTACTAAACTCGGTGGTTCATCCGCTTTCATGGGCAAGGTAACATACTATTCTCGGTCTTTACGTTAAATAGTATTCATGTTGCATACTCGTAGCTAATTTTTTTCACATACTATTCTCGGTCTTTACGTTAGTTACGTTCATATTCATGTATTCAGGTTGCATATACTCGTAGTATTATTATGCTAATTTTTGTTGCTAATGAATGCTTTATTATTTATTTATCCGCATGGTTACGGTAGACAGCAATATGGTTCTTATCACAATTTACATTTAATTTATTTAAATACGAAAACTTTTGTGTATGTCGTCTATTTGTGAATACCCAGGGAAAAATTAAAGTAATTTATTTTGGTTTACTCATCTTAGTATAATTTGTCCACTATTTTCCATTTGATACCCCTAATTAAACAAACGACTAAAACTTAATTCTCTCGATGGCTATAGTCCTACCACGCTCCAAGTAAACAAAATTTTAAATTATGAGTTATAATTTGTGTATAATATAAGTATTTAATTTACTAATTGCATATTTATGAATCTATATAGGTTTTTCTTTCATTTTTTGGGTTTTTTTTATTCATTAAAGGTGGTGTTAATTACAATTTATTGTTCATTGGTTGTTTGGTGGTGTTGGGATGGAGGCATGAGTGGAGACGACAAGAGTAGGGCGGCGTCGGCGGAGGGTGTTTTAGGCTGGTCGGAGATTGACGGGGCGATGAGGTGTCGTCGGATTGGGGCGGGGTACTGATCGGGGCTGGGATATTGGAGTGTGTGGCTGTACTTTTTGGTTGAATTACTGGTCGGTGAGATATGTACTTGACGGGTCCTGGTGGTCGCGTGCTTGAGTAGGGGAGGCCGGTGGTCACCGTCGGTGTGGAAAGGAATGGGCAGGTGGTCAGAAGGATAGAATGGTAAAAAAATGTACTGAGATGAGTAAAATATAAACCCATCGATAATAAAGGATAATTACTTTTTGCTTATTAATAATAATAGAGTATTAATTATTACTCCGTAACTATTGCTAACTCTATGAATTATTGCGTTTTTACATATACATATAACAAAAATATAACAAAATTATTAAGCCTGATTTGTACTTATTTTTAATCGTCAATCTCGATAATTTTTTAATGTTTTTCACGTATAACAAAACCATTAACTCTAACTTGTACCTAATATAGGTGGGCGAAGATGAATTTGGAAAGATGCTAGTAGACATACTAGACAAAAATGGTGTGAACACAAAAGGGGTGTCCTTCGACAAGGAAGCAAGAACTGCCCTAGCCTTTGTAACTCTAAAGAAAAATGGTCAGAGGGAGTTCATGTTCTACCGAAACCCTAGTGCCGATATGCTTCTAAAAGAATCTGAGCTTAATGTAGAACTTATCAAGCAAGCCAAGATCTTCCACTATGGCTCAATTAGTTTAATCACCGAACCATGCAGGTCGGCGCACTTAGCTGCGATGAAGTTAGCCAAGCAGGCTGGTGCTATTCTCTCTTATGACCCCAATGTTCGACTTCCTTTGTGGGCTTCCGCTCAAGATGCTAGGGATGGTATTAATAGCATTTGGAATCATGCTGATATTATTAAGGTTTATGTTCATACTTTTTAACAGTTTACGTTCACCCGATTGACCAATCAATGGGAGCTTACTAATAGATTCTAAATTAATTTGTTATATATATAGGTAAGTGATGAAGAGGTGGAGTTTCTAACCCAACAAGATCCTTACAATGAAGAAGTTGTCATGTCTTTATGGCATGATAATCTTAAGCTTCTGATGGTTACTGATGGTGAAAAGGGCTGCAGATATTTCTCTAAGGTTTGTTCTTCAATCTCCACCTTCATATGTTAGTATCTTTATAACGTAAAAATTTTGATATTGGGATTCAAATTGAATAAAATTGCAGAACTTCAAAGGATCGGTAAAAGGGTTTTTTGTAGCAACAGTAGATACAACAGGAGCCGGAGATGCGTATGTTGGGTCCTTCCTTTATTCGCTTGCCAACAATCCCTCACTCTTGGAGGTATAATATAACATTTATTTTGTTTATACTTAAATTTAGATATTATCTTTATGTAATATAATTTATTTATTAAAATTTGAATATACAGGATGAGAGCAAGCTGGTAGAGGCACTGAAATTGGCAAATGCGTGTGGAGCACTAGCAACAACTCAAAAGGGTGCGATCCCGGCTCTTCCAAGTATGGCCGAGGCACTTGAATTGGTCAACAAAAACTGAATTTCACCAAGTTATAGAAGTTTTACATTAGTTAATTATAACAATGGTTTTTTCAATAATTATGTTTTTAATTTGGTTATAGGTTACAGAGATTAAACTAAGTTTTTAGTGTGCTTTATAGTGAAGCTTCACCTAATGTTATTAGAATAGTGCTACAATTTCGTTCCAATAATATATTTATGTTTATTATTACTAGCGTTTTACTCATGTTTATTTTTCGTTCGACTCCCTCCCAGCGATTAAAACTTAGTTATATTTGTTAAGTCATTTGTAAACGAGGATATGCGGATGAAGGGACTACCTGATTTGTTGAAAAGAGGATTTTGTCGAGGAAAGTTACTATTACAAACCAAATGATAAAAGAAGAATAACGAACTCTCTTTTGCTAAAGTTATCAACAAAGGCTAACGCCTAACGGTCACTTGTAATTTTTCTTCCTTCGATTGAATGGTGCTCGTAGTAATTAGTAAATAGTAATGGCATGATAACTTCACCTTTTTGTTATGATTGCATATTTGCCGATTATCAAAGTGGCAAACACTTTGTATGATTAAAATTCCATGGATAGTCAAGAGTGGAGACAATTTGGAACAAAATTAATCGCCCATTTTCTCTCCATTTCCTAAAATGAAATGGAAAGGCAAGTTCCTATTAATGGTTCGGATCGCATTTGGACAACATCTAACGATTCTAAATTTACGCATAAAGATAAAGGAAAATGAGAGTAAATGGAAAAATTATTATTTAAAGAGATTGTGAGAGGAAATGGAGAGAAAGGAAATGGAGAGGATCTATAAATTAACCATATACCTTTTGGCTAATAAGTGAGTCCAAGGACGAACCCAGGATGTTATATATGGGGCAGCGACAAAATATTAAGGCCCTGTTTGGTAATCAGCAGATTGATATTAGCAGAAGCAGATTGGTCAAGCAGATTATAAATGACAGATTGGATTAACAGGTTTGACTAGTATATTTCAATTAGCAGATTTAGTATAAGTGTTTGGTAATTAGCAGATTTTGGTTAATAGAATGTTGTATCTATGTGTAGATTGTTGACGAATTCATATTTCACAATCTACTAATGTGAATATGCTGGGTAGAGCAGCATATTGGAAAACAGTAGATTGAGCTCCAATCTACTCTTTCAATATGCCATTTACCAAACACTCAAAATAGTAGATTGGTGAGTCAAACATGCTAAAAGTCTTGAATATGCTGAAAATTTTTCAATCCACCGTTTACCAAACACCCCCTAAGCGTATAATTATTAAGAAAATGGGAGTCACGAAAAAATCAAATGTGTTACATAGCCTATATAAATTCAAAATACAAACGCATAATCAACAATCAAATTAGTGCTCGATATTAACTTAAAATTCTCATTTTATAACTCAAAACTTATCTTTATTTAGTTTGGATTATATAGCTTTACGATACATAAAATGCTTAACCATTGCTAATTACTCGCAATGCCTTAAAATCTTCACATTATAATTCGACAGTTGTTCTTTATTTCATTTTCTATACAATTATAACAAACTTAATCATTAAGCAAAATCGCTCTAGTACACGAATAAAAGGACATCAACGATATTGCAAAAAACAACAAATTAATCAAAAGGCCTCCCCCATTACAATAATCATTTAATGAGGCATGGTAACGATGAAGAAAAAAATTAATGCAGTTGGTGTGTAAAAAGGCTCGAACTCCAGCTGGTTAGAGTACCACCCTTATACTACCACTGAAACACGATAGATTCAATGTAAATTTTATGCAGTTTCTTCTATTTATCTGTTCACAAATGCTCAGATTTGGGGTAGCAAAATATCATCAAATCTATTTTTTGGGGGTTTGGGGTAGCGGCGGCTACCGCTTGCTACCTACTGAGTTCGCCCATACTAATAACTTGCACACATTTACCTTTTTTTTTGTAATTTATTTTCGCAGTACGATTTTTACTCATTTCAGTACTTTTTACATCAAATTTTCCATTTGTTACGCTTAACTAAATAAAATCAAACCTAATTCTCACCACCCTCTATTTATTATTGAAACCTTAATCTTCTTCAACCTCTTTAAAAAAACTCAATTATGAATGATTATTCATTTATTCAGTTAATTCTTTAATCCTATATTAATAATTAAATTAACTCTTTCTTATAATTTTTTTTTTTTAATTAGGGTTTATGTATAAATTAATTTAGGGATAATTAGTTTGGTATGGTGGTGATTTATGTCGTCATCGGTGTAGTTCGACGGTGGTCCATCGATGACCTGAGAATGGTGGTTGGAGCCATGATACGGTGGTGGGAGGATTAGGTGGTTGTGTGACGTATTACATTAAAAAAAACTAATCAATATAGCAAATTAGTACGTAGTACATACACAAAGATGCAAGCACAATTTCCTCCGTAGTACTCAATGCAGTACATAGTAATCTACTCTTTAGTACTTTGTAATACTTACTTAGTTGGCTGACGAATCCCTCAGTGAACATTGACGACAATTGCATGAGTAGTAAGTTTATGAAATTAGAAGGAGATGAGGTTTGAGATTAGATGAAGAATTGTAATTAGAGAGAATATTTTTTTAGAAAGAAGTTAGAGAGGGAAATTGGGAAGAAAAAAATGAAAGGGGTATAATTGTCAAAAGTGTACTACGATGAGTAAAATGTGTACTTCGAAAATCAGCACTTTTTTTTTTCCAAATTCATCATACATCACCAATTATTAAAATAAGTCTCATGAGAGAGAACCAAAAAAATACACTAAATACTAATTAAAAAAAAAGAAAAAAAACACACACTGTATCAACCGTCTTGAATTAATTCACGCATATGGTTGTTACTCTGTGAGTCTGTAATGTAATTGATCCTATCTGAGCTTAGGCTCGACTTGGAATTTATCTGTTGAGCTAGGGCTTGACTCGAAGCTCGTCGAACCTAAAATTTGAAGCTTCAACACGTTTTGTCATTATATTCTTGTTACTTTCACACCTTTTGATCTAACTAAATATAAATATCTTATAAAAACAAATACAAATATTCAAAAGATAATACATTTACAAATGTAAAAAAAAAAAAAAAAAAAAAAAAAAAAACGAGCTTCTAAGCCAAGCTTCGCTGAGCTTGGGATCGGCTCAGATTTAGCCAAGCTCGATTTGACTGGCCGATTTTGAGGACTCGGCAATCGGCTCAGATCATTTTCAGCGCTAATATCACACATACTCTAAGGTATAAGTCGTATAACCGCATTTTAGTATAAGACGACGAAGACAACAACGAATTTAAACTTCGATTATCATGCCAACTCGAATATTTCAATAGAAAATAAATCAGTTATGAATCCGCAAATATTAATGGGGCCAAGACGGCGAGGGAGTTTTTTGTGTATGCAATCTTAAGCGGTGCCAATATGTGCTCTGCTATTGTGACTTGAATTATCGAGTCGAAGGAATGGCAGAAAAACTGAGGCATCAGGGAGAAATTATTTTGTGAAAATCTAATGACCACAGCATATAATGTATAGGTTATTCAATTTACGATTAAGCCAGTATGTAATTAACTCCCAGTGAGTAACATGACGGAGATGTTATATGCTTCGAAGAATTTAAGTTACATGTATCAACAAAATGAGTTTTTACCAGATCAGTGATAATGCATTACAATGTGCAGAATCAGAATTGTGATTAATTTAGTACATGCTATAGCTTGAGACACTAGGGCACTACGCCAAAGCGTGCAGCTCACGGAGCCTGTCGCCCCTGTCATCACCACCAGCTAACATGAATACCGATTGCCTGAATGTTCCCACATTATGAACGAAATTAAGCACATATGCCTTGTAAGATACTGATCCAGATGCTCATTAGCTTAGCATGTGAAGTTATTTAACTGCAGCACCAACGTTCAAAACTCGTCAGTATAAAAGCTGCCCTACTGAGTTGCTACTCCGTTTACCACCAAAAATAAACAGGACTTGCGGAATTGGACACATGCTCATAGGCTCATAGCACCATTATCTTTACATTAACATTATCTTCAAAGAGTCATAACAACTCAATAAAAACCCAACGTGCAAACAAGAGAATAAACAATCACCCAAGGTAAGCTGGTAGGGGTAGCATATCGTGCTTTATTATATACAGCGATTCCACAGCACCTTTCAAATTCTAATCTGTCATTCTAATAAATAAGAAACTATACAACAACGCCCTTGATAATTGAACGCCTTTGAATCAAACTACAAGTTGCATTTTCATTTCCAGCTAAAATTAGCAAGAGTGGAACCCCACAAGGGAAACGTATGGCTACGACTGAGCTAGACCTTGCCAAGAGGTTTCAAAATCAAAATAGAGCATACCTGTGTCTATGGGGCTCGTCTGTGGGGGTACGCCACTCATATCAAACCCCTCTGCAACTGTTTCATCCACCAGCCATCTTTCAATATCAAAATCGAGACCGGTTTGGGAATCCTTCTCGGCATTTAGCAGAAAATCATGGGGACCCATTTCCATGCTGTTTGGTGGATTCAATTCATTCAAAGTACTGAACGGAATACTAGTAGGACACTGCAAGATTCCTAATGACTGATTGCTTTTTTGTGGGATGTTGGGCGGCATATCTGATGTGGGGACCAAGTAATCAGAGAGAGAAGCGTTTTGTGCTTCTACTGGATGTTGTTGACTGCTCTGAAAAGTTCTCTTCAACGCATTAGATGTGCTGCAAGCAATAAGCGGACTAGAAATACTTTGAGCATGGCGCATTGATGCATTTGTATATTCGTATAAAGCAGCAGGTAGACCACAACTCGTGAAAGGTGATGTTGATGTATGAGGATTAGGAAGAACATATCCAGGCAACTGTGAAGTCAATGTTGTTGTATTTGACTGACGAAAAACTGGGTTCCTAACGAATTGAGAAGAAGACCCTTGTAAGTTAGCAGAAGCGTTATCAACAAATTTAACTGCTGAATTGTTACTGTCTTGCCAAATCAAAGGAGCTCGATTAGACACCCCAGACCTGGCTGTGAGTCCATTCCTCTTAAGTATAGGAAGAGACGCAGTCGTTCTAGGAGCCAATTGTGCGACTCTATTTCCCTGCGTATCACTGTTCCGAACCCTCAAAAGTTGCTGAGAAACCAAATGTCGCTGATACCCATCCCTAGCCACAGCTACATATGGTCTCTGGGTTCTACCTTGGCTGACTGTGTTTGGAACACCGAAGGGCAAAGGCCCAGAACAGGCAGAAGCTACTCTCGGATTTAAAGGTCTTGCAGAGGGTTGTAAATATTGAAATGGACCCAAAGAAACAGTAGGCTTGGAAATTGGCGCTGACGGGTTTTTTGACTGCCTGAACTTTTTCCTCTCAGTTTGCCAATATACTGCTTTATCGGTGGCATGACAGTGATCAGTAGTCGATGCACCAGACCCCCAGTGAGCACAAGGAGCCAGTGAGTCGCATACATAACAATGGCACTGCATTCAAGGGAAATTAATTAGATCATCATGGTACACCATACGATAAATATGTTCTATAACAAAACAAATGACAAATGTAGAAATAACAAATGTAATCTAACCAGCTCGCAGCGACTTTCATGTGACGTAGAGCTAAACGGAAAGTTGGCACACAGATGTCGCGAGTGAGGGAAATCTCGGCATGCTACCTGCAACAATAGGCAATAAGCAAATAAGATATATATGTCGACGAAATTACAAGTGGCATTTCTCAGTCACAATCAAGCCCCAAAGTAAACGAGTTCATCAATGCATGATTTTGCATGTCCTCAACAGTCAACTTATTTCTTCCTTCTTCTGTATGTCGTTCTTACCCCCTGAAGTTGCTTGGGTGAGAGAATATAAGGTCACTATTATAGTTAATGAAGAAACCGGGACCAATGTGTAGCAAATCTAGCTACTGCCAAAACATGAGACACAACAAAGCTTGCAAAAGCAAAATACCATTAAGCTGCAAGCCCGGTGAAAAATGATGCTTCACAAATAATCAGATGAACATATGCCAGGCGCTCTTTCAAAGCAACTGCCTGTGCCCAAGAGCTGATAAACGGGTTAGACTGAGAAATACGACTAGAGTTAATACAGCCTCTCCCTGTGATACTATCAAGTCAGGCTCTTTGCATCAACCTCTAACTGATAAATTCAACCGATCTCTGCTACTTGACAAAATATACAGGAGTAAACCATTCAACACCCATTTAATTTGTGGATTCGTATTCCAAAAACTTTTCATTTTTCTGTTTCTATTTTGTTCGCATTTTGAGGTGTGTGTTCACCCATGGACGGTTCTAAAGGATGATTCATGTCAGCCGACCCCAAATCATTTTAGGATTAAGGCTCTGATGTTGTTGTATTCCAAAACCTACAAACCAAAACCTAAAAAGACCCAAAATTTATCCCTGCTGAGCAATCACCACAATACCTCTCCCTAAGGTTCCCTATAAACACCTCTAATCAAACATTTCCAATCTACCACATGCACACAAATTCGACAACAGCAAATTTCGGGGGTTTAGACAACATAAACAAAAATCCAAACTCCTAACAAAGATTCCAACACCAAACAACAATATATCCACAACAATTAAACCTAATTTTAAGCAAAAATAACAAGGAAACATAAAATTAAAATCATACTGCACAAACCCCAAACATCAAAAGACAAAAATACATAATCTTTACAATTAATTGAAAAGATCCAAAATTTTACCTGACCCTTTTCGCCGACGACAACCACCTCATCAGAATCATCATCATCGTCACACTTTTTCACCTCATCATCACCTACCTTTGACGGTGGGGGTTTATCTGGGTCACACTCCAGCACAACACAATCGTCGTCATCATCATCATCACGACCACCATTATTCATCATAGAAAATGACCTTTTTGCCCCTTTTGGCTTCACAATTACTTCACCAACTATAACAACATCGTCATCGTCATCGTCAACAACATTAACATTATTATTAACCTTATTAATTTCGACATTTTTCACTTCAACTTCTTCACGATTAGGATCAGGACCATCAGCAACGTCTTCCAGAAGCTTTGCAATCCAATCGAGATCTTCATTGGTGGAGGAATTGTCGAACCCGAATTCTTCATCGGAACTTACATCGAAAATTATGGTTTGGGAATCCATGGGGGTGAGATCTTGGGGAAATTCAGAAAATTGGGGGTAATTTGTGAAATTAAAAAGTGGGTTTTTCTGGGTTTTGAGCGAATTAAAGAAGTAGATGAAGAAAATTGAGAAAGGGTGAGCATGGAGTGAGAATTTTGGGGGATTATTTCGGCGTGATTTTGAACGGTAAAAGAGGGATATGAGAAATTGAGCAAACCCTAAGGAAATTGGGAGTTACCAAAAATAAGAAAAGTGTGGAGAGTGTGCTCAACAAGTTGTTTTCAACGGCCTCAAGGTATCTTGTCTTGACGATTAAATCAGGGTTTTTTTAATATTCTTGTAATTTTTTTTCAAATTTTATATGGTATTATTTGTTTTTTGGAAATATTACCGGTATTTTTAAATTTAAAATGGTTAAATTATTAAAAGGGTTTTTCTAAAAAGGAAATTAATAAATGTATTTTCTTGTAAATAAAAGTAAAAGTAATTGATATAACAATTTTCCATAAAAATATCATTTTCTTTTTTTTCTTTTTGGGTTTCTTAGAAAAACTGTATTAAAAATTAGGTTTTTAACTAGTTTAATTTTGTAAAAAAGGGGGTTTCTATGATATACTATTATACCCTTGTGTTTTTCAAATTTCTACCATATACCCTTATGTTTTTCAAGTCTCTACCATATACCTTAATCATTTATAAATCTCATTCATATACCCTTGTATTTTTAGTCAATATAATCATGACCCAAATTATTAACAATAATTACTAACTTTACAAAATAATTACTCCTAAGGGGGTGTTTGGTTCACCCATTGTTGGTGGTATAAGGTATGGGTTTGGAAGGAGGGTTCATCCATTGTTGGTGGTATAAGGTATGGGTTTGGAATGAGCTAAACTCATACCTTGTGTTTGTTTCAACTTTTTTGCATTTTGATACTCATACCTCAAACCTATGAGGTATGGGTTTCTCATACCCAAGGGGGAGGTGGGCATGAAATTGATACCTTTGGGCTTTGGGTATCAAATCAAAGAAAAGAAGTGGAAAAAAATTAGGGTTATTTTACGTGAATAATCCAACCTATGACCCATCTGCTCAAAATAATCCCAACTACATTTAATCCCATAATAATCCCAACTTTTAATACTATCTTCTCAAAATACACTCATTGAATTTTCACCTGTTATATTGGGTAAAAATTGACTGGTTCTTTCTCTCTCCTTTTTTTAGTCCCCTTACCAGATCCTTCTTCTACCCCCATTAAAACACCTCCCTCCAGGCCTCCATTAACACCACCTCACACCATCTTCAACCCCGATGCCTTCTCCGGCCGCCGTGAATCCCTCCTCTACCTCCGTGCTATGTGCTATATTCGTCTCGCCTCCCCGTCATCGCACACAATCCAAATCTCACCTGAAAACTATAAAAAAAAAACCCAATTTCTCCAAAACCCTAAACCCCCAAAATTGATGGATAAGCCAGCTGACGAATCAATTAATCAAGCAAAAATCAACAACAACGACGTCGATTTTGGATCTCCGTATCAAAAAGTACCTCTCGCAAACGATTCATTAAATCGACGCTTTTCCCGCTAAAGCCTCACGACAACAAATCCGATAATTCGTTAAAAACGAGGTGAAAAAGGCCGAGGAAATTAAGGTTGTTGATATTGTAAATAGAAGGGGAAGAATATATAACAACTATAATATATTACAAGAATATGTAACAGCTATAGTATATTACAAGTATATGGAAGGGGAAGATATGGAGTTTTGATTGAAGGAGAGCAACGACTCTATAGCTGGCAGGAATATTGTGCTATTAGTTGATAATATTGTTGGTGTTAATGATGATGATGCTGTATTGATATTGTGGAGTGTTGTGGAAGTCAGGGAAGAAACAAGGGAGGGAGACCTAAGCTTAATTCTACGCCTCTGCTAAATTGTTTTGGTCCTTTTACGAAAACGAAGATCGGATGGTATTTTTGTAAGGTTTGAATTGAATTAGTGTTAATTGAGCTGGGTTTTGTTTCATCATTGCATTGGCTTGATGAGAATCGGAGACATTTTGACGTGATTGATAACAGTGAATTGCCTTCTTTACATGTTTATGACGAAAAGAGGCATATGGATGTCGTTGAGAGGGACACGATTTACAATGATAGGATATTGTTCATGATGGTTGGAAATGTAGGGATGTTTACAAGGATCATTAGTATTACTGATTTTATGGGGGAGGAGCACAGAGTAAAAGTTGGGGATGACCTATTAATCAGGTTGCAAGTCACCAAGTCTATTTTGAGAATAAGATACCCATAGTTGGGATTATTATGGGATTAAATGTAATTGGGATTATTTTGAGAAGATGGGTCATAGTTTGGATTATTCACGTAAAATAACCCAAAAAATTATTGTAAAAAACAAAACTTTTTGAAATATTCATATAATTAATTTTTCTTCTAAACTCTTTTTCCCTGTTAAAAATACAAAATATGATTTTTCGGACATTTTCGATAAGTTTATGAATACTTGAATAGAACTATTAAATATTAAAAAAAAAATTAAAGTATATATTGAAAAACTATATACAAGTTTTAACTAATTAATACAATATATGGAATTTTAAAGAAGAAAATTAATACAGAGGTAAATAGTTCAGATTCCATAAAATAGACATACAAAAATATTTGATTCCTCATCCCTGAATTGAACCAAACAAAAGGTATCAGGAATCGAGTTCCAAACTCATACCACCCTGGTATGATTCCTGATTCTATACTGATACCTTTATGCGAACGAAACACCTCCTAATTATTTTCCCAACTCAGTCTTACAACTCTAACACTATAGTTTATACCCGTGTCTCTCAAAACACTCTGATCCTCTAAAATCCCCAAATTTTCTCTCGCAAAACCCTAGAACTCATCACTCTCTCAAACTCCATAATTTGTCCCAACAAGCAAATACCATGAAACGATAGATGATATTGGATGTGATTAATGATCCATACAACGAGGCGGAGAAACATGGGTTTACTTCGCCGAGACATCCTTCCTTAAGTTACAACTATAAAATGGAACATGAAGAGAGGGCTTTATGTTTCTAAGACTAAAAAACTTGTTGATGATGAATTGGATATTGTTAAATTAAGGAAGCAGAATATGGAAGATACACGAGATATTTGGAGATAATTCTCCATTATCATATCGTTTTATGTATGTAAATATATATTTAGTTAACATATTTGTAGGAGTAAATTAAGGAGTCAAAGATTGTGCTAACAATATAGTTTGTATATATATGGAGGCTATGTACTACACGTTTGATGAAGAAATATAAAACACAATTCTTCTTCTTCTCTGTTTTATCAATTTCACATGGCATCGTGAGCAAGAAACGATCCAACACAAAAATTTCACAACGAAAATACAAGAGTAACGATTTCACCATGCCTGGTGATGACAAATTAAAAGGAGCGATGGACGGTCCAAAGACAATTCCTATAACATCGCCTTTGTATTTTCATCCCTCGGAAAGTCCAAATTTAAATGTTACGCGGATCGTTTTTGACGGGAATAATTACGATTTGTGGGCAGCCGCCGTTAAAAACGGTCTTGATGCCAAGAATAAGTTAGCCTTCATTGAAGGCAGGGTCAAGAAACCCGTCTGTGACGAGGAAGAAGAAACCGTGGAGTCAGTAGCGTGGAGGCAGTGCAACGCTATGATTCGGGCGTGGCTTCGGAATGTGATCGATCCGAAGTTACATTCGAGTATTACGTTTACTCAACCAGTAGACGAAATCTAGGAGGAGTTGCGTGGAAGATACTCCGCGGGAAACGCACCTCGAGTTCACCAATTGAAAGCTGATCTCAATGAGTGCAAGCAAGGAAATGATTCAGTGGTTTAGTATTACACACGACTCAAGGCAATATGGGACGAGTTGGCGAATTACAGCACCGTGAAGGCATGCACCTGCGGAGCAGCTGCTTCGATAGCAAAGGAACGGGAAGAAGAGAAGGTTCACCAATTCCTTATGGGATTGGATTCCAAAATGTATGGTAATATCCGAACCAATTTATTAATAGAGGATCCTATTGCTAATATAAATCGGGTATATGGTCTTATATTGAGAGAAGAGAGACATGTCTCCATAACCAAAGTTAAGGAGAAGAAAGTGGAAGCGGCAATGGCAGCGAGAATTTCTAGTACAGGAAGAGGACGAGGTGGATATCACAGGCCCGACATTGATGAAGATAATCCCCCACCACAGTGTACGTATTGCAAAAAATACTACCACACCGAAGAGAATTGTTATGATAAACACGGGTACCAAGAGGTGAAAGCTAGAGAAAGAGGTCGTGGTAGAAGAGGTGGAGGAAATAACCGTGGGGGGAATAGTCGAGGAAGAGGTCGTGGCCGTGGATATCAGGCCAATGCTGTTGGCAGTTCGTCGGGAAGCAAAAATGCAGAGAGCTCGAAACAGAACATTTCCTTCACCACCAAGGAGATTGAAAGGATATGGACCCTATTAAACGGTAGTTCAGATGGTAATGACAAGTTACAAGGTATGAAAATTACTTTAGATGTCGAGTGGTTAATAGATATTGGATGCTCGCACCATATGACAGGTAAGAAAGATTTGCTTAAAAATATTTGGCGTGAGGATTCGTCCATTGTCAGTTTGCCGGATGGTAGGAGAATGAAGGCCGAAATACATGGAGAAGTCGAATTAAGCAAAAATTTTATTTTAAAGGATGTTTTATTTGTGCCAACACTCACTTGCGATCTCATTTCTGTTCAACAATTGATAAGTGAAAACAATTGCGTAGTAACCTTTTATTCTGATCATTGTGAATTACAGGACCGGACTACGAGGATGACGGTTGGACGGGGTGAGCATCGACAAGGGGTGTATTATTACAAGCCGGAACGGTCAGAGAAAGTCAGACAAGTGACCGTAGAAAAGGAAAGGAGATTATGGACAAGCGGCTTGGACATCCTTCTGAGAAGATTTTTTCTCGTTTTTCTGCTTTAGTTGGACGTAATTTGAGTTGGAACTCGGATATGGTTTGTGATTCTTGTTGTAGGGCGAAACAAACTCGTAATCCTTTTCATTCCAATAATAAAAGTTGTGATGTTTTATTTGGGCTCATTCATTGTGACATATGGGGGCAATATCGAGTAGCTAGTTTGACACGAGCACACTATTTTTTAACCATAGTTGATGACCATAGCCGGGGAGTTTGGGTCTATCTCATGAAAGAGAAAAGTGAAGCCGGTGATTTCATGAATTTTTTTTTGTCAAATGGTAAAGACTCAGTTTCAAACTTGTGTCAAAATAATTCAAAGCGATAATGGGACAGATTTGTTAGCTGGCTCAATGCGGCGATATTATGAGGAGAATGGTATATTGTTTCAAACTAGTAATACAGGTACACCCCAACAAAATGGTCGAGTGGAAAGGAAACATCGTCACTTACTTGAAAAAGCACGAGCTTTATGTTTTGAAAGTGGACTACCTTTACAGTTTTGCGGAGAGTGTATATTAACCGCCGCTTACCTTATAAATCGTACACCCACGCCGTTTTTAGATGGGTAGACCCCGTATGAGATTTTATATCACAAGCAACCGAATTATGAAAATATTAGAATTTTTGGTTGCTTGTGTTATATTCACAATAAAATACGGGATAAATTTGAAGAGTGGGGGAAACGTTGCATATTTATCGGTTACCCACACAGTAAAAAAGAATGGAAAGTGTATGATTTAAAGGAAAAGCGGGTTTTTGTATCACGCGATGTTAATTTTTATGAACATGTTTTTCCCTATTTGGTGTCCGAAAATGACGAAAGTGCACAACAAGAGGGAGTTGGTACCGTGTTGTAGAATCAGCAACTTTCAGACCTGCACACGGATGACCTTGAGGGTGATGTACCCTATGTTGTGAGGGGGAGAACTGATACAGGGGAAAGTAAAATTGCAGAAGCAGGCCACTACAATGATGCATCAGCTGATGCTGGTGAGGTGCCCAATACAGGTACTGATACAGGGAGTTTTGAACACGGGACTGATGCACCTGATTCGGACATAGAACAAGCAGCGACAAATGCTCGGAATGACAGAGTAGAGGAAAGAATGGGTCGTGGGGCGCGAGAAAAATTCAAACCATCTTGGAAGAAGGATTATTGCTACAAGTCCAAAAGAATAATACACCCAAAGTCGCATGCTCATCACGAACAAAACAAATCCTCGTCATCAGGTACGCGCTATCCGCTAGCCAATTATGTAGCTACTAATTGTTTTTCACATTTTCACAAAAGCTTTCTAGCAAAAATTGATAAAAACAACGAGCCCACTTATTATCATGAGGCATCAAAGAGTGTGGAATGGCGAAAGGCGATGAGAAAGGAGATAGATGCTTTGGAAGGGAATGGTACGTGGAAAATAGTGAACTTACCAGAAGGGAAGAAACCGTTAGGATGCAAGTGGGTGTACAAAATTAAGTATTGAGCAAATGGAGAGATTGAACAATATAAAGCAAGACTTGTGGCACAAGGGTTAACCCAAGTGGAAGAGATAGATTTTCATGAGACATATGCACCGGTAGCGAAAATGACGAGTGTGAGGTGTATGTTAGCAGTTGCGGTAATGAAGGGATGGTTTATTGAACAATTGGATGTTAACAATGCTTTTTTACACGGATATCTAGATGAGGAATTTTACATGAAAATTCCATAAGGTTTCGAGAAAAAGGGCGAAAATAAAGTATGCAAGTTGATGAAGTCGATCTATGGCTTGAAGCAAGCTTCTCGTAATTGGTTCGCTAAGCTAACGGTAGCAATGAAAAGCTACTGTTTCATACAGTCTCTGGCCGATTACTCCCTATTCACACTCAATCTAAATGTAGTGTTTATTGGGGTACTTGTTTATGTAGATGACATGATCGTGGTTAGAAACGACAAAAAGGCTTGTGCAAATTCCAAGGTCTTCTTAGATAAACAATTCGGGATCAAGGATTTGGGACAACTCAAGTTTTTCTTGGGTATAGAAGTAGACCAGGGAGCAAATGGACTATTTTTAAACCAAAGAAAATACGCTATGAGTATTGTTGAAGAAAGTGAAATGGCTGGAGCAAAAACGACACATACACCGATTTATCCTAGACACAATTTGTCATTGGCAAGAGGATATGTGTTGAAAGATATTATGAAATATCGAAGACTCGTTGGAAGGTTAGTGTATTTAACAATCACGAGGCCGAACCTTGTTTATGTGGTTCACATTTTATCGCAATTTGTAAATGAGTCGAGAAAGGAACATTGGGAAGCGGCATTACGAGTGGTGCGATATATTAAGGGAAATCCGAGCAATGGGATCACCTTCAATAAGCGAGTTGATTACCAATTGAAGGGGTATTGTGACTCGGATTATGCATCATGTCCGATTACAAGGAGGTCATTGAGTGGTTATTTTGTGTCGATTGGTGTCACCGATTTCATGGAGGGCTAAGAAGCAAGTGACGGTGGCTAAGCTGACAACTGAGGCCGAATATAGGGCGATGGCAGGAGTAACCAGCGAACTCATATGGATAAAGTTATTCCTTGCTTCGTTGGGCATTTTTCACATAAAACCGATGAAATTATATTGTGACAACCAAGCGGCAATGCATATTGCGTAAATCCGGTGTTCCATGATCGAACGAAACATATCGAGATAGATTTTCACTTTGTGAGACAACATTTGGTTTCGAATACCATAAACACGTTTCACGTTCGTAGTAAGGAGCAAATAGCGGACTTGTTTACCAAGGCGCTAGGAGGAGAAAGCTTCGACCATCTACAGTACAGGTTGGGTCTCGGATTACCTAGAGTTCCAACTTGAGGGGGAGTGTTAAATTAAGGAAGCAGAATATGGAAGATACACGAGATATTTGGAGGTAATTCTGCATTATCATATCGTTTTATGTATGTAAATATATATTTAGTTAACATATTTGTAGGAGTAAATTAAGGAGTCAAAGATTGTGCTAACAATATAGTTTGTATATATATGGAGGCTATGTACTACACGTTTGATGAAGAAATATAAAACACAATTCTTCTTCTTCTTCTCTGTTTTATCAATTTCACAGATATGGATGGTAGGGTGCTCCTGGATGGAAAAACATGGGCTATAAAGTCCATTAGGAAACCCTCCTTTCTTAGGATGGGAAAAAATATTGGTAAGGACTAAGGAACATTTACTGGGCAAGAAAAGAGTAATGGGTATGTGAGGAGGATGAATAAAGGAATTGATGGAGGGAGAGTTGTGAATTTGGAGTAAAAAGTTATTAATCTGCATAAAACAACATAACAATACATGTAATAGGCAATTATGACATAAATGTGTTACTAACAAAATATAAGGGTATATGAATGAGATTTAGAAATGATAAGGGTTTATGGTAGAGACTTGAAACATACAGGGGTATATGGTAGAAACTTGAAAAACACAAGGGTATATCATAGGAAAACCCAAAAAAAAAATATGTTTACGATTGAGTAAATGATACTGGTATCTATGTTAACGGTATGATAAATTTTTGCCAAAAGATTAACAAAAAGGCATAAACTAAACAATTAAGAGAGATGAATTAGAGCATTTTGAATATTTTTAGAGGCTTACAGTAATTTAGGATATCAGTGATATTTTTAAAAACGATGAATATCACAAAAAATTAAAAATTAAAAAGGATACCGCATAAGAAAAAAGGAAAAAAAGGATTATATATCTGTAGATACCTCATTTATGCACCTCTAGCAAACCACCCGGTGATGATTGGGCCGCATGTTTGGTACGCGGAACGATTTGTGACAGTTCGTAATATTATCGTCAAGTGATTGCTCAAATATTAATATCTACCTCTTAGTTGTCATCTACGTGCCGATACGGTCGTTTTGACAGTAATTAGAGTACATTCGGAGTCCGGGCCTAAAACCGTCTCCATTTTCTGATAACCGTTAAATCCCGAGTCAGAATGTTCTGGAATATTCCGGATATTTCTATTCCATATTTCATAAATTTTATCTTTTGGCAAACAATTTCCCGTAATATTCACATAAGATATTAAGGAAAACCGAATTATTTCCGTCCTACCATAACTCAAACACGGAAATCTTTCTTCCGCAGGAGGGAACCCCTTGGGAACAGACGCGCAGTCTTTGCGCCTCTTCCAAGAGACGCAGTGGCTGCTGCGCCTCTTCCCAGGCCCTTTTCTGCGTATTTCTCGTATCTTTTTTCATATCTTTCCGAGATTCACTTCCAAAGAGTCTCCGAAACCCTAATTTCTCCACGTGACTAGTATAAATAGGAGCCTTCGCTCCTCATATTTCTCACGCGAGTGTCCGCCCTTCTCTTCTCCCTTTGCATTCTAGACTTTGTTCTTACTTTTTGGCGTCTACGTGCTTGAACTTTCGACCACGTAAGCTCGGATCCTTCTGAGTACCAGCCTCCCCGTTTGCATGACCGACCAATTTGACCAACTCCACATCAACCAACTTAATTAACTTAATCGTTTTCCTCTTACGAGGGCACTTTCTTTGCATTCGCGTCGAGCATCACTAATCGATATCTTAGTCCTTCTCGTTTCGTCAACATGTAAGTCTGAGGGTGTAATCTCTCTTTTTATTCATTGTATTTATTTATTGTATCATCATCAATTGTAAGATTTATGTCGAAAATACCATTAAAACCGATTTCTAAAACCATGCTTTAAAACCTCTTTTTACGGATTTCCGGTAGATAACCGTCGAGAAAGGACGCAAAGAATCGCTGCGCCTCTTGAAGGAGCGCGATTCTCCTGCGCCTCTTCGTGAGGCCGCCAGCCTTCTCGCTTCCTTTCTTCTTCGTTCGTCCTCTGTTATTCGTCAAAGTTCTTTTATTTGTTTCATTTGTTTGTTAATTCTTCACCATGATAGCATATAATTCACATGTTTATTATTATTCATCATTAACATGTTTTAAATCATCACAAATCCGACTTAAATCCCTTATAATTCAATATTTGCTGGTTTTCGTCATTAAATTCAATTCCGGGTTGTAGAGATTCAATTCATCAATATTGGGTTTCTGGAATTCGTCTTTGATATAGTTTTCATCTGTCTTTTGTCGTATCTATCATATATTCGTCATTAATCCATCATATTTAACTTAATTAATTTGTTTAATTTGTTAATATTTTTCACTCCTGTAATTAATCCATCTTATGTTAATTCGTTTAATTCCGTCTTATTCATGTTTTATTGTTTTATGACCCTTCATCATATGTCAATAACCTACTAATCACTTTCATCCGAGTAAATAATTTAATCGATCGTTAAATTCACCAATTGATATTAACAATACGCAATTAAACTTCACAGACCAGAGAATTCAGTCGAAACAGACGCGATGTTCTGCTGCGCCTATTCCAAAGGACGCAGCTCTGCTGCGCCTGTTCCGGGTTGAATTCTGTCCCTGAACTCTGTTTTTCCTTGACCTAGTTTAATTAGCTTACGTATTAATTGACTATTACCCGTATTATCACCTTCTGATTTGTTCGTATTTCATTCTTTTATTCTTTTTCTTAAATTATCCGTTTTAAAGATATTTTCGACATAAATCGCCTAACCCAATGTAATTATTGTAATTTTCATTATTGTAATTTATAATTATTGTATTTCTTTTATCATTTGTATGTTTTCACATGTAATTGTGCATTAAATCCCTACTTCGACATTAATTGTATGCTAATTACGTGTTTACCGACTTAGTATTAATTCTCACATGCTAGGATTAAAACTTGGATGTTGCATCGCATGCATATAGCCGACGATATATCAAGTATGAATAACTTCCCTAATCATTAGTAGAGGCCGCTATCGAGGCGGGCGGGATTAGGTGTTCGATCAAAAGAGCTTTCTAATACGTACCCTCACCCCTTACTCGAGATATCTGTGAACACCCGTGTTCATTGGCATCCACGAGAGTCATTCTAGACATAGAATGCTAAGGGTAACGATTGTTTAGTGTTCATGTCTCTACTTTGTGTCTTGACATGACACGAGGTATTCGAACGGTTCCAATTTCCCATAAAAATTGGTGGCGACTCCATACAAAAATGCAAACGCTTGTTTCTCTTTTCCTCCCAAGCGCCCCCGTGGGCCCTCGCTGTCCACCGTTTGGCGACTCCACTGGGGATAATACACTTACGTGTAGCAAGGGTGAAACTTGAACAAGGTTAGGGAATAGTTTGTACAAGACAATTGTCGGTTTTCATAACTCGGTCTTCCTAGACCATTTTATTCGGCCTTCCTAGGCCCAACCCAACCCATTCGACCAATCGTCCCGTCTAAACGGTCCTAATTCTTATTTGGGCCTAAGGATGGATAGCGATTGACGTCATCCATACCATGATGCTTACTCTTGTTTGTATCAAGGGCCTTCACTACTTGAGGAAATGGACTAGGAATCGGCCTTACTCTTGTTTGGTACGAGCCTCTCCACAGACTTCGGGTTGGATGGTTCGGTATGGCAACCCACCCTTTAAACCAAAACCCTTTTTAAATGCACTCAGCATCCCCTTATAATGCTTGTATAAATATTTGTACCTTACGTGATCACCGCTTCTAAACAAAACCATGACGATTTTTCAAATCAAAACCCATTTTCAAATAAAATTTCGAAATAGGCTTTCAATTAGCGCAAAATCCGGTCAAAACTCTGTCCGTTTGTCGTGTCAAAATTCGGGCCACAAGCCCATTTCAATGCCTCACTTCGAGTCCACTTTTACAACTACACTATAGTTGACTAGGACACACATTTTCAAAAACCTTGTCTTTCTTCAAAGCTCACTCAACACAAGTGGCACACACCCACTTCACGAGTCAAAACATTTCTTCTTTTAGCAAGTGTGTTAGAATGGTCGATCGTGTTTTGATTCGTCGCCGATCTCTTATCCAGTTTTCAAGATGCCCGGATCAAGTGATGAAACAAACCTCCACCAACTTCAAGATGGTAATGATCGAATCCTAGCCGCGCTAGCCCAAATGCAAGTTACCCAAGACCAAGTCTATGACCGCCTTGAACTCATTGAAGGCCGTATCTATGCCGTAGAAGGAAGGTTACCCCCTCATGAAAGTGAAGTACTACGTAACTCCGATGATGAATCCAGGGATGAAAATCCTCTCGTGGGGATGACTGTAGCTGAGAAAAGACTCCAATACTTAAAGGAGCAATTGATGTACCTTAAGGGGGATGACATTTATAGGGAGAACAATCGCAAGTATGAGGCCGTCAATTCCAAATTGCCAACTAACTTCAATATGACGGATATCCCTAAGTTCAAGGGACACGAGAACCCTTTGAACCACATCCGTGCCTTCACGGATTACATGTTTATCAAAGGCATCAAACCCGAGATGTTCTTAAGGATCTTTCCTTCATCTCTTGACACTATCCCAAAGCAATGGTTCTACTCCTTAGATCACAAGAAGGTCGCTACTTGGGAAGACGCCGCAATCGAATTCTCTAAACAATATGCGGATAATGCCGAGATCCAAGTCAACATGCGTACTCTAGAGGTTCTTACCCAAAATGACAAAGAAGGATTCACCGACTTCCTAAGTAGGTGGAGGAAGACTAGCACCCAACTAGTTGAACACCTGGATGAAGCTACCCTTGTGGAGAAGTTTGTGGATAATCTCAAACCCATCTATGCCAATCATTTGAGACACCAAAACATCAAAACTTTCAAGGACTTAACCGTACTAGGGACAAGGATTGAAGATGACATCCGTAAAGGACTCTTGTCCAAAACGGTAGGTCGAGGATATCAAGGGTCCACAAGTCGTTCATACGGCTCTACTAGCAAGACCGATGAAGTTAACTTTCTCGAGCCATCGAAGAAAAGCACCCCACCAAGGAAATTCACAAATCTTGGGGACACTTACTCCAACGCTCTAAAAAGGTTAATGAAGCAAGGTAAACTCCAACCCATTGGGCCTACTCCCGAACCCGAAAGGAAGTCCAAATTCTGGGACGAGAACTCGTACTGCGAATACCATAGGGGCAAGGGGCACGACACGGAAAAATGCTACAAGTTGAAAAATGTGCTTCAAGACATGATTGAAGATGGTCGACTATCAATACCACTGGGAGGTAAGCCCAACAACACTGAGAATCCTCTTGGAGTTCTAGTGATCACAAGTGATGAATCTACCTTAGATTGCTCACACCTCATTTCTCCAATCGAAAATGAAATTCATGCAATCGAGAATGAAGGGCTTTACTCTACTATCTCCCCTACCATTTCCGACTTCATCACATGGGCAAGGAGTGTGGATAGACAAGTTTGGGAATTAGAAAATGTGGTGACAACTTTACGCGATCCGAACGCAACACCCGAAGAACATGTGCCACTAATCTTCTCTCAAAACGCTACTATGAAGAAGTAGTCACCGTGGTTGACAAACTAGTTGACCAAATCATACGACTAGAAGGTGATATCATGAGAATGAGAGAGCTAACTGCAATCAATGGAGTTTGGGCCGACGATGACGAGGACGAGTATCTCACTGAAAACTCCCTAGTCAAAGAAATAGTCCAAAATGGTGAAGACCAAGATGTGGACCACCTAACTCGTTCGGGTCGTCCATACCAAAGCACTACTCAAAATGGTCCAACTAACGTCATCACACCAAATGACAACGAAGATGACTCCACTGATCATTTGCTCAAGCAATTACAAAAGACAAAGGCTGATCTTTCAGTCTGGCAATTAATAGCAAGCTCATTCCCACATCGCCAAGCTTTACTGGAAGCTTTGGCCAAACTAAATGTAGCACATAACTCCACTTCTGAAGATGTAGTCAACTTGGTCTTCCAAGAATCACCGAAGCTAAGTAATCCTATTACTTTCTCGGACGAAGATTTGCCACCTTTTGGCGCTAGTCACAACCTTGCTCTATACATCATTGTCATTTGTCTAAAGAAGAATGTGCCAATGACCTTGGTGGACGATGATTCTGCAGTCAACGTCATACCCCTCAAAACAGCATACAAGCTAGGCATGAAAGAGTCGGATTGGACCCCTACCAATCAAGGTGTGCGTGCATATGACGGTACACGACGAAAGGTGGTAGGACTTGTTAACCTAACCATAGCCACAGGGCCAATCGAACGAAAGGTTAACTTCCAAATAGTGGACATTGAAGCTTCATTCAACATACTTCTGGGAAGGCCGTGGATTCACGCTTCCAAAGCGGTAACATCCACTCTTCATCAAAAGATCAAGATCCCACTAAATGGCAAAGTAGTGACGATCACTTCGTCACCCATCAAGGCAATAATCGAAAAACAGTCAAACGATCAAGTACTTGCGGATCCCGTGTACGAACTTGGGGGCTTCCAAAGTGTAAGTGTCATAGAAAGCGAGTTGGCACCCTTATACTATAATCCCTACTCCAACTTGGTGGTCAATCACATACTCAAAACCCAGGGATACTTCCCTGGAATGCCTTTAAACCCTACTCGAAGAAACACCTTCGCACCATACAAGGAAGGCAACTCAAACAGGATACCACTTGGACTAGGGTACAAACCCACAAAAGAGGAGGTTCTCGAAATGCTTGCCCAAGTCCAAAACCGTAAGCACGTAGGAGTCCAAATGCGACCCTATATCCCTACTTTAAATGGGTACTTTGTTCAAGAAGGAAGTCTAGAACTCTTTCACGGATTTCCCGAACCTTGGCATTATCTCGAGAGGAAGTTAGCCGGAATCGAGATCTTTCATGATTGCTACTTTATCCCTCCAGAAACGGTTCCTACCGTCAAAACCCGTCAAGCACCTTGCTTAGACGAACAAGCTGTTAGCCTATTGTTTGGAGAAGATCGATTCGTTAGGGCCGCGCAGGACGAGATCATTACCATGATACTTCAAGACGATCGCTTCAACCCCACCGCATTAATCACAGAAACCAACGCAAGACAGCAGAAAGGATGGAGAAAATCAATCAAATGGACCAACAATCAAGGAAGACTCTTCAAGCTCACCACTGGAGAAAGAGAGATGTTCAAAGGAGAACCAGAAGACGATGAGTTCGAGTCGGAGTCGGGGTCAGAGTCGGAGTCTAGAGAAGTCATTAGAGAGTCTACTCCTGTCGTCATCCCCACTCCCTTCGTTTCTCCTAGCTTAGCCTCGAGTAGTCATAGTAGTTCGGGAAATATCCCAACCACTGTCCCTTTGCCACCACTGACCATGGATCAGTTGGCTTCTTTGTTTCAACTTTACTCAAATTTTAATATGAATAAATCAGGTTCTGCTTACTCTTTGTGTTATCTTGAGTGCAATTCTGTTTACGATGATACTGAGGATGACCAAGACCCAGACTCGATCGAAATACCTCCCTACGTAGCCAAGGAAATATTACAGGAAGGGGAAGAGGGACCAGTGATAGAGGACACCGAACCCATCAATGTAGGAACTGAACTAGAACCCCAAGAACTTAGGATAAGGACTACCTTGAGCTCTACCGAAAGGGCCGATTTCATAGACCTCCTAAATGAATTCAAAGACGTTTTCGCTTGATCCTACAAAGACATGCCAGGGATCGACAGGGATATCGTCGAACATAGGATTCCGATTAAGCCAGGATTCAAACCTGTAAAACAGAAGCTTCGACGAATGAGAACAGAATGGGCTCTAAAGATTAAGGAAGAAGTTGACAAACAATTCAAAGCCGGGTTCATCCCAGTTTCGAGTATTCTGACTGGGTAGCTAACATAGTACCCGTACCCAAAAAGGATGGGAGAATCCGTGTTTGTGTTGACTTTAGGGACTTAAACAAAGCAATTCCAAAAGATGACTTTCCTCTACCTCACATCGACATATTGGTGGACAATACTGCAGACCACGCATTACTATCCTTCATGGATGGGTATGCGGGATATAATCAAATCAAGATGGCCATGGAAGATATGCATAAGACCGCCTTTGTCACCCAATGGGGAACCTATTGTTATACGGTAATGCCGTTTGGATTGATCAACGCCGGAGCTACATATCAACGCACCGCAACTACACTCCTACATGACATGATGCACAAAGAAGTTGAGGTATACGTAGATGACATGATTGTCAAATCCAAAGAAAGAGAGGGACATATTGCGAACCTTCGCAAGTTCTTCGCAAGGCTACGAAAATACAACATGAGACTCAATCCTCAGAAGTGCACGTTCGGGGTAACATCTGGCAAACTTCTGGGATACGTTGTTAGCCAACGAGGTATAGAGATAGATCCTTCCAAAATCAAAGCTCTGATCGAAATGCCACAACCTCAAACAGAAAAAGAAGTCAGAGGATTCCTGGGAAAAGTACAATATATAAGTCGATTCATACTTACGATGATTTGTGAGCCTATCTTCAAGAAACTCAAGAAAACGGACCATACCATGTGGGATGATGATTGTCAAAAGGCATTCGACTGAATCAAGGAGATATTGGCTAAACCACCAGTGCTCATGCCACCACAACGAGATCAACCTCTCGGTTTATATCTCTCAGTAACCGAAACGACCATGGGTGCCATGCTGGCTCAAACTGTAGGAAGTGAAGAAAGAGCTATCTACAATCTTAGTAAGAAGTTCTTGGAGTACGAGTGCAAATACTCACAACTCGAAAAGATATGCCTCGCTCTTGTGTGGGCAACGAAAAAGCTACGCCATTACATGCTTAGCTACTCTGTTAAAATATACTCCAAAATGGATCCAGTCAAATACCTCTTCGAGAAACCCGTCCTCAACGGACGTCTAGCAAGATGGACATTGATGCTCTCAGAATTCGACCTCAAATACGTGCCACTGAAAGTTATAAAAGGTCGCGCCGTCGCCGAATTTTTCGCAGAAAATTCTATCAACGACGCACAAACAATAGATACTTGGTCATTTCCAGACGAGGATATACTCCAAACCGATGTAGACTCCTGGGACCTGTACTTTGATGGAGCATCGAACTTAAGAGGATTCGGAATAGGAGTGTTGCTCATTTCTCCTGAAGGCGAGCATACACCAATTGCTGTCAAACTCGACTTCGAGGTGACAAACAATGCTTTGCGAGAATCTGAAGCTTGTCTCATTGGACTACAAGCGGCAGTGAGCTTAGGCATTAAAAACCGCCGAGTACATGGGGATTCATCACTGATCATCAACCAAGTTACAGGATCTTGGAAAATCCGAAGCGAAAGCCTCGCACATTATCAGGCTAGAATAGACCAAGTCGCTCAATTCTTTGATCACGTAACCTACCTACACCTACCTCGGGAAGAAAATCAATTTGCAGACGCTCTTGCGAAACTTGCATCTCTGATTAATATGTCGGATCACATGATGGAAATGTCTTTGTGCATCGAACGACGGTCGGAGCCGGCTTATGTCCACCAAATCACCGATGAAGAAGAGATCGCGCAGGAACCCTGGTTCCAAGCAATCCTGAATTTTAAGCTTAATGGTACCTATCCACCGGATATGGACAAGAGGGGACAACGCGCTATACGCCTACTAGCTTCCCAATACGTTCTCATGCAAGGAGAATTATACAAAAGAACACCTCTTGGTGTAGTCCTACGTTGCCTTGATCATTCACAGGCACGAAAGGTGATGGAAGAAGTCCATGACGGAGAATGCGGTCCTCACATGAGTGGGCCTATGATGGCAAATAAAATCACACGTCTGGGGTATTATTGGACCACAATGGAATCCGATTGCATCAAATACGTAAGACATTGCCACAATTGCCAAGTCTTCGGGAATGTACAACATGTCCCTCCTTCATTACTCTATACAATGACATCCCCTTGGCCATTTTCTGCATGGGGAATTGACATAATCGGGAAGATAACCCCAGCCGGAACAGGAGGCCACTGTTTCATTCTAGTAGCAATTGACTATTTCACCAAATGGGTAGAAGCGGCTTCCTACACTAGTATTACTGCTAAAAATGTGGCAAAGTTCATACAAAACAACATCATCTGTCGATATGGTTGCCCACATGAGATCATTAGTGACAATGGATTGTACTTCCAAGCTGAGACCGAGCAATTGCTGGCCAAATACAAGATTAAGCATCACCACTCTTCGCCCTATAGACCACAGACTAACGGCGCGGTAGAGGTGGCAAACAAGAATGTTGTCATAAGTCTCAAGAAAATGATTGACAACTATAGATATTAGCCAAGCAAGATACCCTTTGCTTTGTGGGGGTATCTTACATCTGTTAGGACGCCCACTGGGGCCACTCCTTTCTATTTGACATACGGCATGGAAGCTGTACAACCAGTCGAGCTAGAAATACCATCCTTGCGTATTTTACTAGAAAGTCAAATCCCGGAAGCCGATTGGAAGAAGGATAGATATGAAGAACTCATCCTCCTGGATGAACGTAGGCTACTCATCCAAACATATCAAGCACGTATCAAACGAGCTTTCAACAAAAGGGTTAGGCCAAGAAACATCAAAGAGGGAGACTTAGTGCTCAAATCGGTTAGAGCTCTTTTACCTGTTGACCCACGGGGAAAATTCAAACCTACTTGGGCCAGACCATTTCTAGTCAAATCCATACTCCCAGGGGGTGCGGTTAGAATCACAGACCTAGACGGGAATGAGTTTTCAAACCCAACAAACCTTGACCAACTAAAACGATACTATGCCTAGAATAGGAACGAAAACGCGCCTCGCGTAACCCCACGTGTCGCTCTTGTGGCACTAAATAAACGGCCCCCGGCCAAGCTGAAATAAGCTAATGTCACTGTGCTCTTGCATTTTGACAAATTTGTCATCCTCATGTCATCAAATAAACTAAATTCGCACCTTCAGAGTAAGCAAAAGCTCATGCTTATTTTCTACGTTCATTACAAGCTCTTGCTTAGAACAATTATTCTTTTACATTTACTCGAACTACGCGCAAGGGTTTGATTTCACTTTTTTAAGTGAATACGTAGGCAATCCTTCACAGGATTCAACCCGTTATGTCTAAAATGCAAATAGAAGGACATTTGCATTGCATTTGAAATTCGACAAGAATAATAAATAGAAAATCACAACGGTTTCATAACCATTTAACCTTTTTTTATTTCATTCATTTTCTGATAATAATAGTACGCTACATAATAAAAATAGAATAGGCTTGGATTCTAAAAACCCCACCTTTTTTATTACAACAACAAATAATAATAATAATCAAATAATAAATAAAGACTCGGGCTATTCCTCCATCTTCCCCTTGCCCTTGTCATTCTTATCATATTTCTTGTCACGACCTCGAGCCGGACGCTCTTGCGCCACTTCAGACCTAATCACCAACGGTCTTTCTCGAGACCTAGACTTTCCATTCTTGCCAATCACCATTTCCGCGACAGAAGTAGTCTTTGGTTTCTTTGAAGGATGAACAACTTGAAAACCGGCTTCTTCTTCTCCCTCTGTCAGGTGTTTCTCTTTCTCTTTCTCTCCCTCGCGCACCTTGTAGTCAACAGGCTCGCGTTTCCTCAGTCTCTCGCGCTCTTCCGAAGTAGTAGCCTTTCTCCATCTCAGATAAGAATCCGACACCCACAAGGCCCATTTAATGGCCCACTCTCTTCGGCTCTCTGTAGTAAGCGCCATAGCGATCAAGGGACGGTGTCAAGCCTCCTGGATCGTCTGTTTACCCAACTTGTCTCATCAGTCTTTCCGGGAAGATACACACCATAAACTCCAATCCAGGAATGCGCACGGACCTAGTGGGATCCAAAGAAGACACTCCAGTGACAGATTTGAGGTGCCACCACGGTACGACCCACCTAATAAACGGGCCATCGTCGCTCTTCAGCTTATTCATCCAATAATCACAGACCCGAGTGAAGTCCACCATGTAAAACCTCGTCCTCACCGCAATCGAGCGGGCATGATAGGAAAGCACATGAACTGGGGGCTCGATCAATCGGAGCCGTTCCATAAGCCAAAGCTACCAAAAAGCAGGTATGAGACATCAAAAAAATAAAAAAATAAAAAAAAAAAACGTCTTTTACCTGCAGAAGGACGGGGCTTCCCAAATACGGTAGATCGCGGTTGGATTTCCTACTATCCAAGCCCAAAATAATCTCCCCTAAGCATAAGCAAGATGGGCTCCTGCGCAGCTCCATCTGCTCAACAAGGCCCAAAAGACGGGGATCACCTCTCAAGTCTTCATCAACATGCCCTTGGAAGACATACACATGCAACAAGCAAAAGCCAAATGCCCTCCGCCTAGCAACATGGGAAACGGTGGGGTCGGCTCTGTTGATGAATCGATCTATGAAGTCCAACATTCTCACGTCTTTCGAGGTAACTAGACGGTCAACCTCAAGTCTAGTCAATCCAAGCAAGTCTCTAAATTTGCTCTTATACCCTTGCGATGTAGAAGGAATGGTAGGCAAATGTTCGGGATCCCATCCACCAATAGCAGCAATTTCTTCAGGAAATGGGCAAATATCACCTCCAGGGAACGCAAAAACATGGTAATTCGGGTCCCAATAGTCAAGGCAAGCATCCAAGAACGGTTTAACAACCTTGATGAGTTTTAAACTCAACAAAGACCCAAAATTATAAGCACCCATATCATGCTTCTCCATATTCGAAAATTCGTTGGTCCATTCCTTCAAGCGGATCTCCAAAGTATTCATGATGAAAAATTTCTTTTGAGAATTTTATGAAATTAGACGAAGAAGAGACGGAAGAATTATGTGAATAAAAGCTCCATCGGCGTTTCTATTTATACTAATTTCTGTTTCCAAAAATCCGTCAGAACAGGACAGCTTGGGAACAGGCGCAGCTCCTGCTGCGCCTCTTCAAAGGGACGCAGCTCATGCTGCGCCTTTTCCTCAGCTTCACTTCTGTGATTTCCGCGTTGGATCTTTCCTAATTCCATGACGAATAATTTCCTATTCCTACGGGTTATTATTTTTTGGTAAATACGAGAAGATTACCATGTTTCAGGTTTCCTAATTTCACGGGCACGCATTTCGAGGCGACATCGACATTTTTGCCATTTTATCACACTTGTATATTTTCATTTTAGAATAATTTTCGTTTTAATATTTCTCATTTAATTCATTTATTTTACCAAATCTTAACATTTCTATATTAATTTCAATTTCTTAATTTCATTTCTACATTTCTAACTTATAGATTTTTTTTTCTTTTTTTTAGGGGGTAACCCTCCCTCTGTCCGGTCATTTCCTGCAAAATTTTTGCATTTTTGCATTCTTTTGAGTCACTCGTTTTGCGCTAATTAAGGCCATATGTATATATAAATGTATGCTTTGCGTGTTTTCTATGTAAATTTTGGCGACATGACGGCGTAAACCGTCATCTACCAAACTGTTCAAAAACTAACTGCAGATACAAGCAACACAACCCAGCAGCAAAGGCACTCAGGCCGTCGTATATACACCAAACAAAGGAAATGTGCAACAAACTGGGGGCTCGAGCCCCAAACAAAGTCCAAAAAATGTTCAAAATGATGATCCAAATGTACAAATGTACAAAATACAGCCAACAAAAAGCATCACAAAACTACTGCTGGGCGCCCTCCAACTCTGCAACTCTTGCCGCAAGAACGACGATCTCGGCGTCCTGAACCTCGAGCTCCCTCAACAAGCGAGCTGTCTCCTCCTGAGACTGGGTCAACTCTCGCTCCAGCTCACGGTCACCCTGTAAACAATAAATTGGCTCATGTCAATCGATTCAAGCAAAATCAGAAAATCAAAAATTAAAAATAAAATAGGCGTAAGGTTCATACCTGACGACCTCGACCGCCGACAAGTGCCTCGACGGCAGTAGCTCGCAGCCGGTTGGCCACCCTCCACAACGCCACAAACCGAGACGGCGCAACCTGCATTTTCAAAAGAAATTCTCAACAATTGAACAAACTCAATCAAATGTTTTCTTACACAAAAGTTATACAAGTTAGAGGCTCACCCTCCGAATCGAGATCTTCGCCGGTCATCCAGGATGGATCCGTCATCACTACGTCAAAGTCACGCAGCTCGGAGATCGTCGTCCTCCCGGTCGCGTCAGTGTACTCGAGGGTCTCGGGGTACTCTGGGGGCTCGATGCCCGCCGCCTCGACCTCCTGCAAAGACAAATGGTTCTCGTTAATCGATGATCTTTCAATATAATTCTCAAAATCGAATCAAGAGGAAAAATAAAAGATGCTCACCACTACCGGCCAGTACGCCAACCTCCCGTAAAGGAACGCCGAGTAGTCCTCGCCAAGAAGAAGAAGGGCGTCACCACTAGCACCAGCCAAGTCCGCCTCCCTCTCAGCCTCAGAAGGCTCCCTAAACATCGTCCTGGAAGGATCGACGGGAACCGTCAACACGTCCCGAGAGCACTGACGAACCAAGCGCTCGCCCAAGTACCACACAGGACCCATCGACGTCCTCAACAGCAGTCGGCTCGAGCTCCTAGGCCGAAGGACCTCAGCCAAGAAAGGAGGCGCTCCAGCGTACTCCGCCCAAGGTCTGGGCACCCACTGTGACAAGATAAAGAAGGATCATTCCTATGATCAATTAAAAGCAAATATAAGAAGCACGATTGAATATAAGTGAGATACTCACGCTGTCCAGCTGAAGAGCGTTCACGTCCCGCCGGTAGACATTGTGAGAAGAACGCTTGCTCTTCGTCCGGCACATCACCCAATCCCTCACCACGAGATAGGCCCTGTCCAGCGGCTCCGTCCTCCTGGGCGCGAGGCTCGGGAAGTAGGAGTACACCTACGCTTGTAAAGCAGAATAATCAATGACGATCTTTTGTGATTTGATAAAGAAAGGAATTAACTTTGGTCTAAAGGAAGGTTCATACCTCCAGCAGTAGTCCAGGTCCGACAGCACCAGGAGAAGTCCCCTTCTCCATCAACTCCGGACGAACCATAGCCTCATGAAGCGGATGAGGACCGCAAAACCAAGATGACCCGGTCCCCAACGCCCTAGGGAGCTCGGTCGAAAGGAAGGGAAGAAGCTTCGTCGACGGCCTCTCGCCCTTGTCTCCGAGGTAAATCGAAGACAGAAACCACCAGAGCCACAAACGAGCCCTCTGCTCAGCTGTGCAGGGAGGAGGAGCCGTCTCCCTCCCGTCAATCGTCACCAGCGCCGGGGTCTTTCCCGCAAAGTAGTCTCGAACGTAGGAACTGGGTATCAAACCCGAAGATCAGAACACCTTCGGCGACAAGTTCCAGCCGATCAATCTCCTCGCCTCGGCCGAGTCCGCCCTCATGGCAGTGTCTAGCCACTCCACCTCCTCGGTCCCGCACGGCAGACCAGAAATCATGCCGTAGTCCTCCAAAGTGACTCCCACATCACCGAAAGGCATGTGGAACGTGGAAGTCGTATCTCAGAATCGGTCCAAGAAAGCGCGGACCAGGCTAAGGTTAGCCCGCAGCTTCCTCTTCGCGATGTCCCTCCAGACCTGCACCAAAGGACCGAACGCTCCACGCTCGATCATGGCCCGCACCTCCGTCGACAGCCGCTCGTAGTGCTCCATCGCTGTCGTGTAACCCGAGAACGGCCGGATGTTCCCGGCCTCCTATTGTGATTTGAAACAAAAGTTATCTTTAGTTTTGAATGAAACTTGGAAAATACATGAGCAAATGAAATGAATAAAAGAGGATGAGTAATGAGTAGTGAATTCCTATTTACCAAACTCTTCACCGTCCTGTAGAACAGGTGACCCTCTACAGCCCACACAGGTGCCTGCTCTCCCAAGTCTCAGCCCACGCAGGAGCACCTCTCAGCTGACGACCTCCTCGCCCGACGTTGGCCCGTCTCGGGGCCTCCTCCTCCTCGACAACCTCCTCCTCATGGACCTCGTCCCCAGCAGCCATCACCGCAGCGGTGAAGGCCTGCTCCAAAGCCTCCTCGACAGTAGCAGCGTCTATCTCCATGGGAGCTCTCCCATAAGTAGAAGCCTCATCACCTGCAACATTAAAGCAAATTTAGGCCGCGTCACGTGACGACAAGCCTTGATTGAGGGATTTTCGAGCCTTCGGAAGCCCTGAAATCGCTCTCTTCTTACCATCCTTGGCCATATTCCCACCAACCCGATCACTCGTGTGGTAATTTGCGTCAAGTCAAGTCTAATTTGAAGCCTAGTCTCGGGTTCGAGCCGAAACTTCGGCAGCATTTCGTTATAACGGCGATTATGCCCTAGAAAAGTGTCCTGAAGAAGCTGTCACAAACCAAAATTCCGAGATGGTAGAAAGTTTACCCATCATTCAAGGATCCCAAATATCAAGTTTCATCACAAATGGGCAATCCTAAGACTATTTTCGAAGCAATTTACGGTTTAGCTGTGAAACCGTCTCAAATTTCATTCAAAGGCTCAAAACTCAACAAAAATTCGAGACAAATGCATGGTTATGTTCCTAATACTACCTACTATCCATTTCTAATGTCAATTTGACAAGGCAAATGCGTTTGGGGGAAAAGCCCCAAAATTTCGATCAAATGGGTCATAAACCCTAATTTTTTCGGCTCAAAATTGGACAAATATGGATGATTAATGCAAGAATGAGACACGTACCTCGATTAGTCATGATTAATGCAAACTTTTGGATCAAACCTTGGCGGAAATGGTGAAGATTTGAGAGAGAAATTGTGTGAATTGTGTTTCGAACAAATGAGCATAAGCCTCCTGATTATCGCGTTTTTACGCAGAAAGAACACTTTGGGGAATAGACGCAGCAGGCGCTGCGCCTCTTCCCTGTGTTCCCTCCATACGGATTTTCAAAAATTCGTTATGAGTTTGTTATTTGTGGGCCCATCTTTGGTGCGCCTCTTCCCCGATGCTATTTTATTCTTTTGGTCCGTTTGACGATTTTCTTTCGTTCCGGCCCGCATTTCCAAGCCAGCAGCAGACTGTCGCACGTCATTTATTGCTTCCAAGACCTTTTGCCTGTCGCAACGAGCATTTATTCCTTTACAAAATTCGACACACCTTCATTATGTCCCCAACGAGAGTAAGCGGATACACTTTCCCTCTCATGACAAGAAGAATAATTCCCAATCATGTCTCCAGCGAGAGTAAGCGGACGTACTGTCCCTCTCAAGATGTGAGGATTAAAATCTACCCAAGCAGATTTCCCCTCAGCAGTTCCCGCCTGTGTCCTGCTACTCGCAATTATTTCTCGAAGACTACCCAAGCAGTTTTCTCTCAGCAGCTCCCGCATGTGTCCTGCTACCCACAATATTTCGTGTTTCCCCGCGAAGTTCGACGAAGGTGTCGTTCTCCAAAAGTTCCCAAACCAATAGAGTTCCTATACCCAACTCTTTAGGTAACCCCTTTTCAGTTAAGTCTCCTTTCAGCCTTACCTTTAAAGAGAATTATCCTTTCAGCCTTCCCTTTAGAGAGAACTATCCTTTCAGTCCTCCCCTTTAGAGAGAGGTATCCTTCAGAGTTAGCCTTCAGAAATATTAAGAAGTTTCTTCATAATCTCTGTGACCCCTAATGCCTTCAGACACCAAATTATCTTCAGACCAAAGAGTTTTGCCGAAGCGTCTTCAGTTCCGTTTCACCCAGAAGTCTCAGGTATGATCTCTTCTTATGGCTGGCGAGCTTCCTTACGTAGTCTAATGGACTCTAAATGACCCTCCCCGATAGTCGACAGACTCTAAAATGTTCCCGACGACAGGTCCTTGGTTCAGACCCCTTGAGCCGCCTCGCGTCGCCATAGTCGTCAGGTTGTAATCTTCGATTGACCTGATGGCTATACTTTGACTTTCGCCTTGTCCAAGCCTTAGTCAAAGTGAGGGCTCTGTAGATAACTCATTTCTGCACCTCTCGCAAACCACCCGGTGATGATTGGGTTGCATGTTTGGTACGCGGAACGATTTGTGACAGTTCGTAAGATTATCGTCAAGTGATTGCTCAAATATTAATATCTACCTTTTAGTTGTCATCTACGTGCCGATACGGTCGTTTTGACAGTAATTATAGTACATTCGGAGTCCGGGCCTAAAACCGTCTCCATTTTCTGATAACCGTTAAATCCCGAGTCAGAATGTTCTGGAATATTCCGGATATTTCTATTCCATATTTCATAAATTTTATCTTTTGGCAAACAATTTCCCGTAATATTCACATAAGATATTAAGGAAAACCGAATTATTTCCGTCCTACCATAACTCAAACACGGAAATCTTTCTTCCGCAGGAGGGAACCCCTTGGGAACAGACGCAGCAGGTGTTGCGCCTCTTCCAAGAGACGCAGTGGCTGCTGCGCCTCTTCCCAGGCCCTTTTCTGCGTATTTCTCGTATCTTTTCATATCTTTTCGAGATTCACTTCCAAAGAGTCTCCGAAACCCTAATTTCTCCACGTGATTAGTATAAATAGGAGCCTTCGCTCCTCATATTTCTCACACGAGTGTCCGCCCTTCTCTTCTCCCTTTGCATTCTAGACTTTGTTCTTACTTTTTGGCGTCTACGTGCTTGAACTTTCGACCACGTAAGATTTATGTCGAAAATACCATTAAAACCGATTTCTAAAACCATGCTTTAAAACCTCTTTTTACGGATTTCCAGTAGATAACCGTTGAGAAAGGACGCAGCAACTGCTGCGCCTCTTTGAAGGAGCGCAGTTCCTGCTGCGCCTCTTCGTGAGGCTACCGCAGTTCCTGCTTCCTTTCTTCTTCGTTCGTCCTCTGTTATTCGTCAAAGTTCTTTTATTTGTTTCGTTTGTTTGTTAATTCTTCACCATGATAGCATATAATTCACATGTATATTATTATTCATCATTAACATGTTTTAAATCATCACAAATCCGACTTAAATCCCTTATAATTCAATATTTGCGGGTTTTCGTCATTAAATTCAATTCCGGGTTGTAGAGATTCAATTCATCAAAATTGGGTTTCTGGAATTCGTCTTTGATATAGTTTTCATCTGTCTTTTGTCGTATCTATCATATATTCGTCATTAATCCATCATATTTAACTTATTAATTTGTTTAATTTGTTATTATTTTTCACTCCTGTAATTAATCCATCTTATGTTAATTCGTTTAATTCCGTCTTATTCATGTTTTATTGTTTTATGACCCTTCATCATATGTAAATAACCTACTAATCACTTTCATCCGAGTAAATAATTTAATCGATCGTTAAATTCACCAATTGATATTAACAACACGCAATTAAAACTTCACGACCCAGAATTCGGTCGAGAACAGACGCAGCGTCTGCTGCTTGCTATTCAAAGGACGCACTCTGCTTTGCGCTTTATTCGGTTGAATTCTGTCCCTGAACTCTGTTTTTCCTTGACATAGTTTAATTAGCTTACGTATTAATTGACTATTACCCGTATTATCACCTTCTGATTTGTTCGTATTTCATTCTTTTATTCTTTTTCTTAAATTATCCGTTTTAAAGATATTTTCGACATAAATCGCCTAACCCAATGTAATTATTGTAATTTTCATTATTGTAATTTATAATTATTGTATTTCTTTTATCATTTGTATATTTTCACATGTAATTGTGCATTAAATCCCTACTTCGACATTAATTGTATGCTAATTACGTGTTTACCGACTTAGTATTAATTCTCACATGCTAGGATTAAAACTTGGATGTTGCATCGCATGCATATAGCCGACGATATATCAAGTATGAATAACTTCCCTAATCATTAGTAGAGGCCGCTATCGAGGCGGGCGGGATTAGGTGTTCGATCAAAAGAGCTTCCTAATACGTACCCTCACCCCTTACTCCAGATATCTGTGAACACCCGTGTTCATTGGCATCCACGAGAGTCATTCTAGACATAGAATGCTAAGGGTAACGATTGCTTAGTGTTCATGTCTCTACTTTGTGTCTTGACATGACACGAGGTATTCGAACGGTTCCAATTTCCCATAAAAATTGGTGGCGACTCCATACAAAAATGCAAACGCTTGTTTCTCTTTTCCTCCCAAGCGCCCCCATGGGCCCCCGCTGTCCACAATATCACCTTACATTTTAAGATTTTTTGAGTTTTTGGATATTTTTTTAGCTCTATAAAGGTCTGATTACCGAATATGGTGTTGAGGAAAAAAATAATTTTTATTTTAGGCTAGAGTTTAACTTAATTCTCAATATGGTGCTCATGAAGGTTTGTATTACTTTCCAAACCAACATAAACACCATATTGGGAATTAAGTCTTAGTAAAACCTTCAAATTGGAAAGACATTACTTCAGTTAAATATTTTCTATGTATTTTATTTCATATGATTTTATTTAGGGATATTCTTACTTGTACCCCTTAGATATAGACTAATCCCGCTTATACCCTTACTTTTCCGCAAAACCCACGTGTACCCCCAACTATCTAATTATACATAATCCGTAACCATTACCGTACACTGTCAACATTGGCGTTAAGTCACACGTTAGCTAATTAAAATAGCTGACATATTTGTTCTCATCCCCTCCCACAAACATCATTTATTCCCCGCAAATTCCTTCATTTTATACAAACCCGCTTTAATTTCCTTACTGCAACATTCATTTTCTTCCTTTCTTCCCTATACTTCATCTTTATAACATTCATTTTTAACCTTTCACCCCATTTCATGTATTAGCTATCTTTATTTACCTATGTTTTCTTCATCATATTTTCACTTCTTAGGACATCAACAATAGAGGTTTGTCAACAAAGGTTTGTGTACTTTTTAAAGGTTTGTTGACAAACCTCTCTATTTTTGGGAATGGGGGTTGAGGTTCATAGATGAGAATGGTTACAATTTTGTATACAGGTTTGTGTTTTTGATTGTGAGTGATAGTGGACCCCGTGTAGTATACTTTTACCAGGTTCGTCTATATTTAAGAGGTTTGTCTATTATTGTATTAGGTTTGTTGTTAGAGAGGTTTGTGTGTTGAGTGATGTGGCATTAGACAAACCTCATTTGGGGTTTGTCTATTGCTAATGCCCTTATAGTGCTTCTAGTGAATAACTATAAACACCAAAATTATACGATGTAATAGTAAAATAGTCAACATTGATGAGAAACTGGAAATTTTTTCAAATAAAATGCTTCACCATTTCCAGCCCAAAATTAACGAGCACTCGAGCAGTAGCAATATTTGACACATTACAATGTTCTCAAGATCTATGCTAATAACCAAGCTAGTAGATAAAAACTTTGTTGGGAAGGAAACTCAAAGAGGATACCTTCGCACCATACAAGGAAGGCAACTCAAAGAGGATACCACTTGGACTAGGGTACAAACCCACTAAAGAAGAAGTTCTCGAAATGCTCGCTCAAGTCCAAAACCGTAAGCACGTAGGAGTCCAAAATGAGACCCTATCTCCCTACTTTAAAGGGGTACTTTGTTCAAGAAGGAAGTCTATAACTCTTTCACGGATTTCCCGAGCCTTGGCATTATCTCGAGAGGAAGCTAGCCGGAATCGAGATCTTTCACGATTGCTACTTTATCCCTCCAGAAACGGTTCCTACCGTCAAAACCCGTCAAGCACCTTGCTTAGACGAGCAAGTTTTTAGCCTATTGTTTAGATTGTTTGGAGAAGATCGATTTGTTAGGGCCGAGCAGGATGAGATCATTACCATGATACTTCAAGACGATCGCTTCAACCCCACCGCATTAATCACAGAAACCAACGCAAGACAGCAGAAAGGATGGAGAAAATCAATCAAGTGGACCAACAATCAAAGAAGACTCTTCAAGCTCACCACTGGAGAAGGAGAGATGTTCAAAGGAGAACCAGAAGACGATGAGTTCGAGTCGGAGTCGGAGTCAGAGTCGGAGTCTAGAGAAGTCATTAGAGAGTCTCCTCTTGTCGTCATCCCCACTCCCTTTGTTTCTCCTAGCTTAGCCTCGAGTAGTCACGAGTTCGGAAATGCCCGAACCACTTTGTCCCTTTGCCGCCACCGACCATGGATCAGTTGGCTTCTTTGTTTCAACTTTACTCAAATTTTAATATGAATAAATCGGGTTCTCGCTTACTCTTTGTGTTATCTTGAGTGCAATTACATTTACGATGATACGAGGATGACCAAGACCCGGACTCGATCGAAATACCTCCCTACGTAGCCAAAGAAATACTACAGAAAGGGGAAGGGGGACCAGTAATAGAGGACACCGAACCCATCAATGTAGGAACCGAACTAGAACCCCAAGAACTTAGGATAGGGACTACCTTGAGCTCTACCGAAAGGGCCGATTTCATAGACCTCCTAAATGAATTCAAAGACGTTTTCGCTTGGTCCTACAAAGACATGTCAGGGATCGACATGGATATCGCTGAACATAGGATTCGATTAAGCCGGGTTTCAAACTCAGAAAGCAGAAGCTTCGACGAATGAGGACAGAATGGGCTCTAAAGATTAAGGAAGAAGTTTACAAGCAATTCAAAGTCGGGTTCATCAAAGTTTCCGAGTATTCTGACTGGGTAGCCAACATAGTACCCGTACCCAAAAAGGATGGGAGAATCCGTGTTTGTGTTGACTTTAGGGACTTGAACAAAGCAAGTCCAAAAGATGACTTCCCTCTACCTCACATCGACATATTGGTGGACAATACTGCAGACCACGCGTTACTATCCTTCATGGATGGGTATGCGGGTTATAATCAAATCAAAATGGCCATGGAAGATATGCATAAGACCGCCTTTGTCACCCAATGGGGAACCTATTGTTATACGGTCATGCCGTTTGGATTGATCAACGCCGGAGCTACTTATCAACGCACCGCAACTACACTCTTACATGACATGATGCACAAAGAAGTTGAGGTATACGTAGATGACATGATTGTCAAATCCAAGGAAAGAGAAGGGCATATTGCGAACCTTCGCAAGTTCTTCGCAAGGCTACGAAAGTACAACATGAGGCTCAATCCTCAGAAATGCACATTCGGGGTAACATCTGGCAAACTCCTGGGATACGTCGTTACTCAATGAGGTATAGAAATATATCCTTCCAAAATCAAAGCTCTGATCGAAATGCCACAACCTCAAACAGAAAAAGAAGTCAGAGGATTCCTGGGAAAAGTGCAGTATATAAGTCGGTTCATATCGAAACTCACAATGATTTGTGAGCCTATCTTCAAGAAACTCAAGAAAATGGACCACACCATGTGGGATGATGATTGTCAAAAGGCATTCGACCGAATCAAGGAGATATTGGCTAAACCACCAGTGCTCATGCCACCACAACGAGATCAACCTCTTGGTTTATATCTCACAAGAATCAAAACGACCATGGGTGTCATGCTGGCTCAAACTGTAGGAAGTGAAGAAAGAGCTATCTACTACCTTAGTAAGAAGTTCTTGGAGTACGAGTGCAAATACTCACAACTCGAAAAGACATGCCTCGCTCTTGTGTGGGCAACGAAGAAGTTACGCCATTACATGCTTAGCTACTCCGTCAAGATATACTCCAAAATGGACCCAGTCAAATATCTCTTCGAGAAACCTGTCCTCAACGGACGCCTAGCAAGATGGACCCTAATGCTCTCAGAATTCGACCTCAAATACGTGCCACTGAAAGTTATAAAGGGTCGCGCCGTCGCCGAGTTTTTCGCAGAAAATCCCATCAATGACGCACAAACAATAGATACTTGGTCATTTCCAGACGAGGATATACTCCAAACTGATCTAGACCCCTGGGACCTTTACTTTGATGGAGCATCAAACTTAAGAGGATTTGGAATAGGAGTGTTGCTCATTTCTCCTGAAGGAGAGCACACACCAATTGCTGTCAAACTCGACTTCGAGGTGACATACAATGCCGCAGAATACGAAGCTTGTCTCATTGGACTACAAGCGGCAGTGAGCTTAGGCATTAAAAACCTCCGAGTACGTGGAGATTCGTCATTGATTATCAACCAAGTTACAGGATCTTGGAAAATTCGAAGCGAAAGCCTCGCACCTTATCAGGTTAGAATAGATCAAGTCGCTCAATTCTTTGATCACGTAACCTACCTACACCTACCTCGGGAAGAAAATCAATTTGCAGACGCTCTTGCAAAACTTGCATCTTTGATTAACATGCCGGATCACATGGTGGAAATGCCTTTGTGCATCGAATGACGGTCACACCGGCTTATGTCCACCAAATCACCGATGAAGAGGAAATCGCGCAAGAACCCTGGTTCCAAGCAATCCTGAATTTTAAGCTTAATGGTACCTATCCACCAGATATGGACAAGAGGGGACAACGTGCTATACGCCTACTAGCTTCCCAATACGTTCTCATGCAAGGAGAATTATACAAAAGAACACCTCTTGGTGTAGTCCTACGTTGCCTTGATCATTCACAGGCACGAAAGGTGATGGAAGAAGTCCATGATGGAGAATGCGGTCCTCAAATAAGTGGGCCCATGATGGCAAAGATGATCACACGTTTGGGGTATTATTGGACCACAATGGAATCCGATTGCATCAAATATGTAAGACATTGCCACAATTGCCAAATCTTCAGGAATGTACAACATGTCCCTCCTTCATTGCTCTATACAATGACATCACCTTGGCCATTTTCTGCATGGGGAATTGACATAATCGGGAAGATAACCCCGGCCGGAACAGGAGGACACTGTTTCATCCTAGTAGCAATTGACTATTTCACCAAATGGGTAGAAGCGGCTTCCTACACTAGTCTTACAGCTAAAAATGTGGCAAAGTTCGTACAAAACAACATCATCTGTCGATATGGTTGCCCACATGAGATCATTAGTGATAACGGATTACATTTCCAAGCCGAGACCGAGCAATTGCTAGCCAAATATAAGATTAAGCATCACCACTCTTCGCCATATAGACCACAGACTAACGGCGCGGTAGAGGCGGCAAACAAGAATGTTGTCACGATTCTCAAGAAAATGATTGACAACTATAGAGATTGGCCAAACAAGATACCCTTTGCTTTGTGGGGGTATCGTACATCTGTTAGGACGCCCACTGGGGCTACTCCTTTCTATTTGACCTACGGCATGAAAGTCATACAACCAAATCGAGCTAGAAATACCATCCTTGCGTATTTTACTCGAAAGCCAAATCCCGGAAGCCGATTGGAAGAGGGATAGATATGAAGAACTCATCCTCCTGGATGAACGTAGGCTACGCGCCTTGCATAATGTCGAAACATATCAAGCACGTATCAAACGAGCTTTCAACAAAAGGGTTAGGCCAAGAAACATCAAAGAAGGAGACTTAGTACTTAAATCGGTTAGAGCTCTTTTACCTAGTGACCCACGGGGAAAGTTTAAACTTAATTGGGCCGGACCATTTCTAGTCAAATCCATACTTCCAGGGGGTGCGGTTAGAATAACGGACCTAGATGGGAATGAGGTTTCCAACCCAAAAAACCTTGACCAACTAAAACGATACTATGCCTAGAATAGGGACAAAAACGCGCCTCGCGTAACCCCACGTGTCGCTCTTGTGGCACTAACGGCCCCTGGCCAAGCTGAAATAAGCTAACGTCACTATGCTCTTGCATTTTGACAAATTTATCATCCTCGTATCATCAAATAAACTAAATTCGCACCTTCGGAGTAAGCAAAAAGCTCATGCTTATTTTCTAAGTTCATTACAAGCTCTTGCTTAGAACAATTATTCTTTTACATTTACTCGAACTACGCGCAAGGGTTTGATTTCATTTTTTTAAGTGAATACGTAGGCAATCCTTCACAGGATTCAACCCATTATATCTAAAATGTAAATAGAAGAACATTTGCATTGCATTTGGAATTCGACAAGAATAATAAATAGAAAATCACAACGGTTTCATAACCATTTAACCTTTTTTATTTCATCCATTTTCTAATAATAATAATACGCTACATAATAAAAATAGAATAGGCTAGGATTCTAAAAACCCCACCTTTTTATTACAACAATAAATAATAATAATAATCAAATAATAAATAAAGACTCGGGCTATTCCTCCATCTTCCCCTTGCCCTTGTCATTCTTATCATATTTCTTGTCACGACCTCGAGCCGGACGCTCTTGCGCCACTTCAGATCTGATCACCAACGGTCTTTCTCGAGGCCTAGCTTTTCCATTCTTGCCAATCACCATTTCCGCGACAGGAGTAGTCTTTGGTTTCTTCGAAGGATGAACAACTTGAAACCCGGCTTCTTCTTCTCCCTCTTTCAGATGCTTCTCTTTCTCTTTCTCTACCTCGCGTACCTTGTAGTCAACGGGCTCGCGCTTCCTCAATCTCTCGCGCTCTTCCAGAGTAGTAGCCTTTCTCCATCTCAGATAAGAATCCGACACCCACAAGGCATTGGCGGAGAAATTCAAGTACCACATGTTTTTTTGGGCCCATTTAATGGCCCACTCTCTTCGGCTCTCCGTAGTAAGCGTCATAGCAGTCTGCGGGACGGTATCAAGCTTCGGGATTGTCTGCTTTAGCCCAACTTGTCTCATCGGCCTTTCCGGGAAGATGCACACCATAAACTCCAATCCAGGAATGCGCACGGACCTAGTGGGATCCAAAGAAGACACTCCAGTGACGGATTTGAGGTGCCACCACGGTACGACCCACCTAATCAAGGGACCATCGTCGCTCTTCAGCTTGTTCTTCCAGTAATCACAGACCCGAGTGAAGTTCACCATGTACAACCTCGTCCTCATCGCAATCGAGCGGGCATGATAGGAAAGCACATGAACTGGGGGCTCGATCAATCGGAGCCGTTCCATAAGCCAAACCTACCAAAAGCGGGTATTAGACATACAAAAAAAAAAAAAAAAAAAAAGCGAAAAAAAAAACGAAAAAAAAAAAGAAAAAAGAAAGTGCAAAGATATCTTTTACCTGCAGAATGACGGGACTTCCCAAATACGGTAGGTCGCGGTTGGATTTCCTATTATCCAAGCCCAAAAGAATCTCTCCTAAGCATAAGCAAGTTGGGCTCTGCGCGACTCCATTTGCTCAACAAGGCCCAGAAGACGGGGATCACCTCTCAAGTCTTCATCAACATGCCCTTGGAAGACATACACATGCAACAAGCAAAAGCCAAACGCCCTCCGCCTAGCAACATGAGAAACGGTGGGGTCGGCCCTGTTGATGAATCGATCTATGAAGTCCAGCATTCTCACGCCTTTCGAGGTAACTAGACGGTCCACCTCAAGTCTAGTCAACCCAAGCAAATCTCTAAATTTGCTCTTGTACCCTTGCGAAGTAGAAGGAATGGCGGGCAAGTGTTCGGGATCCCACCCACCAATAGCGGCAATTTCTTCAGGAAATGGGCAAATATCACCTCCAGGGAACGCAAAAACATGGTAATTCGGGTCCCAATAGTCAAGACAAGCATCCAAGAACGGTTTCACAACCTTGATGAGTTTTAAACTCAACAATAACCCAAAATTATAAGCACTCATATCATGTTTCTTCATGTTCGAAAATTCGTTGGTCCATTCCTTCAAACGAATCTCCAAAGTATTCATGATGAAGAAAAAAAATTTATTTTGAGAATTTTATGTAATTAGACGAAGAAGAGACGGAAGATTTGTGTGAATAAAAGCTCCATCGACGTTTCTATTTATACTAATTTCTGTTTCCAAAAATCCGTCGAGAACGAGAACACCTTGAGGGCAGGCACTCCTGCGCGCTTTCAAAGGGACGCAGCTCATGCTGCGCCTCTTCCTCAGCTTCACTTCTGTGATTTTCCGCGTTGGATCTTTCCTAATTCCATGACGAATAATTTCCTATTCCTACGGGTTATTATTTTGGTGAATACGTGAAGATTACCATGTTTCAGGTTTCCTAATTTCGCGGGCACGCATTTCGAGGCGACATCGACATTTTCGCCATTTTTATCACACTTGTACATTTTCATTTTAGGAAATAATTTTCATTTTAATTCATCATTTTAGGAAATAATTTTCGTTTTAATTTTACATTTCTTAATTTAATTCATTTATTTTAGAAAATGATTCGCAATTTACCGAATTTCAACATGTATATATTAATTTTTTAATTTCTTAATTTCACTTCTGCATTTCTAACTTATAGATTTCTGTTTTTTTCTTTTTTTTAGGGGGTAACCCTCCCTACCGTCCGGTCATTTCCGGCAAAATTTTTGCATTTTTGCATTTTTTTGAGTCTCTCATTTTGCGCTAATTAAGGCCATATGTATATATAAATGTATGCTTTGCGTGTTTTCTATGTAAATTTCGGCAGCATGACGGCGTAAACCGTCATCTACCAAACCTGTTCAGAGCTAACCTGCAGATACAAGCAACACAACCCAGCAACAAAGGCACTCAGGCCATCTCATATACACCAAACAAAGGAAATGTACAACAAACTGGGGGCTCTCGCCCCAAACAAAGTCCAAAAATGTCCAAATCGATGTCCAAATGTGCAAGTCTACAAAAGCCACACAAAACTACTGCTGGTCGCCCTCCAACTCTGCAACTCTTGCCGCAAGAACGACGATCTCGGCGTCCCGAACCTCGAGCTCCCTCAGCAAGTGAGCTGTCTCCTCTCGAGACTGGGTCAACTCTCGCTCCATCTCGCGGTCACCCTGTAAACAACAAAATTGGCTCATGTCAATCGTTTCAAGCAAAATCGAAAAATCAAAAATAAAAAATGGAATAGGCATAAGGTTCGTACCTGACGACCTCGACCACCGACAAGTGCCTAATCTGAAGCCTAGTTCCGGGTTCGAGTCGAAATTTCGGCAGCATTTCGTTATAACAACGGTTATGCCTTAGAAAAGTGTCCTGAAAAAGCCGTCACAAACCAAAATTCCGAAATGGTAGAAAGTTTACCCATCATTCAAGGATTCCAAATATCAAGTTTCATCGCAAATGGGCAATCGTAAGGCTATTTTCGAAGCAATTTACGGTTTAACTGTGAAACCGTCTCAAAATTCATTCAAAGGCTCAAAACTCAACGAAAATTCGAGACAGATACATGGTTATGTTCCTAATATTACCTATTATCCGTTTCTAATGTCAATTTGACAAGGCAAATGCATTTGGGGGAAAAGCCCCAAATTTTCGATCAAATGGGTCATAAACCCTAATTTTTTCGGCTCAAAATTGGGCAAATATAGACGATTAATGCAAGAATGAGACACATACCTCGATTAGTCATAATTAATGCAAGCTTTTGGATCAAACCTTTGCAGAAATGGTGAAGATTTGAGAGAGAAATTGTGTAATTTGTGTTTCAAAATAATGAACATAAGCCTCTGATTATCGCGTTTTTACGCAGAAATAACACTTTGGGGAATAGACGCAGCAGGCGCTGCGCCTCTTCTAAGAGACGCAGCTCTTGCTGCGCCTTTTCCTTGTGTTCCCTCCATACGGATTTTCAAAAATTCGTTATGAATTCGTTATTTGTGGGCCCATCTTTGGTGCGCCTCTTCCCCGATGCTATTTTATCCTTTTGGTCCGTTTGACGATTTTCTTTCGTTCCGGCCCGCATTTCCAAGCCAGCAGCAGACTGTCGCATGTTATTTATTTTTTCTAAGACCTTTTGCTTGTTACAACGAGCATTTATTCCTTCACAGGATTCGATACGCCTTCATTATGTCTCCAGTGAGAGTAAGCGGATATACTTTCCCTCTCATGACATGAAGAATAATTCCCAATCATGTCTCCAGCGAGAGTAAGCGGACGTACTGTCCCTCTCAAGACATGAGGATTGACATCTATCTAAGCAGATTTCCCCTCAGCAGTTCCCGTCTGTGTCCTGCTACTCGCAATTATTTCTCGAAGACTACCCAAGCAGTTTTCTCTCAGCAGTTCCCGCCTGTGTCCTGCTACTCACAATATTTCATGTTTCCCCGCGGAGTTCGACAAAGGTGTCGTTCTCCAGAAGTTCCCAAACCAATAGAGTTCCTATACTCAAGCTTTAGTTACCCCTTAAGTTGAACTTATATTCGGCCTCCTTCCCGTCGATGCTTTCCTTTAGGGCCCCACACCCTAGCACAATCCTTATATATCCTTTAGGTTTTAACCTTAGCTCCTACGCTTACCCTTAGCTCATACGCAACTCCGGAAGCATCTCGAGAAGAAGTCTCAGGTATGGTCTCTTCTTATGGCTGGCGAGCCTCCTTACGTAGTCTAATGGACTTTAAACGACCCTCCCCGATAGTCGACAGACTCTAAAATGTTCCCGACGACAGGTCCTTGGCTCAGACCCCTTGACCCGCCTCGCGTCGCCATAGTTGTCAGGTTGTAATCTTCGATTGACCTGATGGCTATACTTTGACTTTCGCCTTGTCCAAGCCTCAGTCAAAGTGGTGGCTCTGTAGATACCTCATTTCTGCACCTCCCGCAAACCACCCGGTGATGATTGGGCCGCATGTTTGCTATGCGGAACGATTTGTGACAATTCATAAGATTATCGTCAAGTGATTGCTCAAACATTAATATCTACCTCTTAGTTGTCATCTACGTGCCGATACGGTCGTTTTGGCAGTAATTAGAGTACATTTGGAGTCCGGGCCGAAAACCGTCTCCATTTTCTGATAACCGTTAAATCCCGAGTCAGAATGTTCTGGAATGTTCCGGATATTTCTATTCCATATTTCATAATTTTTATTCTTTGGTAAACAATTTCCCGTAATATTCACATAAGATATTAAGGAAAATCAAATTATTCCGTCCTACCATAACTTAAACACGGAAATCTTTCTTCCGCAGGAGGAAACCACTTGGGAACAGACGCAGCAGGTGCTGCGCCTCTTCCAAAGGACGCAGTGGCTGCTGCGCCTCTTCCCAGGCCCTTTTCTGCGTATTTCTCGTATCTTTTTCATATCTTTCCGAGATTCACTTCCAAAGAGTCTCCGAAACCCTAATTCCTCCACGTGATTAGTATAAATAGGAGCCTTCGCTCCTCATATTTCTCACGCGAGTGTCCGCCCTTCTCTTCTCCCTTTGCATTCTAAGACCACGTTCTTACTTTTTGGCGTCTACGTGCTTGAACTTTCAACCACGTAAGCTCGGATCCTTCTGAGTACCAGCCTCGTTTGCATGACCGACCAATTTGACCAACTCCACCATAATCAACTTTAATTAATCTTAATTCGTTTTCCTCTTACGAGGGCACTTTCGTTACATTCGAGTCGAGCATCACTAATCGTAAACTTAGTTCATCTCGTTTCGTCAAACATGTAAGTCTGAGGGTGTATAATCCCTATTTTATTATTGTTATTTACTTTTGTAATCAATATTGTAAGATTTATGTCGAAAGTATTGCTAAAACCGATTTATAAAACCATGCTTTAAATCCTTTTTTACGAATTACCAGAAGATGACCGTCGAGAAAGGACGCAGCAACTGCTGCGCCTCTTCGAAGGGACGCGGCACCTGCTGCGCCTCTTCGTGAGGCTGCCGCAGTTCCTGCTTCCTTTCTTCTTCCTTCGTCTTTTGTTAATTTTTTTGTTCTTTCTTTTGTTTTCAATCGTTCGTCGTTTCTTTGACATAATAACTCAAGCATAATAATTTGACATGTATTATCAATCGTTCATTCATGTAAATAATCCGTCTTTCCGTCTCATCCATGTTTTATTGCTTTCATGATTCAATCACATGTAAATAATGTGTTAATCACTTTCATCCGAGTAAGTATATTAATTAACCATTAAAATCACCAATTTACATTAACGATTTGCGATTCCGCTTCACGACCTAACTCACTCTTGAAAACAAAGAATCGCTGCCTCTTCCAAAGGGCGCGATCTGCTGCTTTTCTCCAGGTTGAATTCTGTCTCTGAACTCGTTGTTGCTTGACCTAGTTTAATTAGTTTACGTATAATTGACTATTAGTCGTATTATCGCCTTCTGTTTCGTTCGTTAATTCTTTCTTTTATTCTTTTTCTCAAGTTATCCGTTTTAAAGGTATTTTCGACATAAATCGCCTAACCCAATGTAATTATTGTAATTTTCATTATTCTAATTTATAGTTATTGTATTTCTTTTATTGCTTGAATGTTTTCACATGTAATTGAACTTAAATCCTACTTCGACCCAATTGTATGTTAATTACGTGTCAACCGACTTAGTATTAATTTCTCACATGCTAGGATTAAAACTTGGATGTTGCTTTGCATGCATATAACCGGCGATATATCAAGTATAAATGATGTCCCTAATCATTAGTAGAGGCCGCTATCGAGGCGGGCGGGATTAGGTGTTCGATCAAAAGAGCTTCCTAATACGTACTCTCACCCCTTACTCCAGATCTCCGTGAACACCCGTGTTCATTGGCATCCACGAGAGTCATTCTAGACATAGAATGCTAAGGGTAACGATTGCTTAGTGTTCATGTCTTTACTTTGTGTCTTGACATGACACGAGGTATTCGAACGGTTCCAATTTCCCATAAAAATTGGTGGCGACTCCATACAAAAATGCAAACGCTTGTTTCTCTTTCCTCCCAAGTGCCCCCGTGGGCCCCCCGCTGTCCACAGTATGAAATATGAGAAAATACATGCATGTCCAAATGATTGCATATTGTATCGGAAATTATATTAAAACTTAACCAATTGCCCTTAATGTTTGGAGTGGTGTTATAAGGATAAGGAAGGGATCCCGGCTAAGGTGTTGTGGTATTTTCCATTGATACCAAGAGTCATAAGGATTTATGCGAATTTCGATGATGCAAAAATGTTAACTTGGCATGAAACAGGAAGAATAAATGGTGGAAAGCTAAGACACCCGGCAGATGGTATGCAATGAAAATCGTTCGTCGCTAAGTATCCCGAGTTCGGCAATGAACCTAGAAACTTACGTCTAGCGCTGTCCACTGATGGAATGAACCCACACGGAAACATGAGTAGCCAACATAGTACTTGGCCAATAGTGTTGGCTATTTATAACTTACCTCCATATGTGTGCATGAAAAGAAAGTATTTGATGTTATCGTTGTTAATTTCCGGCCCTAAACAACCTGGAAATGATATAGATGTATATTTGGAACCTCTTCTAGATGATTTGCGATTGTTGTGGGATAGTGGGATAGAAGTATTTGATGCATATAAGAACGAAACTTTCAATTTGAGAGCGATGTTATTGTGTACAATAACTGACTATCCGGCTTATGGCGACCTTTCTGGGCACACAGTTCTTGGGAAAGAGGCTTGTCCATTGTGTAGGGAGGATATCGAGTCTGAATACTTGAAGTCTTCTCGTAAGTATGTGTATATGGGAAATAGGAGGTTCTTGTATCATGACCATTGTTATCGCAAGATGCAGAAAGCATTCAATGGAAGACAAGAACTTCGTCAACCTCCTAGAATTTTGAGTGGGCATGAAGTTTATCAGAAAGTAAAGCATATTGAGATAGATTATGGGAAGAAGAGCGGCTCTAAATTGTCTACTCGTGGGTATAAGAAAAGATCCATATTTTTTGATAAACTTCCATATTGGCCTGACCTGGAGGTCAGGCATTGCCTCGATTTCATGCACATTGAGAAAAATGTCTTTGATAATATTATCAATACCCTTCTGAATGTTCCTGGTAAAATAAAGGATAACGCCACAGCTAGGGAAGATATGAAAATGATGGGTATTAGGCTAGAGTTGGCACCACAGAAGAGAGGTAATCGTACATTTTTACCGCCAGCAGCTTATACCCTTTCACGGAATGAGAAAAAAGAGTTTTGTGCATGCTTGAATGGAATTAAAGTGCCACATGGTTATTCGTCGAACATCAAAAGCCTAGTGTCGATGCAAGACCTAAAACTCACCGGGTTAAAGTCACATGATTGTCTCACTTTGATGCAACAATTACTACCTGTGGCTATTCGTTCCATTTTACCTGAAAAGGTAAGATATGCTATGACTAGATTCTGTCTCTTCTTCCAGTCCATATGCGAGAAAGTCATCGATCCCGATGACGCGGATTCATTGCAGGACCTCGTTGTAACCTCTCTTTGTCGGTTGGAAATGTATTTTCCACCCTCTTTCTTCACTATCATGATTCATCTTACCATTCACTTGGTTAGGGAGATTTTGTACCTTGGGCCCGTGTACTTGAGATACCAGTATCCTTTCGAAAGATTGATGAAAGTCTACAAGGACTATACATCTAATCGGTATCGTCCGGAAGGTTGTATTCTTTGAACGCTATTTTTAGACGAAGCTCTTTCATATTGTTACGCTCATCTCTCCCCTGAGGAGTTGATTGGCGTTCCTAAGAATCGTCATAGTGACTGGATGGCCGGAAAAGGTATTAGGGGCCGGGTTGAAAAAATTGTGACACGTGAAATGTTGTATTTAGCACACACGTATGTGCTAAACAACGAAGATGAGGTGCAACCTTATATTCAACAACACAAAGATGAGCTCAAATACGATCACCCAAACAAGACCGAGAAGTGGATTGCGAACGAGCATACGAAGACGTTTGCAGAGTGGTTTAGGAATATTGTCTTAGATTGTACGGATCAAACTAGTGATGAAATCTCTCCTAGGTTACTACGTCTTGGTTTAGGTCCAAATGTCAGGGTCACCTTTTACAACAGTTTTGCCATTAATGGATATACTTTTTACACCCGCGAGCAAGATGAGTTGAGCATAATGCAAAATAGTGGTGTGAGTTCTGAATTTGAGGCAATGCACTTTGCTACTTCAAAAGATAAAAAGTCTATTTGGAGAAAATGCCTTTATTATGGTGTTATTCAAGAAATATTGGTACTAGATTACATTGATTTCACAATACCTTTGTTTCGATGTAACTGGGTTGATAACAACATCCATTGTGTCTGAAAGGATAAGATGGGATTTACGTTGGTCAATCTGAGTAAGGTTGGCAATAATAAGGATGATCCTTTCATAATGGCATCCCAAACTAAACAAGTGTTCTATGTCACCGATCCTATGGATAAGAAGTGGTCTGTTGTACTGTCTATAAGGAGTAGAAGTAGTAGTCCATCCGATAATGGTGATTATGATCAGGATGTCGTTTTTGAGGGAATGGATCACTCTACCACTGTATCTTATTTCGACGATGTTTACACTGATCATGAGGACACTGAAAGCATATATATGCGTGATGACCATGGTGAAGGTATTTGGGTTAACGAAGAAACTATGACATCCAAGAAACGTCCCCGATCCTGAGATAGTTCATCAGGACACAGTGATATGGACGACCAACATTTTGAGTCATTTTCAGACCAATAATTTGATGGTTTAATTTATTGGTAAATCAATAATGGTCATTGTTAAATAAAAATTCCCAAATTTGCATGGCATGGTAAATCCTGTAGCTTAGATATGCAAATGTATGCATGCATCTTTGGTGTTGTCTTATTTTCTTGATCTTATTATTAGATGTGGATCTTTGGTGTTAAAATTGCTTGAATAATGTTGCGATATGGTGCTTCACATTACGGTATGTATTGTTACAGGTTTGGACTGTAATGGAATTACAGTAATTTTTCTAAAAAAAAAAGGTTCAACAATAACAACGGTTATATTTAAATTACCCGTTGTTAATACTTTCAACAACGGTTATATTGAAATTACCCGTTGCTATTACTATCAACAACGGTTATAGTGACACTACCCGTTGTTATTATTTTCAACAACGGGTAGAGGTACCTCTACCCGTTGTCAATGATTTTTTTGACATATTTCATTTTGGCGCAAATTTGGTGAAAATATATTACAACGGGTATATTTTAACCGTTGTAATAAAGTTTTGACAACGGTTGACTTTTATTGACCCGTTGTTATTAACATATAACAACGGTTTTGCTTTGAGAACCCGTTGTCAATAGTTTGTCTTAATAAAAAACTAATTTACAAACATATACAGCATACCATACACAAACACACACAACACCAGTTCAACCGTTGGTATCCTGAGTTTATTCTTCTCTCTTCCTCGCTTTTTACATTCTCGTCGCCGCCGTCGCCCATTTACGCCCGATTCCGTTACCTTCCCTTATCATCCTGCTCGTTCTCTTTATCATCATCATCAACAGGTATGTTCACTTTAATTTTGTGTTTCGTCATTAGGGTTTTAAGACGATCATCTTTTTTCTTTTTCATGTATCTGTTTGTTTTTCGTCTTCTTTGTTATCTTTATCATCCCGCATCATCTACTTCACTCCTCTTATTAGGGTTTAGGATTTTAGAAGCTCAATCTGTTGTTTTAAATTTTCATTCCTATTAGGGTTTAGGGTTTTAGATAATACTCTGCATGTACGTACGTTGTTAAGTTGTTCATTTCCTATATCATTCATATTTGGGTTTTAGGATTATCATGGGTGAAAAACGGAAAAGAAATCAAAAGAACAATAAGGCTGGGGATAATAAGCCTGGGGAGAGGGGTGCTACGAAGTGCCAGAGATGCCTTGCAGCTATAGCCGCTAAAGAACCGATGGAAATAACATAGAGTGAGAAGGGTTTCCCTACTGGTCCAAATGCGGGTTTTTTATCCAGTTGGATTGGATGTTGCACAAGACAGTTTGTGCCTATCCATTTATATGATTTTATAAATTTGAATTCAAAATTGGCGGAGTTATACTTGGCTCGTGTAAATGAAGACTTTATTATACCCGATGAAAGCCATGATAAGTATTTTATGCATAAAGCAGCGGATGTCCACAGGCAGTGGAGGTGTGACGTTGCTAGGGATTGGTTGTATGTGGACAAGACAACGGGGGAGATGCGTAAGAGCCCACCGGGAGACAATAAGTGTCCCACCATCAGTCAGGAACAATGGGATCTTTTCAAAGAGATGAGAACTACTGAGAAGTTTCAGGTTAAATATCCTCGCCTTTTAACGATTTACCTATCATTTTTTTAATTAATGAGTCCTTTATATAATATTTTTATCATCTCATCTACTTGCGCTTTTATATAATTATTTGAAGGCCGTTAGCAGAAGAAATCGTGCTAACATTTCATGCAAGAAGGGGAAATGGTATGGTTCTCGAGGCGGTTACAGAAAGATAGAAGAGAACCTCGTAAGTAGCATGCATTATTCCCCTGTGAGACTTTATTTTTTTAATCACACTTGGACTTGCATTGATACACATTTACATGTATAAATGTTACCATGTTAATGTATAGGTGGCAAAGGGAGTGACCAACTTGGATCGCCATGTAACTTATAAAGAAGGGCACACGCCTAAAGGATCCCGGTCGCGTGACAAATATGATGAGGAGGTGTTGGCCAACATAGTAAGCATTATTTTATTAAGACGAGTTCATTACTAACTTTATTATTTTAGTCACAAATATAATTTGAAGTTTATTTAATATATTATAGGACAACGTATTGACAGAGGTAGAAGAAGGGAAATTCACTCCCTGTGGTCGTAATGACGTTCTTTCTAGAGCGATCGGCCGACCCGAACATCCAGGTCGTTTGAGGGGCGTCCCGTTACAGGTTGGAGTAACGAAATATTATGGGACAACTTCCCCGATAAAGAAGAAAAGGAAGACTAAGTCTGAGAAGGCTGACATGGTACCATTTATTCTATTATTTTCATTTAAGTTCAATTCACATGTTATTGTTGGGATAAAAATTGCTGACACATTACATTCTTGGCACGCAGCCTTGATTAATGGCATCCGTACTACTAAAGTCGAATCTTTGGAGGCAAGCTTTCCGAAGAAGAAGTGAAGATGATGGAGGATGTCATTTCTAAAGGGGGTAATAATAAAGGTACAACAGATTGGTCAAGAGGCCTCTACTACCTTGGCAATACATGAGAAGGAAGTATCGGTCAACGAGATTCAGAAAGATCAGGTACCTAATGCTTCTGAAGTTGTAACAACTAAAGCCGATCAGGTACCTAATACTTCCTTATTTTTCTTTTCTTTTTCTTTTTGGGTAAGATCAGGGGGTGTGTTCCCTGCCAGCTCTAATGCTATAACTTCTGACATGGTGCCATTGGTTAATTTTATTAGGTAAATAATGGGTCCGAAAAGGAGATGCAACTTGAGAAGACGGTGATGGAAAACAAAGATACATCCCCTTCAAGTCGGTTCCTGTTTTCGAAGGCATGCATGAAGTGTTTAATTAGTTAAATTTATATGAATTCTATTAAATTTTGGGATATAATAATGTATGTGTATATTCTTCAGGCCGTAAACAAGAGGCCAGTTATTCTTCTTCGACCCTAAACCGAAAAGCCACATGTGCGTGTTGGCCGGGTCTCATAGAAATGCACACCAAATCTGCGCAGCGAAATCGTAGTTCATGGCGAAAAACTTTTGCCGAATCATAGAAAAGTAGAGATAACTACAGTCTTTCCAGGCCATGAAAACTTTCAACGTCACTGTCCCAGATTCGTGACGACATTACCATTCTCGGAGATGCGGTTGGAAGTTTCATCCAATAGCTCGAAACTCACATCTACTTGGCTCGCCGTCTCCGCCTCAAAGAAAAAGCGATTGGGGTTTGAAGAAATACCTTTATATATATGTTACATTTTTAATTGTTGAATGTTTTTATATGTTAAATTTATATGTTATTTTTTTTTGTAGGGAACAAAAAAGGCGGCTTTGGCGGATAAGCCTAAGTCCACAGACATGCCAACTACCTCGTCAAGACAACAACTTGATGAGGTATTTAATTAACTTCTCCATTTTTATGAAAACCTCCCTTTAATTTTTTTTTGTTTCTGTATTTCTAAAAAGCATGAAAATTTTTTGTATGTAGGGAACAGAAAAACCGGCTAAGGCGGATAAGCCTAAGTCCCCGGACATGCCAACTACCTCGTCCAGACAACAATCTGATGAGGTATTTAATTAACTTCTCCATTTTTTTAAAAACTTCGCTCCCTTTATTTATATTTTGTCTGTATTTATAAAAAGCATGGTAATTTTGTGTAGGGGACAAAAAAGACTGATAAGCCTAAGTCCCCAGTCATACCTGCTACTACTACCTCATCATTGAAAGAGCAGGTTAACGAGGTATTTAATTAAGTACGCTTTTATTTTTATTACTCCAACTAGGATATGTTACCTTTGGATTTTTTATTATTTTAATTATCTACATGTGTAGGCTGGTGGTAGTAGCACAAAATCAAAGAATCATTATTTCCCCGACCTGAAAGAAGTTAGGAGTTTAAACTCCACACAATATACTGGGAAGGATTACATGCAAAAAGTAAGAACGGCGACGATGAGGAAACTGCATGAGGAGGCTTGTCGTCGCATAGCAACCGAGCAATTGATAATTATTCCGCTCGAGGAGGATATTCTAGGGGTTGAGCGCGAAGCACTTATGTCATGGGATATGCTAGCCATTTGGGCTGGCCTAGACCAGATTGATGTCCAACACCTATTTGTTTGGATGAAGTAAGTTTCTTAATAAATAATTTCATATTCTAATATTCTGACTACTAGATAGTGTTTTACATAAAGGAATTAATACCGTAATAATGTAGGATATTGAAATTGAGAGTGATCCCCGAGAAGAAGATTCCAGTTGATCAATACGGATTCCTGTGCCCCTATGTTTTATCTTTATTTATTACGGAATTCTCGTTCGAAAATCGGGTAGATTATATTGCTCAGCAATTGGCGACAACCAAGAAGCTGATTTTTGCAGCTTATAATGAAAAAGGGTAATAAACAAATTAATATTACGTTTCCCCCTACAATTGCATTTTCATAACTAATATATGTACTTGTTAATAATGATGACGTCTCTTGATGTAGGACTCATTGGGTGCTAGCAGTCATCATGCCGACAAAGAAGAAAGTTTTCTGGCTGGACTCTTTACATAATCAACCAAGCGAGACTTTTAAGCGCTTGATTAATAAGTAAGTTTATAATACTGATTTATTTATAATAACATTAAGTTTCAATTTTTATTTATAGCAAAAAGCTCATTTTTGCCCCTAAAAAAAATGAGTGTCTGCCTCCTTTTGTTTTTTTTTAAATAAGGGCCTTTGAGAAGAGAAGAGCTAACGAGCAGGATCAACCCACGAAAGATTCTGATGATGGCCCTAATTATATTACGATAACAGGGGTACGTGCTCAAATATAATACATTAAGTGCAAAAATCTGTGTTTAATACTAATACAATACCTAAAGTTCAAGATTCTGATGTGAGCCTTCTCTCGTCTGTTTGTTTTTATGTAATAATAGGCCCCTCGCCAGCCAGATAACATACAATGTGGATACTACGTTTGTCGGTTCATGTTGGAGATTATTAGGCGAAGATATATCCTTATTCCAGAAAAGATTTGTAATTTAATAATGTGTTTATTACTTTTTTTAAATTAGAGCTAATGTTGTCTTACTTGCTGCTATATATACCATGATGTTGCTATGCAGTAATTGATGTTGTTACAATAATGTCTTGTCTTTGTTTTTTCCGCAGTATGTAATCAACCCGTCACCAGAGATTCAGCAGTACTCAAGTGTAGATATAGACGAGGTAAGGGACATGTTGGGCAAATACGTCTTAGAAAATAGAAATGCATGATACTCAGAGTTTAGATCAGCTTATTAGTAAAAATTTTGTTGAAAAGGAATGATTAGTTTATGTAAATTCAACTCCTTGTAAGTATATATATATATATATATATATATATAGAGGTAAGATCTAATGAGTCCCTTACCTCACTTAAGTCCTTAAGTCCTTATAAGGACCCTTAGATGGACAACATCTATGGTGGAGATTATTTACAAAATGTAGGCCAAAAAAAAAAAGGGAAAAGCATGGCTATGAGAGAGGACAACAATTCCTTTCAAAACAATTGTTCTTACCAATGATTATTTCCGGTTACAAAAACATATATCCTTTGTACTATGTTTCCACTTCCCACATTCTTCCTTCCTCAACACACTTAATTTCAGTCTTTTTCTTTCTTTCTTCTCTCTAAAACTGGGTTCTTTCATCTCCAAACGAAGATAAAGTTCTCTCTAAATCCTCCAAATCAGCGTAAACATGCAAATAATAGATGGCATCAATGGTATTTCTTCATTTTATTAATTGTTTTCAGTCACATTTTCATATTTTTCAGTTGAATAGGAAGGATGAAGGTAAACATTACAGTTTTGCATATTTGCATGTCATTGAATTTGTTCATTCTTGTTTTGATTATTTGTTACTGGGTTTGAAATGAACATTGTTAGAGTTAAATCTTCCCTCACAATGGTTTACATTAATTTGGGTTTAAATTTGCATGAACGCATCCTGACAACATTTACATGAACATTTTAGTTGTAGTTTTACATTTACACTTTTTATTGTTATATTTTTTATGTGAGTTAGCATTCTGACAACATTTACACTTTTATTGACATTTACACTTTTAAAGCGTCACATTTACACTGCATTATTGCTCACGTTTACACTTTTCCTGTACTTTTAAATTTACACTTTTTTATTGTTATAGTCAACTTTGCATTTTAATTGTTATATTTTTATGTGAGTTAGCATTTTTTCGACAACATTTACACTTTTATTGACATTTACACTTTTAAAGCCTCACATTTACATCAATGCATTATTGCTCACGTTTACACTTTCCCTGTACTTTTAAATTTACACTTTTTTATTGTTATAGTCAACTTTGCATTTTAATTGGTATATTTTTTATGTGAGTTAGCATTCTGACAACATTTGCACTTTTATTGACATTTACACTTTTAAAGTCTCACATTTACACCGCATTTACACGCTCACGTTTACACTTTTCCCGTACTTCGTATACATGCACACTTTACATCATAATACATTTTCACTTGAATCCCCTATAACTTAACAATTACACTTCTAATTACTTAGCATTTACACTTTACAATTCATAACATTTGCATTTTTATTGTTATATTTATGTTGACATTTCCACTTTTGTTGACATTTACACTTTTAAAGCATAACATTTACACTCGCATTCTTTGCTCACGTTTACACTTTTACACTTTTGTTGACATTTACACTTTCAGACAATCACATTTACTCTTTTTGCTATAGTTTTACATTTACACTTTCTGTTATAGTCACCTTTTAATTGTTAATATTATAGTTTTAATTTGTGTTGGCATTCTGAAAACATTTACACTTTTGGTGTACTTTACACTTATAAAGAATCACATTTACACCGCATTTCTCACGACATTTACACTTTTGCTGACATTTACACATGACATTACAAAGACATTTACACTTTGTTTCTACTGACATTTACACTTACACTTTTGGATGTTTACTTTTACTATAGTTTTGACATTTACACTTTTTCTGACATTTACACATGACATTACAGCACATTTACACTTTGTTTCTACTGACATTTACACTTACACATTTGGATGTTTACTTTTACTATAGTTTTGACATTTACACTTTTGATGACATTTACACTTTCGAACAAAAGACATTTTCACTTTGTTTCTACTGACATTTACACTTACACTTTTGGATGTTTATTTTTACTATAGTTCTGACATTTACACTTTTGATGACATTTACACTTTTACAACATTTGGAAAATTTACACTTCATATCTCGAGAACATTTACATTTACACTTACACTCTGCACGTTTACGGACTTGGTAAAACAGAATGGGGTTCAACCCGACAGTGCAAGAGCTGTGTAAGGAGGTGGAGAAGAGGTTTACACCGTACATCGGCCAGGAGTTTGGGGGTGTTGATGATGCAGTGACTTTTTATAAGATATACGCCATTGCTTGTGGGTTTGATGTACGTAGGTACACAACAAAAAAATGGCGTGGCGGTGAGATCAAGTCAAAGCTCGTTGTCTGCAATCGAGAAGGTTTCGCTCACAAGAAGCCCAGAAAAGATCAGGATGGCGGACTGGATGGGGAGAATTCAAAGAGGATATTCAGGGTCACTAGAGTTGGGTGTAAAGCGAGGATACGACTATATATGAAGAATGGTGTTTTAGTAATTGACCGGTTCCACGAGGGTCACAATCACGAGCTTATCTCACTTCGGACGATGGTTCCATAAATTGTCGCGTAACATAACAGATTATCACAAGATGATAATCGTGTCAAACTCAAGGGTTTGTAATACATAATCACTCTCTATACTAAATAAATAATTCCATTCATGTTATTTTTATCCGACGTATCTCGTTAATGATTAATTGGCAAAATGAAGATAGGAGCAACAAAAACATACAGAATCTGCAAAGAACAAGTGAATGGATACGAAAACATTGGAGCAAGCTTAAATGATTTTAAGAACTTCCATAGGGATGTTAAATGTTTCATTCACGAACGGGATGGTCAGTTGTTTGTTGACCATTTCAAGGAAATAACTCAAACAAGAATAGGTTTCTACTTTGACTATGACCTTGACGATGATGGCAGCCTACGTAGGGCCATATGGGCGGACGGTACCGCCCGAGATAATTACAAAATTTTTGGTGATGCGGTGTCATTCGACCCAACTTACTCCACCAATAAGTATTCTATGGTATTCACACCATTCACAGTGTTGACCACCATAAACGATCCGTGACGTTCGTGGGGCTCTAATTGCAAGGGAAGATTATGAGTCGTTTAATTGGGTTTTCAGCCGGTTTTTAATAGCAATGGGAGGTAAGGAACCCGAGTACATAATTACGGATCGGACCTGGTATTATCAAATCTGTCCCTCTTGTTTTCAAGACAACGCCATCGCTTCTGTATGTGGCATATAATGAACAAAATGCCAAATAAGTTTGGCGTATCGAGAAGCGACTATAATGACTTCATCTGTAAAATTGATGACATTATATGGGACGATGAGCTTGAGGCAGCAGAATTTGATGGTCTCTGGGAGCAAATAGTTCAAGATCATGGTGTTGGCGTAAATGATTGGTTTGCAGATACATATGCTATAAGGGGACAGTGGGTGATGGCGCATTGCAGAGACTTGAGGATGGCGTCGATTATGAGGACAACTCAAAGATCAGAGAGCGAAAATAGCTTTTTCAAGAGGTTTGAACACAAGTCAGGAACATTGGTTGAGTTTTGGATGCGTTTTGAGAGCGCTATGGACCAACAAAGACATACACAAAAGCAGCTTGACAACATGGATAAGCACTCGTCCGCAACAAATAAATCAACACATCTGGCATTAGAGATTCATGCTGCAAAGGTGTACACATATTCAGCTTTCAACACATTCAAACAAGAAGCCTTCTTCTCAATTGATACATGTAGAACAGAGGTTTCACCGAGAGAGGCGAAATAGAGATAACTATTGTCAAAGATTCAACCAGAAAGAAGAATTTTGAAGTTGTGTACAGACATTTAGTTTACACTTCCTATGACATTTACACTTTCTGTTTTTACCTCTTTTAAATTCCTATAACTTAACATTTACACTTCCTATAACTTAACATTTACACTTCTAATAACTTAACATTTACACTTCCCATTAGTTTACATTTACACTTCCTATTAGTTTGCATATACACTTCTATTAACTTAACATTTACACTTTACAATTGATGACATTTACACTTTACATCATATGACATTTACACATGTAAATCCCCTATAACTTAACATTTACACTTCCTATTAGATACCTTAACATTTACACTTCCTATTAGATTACATTTACACTTCTAATTACTTAGCATTTACACTTTACAATTCATGACATTTACACTTTAGTTCATTACATTTACACTTCTAATACCTTAACATTTACACTTCCTATTAGATTACATTTACACTTCTAATTACTTAGCATTTACACTTTACAATTCATGACATTTACACTTTAGATCATTACATTTACACTTCTAATGACTTCACATTTACACTTTACAATTCAATACATTTACACTTTACATAAGTCTCACTGTTTTTAACGTTCACACTTACATGATAGCTTTATCTGATGACGAAGGTACACGTAGAGCAAGCTGCAGTTGTACGATGTTTGAAAGAACCTAATCCTATGCCGCCATATAATATGGATTTTTTCAAAAAGTGGGCTAAAGACTATACCAGAAGATTATGTTCTGAATAGATGGATGAAAGAGTATCTCCGATTAAGGATTTTCACATCTAATGGTGAAGGAACAGAAAACATGCAAGTCATCGATGAAAAACAAATTGCAATGTCAATAATGTGGTCAGAAGTTCATGAAGCTGTAGGACTCCTTCGAGACAAAGGAATAGCTGATGTTGACAGCTTTTCCACTGTAATTAGATCATTTAGACAGTCCCTCTCACCATTAGAGGAAGTGTTGAATAAAAATCAACAAATGGAGAAATTTCTGAATTGTACGGCATGTGAGGTAGTGACGATATTGCCACCAAAGAATTCAAAAACAAGGGGACCGGAAAAAGATTGCTTTGTCGACAAAAAAAAAGCAATGGTGTTGGCTAGGAAACCCAAACGTAAGTGTAAGAATTGCAAGAGAATGGCAAATCACGACAAGAGAAACTGCCCTAACCCCTTCTCAGCACACACACCATTGTGCGAAGGGTCGTCTGAACCAGAAGAGGATGAAGGAGAGGAGGAGGAAGAGCTGGAGTCAGGAGAAGAATAGACGTCGATCGGTGACAAGTGTTGCTTTATATATTTTGAGTGTGTAACTTAAAACTTTGATGTGCTATAACTGGAGCGGGCGATAAGGAATTGGTCTCATGGCAACAGAAACTTTGAAATGCAGTTGGTGTAACTTTTAGTAACACCAACATTAGAGTTACACCGCATAAGACCAAAATCTCTCTGTTTTATTAGATAGCCAAACATTGTGTTACTTGAACTTATTTTGGATTACTTATGTTATTTCAAGTAACAGTTACACTTATTTTCAAATAACTGGTGTTAACATTTACACTTCCCATGTCAGCACATTTACACTTCCAGTAACTTCACATTTACACATACTATATCCTCACATTTACAATTTGAATATCTTCACATTTACACTTCCAATTTACTCGTGTTAACATTTACACTTCCCATGTCAAAGACATTTACACTTCCAAAGAACTTCACATTTACACATACTATATCCTCACATTTATACTTCTCCTATATTCAAATTTACACTTCCTATTTGTTGTTAGTTACACTTTTTTGTTCACATTTACACTTGGGCTGTCACCACATTTACACTTCCCATGTCACCACATTTACACCGCATTCAATTTAAATTCAGGTGTGTTTATATTCAAACTTTCAGTATGTTAAAGTTGACACTGACATTGTTAACATTTACACTTTAAGTGTGTTAACATTTACACTTAAAGTGTAAATGTGACTAAATTACAAGTGTGATAACAGTTACACTTGCAATTTAGTCACATTTACACTTTGAATAAACTATGACTATAAATGCCAACAATTACACTTCATTACTGTAAAGCTTCATTAGTGTAATTTACAATTACACTTCATTACTGTAAAGCTTACACTTGCAAAACATTATTTACTAAGTTCAAGAGTGCCAAACAAAATACATTTAAAAAAAAAATGTCCACAAATTGTTCACTTTTTCGACAACACACCTAATTTTGCGCTTCTTTTGTAACTTGGCCCATAAATCTTCTTTTCCAAATGATAAACCCATTCAACTTTGCTTCAAAAATGTCTCTGTTGACATTTATGTCAGCTAGAACAAGCGTCGCCACCAACTCGACTACCAAGTACCGTCGATTCCTCTTCCTCTCCAAGTCCGGATGCTCAAAAGGTAGACCCTCGTACATCAAAGATATACATCATACGAAAAACCCCCGATTCTCGTTATGTTAGGAAGGGTGTTTGGCGCCTGAACGGGATTTGCCGATGCTCAAAGCTAGTAATCTCATATCCCCCGTCCGTTCGACGTCCAAATAATCGCTAACAAATGATGCCACTTGGCGAGTAACATTGCACATCTCGGGCCGATCCCAGTTGGCATGATGTTGGTAGTCAAGGAGATCCACAGTTTGTTGTCCAAAATTTATACACACGCATGCAAAGTGCCCACCAATGTTGACAAGTACGAAGATAAACTCGGCATTCAGGTTGAAAGTTTTATCACGATCCTGGATGAAGGTATCCCAAATGTGATACAACCGATCGGTGATGTCATTAGATCAGAGCCTGCTTCACGTATATCCATAAGCTTGCATGATACATTCCTGTCGGGAGTGAGTGAGACTTCATAATAAAAGAAAGAACTAATGTATAACTTTGAGGCTTTGTGCGCCGGGAGAAGGGGGGGGGGGTGTACCATATGACGTATCCCAAAGAAGGCCATCCTAGGAAGTAAGTGTTCAGCAGACTCCAAATGGTTCAAAGAAAAACAGCCCACGACTCAATGACAACAGCGACATTACAACCTCGGAAGCATGGTCATGATGTCGGACCGGCCATGAAATCGTCGCATGCCCTCTTGTACCAAGAGATTGATTCACCGAATAAAACACACGTATAATAGTAAGAAATTGAGAAGTAGTTACAAATTAAATATCGTAACGAATTGGCCCCGTTTATAAGAGACAGCGAACTAACGAATTTTCAAAGTTGTAGTCGTCTAACAGGCAATAGTCCACCGCATGCTTTCGACGTGATCGAATACCCCTGACCAGACTTTGATTGTTCCGTAAGAAGGTCGAGACAACAAGAGTTTGCGTACCAGCAGCCCCACACGATCAATTGAGCAACCCAAGCCATCCCCCGCCCGGGACGGCCTCCGTACGGTGACAACGGTTGGCTACCCGACGATCGCGGACGCTGAACAACAGCGGGTCGCTTTCCGCTGTATGGCTACGATTGACCACGGGCTTCCTTCTACGCGTTTAGGGGTGGGACTCGCAACACGAGGTCGTTTCATCGTACGTAATCTCTTCCTCATCGTCCGTACTCCGCTCGTGCAACATTGGAGACCAGGTTTTCCAAATGGGTTCGACCTTGACCATACTTTTCTCTGAATTGGGTTATCCTTGAGCGAACGCTCTCCCTCACTTTGTTATGGTCACTCAGGATAAGAATCGACACCACTTCAGCCCGGACGAGGTTCAGAACGTCCATCTCACCTAAGGCGCAGTCAAATAGCTTCCCATTGAAAAGCAGCATGTGTATCATCATGTACACCCCGCAATCAAACGCAGAATAACCCGTGCCTTGCCATTTAAATTCGACATTCACAAATTTGAACCCAGCAACCTTTGATCCTCTGACAAACCCTTTAGACTCCAGATACGCACCCATTAAATCACACTGTAAAAGGAATTAAAAAAAAAAGTCAATTGAAAAACAGTGTTTACAATTCCAGAATACATCAACACTGAAGAACAAATTACGGAATGCTATTTATAATTATTACCGCAATGCGGGAAATTCCAAAATATGGAAGCTTCTCAAAATCATCGTCGTATCGACGGTTGTCCAAATACTCTATCTCGCTTTAAACGAAGTTTATGCATGCACAAAATGTAATGATCATTATTGCCGATAAGATCGGGATGAAGACTCAGCGGGTGTGACAACAAAGACATAAAAGATACACTCAGTAAAAAATTCAGATTTACTTTTTCAATAATTCGTCACATTTACAGTCCCTGTGTCATGACATTTACACTTTCCATATATTCACATTTACACTACATATGTCATGACATTTACACTTCGTATTTAGTCACCTTTACACTACCCGTCTCATAGCTTTTACACTTCACTATATCTCACATTTACACTTCCAAACTGCTGACATTTACACTTTCCATATTCACATTTACACTTTAAATGCGATCACATTTACACTTCCTGTTTAGTCACCTTTACACTCCCTATGTCATCACATTTACACTTTCTATATGTTCACATTTCCACAATACATACATCATGGCATTTACAGTTCACTGTGTCTCACGTTTACACTTCATATGTCATGACATTTACACTTTACATATTTTCACATTTACACTTTATGTGTGCTGACATTTACACTTTCTATTTAGTCACCTTTACACTCGCTATGTCAATATATTTACACTTTCTATATAATCACATTTACACTATACATCATAACATTTACACTTCACTACGTATCACATTTACACTTCATGTTCCATGACATTTACACTTTCTTCTTAATCACATCCAGGCATTTACACTTTCTGTGAAAATCACATATACACTTTCGGTGTGATGACATTTACACTTCACAATAGGTCACATTTACACTTACCATATCAGATCCAAGTTGAAATGGAGACAAACAGGATTGAATCCAAGCATCCCACCCAGCCCAGATTTCGTCCTTTTTGTCAAGAACAATGCCTTTCTTCTTGGCTTTCCAAATTTCCAAAGCGGGCTCTGTTCAAACAAACGGCAGCGCTATTAAATTTAGACACTTACTAATCAATTAAATTGGAACTATAAAAATTGCATTGAGTGAGGATAGGGCAAGTACAGTGTGACTAAGCCCGAAGAAACAACGAGAGGATGCAATCGTGCGGTTTGGTCGTACATCATCTTATTGATTAGTAGGCACCAACAATCGATTACAGAATTCATAACTTCCTGTCCAGGTTCAAGGGTTAACATGTCTTCCCGTGACACGAAGAAAAAGTCTGAAAAAACTGCCAATTCTTCCCTACAAAAAAAGTTTGATTTATATAAGGCAAACATGGTTACGACAACATATAAGTATTAATATGTTTAACATAGAAATTAATCGACTCACCCTTTCAACCAAGCTTCTGATTTATTAAATACGTAGTCCAGGACGTATTTCCTTTCCTTAAAAACACCCCTAAATAATTTCTTATTCAAATTTGCAGTCTCACAAGAACAAAGCCCTGCTCGGCATGGGTTCCCCACAATCCATGGTGCAAGTCAGATTCTCAGGGACCACTTCCATGCACTGTAAGGGCTCAGGTGAATGAAATAGGAAAGGGTGGTGATCCATATTACTACGGGGGACATAAATTTCCCGACCATCCGCGGGAACGGCTGGTTGAGAAGGGCCTGCCACATCAGTCTTTCCAAAATCCTCACCGAACCCCCTTAAACGCCTCGGCTAGCTCTGCAAAGAGATATAAACGTACACTGAAATTCCGGCAACTTAAACTCGGAGGATGGTGCTTCAACAATAACCTTATCTGAACCCTCTGCAACATCCATGGGCTTGTCATCATTCTGAAATGAACCAGGGCAACCAGGTTGTTCAGTAGGGCCCTCACCTTCCTCGTTGACCATGCCACTACCAATCTCTAAACCTTCTTGCGATGCATCTTCACGCACTGTGGTCGAAACAACGCCAGGCTCACCATCCGGTGCTTTCGTACCACTGACTTGGTGTCGGTCAACGAGCTGTTCCACTCCCGGTGCACCGCTAGCTTCCACAGCCTCACCAGGCACTAGTCCAACCCCGAGTGGTTCGGGCCGCGGCAGGCCCCCGCTCTTGGGACGGCTCCATGTCCATGCCCTGCACAGCCTCATCCTGGACTGTCAGTGCACCACCCTGTGCCACTTCAATGTCACCGCTGTCTGACAACTTTTTCAGCGCATTATCGATATCAGCTGTCGCTATAAATTTCAACTCAAATGAAGATGATCCATCTTCAATTGACGGGACTACCACATCCACACCCACCTTGTTTACTACTTTTGAAGAAGACGGCTCCCCTTCGCCAAAACAGCCCCCGTTCTTGAGCCACCTCCATATCCATACCCCCGCACAATCTCATCCTCACCTATCCGTACGCACCCTCCGCCACTTCACCACCACCATCCCCAACATCTGCAAACCTTGCAGCGCATTATCAATATCGCAAAAAATAAATTTTAGTTGAACCAAGATGAACCATCTTCAGTTGACTGACCTACCACATCCGCATCACCCTTATTCGTTGCTTCTGACTTACACTTCTGGACAACATCTTCAGTTTTCTCTGGGCCACCACTAGTGTCAGGCACTTCCCCTCCCAAACTTTCCTGCTCCTCGTTCAATGAGGACTTTGTGTACGCTTCTTCAACTTCATCCGGGCTATAAATTTTCTCTAGAATCTGCCGATCAGTGTATTGAGTCAAGTCGTCGGTTAAATCTAGCCCGCATTCCTCTTCCTCTCGTCGACAGGCTTCGTTAAGTTCAGCGGTGTTGTAGAAATCAGCGGTCTCCATTACCTCTGACATCGCCGCATCACCTGCTTTATCATGTAAATCAGAATCTTCTGCAAGTGATACAGGCTCTACAGTAGGCGTAAACTCAAACTTAGGAGCCTTCGTCTTTTTTTTCTTGCTTGCCTTTGTTTTTTTCTTGGCCACCTTCCCAACATCTGACAATGAGGGAGCGTTATCATTATACTTTTTCATTTGGGAAGCTAAATTTCCAACTTCTTCAACATATTCCTTCACCTTTGCTCCTTCAAAAAAAGCTTGCGTCGCTTGTGAAGGAACAAGATCAGTTGAAGAAGTAGCACCTGTTGTTAATTTCTTAAGCATTTCAGCTGCATCCGTATACCAGGAATAGAAGGCCACAGCGTTCCTTTGAATCTTCAAGTACAGCTCGTGTACACCCTACAGTTGGTAACAAAAAAAGATTTAAGACTCTAGATACACAAAATATACCTGCTCAATATATATATATATATTAAATAAAAATATGCGATTAATTAAACATTCATAACATAAATCTTACATCTACAGCCCTAGCTTTCAACTCATCGTCATCTTCAACACCGGGAGGGAGTTCAATCTGAATAAACTTCTTATCGGGTGATGTACCCGACGTTGAAATCAGAAGAGGCGTGGGGCTTGCCAATGGCGCCTTGGGCACGCCAGCTATAGCCAACATCGTATTACCAGTGTCCTTCTCATCAGGGGTCTTGTTTTGACATCGCGGGTACATCACCTTCGACAAAGTTAGGCGACCCAGTGGACCCACGTCCAACTCATCCTTTAACCTCTTCGATAGAGTTTTCAGATCCCAATGCTGAATAAGTGGAAGGCCATCTGGGCAACTCTTGCCACGGTAATCATACCGCTGAAAATAAGTAATCATAAGGAAAGGGATACAACCAAGCAGATGTGACTGCACATTGCGAGCCTCGGCTGCAGCATTAGCTAGACATTCCAATACATACGAGCACCAGTCATACTCCGGTATGGCACTCACATCTTCAACCACTTTCAAAAGTTTGATTTCAATGCCGTTGTTCAATGTCGGCGCAAGGAATGATGAAATGCTAAGAAGCACAAACAAAGTGCGTAATTCATCGCCTCCATCTTTGAATTGCTCTGACTCAATATAATTGAAGACGTCTCCTAAAGGAATAGAATCAGAATTTGATTTCACTTTGAACTTTTTGCGCCACAGTTGTTTTATGCGCACATATTTTTCATCTTTAGCACCAGGCATGTGTCCAGTAGGTACTATTTCCATCTCTCTCTCACCAACAGGTAACATGAAACAGTCATAGACATCGTACTTAGTAACCATAAACTCCTTCAACTCCGACGCCCTGAAAACATGAGAACCATCGCTAAAAGCCTCAAGAAATTCAGGAACATGTGAAAGCGGGAAACTTCTGAGTTTAAGATGAAGCAGCCCCCCAAATCCAATCCTCTGTACAGCAGCTCGTTGGGCAATGTTAAGCTTACCAATAAGCTTGTGAAGCCGGTTGGGGCGACACTTGACGGAAACAGTAGGGGTAACTTCTGGTTGTTGTTCACCTCCGGTACTTCTCCATCGATACCATCCGAATCAGAACAAAAAGTACATAAGAAATGCACAATGATCGAGTCAACCTATAACAGTCTACACATTTACATTTACACTTACTCTATCCTCACATTTACACTTCCAGTATCTTCACATTTACACTTCCACTTTAGTCAGATTTACCCTTTATTTATTCACATTTACACTTCTCCTACACTCACATTTACACTTTCATTATCTTCACATTTACACTTCCACTTTAGTCAGATTTACCCTTTATTTGTTCACATTTACACTTACTCTATCCTCACATTTACACTTCCATTATCTTCACATTTACACTTCCACTTTAGTCAGATTTACCCTTTATTTGTTCACATTTACACTTACTCTATCCTCACATTTACACTTCCAGTATCTTCAAATTTACACTTCCAATTTAGTCAGATTTACCCTTTATTTATTCACATTTACACTTACTCTATCCTCACATTTACACTTCCAAAGATCTTCACATTTACACTTCCAATTTAGTCAGATTTACCCTTTATTTATTCACATTTACACTTCTCCCCGCACTCACATTTACACTTTCATTATCTTCACATTTACACTTCCACTTTAGTCAGATTTACCCTTTATTTGTTCACATTTACACTTACTCTATCCTCACATTTACACTTCCATTATCTTCACATTTACACTTCCACTTTAGTCAGATTTACCCTTTATTTGTTCACATTTACACTTACTCTATCCTCACATTTACACTTTGAATATCTTCACATTTACACTTCCAATTGAGTCAGATTTACGCTTTATTTGATAACATTTACACTTCTCCTATCCTCACATTTACACTTTCTGATTGTTCACATTTACACTTCTCCTATCCTCACATTTACACTTCGGCTGTCCTCACATTCACAGTCCCAATTACATCACATTTACAATCCCCAAAAACAGGCTCGATTAAAACCCTAACAAATACATTGTCACTACCCATCAATTCAGATTTACACTGTGAATTTAATTAAATATTCAAACACACAATAAAATCACAGAAATTGAAACACACAATAAAATTGAAACACGCAATAAAACAATTACGACTGAAGCATAAATTGCAAAATAAAAAAATTTAAACAAAGAAAAGAATAAAGGATGATCAATAAATTACCTTCAAACTGAGATAAAGAAACAAAGATAGGAACTACAAAGGTTTGAATGCGATAGAATACAGAAAAGAAATGGATTTGTTGTATTTGGTAAGCAAGAGAATGGAACAAAGAAGGAATAGAAAAGAAATGAAGAAATGTGAAATGAAAGACAGGAATAAGGAAGGACGGTTTTTTGAAATTATGAGGAGGTTGTATGATCAAGTGGAGGGAAGTTGAATAACGTGCAAGTGACTGAGGGGAAACATACATGCAGAATGAACAGTAAGTCTAATAGCCTAAGGAGAGAGGTAATTAGTCTACATATTATTTTAATGTTATAAGTTGCTTTTTGGTGTAATCTTAGCCATTCATCCTCACAATCTAAGGGCTATAAATGGGACTTATGGACTTAATGACTTAAGGTGGACTCACTTGATCCTTCCTCTATATATATATATATATATATATATATATATATATATATATATATATATATATATATATATATATATGATGTCTTGTTGTGGTTGAATTGAATCTATTGAGTTCGATGAACCCAACTGTGATTTATGCTTTGTCTTGGTATATGGTGCTGCTGATATATGCAGGTTTTTGAATGGCATGAAACAAATTTAATTTTTCAAAATATTAGGAGTTCGTAATAAAAACGGTTACTAAAAAAAACCGTTGTGAAGACCTTTCACAACGATTAATAAAAAAAACACCGTTGTGAATACCTTTCACAAATACCGCGCATAATATTCAACAACAGGTTTTAAAAGAAGAACCGTTGTTAAAAGTCTTCACAATTTTGGAGGGAAAGTTACAACAACGGGTTTTAAACTAAGAACCGTTGTTACTAACACTTTCAACAACGGGTATGTAGCATAAACTCGTTGTTAAAAGACTTCACAATTTTGGAGGGAAAGTTACAACAACGGTTATACATATGACAACCGTTGTTATATTATTCCCTCCAAATTTTTGAAACACTTTCCACAATGGCGTACACCCAATAACAACGGCTTTTAACCGTGGTGAATACTTTCGACAACGGTTTCATTAAATAACCAAACCGTTGTAAATACCTTCTACAACGGCCGCTTTAACAACGTCCGCTTTTTGTTTTTACAACGGTTTTTACCCGTTGTTATAGCCTGTATCTGTAGTAGTGTTCCTATCACATATGTGGGAGAAAAGATTGGTTTTCTTCTTATGAAGAATGTGAAGGAAAGATGGTTAGTTTGCCAAATGGTGATAAAGCAAAGATTGAAGGGATTGGTGAAGTTAAGGTGAGACTTCATGATGGCCAAGTTAGAAGATTTGGTGATGTTAGATATATACCAAACATTAGTAGAAATTTAATCTCATTAGGTAGATTAGATTCTAAGGATTGTACCATTCATGTTAAGAGTGGTGTTTTGGAGGTCACTAAAAAGGGTAAGGTGATTCTCAAAGGTAGAAAAGGTAAAACTAACTTATTCACATTTGATGGAAGATGTGTTGAAGATGGGTTAGTTCAAGGGGAGGTACTCTCAAGTGAAGGGGAGGTGCTTCCAAGTAAAGGTTTGGTCGCTCCGCTCGATGATTGACAAGTCCAAAGTAATGTTGGGCTTAAGGGGAGGTTCGTTGGGAAGTAATCCCAACATTAAAGATAGTAACATATAGAGTTCTTAATATGTTTAAGTTATGTTTAACTTACTACTATTTATGTTTTAGATGTTTATATAATTAGTAGTATGTAAATGTTAGGAGTTAGATTAGTAAGATATTAAGGCTCGTAATGTGGCTATGTTGGAGTTAGGACTTAGGACTTGTATATAAAGGTCATTAGTCAAGTTGGATTAGAAGTGAGTGTATGCTTAATATTCCGAGTTAAGCATAGTTGGAAATCTTGGCTAGTAGCTAAGTGTTTGAGGTTTGAAATTGTATTATTGTTAAGATTTAAGAATACTAATACAAGTTGGGTTGTGGTTAAGTCCATAACAAAATATTGTGTCTTTGCATCTTTATATTATTTGTACCAAAAACCCCAACAAACTTAACAGAAGAAGTAATCGTATAATTTGTATACTCAATTGTGTCTAATACAAAGAGATTATAGTTATATTTATACAAAGTAAAGATTGCGTATATACGGAAAGAAATATTAAAATTGTAAAGGAAAGGAAATAATCCCAAATTGCCATGTATAGAGGATTTGAGCCAATGGTTCTCTTGGTTGCAAACGGCTCTTTGATGGCAATGCTATTACCCCCCTTCAAGTTGGAGCGTGGAGGTTCGAGACGCCCAATTTGGACAAAAGATGCGTAAATGAAGCTCTTCCGAGGGCCTTGGTAAATTTATCTGCAAGTTGTTCCCTTGTATGGAGATATATTGGTGCGATAACACCCCGTTGAATTTCGTCGCGGATGAAGTGACAATCAACTTCTATGTGTTTGGTCCGTTCATGAAAGACCGGGTTTCTTGCTATATGTAGAGCGGATTGACTGTCACATGATAAGGAAATGGGTTGGGTGTGAGGTGTGCCGAGAAAAGCAAGGAGCCCTTTTAACCATTTAAGTTCACATGTTGTATAGGCCATAGCTCGGTTTTCGGCTTCGGCCGAGGAACAAGATACGGTCGTTTGTTTCTTGGTCTTCCAAGAAATGGGAGATGAGCCAAGGAACACGAGATAAGCCGTGATGGACCTACGGCTAAGAGGGCAGCTCGCGTAGTCCGAATCACATTAGGCATGGAGAGCAAGGTCGCTGTCGGAGCGGAGAAGAATACCTTGACCGGGAGAGTTTTTGATATAGCGAATGACTTGGATAGCGGCATCCCAGTGCTCGGTTGTGGGAGTGGTCATAAATTGAGCGAGAATATGGATGGAGTTAAGGAGCTCAGGCCGTGTAATAGTAAGGTAGACGAGGCGCCCGACTAAGCGTCGATAGGGTTGAGAATCCTTCATTGGTGGTGCGGTGGATTCGGCCAAGTGGTGGTTGGGTTCCATAGGGATGCTAGCGGGTTTAGCACCGAGCAGTCCGGTTTCTTGGATGATATCGAGGGCATATTTTCGTTGTGAGACGAAGATACCTGTGGTGTTCCGTGCAATTTGGAGCACAAGAAAGTATTTCATAGTAGCGAGATCTTTCATGTGAAAGCATGAGGAAAGGTAGTCTTTGAATTGGCGGATCATTAGAGTATCGTTACCGCAGATAACCAAATCATCAACATATATAAGGACGTGGACTACAGTTTTAGTGTTGGTCATGGAGTAAAGGGAGTGATCATACGGACATTGCTTGAATCCATATTGAGTGAGGGCCGAAGCAAGCTTGGCATACCAACATCTCGGAGCTTGTTTGAGCCAATATAAGGATTTACGTAGTCGACATACTTTACCCGCCGCGGATGAGGAGAAACCGGGGGTGGCTTCATATAAACTTCCTCCGTCAAATTGCCATGGAGGAAGGCATTATGGACATCCATTTGATGGAGTTCCCATTTCTTAGCGGCAGCGAGAGCAAGAAGAGTGTTGCGCACAGTGACAAGTTTGACGGTCGGAACAAACATTTCATTGTAATCGACACCTTCAACTTGTCTATTTCCCATAACAACTAAATGGACTTTATACCGTTCAATTGTCCCATCGGCGTTGTACTTTATTTTATAAACCTATTTGGAACCAATCGCCTTTTTATTCGGGGGTAATTGTTCCAGTGTCCAAGTGTTGTTCTTTTCCAAAGCATCAATCTCGAGTTTCATTGCATTTCGCCAATGGTCATCCTGCATTGCATCATTAAACGTGCTAGGCTCGTAATTTTTAGTCACGGCCGTCAAGAAAGCTCGATGATTAGTAGAAAATTTAGAACTATTAATGTAGTGTGAAATAGGATACCGTGTACCTGATGATGATGAAGCGAGGAGAGAGTTGGTCGAGGGACGAGTAGGATTAACCACGAAATCTTTGAGGTTCGAGTTGGGAATTTTATTTCGATGACCACAGCCTAAGGTAGTGTCCGTAGGTTGTGGGTCGGGTATGGGAGGTGGGGTAGTGGAGCTGGTGATAGTGTCGAGAGGAGAGGCAACGGGGTCAGGTGAGCTGGTAGATGGAGCGGTAGTAGTGTCGATGATGGTGTCGATGAGGGTGTCGATGGGAGTGTTGGGGGGAGTTGTTTCGGGGATGGATGAGGTGACAACAACAAGCTGATCAACCGGCGTGAGGTCGTTGTCGAGGGAGTGAGTGATATAGTTAGGGTTGTGAGCATGGAGAGCAGCATAAGGAAAAGTATTTTCAACAAAAACAACGTCTCGGGATTCAAAGTATGTACCCGTGTCAAGGTCGTAAAGCCACCATCCTTTCTTGCCAAAAGGATATCCAATGAAAATACATTTACGACTCTTAGGGGCAAATTTATCGCGAGCCCGATTGAGAGTTTTCGCATAGGCAAGACAACCAAAAATGCGCATATGATCCATGGGTAGTGGTTTGTCAAATAACAATTCGTAAGGTGTCTTTCCATGAAGAAGGTTGGATGGGGTTCGGTTCATTAAGTAAACGGCGGTTAAAACGCATTCCCCCCAAAAATATTTTGGTAAAGAAGCTTGAAATAAGAGAGCTCGGGAAACATTTAAAATATGATGATGTTTGCGTTCGACCCGTCCATTTTGTTGAGGGGTGTCAACGTTTGAAGTTTGAAAGAGGACCCCATTTTCGTTAAAGAAAGGTAGAAGAGTCGAGAATTCGGTTCCATTGTCGGTACGTAAACATTTGATTTTCTTATTAAATTGTCGTTCTACCATAGCAAAAAAATTTAAAATCTTTTGATGAGTATCATTTTTGTGACGAAGTAAATATACCTGAGTGGAACGGGAAAAATCATCAACGATAGTTAAAAAATAGCGAGAACCACATGATGCGTTTTCAGAATAACGACCCCAAAGGTCACAATGAATGAGATCAAAAATAGAAGTAGCATTAGTCGAACTTAAAGGAAAACTAGAACGACTTTGTTTCGCGAAAAGACAAATTTCGCATGTTTTGCTGTGAAACGATGAAATAGTTTGATTATTATTATGCAAAAAAGGAATAAAACGATGAATGTTGGATGAAGGGTGCCCCAACCTTCGGTGCCACAACTCGCTTTTGTCAATGGAATCGACCAGGAAAGCTTTGGCCTCCTCACGTCGAACCCCTTTCAGGTAATACAATCCCTCGCGCTGCTCACCCGCTCCAATCACCATCCTCGAGAAACGGTCCTGGAGTAAGCAAAGTTTATGAGAAAATAGTATAGTTAGAGTATCATCAATAAGAAGGCTAGAAACGGAAATTAAATGACAATGTAAATTAGAAGCATATAATACATCTTTTAAAATTTAACGTGGTGATAGAACGATGTCCCCGCATTGAGTGGCACTTGCGCGATCACCATTAGGCAAGCCAACAGAAAGCGGAGATATAGTTCGAATATTAGTAAAATGAGAAAGGAATCCCAACATGTGGTGGGATGCTCCAGTGTCAATTATACAAGACGAGAGAAGGATATTACCGTTTAACTGATCCGTGGAGCATGCTTTATGGGACTGCCAAAGGTGAGCTAGCTCATTAAGCTCGGTTGGATTAAGAGTGTTTAAATCAATCTTATCGAAACCCGCAATAGGTGTCGATGTGGACGGCCCTGAGACGTAGTCTCGCCGACCATGTGAGCACGCGGAGGATGAGCAGCCTGGCATTTTTGTCTACTGCGTTCGTCGGGAACAAAAATTGCTTGACTCAAGTCAGTGGCGTCGGGACTGATATAAATACGGTCGTGTGGCCTATCTCTCCACCAATCCGAAAATTTGCCGGTGACACGAAAACAAGTTTTAAAATTGTGGCTGGGTCGTCGACAAGCAAGGCATGAGGGTTTAACGGGTTGAGAGGTCTCAGTGTTATCAAGACGAGGTGGTTGATTGGCCCTGTTTTCCCGAGACATCCCCCATGGATGTCGTCCCCCATAAGATGCAGTGGTGGCAAAAATCATAGGTTTGGGACGGGTTTCAGTTTGGGAATTGGTAGTATTACGCATACCTTCCTCTTGTAAAAGACGACTATAAATATGGTTCATATTGGGCAAGGGATCGGTGCCAAGAATATGAGATCGAAGGACAGTGAATTGGGCATCGAGACCCATAAGAAAGGAACGTACCCGTTTCTTTTCATGACGACGATCTAACAGTGTAACCAAATTGCAAGTGCAAGGATTACAAGCACATGCCGGAACGGGATCGCTTGTAAGCAAGTCGTCCCATAATTTCTTGACACGGCCGTAATACGACATGATTGTGTTGGAGCTTGTGTCCTCCACAAATTAGTGTGATAACATTTGTAAATCTCTTACAGGTTCACAAGGGTATACTTAGTATTTTAATCAGTTGATTAACGATTACCTAATAACGGTTGGCTTGCTAGAGAGTGACGTTATTATCATACAGATGGCGGTGATCAACTGGTCCCTAAAGGTCACACCTATAGTATGTGTTTGAGAGATGTGGTTATAGAAATATAATCACATTGATGCCTTATATGACTAAACAGTTAGTCAATGTGTTGATGAGACAATTATTTAATGAAGATTAAATAATATTAGTTGAGACGAATTAACTGTCAATTCGTAAATTGAATATAATAAGTTATATTTAATTAAATGTATGTAATGTTAGCTTGGACGAATTAATATGTTAATTTGTAATTAAATATAATCGGTTATATTTAATATCAACAAGATGAATGTGTCATAGTGGTAATAGTGAGGGTACTCAAACCAAGAGGTTGTGGGATCGATCCTCACTAGATGACAATTTATATTTAACACATTTTATACATTTTTGGAATAACCGAAAATAAGGAAATTGTAATCCTTATTATTTCGGTTTATGGGCCGAATGAAGGAAAGAATAAGATCTCGATTTGCCTTCTCTTTTTTCGGTTTTTATTAAGAGAAAGGTGAGATGTTTTTTCAACCCGAATTCATTCCAACCTAATCCTTGCCTCTCATCTCTACGAAAAACACAAAAACCTAAAAATTAATTAGTTAATTTTTGGATCGATTCTAGCATAATCAAAGGGCATTTCTCATATCGTCTTGGGTGCAACTGATAGGCGAATATCAACTTTGATATTGTTCTTAGGCCGTTTTGCTAGGACCGAAGGTTATTTCTTAATCCTTTACAATTTTGTTTATGCAATTTATTTTATGACTAGTTTCATCATGTTATAATTCGTTATAGTCCTAAAATTTAAAGGGATGCATACAGATAAATCCCACAAGTGGTATCAGAGCCAAGGCCACGAATTTTAATTTTGATGATTTTCATAAAATTGTTTGTAAACAACATAAGGGTTTCGAAAAAAAAAAAATAGGGTTTCGGTATAAAAAAAAAATTTTGCCGATTTGTTTTTTTTTTCTGCCGAGTTTATGCCTTTGTTGTTGATGATTATTTCCATTTCGATTTTTCATATTGTTGTTTAATCAGTTAACATAAACATAAGATAATGGAATCGTCATGTTGATGATATAAAAATTGTTTTTGCTATATAGTTTTTGGCATATAAAATTAATCATGTTTTATTAATTCATATGCTAATCATGTTTTAATAGCAACTATAAACGATTTTCTTCATCGAATTTATGTTTTAGGGCATTTTTGCCACAAAAGAGACATAAAAGAGGCATTAGGGTTCTTGTTTTAATTTGAGCCATGAAAAAAAAACTTTTTGTTACTGTTCACGTCTCGGTTACTATTCACTGTGGGCAGAAAATATAAAAAAAAAAATTTGTTGTTTAGTTTCGGTTTTTACAGAAAAACCGTGAAGAAGAAAAAAAAAACGGGTTGTTTTTGTTTTTTTTCAGTTTTACCGAGAAAAAAAAATAAATAAATTTTTTTCTGTTTTTTTTTGTTGTTTTTGCCGAGGCAATTAAAAAAAGGGGGGGTTAATTTTTGTTTTGTTTTGGCAAATTAATTATTGTGAAGCGGTTCATAATTAATAGATACCTAATTATTTTAAAGCAGTTTAAAATATTGATGGATTAAATTCATATTACAAGTTTAATATGAATTAAGTTTGAAATTAATGTGATTAATTGAGGAATTGTCACTTAATCTATAAAATATAATTAAAAGGCTAATGTTACATGGCAAATTAATTGTGACGTGGCAAATGTGACATGGCAAATTAAATGTGACCTGGCCAAGTAAATTGTGACGTGGCATGTGACATGACAAATTAATGTGATATTATTATTATTATTATTATTATTCTTAACTTATATATGTTTATTAAATACTCCATATGATATTATTATTATTATTATTATTATTATTATTATCATTATTTTAAATTATATATGTTTGTTAAATTTATGATATGATTAATTAAAAAATTAGAAAAGTGATGCTACAAATTCACCTATAAGTTTCATAATTTATCTATCTATATATCTATACAATATAATAAAAAAGACAACTTGAGTGTAATTTTTACTCCATATGACATTGCTAACAAATATAAAAAAAAACTTCAATAAGTAGCTTATTTTTTCAATTCCACAATCAAAACTTACTCTCATAATTAATGGTAAAATAAATTTAGAAAATTGAATGAAAAACCTTTTAAAATTCCACAATTTTACTTTTTTGAACCATCATGGAATAATTAATTTTTACAATTTACAATATAATTAAAAAGGCAACTTGAATGTCATTTTACTTCATATGGCATTGCTAATACATAAAAAAAATTAAATAAGTAGCTTATGTTTTCAATTCCACAATCAAAACTTACTCTCATAATTAATGGTAAAATAAATTTAGAAAATTGAATGAAAAGCCTGTTAGAATTCCATAATTTACTTTTTAAACCATCATGAAATTAATCTTTTCAATTATATCATTTGCTTTTCTCATTCATTTTTTTCCTCAATTCCCACTATTTGTCTTTCTATAAGTGCTTTTTTTTTATATCATTTATGTTACTACTTTTTTTTAAGGTGATTGATGGTCTTTAACCATTAATTTGTTATCAAATATATAATGTTGTGTACTTGTGCTATTATACTTTCTTGATCAACCTAATAAAATTGATATTTTTCTATTCATATGTTTAGTCATCTCTAACATATATGTTTTTCCTTTTCATTTGATATGTACCATTATCAAGGCATGTACGAAAAGGAAGCGTTCATGCACCTTCAGATAAATACTCAATAGTATGTTTTCTAAATTATACTCCGTATATTTTTTTGTTTATATGTTTTTTGAAATAAATTCTTTTATAATCTTTATTACTAATTTTTTTCTACATAGGATCATTTACTCAAGTTTAACAAGATTTCGATGAAATTCTTGTACTAACAATAAGGAATTTAACAAAGTTTATGAACCTTTTGGATTTCGATTGTGGGAATATCTTCTGTAGATTTATTTGAAATGAAAGCTCAATTCATATTTTATGGAGTAGAGACCGTTTGAATCATTTCTAATTTTTTTATATCCATATAATAAAATTATTATTATGATATTTTGTCAATAGAATGCATGTTACTAGATAATTCTTAGTTCTTTATTTTAGAATATATAAAAAATTTATGTGATTCAATCATAGACTTCAATCTAAATTACAAGATTCACGCATAAATGTTTATCTAATCATGTTCAACGACTTATTTTGCTCTTAGATAATGTTCAATTATTGGTATGCATGCTACATTCTTCGATTATTTTAGTTTTCCATTATTTTCATATGATAACGTGCATATGTCTTTGATACCTTACCATTAGAAATTTTCTGTCGCGCACACACACATATAAAATGCATTGTTTGTACCAATTCCCATTTGTCAAGTTTTTAAGACGGGTAGTTACCCATTGTCGTTTGCACAATTTATTTTAAAAATCTCGTGAAATTTTATTATATTTGACAAATTATAATGTGACGTGGCAAATTTTAATGCGACATGGATTATTAATTTATAGTTAATTAGCATTGATTTAATTCATTAATCTATAAATAAATATTTACAATATAATTTAAAGGTACCAAAAACGACAAATTTTAACGTAATATGGTAAATCTATACAATATTATAAAAAGATAAAACTAAGCATTTCACTAAGCCATGTCTCCTATCAAAAGTCATCTTGAATTTTCATGTGTCACATGCATGTAATTAAAGAAAATAAAATAAAATTTAAGTTGTACAATAGAATGTAATTTTTTTTAGCTTTTCTCTCCTTATTTATACTACCTAAACACATTGCCATATTTTTGTCTACAATTATAATCTCTTGCATTACCAGAATGTTTCAATTTCTCTACCTTAATACACCTTTGAGATTTTATTTCATATTTAAGCTTCCACAACCAATTCAAGATTATTTTTAGTTCACATAAAATCCTAATTGAATTAATTAATTCAATTTAGTTTTTATTGTATTTGGTTTTATAATAACTTTATGTAGCCATAATATATTTTGTGTTCGTATTTTAATTATAAATCATTCTAAATAATTAAATTAATTTTTCAATTTTCAATTTATTATTATAGTTTGATTGACTTTTAGTTTTTTGGCGGGTACATCTTCATTGAAGCGACATAAAACATTACATCTGACAATTCTTGGAAGATTTATTGCCAAAAGTTTTGTGAATTCTCCCAGATTATCTTTGCTGCAATAATTTTGCACGTAACACCTTTTTTTCCTTAATTTATGGTCAATGGGTCACAAGCCAAATAACTCAAAGTGTGTAAAAGATTATGCGCGAGTAAGTCAATAAGCTTAGACATTTTTGCCAATATAGTTTAAGGAGATATTTTAGAGTTGTAACTAATATTTTTACAAAGTATAACAATGTTTATTAGGTATACGTAAATATTTGTTACTTGTGTCATTCATAAGATGCATAATTAATTTTGCTCATTTATAGTAATAATTGTTCGAAATTCTAAAGTTATATTCTTTTACTTTACTCCTTTTGTTTTCCATAAATATAACCATACAACGTACTCGGAATAATTTGGGACACAAATATTTGATTTTTAATTATTTGATGTTGCGGGGTATTCTACATATTTTTAAAATATAACAGAGAATTTTAAAGAATATAAAATCCATTGAAATTGAGGGAATATAAAATTGTTGTAATATATAAGAAGTATAGCCGTTGTTAGGTACTAAAAATTTAGTACGTACTTGCAACACTTACACAATAATTTTAAAATGTTACCCTTGATCAACTTTTTATTGGTCAAGTATGAAGCTATTTGCACTATGAAATTGCCACGCGGGGCTTTAAAATCCTATCTATAATTAGAGGTCTAAAAACTCCGATTCATTCAATAAATAAAGAGAAATTAAACAAACGCTTAAGTATTTGTTGGTTAAGAAAACAATGCATATTCCATAATCTTTAAGTCGATTAAAACAATAAATTATTAACGATCCCGTGGTTTCCACGGGTTTCAAAACTAGTTTGTTAATTTAAATAGGTGGTTTGGATAAATTAATCAACATAATTAAGGAACTGTGTCATGTATGTTTAATTTATTTTTAGTTGATGCATTTTAATTTTGTTGAATGAATCGTTGAATGAATTAATTTACGTATTTTTACAATCGGTTGTAATTTGTAATACTTAGTGTGGCCTTAGTCAAATTATGTTTTCGTAATGAAGGAAACATAATTTTTTATGTAATTATGAGATCTCGAATCTCCTTTATTTTTCCTTTAGTTTTGGGTTTTGAAATTAGAATGTAATAAATAGGTTTATTATGTAAATTTATTTATTGTAATTTTCGAAGAAGTTAAAGATGGAGATTGGAGCTCACTCCCGCTACATGGATCAAGATGGAACATCGAGACAAGCATCTCGGGTCCAAGGATGGATTCCAAACTTGTATTTAATGTTCATTTTGATAGGATAGGCCACACTAGGACTTTTTATTGTTTTTACGTTTTTCATTCCTATTGCTTTTCATTCACATGATAGTTTATGCATCATATTCCGCCTAAAACTAAACCACCTACTACTAAAATGCATTAAAATTGACACATATAGGTTGTATGTTAGTTTTCATTAGACATACAGATGTCACATGTTTATTAAGCCATCATCTTAGTTTAATCATTCACGCATGCTAGATATTAGTTCACTTAAAATGAATTAAAATAAAGTTGATGGGATCTTCCTCTAAAACGGAAATTGAGATTAGTCTTTATAAGGGTAAACAACTATGAATCCCTTCTTCGTCGGTAGGCATAATATGACCCCTTCTACGTTGGGTAAGTAGTTTGTGTTGACTTAGTTTATCTCAACATTATAGTCCGAAGAGTTTCTCGTGATTATGATGGACTAAAGATAGAATTTACAGAAATTTATCGACCAAGAATTCTAACGGTAGAATTAGCTAAAAGGTTAGCTTATCAATTTACAGATAATTGAGTCTTGGGATCATTTATATAATTCTTGAGGAAGGTCAATTGTATAAATGTTTTGAGTCTTCGCGTTATGACACTAGTTCATTAGACTTAAATTAAAATCGATGCACATGCTTATTATTTATTCTTCTTTTTGCAGTGTAGAACACGTATATTTTACTGTTACAACAAAAATGTCTGGAAATAACGCAATCCAAATGCCTAGTGCCACACTTGGACGCGAGTCCTGGCTGAAAATATTCATGGACCAAATGAATCAATTCGCACGTCTGAAAAACGACGGGTCCAACTTTGCGGATTGGGAGGCAGCACTACGGAATGCTGCCATTGCTGACGGTAAGCTGATGTACTTAACTAAGCCAATTCCGGTAAACTCAGGCCCCAATGCAAGAGTCAACGAGTCACTCGCTTATAGTGACTTCGCTATGGAAGCGGGTGCGATAAAGAACGTACACATCTTTGCAATGGAAACCAATTTGCAGAGACGCTTCATTGCTCAGGGTGCAAACAAGATTTTCACCACGCTCACTAACGAGTTCTCAAAGGCACCGAGAATCGTTACTTATGAGCATACCTGTCGCTTCTTTGATGCGAAACTCCAGAAGGGCCAACCGGTTAGCCCACACATTCTTCACATGATTGAGAATGTCGAGAAGCTGGAGGCACTTTATTGTAAAATCAGTGAGAGCATTGTCATAGACCGAATGCTTCATTCTCTTCATGATGGTTTTGCCCTTTTCAGGGCGAACTACTACATGAATGACTTGAAAAAGAGTCCTCATGAGCTACACTCCCTTCTCGTACAGACCGAGAAGGATATGAAATTGAGTGGGAGCATGAAGCAGGATGTTCTCACGATTTCCAACAAGGGTAAAGGTAAGGGCAAGGATCATGGCGACCTAGCTGTAGGTAAGCCAAAATTCAAGAAGCCGGGAAACGGTAAGAGTGGGCCCGGTGAGACTAGTAGCTCACAGGGCAAGGCAAAGAGCAAGGGCGGTGACATTGAGTGCCACCATTGTCACAAGACTGGACATTGGAGGAGGAACTGTCCCGTCTACCGTGGGGACATCAAAGCAGGCCGCGTCGTTCCTGTTGGTATATCATCTTATATTCATATGATTGAGATTAACCATGCAAGTTTCGGAACTTGGGTACTTGATACCGGTTGTGGTTCTCATCTGTGTAATCATTTGCAGGGCCTAAAGAACATCATACCTCTCGAAAAAGGTGATGTGGACCTGCGAGTCGGGAATGGAGCACGAGTTGCTGCTGTCTCGAAGGGAACATATGTAATCCAACTCCCTAGTGGTTTTGAGTTATTTTTAAATAACTGTTACTATGTACCCAGTTTGTCTAAGAACATTATTTCTGTTTCCGTACTTGCTAAAGACGGTTTTGTATTTTCAATAAAGGATAATAGCTGTATTTTCTCTTTCAATGAAATGATTTATGGCAAAGCAGTTTCCATGAATGGAATTTACATCTTAGATCAAACCACAGAAGTATTACAAATGAATAATAAGAAATTAAAGGTTGGTGACAAAGATCAAACCTATATATGGCATTGTCGAATGGGACACATAAATGAGAAACGCGTAAAGAAACTCGTCGATAATGGGACTATTCCCGCATTCGAATTTTCTACATATGGCACGTGTGAATCATGTCTCATTGGCAAAATGACTCGAATTTCCTTCAAAGGTGTTGGAATGCGCGCTAGTGACCTATTAGGACTCATACATACTGATGTTTGTGGACCTATGTCAATTACCGCTAGAGATGGCTAAAGATATTTTCTCACTTTCACGGACGATTTGAGTAGATACGAATATGTCTACTTAATGAAGCATAAAAGTGAGTCCTTTGAGAAATTCAAGGAATACCAGAACAGGGTTGAGAACCAACTGGGTAGAAAGGTTAAAGCACTCCGTTCAGATCGGGGTGACAAATATCTTTCAAATGAGTTTGATCAACACCTTAAAGATTGTGGAATCGTTCTACAGTTAACTCCACCTGGAACACCTCAATTAAATGGTGTGTCCGAACGGAGAAATCAAACCTTACTTGATATGGTTCAATCCATGATGAGTCACACGGTAGTGCCTGATTCATTATGGGGTTTTGCTCTTTTGTCAGCTGCTCTTATACTTAACCGAAGTCCGACTAAAGTCACGACAAGACTCCATATGAAATGTGGAAGGGAACGGTCCCTAACTTGTCCTTTATTCGGGTTTGGGGCTGCGAGGCTTATGTCAAGTGGAGACACGAGGATAAGCTCGGCCCGCGATCGGTTAAGACATACTTTATAGGTTATCCAAAAGGAATATTTGGTCATTACTTCTATTCGCCTACCGAACATCGAGTTTTTGTTGCGGCTAGTGCGACGTTCTTAGAGAAAGAATTTCTCGAGAACAAGACAAGTAATAGAACCTTCGAGCTATCGGAGATTCCAGAACCAACAACCGAGGAACGGATGGAGGAAGTTGCTCCTCCAACTGATGATACGGTTAATATTCCTGAGGAACCTAGGAGGTCGGGTAGAGTCTCTCATCCTCCGGACAGATACATTGGTATGGTCGAGGAGAATGATGTTTTACTCCTAGAGAGTAATGAACCCGCTACCTATAAAGGTGCTATGGCCTGTTCCGACTCAAAGCTATGGCTCGAAATCATGCAATCCGAGATGGACTCTATGTATGAGAATGACGTATGGGATCTAGTTAATTTACCTAATAAGGTAAAACCTCTACAGTGCAAATGGCTTTACAAAATAAAGCGTTCTGTAAACACGCAACCAGATACCTATAAGGCACGACTAGTGGCAAAAGGTTTCACTCAAGTGCACGGATTGCATTATGATGAGATTTTTGCACCTGTAGTCATGCTACGTTCCATTCGGATAATCTTAGCGATTGCCGTTTTTCATGATTATGAAATTTGGCAAATGGATGTGAAAACCGCTTTCTTAAACGGTTATTTGGAGGAAGAGTTGTACATGGTACGTGCAACCCGAAGGTTTCATAGATCCTGAACATCCTAAGAAAGTATGCAAGCTTAAGCGCTCCATTTATGGACTTAAGCAAGCTTCTCGGAGTTGGAATCATCGTTTCGACCAGGTGATAAAAGAGTATGGTTTCACTCGATCGGTCGAAGAACCATGCTTATATATCAAGTCGAGTGGGAGCAAGATTGTATTCTTGATATTGTATGTCGATGACATACTCCTGATTGGGAATGACATTCCTCTCCTGTCTTCGGTTAAAGAATGGTTGAAGAAACATTTCCAGATGAAAGATCTGGTTGAGGCACAACGCATTTTGGGAATCCGTATCTACCGAGATAGATCACGGCGGACGTTATCACTTACTCAGGAGTCTTATTTGGATAAGATTCTTGAGAAGTTCAGCATGACCAACTCCAAAAAGGGGAACCTTCCAATGACGTTTGGGATGCAGCTGAGCAAGTCTCAGTCACCCACGACGCCTGAAGGGATTGAGCGCATGAGTCGTGTTCCTTATGCATCTGCAATAGGATCAATCATGTATGCCATAATATGCACACGTCCAGACGTGGCATATACATTGAGTATGACGAGTCGTACCAAAAGAATCCAGGTGAAACATACTGGATAGCTGTTAAAAATATCCTCAAGTACCTACGGAGGACTAAGGATAGGGTATGACTTATGGAGGCGATTCTAAGCTATGCGCAATCGGTTACGCAGATGCTAGCTTCCAAACGGATCGAGATTATTCAAAATCTCAGTCCGGGTTCGTCTTCACTCTTAATGGTGTTGCGGTCAGCTGGAAGAGTTCCAAACAGAGTGTTGTAGCAGATTCTACTACTGAATCCGAGTATTATGCCGCTTCGGAAGCAGCTAAGGAAGCGATATGGATGCGTCAATTCTTACAAGGACTTACGATAGTTCCTAGTTCGAATGACCCGATCACCATCTATTGTGACAATAGAGGTGCCATCTTCCAGGCTAAGGAGCCTAAGTCTAGCAACAAATCTAGACATGTACATTGGAAAGCTCACCTGATCCGTGATTACGTGGAGCAAGAAGAGATAGTGATTGACAAGATTGCGACGGATGATAACATCGCAGACCCTCTCACTAAACCGTTGAATTTTGATAAGCATGAAGGGCACGTTATTTCCATGGGAATTTTGATTATGGATTTGATACATTATCTTTTTCATATACTATTTATAACTTCATCGTTTTATTATAATATTTTGTTTTTCATGTGGATTGTACTGACAACATTGAACGCCACAAAGTGAACTGAATTACATTATATTTGTTTGGTCCGTAATCGCCCATGTGAGCTGATAACTCAGGCTATTATATTGTGCAGTCGATTGATGGTGGGTTCAACGAGCCATAAGTCAAACGGTTGACTGATCGTTCACAAATACGAGATTATAACGATACCTCATAGGACAATTTTTTTGTGACAACGGAATGGAGTCTTAAATGTTTAAAACATTCGGTGCCAGGTCGTGGATAGGATATCCATTGTGTTCCTAGAGTCGATTCTTTTGACTATCGACTGTCTCTTGAGATTAAGGTAGTTTTTGGGTGACTTTGGTTTCTTTCTCACGGTCTGCCGTAACTGAAGGCTAAGTAGATTTTTTCTGGGTCATTTCATACTGTGCTTACATCTGCAGGATTCGAGTTGAGGAAAATATCCAACCCTTATCAGGTATAGTTATTTCTCATGGCCACTCGAATAGTTGTAACTGAAATGCATGGCCATGCTCGAATGTTGATTCGTTTATCAGTTAAGTTACTCTCTAGTCGGGGAAACCACTCTTGATGCAGATCACTTGTAAAATACGACCTTTGTGAATACAGATTTTGCAAATTATTTTACCTTGAGTGGGAGAAATTTTGGGATATGAGAATCGGTTATCGCACATACACTTGTGAGGACAAGTGGGAGTTTGTTGGAGCTTGTGTCCTCCACAAATTAGTGTGATAACATTTGTAAATCTCTTACAGGTTCACAAGGGTATACTTAGTATTTTAATCAGTTGATTAAAGATTACCTAATAACGGTTAGCTTGCTAGAGAGTTTGACGTTATTATCATACAGATGGCGGTGATCAACTGGTCCCTAAAGGTCACACCTATAGGATGTGTTTGAGAGATGTGGTTATAGAAATATAATCACATTGATGCCTTATATGACTAAACAGTTAGTCAATGTGTTGATGAGACAATTATTTAATGAAGATTAAATAATATTAGTTGAGACGAATCTCAATTCGTAAATTGAATATAATAAGTTATATTTAATTAAATGTATGTAATGTTAGCTTGGACGAATTAATATGTTAATTCGTAATTAAATGTAATCGGTTATATTTAATATCAACAAGATGAATGTGTCATAGTGGTAATAGTAAGGGTACTTAAACCAAGAGATTGTGGGATCGATCCTCACTAGATGACAATTTATATTTAACACATTTTATACATTTTTGGAATAACCGAAAATAAGGAAATTATAATCCTTATTATTTCGGTTAATGGGCCGAATGAAGGAAAGAATAAGATCTCGATTTGCCATCTCTTTTTTCGGTTTTATTAAGAGAAAGGTGAGATGTTTTTTCAACCCTAATTCATTCCAACCTAATCCTTGCCTCTCATCTCTACGAAAAACACAAAAACCTAAAAATTAATTAGTTAATTTTTGGATCGATTCTAGCATAATCAAAGGGCATTTCTCATATCGTCTTGGGTGCAACTGATAGGCGAATATCAACTTTGATATTGTTCTTAGGCCGTTTTTGCTAGGACCGAAGGTTATTTCTTAATCCTTTACAATTTTATTTATGCAATTTATTTTATGACTAGTTTCATCATGTTATAATTCTTTATAGTCCTAAAATTTAAAGAGATGCATACAGATAAATCCCACAGATTGTCTCTGTGGGTCCCTGCTTACAAGCAAGAATGTCAGATTCTAATTGAAAGATATGAGCGTCGTTTACCAGCGTGAAACGGTGTTTGATATAGGCCCAAAGTTGCGTTGCCTCATGACGGAGCGAAATAGAATTTTTGAGATTGGGTTCAATGGAATTAAAGATCGAAGCCGTCACCAACGCATTCGCTGACCGCCAGGACTTGTAATCGGGATCGGTTGTGGCTGGTTTCGAGATTGTGCCGTCAATATAATCCAACTTTTCTTTGGCAAGGAGACCTAGACGAAGATCGCGAGACCAAGCATCATAGTTTGCACCATTAAAAATGATTTGAGTGATTTTAGTGTCGGGGTTTTTGACTGGTACAATCGAGAAAGAAGAGGTTTGTTTTTGATCGACAGTAGAGATTTCGGTGTTCATCATTCCACCAATCCGTGGTTGCGAAAGACGGAGGCGAAAGATTTCAAAAAGAAAACCCTAAGCCTGATACCATAATAGAAGAAGTAATCGTATAATTTGTATATTCAATTGTGTCTAATACAAAGAGATTATAGTTATATTTATACAAAGTAAAGATTGCGTATATACGGAAAGAAATATTAACATTGTAAAGGAAAGGAAATAATCTCAAATTGCCATGTATGGAGGATTTGAGCCAACAGCTCTCTTGGTTGCAAACGGCTCTTTGATGGCAATGCTATTAAAACTTAAGCCAAAAAAAAAAGGAATGGTGCATTACGCAAAATAAAATCTATTGAATTAGGCAAGAACGGTCCATGTTCCTTTCAAGCCGTTGTCTTCCTTTTTGTCCCCTTGCTTGAAGTAGAAGCTTGAGTGCATATTTCCATACTTGTAGAAGCTGATTTGGTAATCTTACATAGCATCTGCCTTTATTCTTTTGCGGTGTACCCTCCTTAGGCTCCTTTACACGTCCTTGTGTAACGATACATAATTAAAAAATTAATTTATATTATCAACACCATAATCGGAAATCACTCTCTATAAAGTTTATAAATTACATTTTAGTTTTCTGATGTCAAAACACAAATTTTTATGAGTTTATATGTAATTTTTTGAGTTATAATGTATTTTTTGAGTTTAATGTTTAAGTAAATAAACTCAGAAATTTTATAATAAAACTCATAATTTAAAAAAAAAAACTCGAAAACTTTTTCTTAATGCTAAAAAATTATACCATTGATGTAGTATATCAGATGTATAGTCCACTTACTGTAAGAAAAACCTTTATTTTAAAAAGTAAGGTCACAAGTTTCTTTAAACCTTTATTTAAAAGGTGTTTTTAAAAACTATTTGATTGAAATGAAACCGTTAATTATTACTAGTACTATATGTATAACGTGACTTCACTGACTTGGGAATTCAGATGTTAGAATAGTTTTTGCAGATGAATACGTCTAACGTAACATTTTACTGCAGGGGTGACACAATCTTTCTTTCGGAAAGAAATTACTTCTAAGCACTCAAACACGTTGGAGGAGTAGGAAAATATAAAATCAAGGCAATACCTTGATTTGTATAAGACCGACTCATATTAAATTTTGTAAAAATTAAATAAATATCGTCATTTGGACACAACTTCCTTAAGAACACGTCGCTAATATTGCGTACATGAAACAACTTAACCCAGTCACGGACAACAGACATTGAGGCACTGCCTATGTTAATGTTCAAAACGTGTTGTCGATTTAAATAGAAGCGGATTGAATTTGGTTACGATTGCAGGTTTCCACCATCTGTAAATTATTTGTCAAATTGGTGGAAATCTTAATAGAATTGTACCCAGGAATCCAGGATTGAGATGTTTGTTACCAACATTACTGATACCCGTCGTTGTGAGTACCAAAAATAATATTTATAATACCTATTAAAACTAACAGAAGCTAGTGGTAACAGGATCGAACCACAGAGAGGCAGATGTAATTATTAGTTGTCTAATTTCAGTCTAAGGTAAAGAATGTGGGGGTTGATTGATTTGAGTGATCTATAGCTAAGGCGATAAAAGTAAAGTAAACTAAACAGCAGATGAAATCAAGAATTAAAAGGGTGCTAAGATGGTCGATTCACTATAGTTCGGCGGCAGCATATTAGGTAGGTCTAAATCAAACACGTGAGACGAGAAAATAAGAAGTCATCTCGATCCACTCTCACAAGTAGCATCTTTCGATCTCGCTACAGGTCCCTAATGTCACTAATACTAACTTTCGTCCTGAAAAGTGACTCGAAAGGCTAAACTAGCATATCTTTCGATCTTGCTAATCTAGTCGTCTTAATTAGGCAGGCTATCTCCCTTCCCTATCTTTCAATCTTTATTGGGTCGGTCAAATCCTAAACATTCAACTAGTCGCGTGCACTCGATTCGTCAAACAAAGCAATTAAATTAATTAAAACGAAGCATATCTCACGAGGCCAGTCGATCGACCAGGGTACCCGGTCGATCGACCATGGCGCGATTCATGGTCCCATATTCTAATGCCGCCTAATCTACAGTTCCCCTACATCCTAGCACAAGCTATTTAGCTACTCATACTGGGAATAATAACAACAATAAAATTGACTAATAAAACTACAGAATTCATGATTAAAACGGCTAAATAAACGATTAACATAAGATGATAACTCGGCTTTGGGAAACTGATCTAGCAATTCTAAATCTATGAATGAAAGCAAAACAATTGAATAAAATCAGGAGAGTACCGTGTGGAATTGCGAAGGAAAAGAACAAAGCCGAACGCGAAAGTGAATTGTATTGAATACGAAATAATATCGAAAACCCTAATTCTCAATGCTAAACTAAAACTGAATAAAAACTCGACAAAAGGGAACTGCCTTATGCTGAAACTAAAGCTACGTTATATAGGAATACAACGTAGTTCTTATTTCCTAAAACCTAATACCATGGGCTTCAAACTTCTCGATCTTTTAATTCACGTCTGAAAGAGCGTCTTGGTCGATCGACCAAGCAAGGCAGTCGATCGACTGCTCTTCGCTGAACAGTGGCTACTGGAACTTGTGGGTTGGTCGATCGACTATGGGTAGCGGTCGATCGACTGAAGTAGCTGATATTTGACTTCTAACTTCTCGTGGATTTGTCTTCCGGGCCTCGAAATGCGCACCAAGCTCGTTCCTTGAGCAAATACTTCACGTCAAATGAAATGCAAGATACTCGGGGACGGATTTGGCTCAATATCTACTCATTTCCGCATAAATCTGCAATATTACAATAAAATACGAAAGTAGACGAAATGGGGCAAATAGTAGCCTTAAACCACATAAATGAACTCTGAAATGTGTGTAAAATAGGGTGTAAAACATCATATAATTGACACGCATTAATTACCCAGCAGAAAGAAGGCGATGCAGGCCACGAACATGAGTTTCATTCAGGAGATATACACTGATTGTAGTATATTTGTGTCAAAGCAATTTGTATCAGGATTGAGATGTTCTTGACCCTTGTTTTTCGAAACTAGTCTCTTCGCATTAAATCAGTGAAATGCCATACCATCTACGCATGAATCATGATCGATTCAATGTACTCCCTCCATTCCAAACATTTATTTAGAATAAGGAAAGGTAAATAAATAACTGAGACAGAGAAGTCAATCGTTTTCTATTCTCGTGTTCTGAACATGTCTGCTACAATTAGGGGTGTTCAACGGTCCAGAACCGGACCGGACCGAACCGCACCGGTTCAGACCGGAGACCGGAACTCTATAAAACAAAGAACCGGAGACCGGACCGCCAAGTCAAAGACCGGATCCCACCCGGACCGGATTTACCGGTCCAAAACCACAGACCGGACCGTTAATCCGTTCATCATCCTTCGTTGTAAAATTTAAATCACAAAAAATTGAAGATTATATATCGAAGCACAAACGTAATAAACATAAGCATTAAAAATTCATCGAGTTTCTATAAATCTAACTTTTTGTAAAACAAACGCCAAAATTAAATAGAAAAAATTCGCGTTATACATTAAAAGCAAGAAAAACACAAATTTGCGCCCTTATTGTCTTGTTTTTGTTGTTGGATCTGACTACACATTTTACAATACTGAAGATGAAGTTTTGAGAGTTGACGAAGAAATAAGTTGAGCCAAAGATGCTGAAGATTAAAGGCATAACAAATTAATCATGTGCAAGATACAATATTGGAGATCTGGAATTTCAAGGTGGAAGGAGGGAGAGATGGACATAGATGAGAGTGAAACAATAGTTTTTTTTTACAGTAAAGAAATGATAGTTGGAGGCGGAAGAGATATCAAAGTAAAAGATAGATTCTTTCTTGGTGACCTAAGGGTTATATCCAACCGCCACATGTCACTTTTTATACAACATCTAGAGTTAAATTACGAGAAAGTTTCGTGAACGCTCTTACAGTGGTCTTCGGTCCAGTTCGGGTTTCAACGGGTTCGACCGGACCGGACCGGAACCCGGAATACTAATTTTTGCAGACCCGGGGACCGGACCGGATGGCATGTGGTCCGGGTCGGTCTGGACCGGCCGGTCCGGTTCGGTCCGGTTCACCGGTCCGGGCTCATTTTTGAACAGCCCTAGCTACAATAGCATCACAAGCCTTACCCGGCAAAATTCTTAATTTCGTTTACTCAATTACGACTATTATAAGTTATTAACCATGTCAAACGAAGAAAAAAACTAACTTTAATGTATCTTAGATGCAGAATGCAGTGATTCCACAAACTAACTTTAATGTCACAAATATGAGATAAGACGTCTAGTCAGAGCCAAATTAAACGGCAAATTGTGCATTTTGACAAACTAATGCATTTTTGGTGAAGTGTTTTGTATTATGATCGACCGGCTATTGGATGCCCTCGGTGACTTGAGAAATCAAAGCCACCATAGCCAACAAAGTCCCAACCCTTTTGGAACAAGTAAACAATCAAGCGGAGATCGGAGGTCAACCTAGTAAGCAATAAGGCCACTACTTCATGGTGAACCTAGACGAGAATTCTGGTCAAGGAAAGTCAAGACAAGGACGAAGGTACAAGAGCAGACTCCTATCTTGCGGCCTGGACTGAAGGGACCGCGGCACATCACATGTAGCAGCGGAAGACAGAAACGCGGTCCTCCTGAGACCTATTGCATTTAAAAAACTTGTAAAACTGGGTAAAGGGACACATACTTTATGCGTAGACAATAAATTGGTCTAACCTCGAAAATACGGAGTCTCTAGTGTATCCACACCGGTAGATAGACTAACGTTCTCAACCCTTGAGACGACCTCGGAATAATATAGAGAATCACTTTCTCACTTTTATTGTAAGTATGAGAGTAGACGATATCCGAACTTGTTACTGTTGTGTATTCCTTAAAAAAAAAATACACGAACATGCACTATTTATAGCCAAAAGATAACTTAGCCCTCAAGTAATGTCATTGCCCTCATTGGTGCACGTACACATACAAAATCAAACTTTGCTAAGAAAACCCTTAAATGAATGGCACGTAGCTGTGAACCAACATGTAATGTTATAATTATCATTACATGGATATACATGCCAACGTGGAGGCCTCCAAGACCTATCCACATTTCCGTCTCGATCTCTCATACAACTATTTTTCCGATATTAACTATATTCCCGTGTTAGCGAGCAATATAAAAATATGTCGTCGAGATTATTTAATTAATTATCTCATAATAAATTAAATAACCGTAAACGTTAAATATCACACCGTAAGTGTGTGACCACATAGGTTCATCGCTAAACCGGTAACAATTAATCTCATTAATTATTAATCGAGGTTGGCGTCTAACAACACTCCCCGACGGCCAGATAGCGTGAATACCAATATTCACTGTACTCGAACCCGGTAAAGGACACTGTATTTATTTCCCTCCGTCGTTCCAACTCCGGATCGTCCTAGGGTATGGTTTGACTGTCAACCCCCACTAGACGACCACTATGTTACATGTCTATCATTATTGGTCGGAAATGACTTTAAGAAACTCCTTTCTTAAATCATTCGACTACCCTGGCCAAGGTTTTGATATGACCAATAAGATTAATGACAACATAGAGTTCAAAACTCATTACCTTGAGCTGACGGATTCCATTTTGACTCACCACTAATTGCATAGGTACTCAATTATACCCAATGACCATTCAACTAGCATTTTTACATACTAGGTGTCCGGTATCTAAGTACAATAAGTAGTCTATTAACTACAATGATGATCTCAGGTCAAAGGATAAAATATACAACTACTCCTTAAGAGAATTTCCACATTGACAACATAGGTAATAATAACCATATGGGAAATCTCACTGTTGATCACGTTCAATAACCATATCTCCATATGCATTATTTATATTATAACTTAATGAATGAGATCCATTAATACTCATCCTATGAGTAACGTTATCAATATATTGGTCTATCCGGATGATCATAATCCCGTTCTGATAATCACACGACCAAGAACACTTTTAGACTAAACTCTATAATACTTGACTCTCATTATCATAATCTCCATTATGATGTCAAATATACCAGTTTAATCAAGGACTTATCATCATATTAATACCTTAATAAGATAATAAGAAAAATGCCATCTAATTATTAATCTCCATTAATAATTACACTGTATGAAATTTGTTCAAAAACGTTTCATTAACGATTGCTCTGGGACATAATTCCAACAATCTCCCACTTGACCTAGAGGCAATCGGTCATGAACCTTGATCCTTGATCCCACTTGCACTTGTCAAACTCCTTTGATCAAAGTGCCTTAGTGAAAGGATCGACATCGTTTCTTTCCCTTAAACCTAATGAATTTGAACATCTCCATGTTCGAACATTTCTCTAATTAGATGAAATTTCCGAAGAGCATGTTTAGATCGTTGGTGGTCCCCTTAGCTTTTTAGCCAGTACAATAATTCTTTATTGACACACAATAGAGGATTACCTTCCTCCACTGAAGGAACAACACCAAGTTCAATTAAGAACTTTCTTATCCAAACGGCTTCCTTAACAGCATCACATGCAGCTAAGTACTCTCTGTCGGTTACTGAGTCAGCTACTATAGCTTTTATGGAACTCTTCCAACTCACTGCTCACCATTTAAGGTTAAAGCATAACTAGAGATAGACTTGCTATCATCTTTATCCAATGCGAAACTTGCATCAGTACCGCTAAACACTTTTAGCTTACAATTTCCAAAAAATGAGGAATTGGTCCTTAGTCCTTCTCAAGTACTCAAGGATGGTTTTCACCAATTTCCAATGTTCCTCACTCGGATTGCCTGTTGCCTACTCGCTACTCCTAGTGGGTAAGCCACATCAAGCCTTGTACAACATCACAACTGAGTGTACAAAAATTGGGAGAGCCCAAGCAGCTTCCTGAATCTATCTCGATAGATTCTTATTCCAAGAATATAAGCCGCTTCTCCCATAACCTTTATGGAGAACTGTTACGATAGCCAAATCTCTGTCTCCTGCATGGCTAGCACACCATTTCCTATCAGCAATATGTCAACCACATATAGTACTAGGAAAATGACTGTACTCCCACTAGCCTCCTTTGAGAAATATTAATCGGAAAGAAAACAATCCAAATAAGAACATAATCATACATCATCATGATATGGACTTCCTCATAATGACATATAAGAATTTTAAAACATGCATGAGCCCCCTGGTTGTCAGGTCGTTTCCCATCATAATTAAAATTCATCTGATTTTATCTAATAAAATCATTTCAGGCTCTACACTACATAGTCCCCTGGTTGTCAGGTCGTTCCTATCAGTGTAGTTGATTTTATCCACTCTAGTGACAGAAAATTAATAAATGTCATACCCTCTGGGTTGTCCAGACTAAAAGTACAAGATTAGTTAACTTTTCTTCACCCTCGTATCATATACAATAGACAATATTATTATATCTCCGAACTACAAGCCCCCTGGTTGTCAGGTCGCTTCTTGTAAACGAAAATAAAATAATTTTATTGTCTACCTGAGTGGCAACCTTTGACAAAATATCTCATATTTTATCAATTAAAAACTCAATAATCTTTAACTGGTCAAGTTTTAATGTCACTCAAACAATTTGAATAACACGAGTGCTTATATCGTATATTAGCACTAACAATTATATCTAATATAACTGTCGTACACAATTATCGCATAACCGTAGTACTTCATGTTTTATGTGTCATTTAAACAATTTAATAACACACTTGGCTATATCCAATATAACCCAACTGATAAGACTGACCCTTATATCCCATACAAGAGTCGGCTTCTATCACCATATACTTTGCATGCTAAATAACAATCATAAGCTTTAAAACAGCTTACCCACTCATATGTTACTCAAACATTACAATGACATTATATTACCAATAAATGATAAAAAATGTAATGATTGAAACAATGATTATCATAAAAGTGGAAACGCCTTTTATATCCACATAATAGACAAAAGCTATTTACGCATGCATGTAATAGATTCGTTACTCAACGAATTACGAGAACTATTCTCGCGAGACCCGAATTTACAAAATGTAAATGCAAAATTAGCTCTGATACCAATTGAAGGGACCGCGGCACATCACATGTAGCAGCGGAAGACAGAAACGCGGTCCTCCTGAGACCTATTGCATTTAAAAAACTTTTAAAACTGGGTAAAGGGACACATACTTTATGCGTAGATAATAAATTGGTCTAACCCCGAAAATACGGAGTCTCTAGTATATCCACACCGGTAGATAGACTAACGTTCTCAACCCTTGAGACGACCTCGGAATAATATAGAGAATCACTTTCTCACTTTTATTGTAAGTATGAGAGTAGACGATATCCGAACTTGTTACTGTTGTGTATTCCTTAAAAAAAAATACACGAACATGCACTATTTACAGCCAAAAGATAACTTAGCCCTCAAGTAATGTCATTGCCCTCATTGGTGCACGTACACATACAAAATCAAACTTTGCTAAGAAAACCCTTAAATGAATGGCACGTAGCTGTGAACCAACATGTAATGTTATAATTATCATTACATGGATATACATGCCAACGTGGAGGCCTCCAAGACCTATCCACATTTCCGTCTCGATCTCTCATACAACTGTTTTTCCGATATTAACTATATTCCCGTGTTAGCGAGCAATATAAAAATATGTCGTCGAGATTATTTAATTAATTATCTCATAATAAATTAAATAACCGTAAACGTTAAATATCACACCGTAAGTGTGTGACCACATAGGTTCATCGCTAAACCGGTAACAATTAATCTCATTAATTATTAATCGAGGTTGGCGTCTAACAACACTCCCCGACGGCCAGATAGCGTGAATACCAATATTCACTGTACTCGAACCCGGTAAAGGACACTGTATTTATTTCCCTCCGTCGTTCCAACTCCGGATCGTCCTAGGGTATGGTTTGACTGTCAACCCCCACTAGACGACCACTATGTTACATGTCTATCATTATTGGTCGGAAATGACTTTAAGAAACTCCTTTCTTAAATCATTCGACTACTCTGGCCAAGGTTTTGATATCCAATATTTGTTTCAACTCTGTTGGAAATCTCAACTTGTCCACTGGTTTGAGGATGATATGCCAATCATCTACGGTGCGTAACGCCATATTTCTTCAATAAAGAATTAAGATGACGCTCATTGAAATGCTTTCCTCCATCACTAATCACTGCGCGAGGCACTCCAAACCGTGGAAAGATGATATTCTAAACAACTTAACAACAGACTTAGCATCACAAGTGGGGGTGGCAATTACCTCCACCCATTTAGAAACATAATCTACAGCTACTAATATATATTGATTCCCATGAGAAGTAGGGAATGGCCCTTGGTAATCAATGCCCCAAACATCAAAAATCTCCACCTCTAAGATTCCAGTTTAAGGCATCTCATGCCTTTACGAAATATTACTTGTTCTTTGACATGCATCACAAGAACGGACAAAAGTAGTAGCGTCTTTTAAGATAGTAGGCCAAAAGAAACCCGATTGCATTACCTTAGCAAATGTCCTAGAAGGACCATGATGACCACCATAAGAAAAAGAGTGACAATGATAAAGGATGGCACATACCTCACCCTCTGGAATACACCGTCTGTAAATACCATTTGCGCACTCCCGGAACAAATATGGATCATCCCAGAAATACCACTTCACATCATGCATAAATCTCTTCTTCTGCTGATAAGACAAGTCAAGAGGAAGAATACCTCCTACCAAGTAATTGGCGTAATCTGCAAACCATGGAGTGTTTGCAGCTACAGCTAGAAGATGGTCATCTGGAAAAGAGTCATCAATAGGCAAAATCTCTCTTCCTGCAAATCTCAATCTAGACAAGTGATCTGCAACAACATTCTCAGGGATTCCATTTTGACTCACCACTAATTGCATAGGTACTCAATTATACCCAATGACCATTCAACTAGCATTTTTACACACTAGGTGTCCGGTATCTAAGTACAATAAGTAGTCTATTAACTACAATGATGATCTCAGGTCAAAGGATAAAATATACAACTACTCCTTAAGAGAATTTCCACATTGACAACATAGGTAATAATAACCATTTGGGAAATCTCATTGTTGATCACGTTCAATAACCATATCTCCATATGCATTATTTATATTATAACTTAATGAATGAGATCCATTAATACTCATCCTATGAGTAACGTTATCAATATATTGGTCTATCCGGATGATCATAATCCCGTTCTGATAATCACACGACCAAGAACACTTTTAGACTAAACTCTATAATACTTGACTCTCATTATCATAATCTCCATTATGATGTCAAATATACCAGTTTAATCAAGGACTTATCATCATATTAATACCTTAATAAGATAATAAGAAAAATGCCATCTAATTATTAATCTCCATTAATAATTACACTGTATGAAATTTGTTCAAAAACGTTTCATTAACGATTGCTCTGGGACATAATTCCAACATGGACCGCAGCCTGCGATTTCCTTCGAGCCCATTTTTGTCCGTCTTATGTCTCATGCGAAGCCCAAGATGCGTTGTATACAACTGGTTGTGTAAAATGTACATATAAGCTCAAATCCTTTATTATAAAGCTTCAAATCTATACGATATACAACTAGTTGTGTAGTTTACTAACGGGTACAAAAACTACTTATGATTTAAGAGAATTAAGTTTATGGTTTGTTTTAATCCAAGGTTATGGAAATGGAAAGTAAGGCCAAAAAGTACAACACTGGAAAAAAGCATACTGCGAATTGAAAATCAATTATGTAAACTTATTGTGAGATTAATTTACAATTTAAAGGAAAAACTAGTTTTGTTACCCGTGAAAATCACGGGTTATCTCTAGAAAATTTAAAATTTAGATAGTTGATTTTTTTTTAATATCAAATAAAATTGGAATCTATTTCATCATTGATACATATTCATATTCTTTAATTTTGATCATCATCTAATAAAAATTCATAAATTTTAGAATTTGATTATGTACGAATTAGAAAACTTTAAAACCAAATTGAAATATTGAAATTGTTAATTGTATAAAAAAAAAGTGAATTTACCTGTAGAGTGTGCTTTAAGGATGTATGCTTGGCAAAATGAGATGCCTAGTGAGGAGATGATGAGTTCTTTTTTTTAGCTAAGAGTGATGATGTATTGGCTTTGCTTTGTAATTGGTTTATTTGATTAATGAGAATTAACCTTTTACAAAAAAAAAAAAAAAGTTAGCCGCTAACCAAACGACTTCACCATAAGGTCTTCCTTTCGTACCGCCTACGAAACAAAAGTAAAACAAAAAACAATACAAGAATTAGTAATTCGTCATTCCAAATTCAAGTTAAAAAAAATACTGCAATTTTTTACCACCTCAAATGATTGTTTTGGAGGAAAACAAATGAGACGATCTTAAATAGGGGAGGCTAAATAATGCTAATTTAGAAGTTAAATGATGTACACTAAAATTAATGTTCACAAACTTTAAATGACATAAATATTAATTAGGAAAAAAAACAAAAGCATTCAAAGGTTGTATATAATGGGTTACTTTATATAATCTTTATGGTGGTAGGAATTATTGCAAAATTAGTATGAGAGTTAAATGGAGTAACGGTTAGGCTAGGGTAGGGAATTAGAAGAGACTTATGAGAAAATTCGACGATGCCTTTAAGAAAATCATTGGACTTATGTGAAAATTATCGTGGGTTGAACTTAAATAAGGGTTAAATATAAAATGCCATAATTTTACGTTTAAGAATATTATTAAGCTATTCATTTGTTTTGGTTTTCAAGTTTGTGTAATTTTAAATAAATAAATAAATGTATAACTTTTATGAGCTATATTACTATGAAAACTGTTAATCGATTCACTAACATTTTTTTTATTGTAAAATGAGAATTTTAATTGTAAATTAAGAAATTTTGATGTGAATTTTGGTAAGTTACATCTTTTTTTTTTTTTTGAATTTTTTTAATTTAACCATGAAATATAGTTTGTAATTTGGAAGTTCATGAGTAATAGTTCTTAAATGGAGGATTAGTGAATGAAAACTATTGTAGGTTTAATAGCCATTATAAACTATTGATTCCCATCTTTTAATTTACCTTTTCATTTATTTTTTAATTATGAGTATTATTAAATAAGATAATTCATTAGTGAGGAGCTCAAGAGGTAAAACAAATAGGAAAAAATGTTAATGAAAATTACTATTATTATTATTGATCTTAAATAGTAATTGAAATAAAATGTCATACATTTACTTTTAAGAATATTAATAAATTTCACAATTATTTTTTTTTATTAAAAGGGTTTATATAACGATCTTAGATAAATAGATGTAGGTGTAAATTTTAAGTAGTACAATTTCAGGAAAGTTAAGTTTAACATTTTACCTAAAAAAATATACAACATTTTTTACCAATATTTCATCATATGAAAATAAATTAAAAAAAAAAAGAAAAACTATGAAGAACTTTAATCAATTCATTAACATGTTTTATTACAAAATATTCAATTAAAATATGTCTGCGTAGAGAATGGTTGGGTAGGGGTGTGTCAATCTTAACCAAGTTGTCAATGTGAATGTCTATGTGGCTTTTCCACATATTATATGGCTTTTCTACATCCTACGTGGCTTTGTCTAGTTGACATTTTTTAGGATACCTTTTAATAATATTTATAGATAGATGGCACCATATGTAATAAAACGAGTAATACATCATGATTAAATGATTACCCTTACTTAATGAAAAGAGTTACGAAATTAAATAGTACTTTTGGATCAAGATCAACAATAATAAAATGGTTCATTGTAAATGCCCAGAGTATGGTTTAAGTGTCATGTATGTAAGACAGTTGAAACAAGTCGATTTTGTAGATGTTGCTCTTTTGCAACAAATGTGTGATATTTTAAGTTACGCGTCGTGGAGACTAAAACTCATTACAGGATAATAGGTAATTGAATCCATCATGTTCCGACCGTGTCATTCGCCAAAGAAATAGGTAAGTGGATGAATGAACATCAGTCGTTTTTTTTCAGCTAGTCTTAAGACGGGTAATATTTCTTCATTTGGTAAACTGTCACGTGTCTGGACTACACGTAGGCTTTGCAGGTACCCTTCTAATAGTCAAGTGAGTGAGAAAGAGAGAATTACTAACTACAAGAAGAATCATAACCAAGTGGATGAATCTCCGAGACACAATGTATCTACTTGCTCTACAAGTAGATCTTTCCCCCGTAAATTTCTACGTCCTCGAGGCATAAGTGTGTCTTGTTGCAGGTACTCCTCTGAAGCCCAATTGACAAAGAAGAGAAAAGAAGTTTTCGCTTATTTGCCAAGTTCAAATCGTCCCCTCAAGAAGCCTCTTCTATTTGTCAACCCTATTTTTAGTTTAATTTCCTTTTCAAATAATGTATTAATAAAGTCCGGCTCGGCGAATCGGGTAGATACTTTGTAAGAAAACTTTCTTTATTGCTGCCAAAAAAAAAATGAATCCATCATGTTGTTTCGGTTGGATTTTGATGACTCGATTGTGAAAATCATAACGAAGTACCGTTGGCACCTAAAAATTCCTTAATGTAAGGGGCAACTCACTAAACACAAAATCAACCCTTATTTTGGATGTTCGATACTAATACATAATAAAAGATCGTTTTTTTTTTTACATTTGACCTATATCATATAAAAAGGATCATATCTCAAAAGCTCAGTAAGAAATTGTCTTCTATGGAACTATCTAGAAATAATATACCATTTTCGCCGTAATCTTCCTACTTGACCTTTTGTGACTAAATTTGCGACTCCGTTTTCGTAGATACCAAAAAGCTTTCGATACTAATTTATGCTTTGGCCAACCCGAGGTGTCTTATGTCGTCCGTGTCTTGTCCCAATTTCGAAGGACTCTACGTCAAGAGCATCTGACGCTGTTCTGCGGACTGTTATTTGAAAGGTAATCCTAGTCAGGGCCTTCCTCTTTGTTCTGATATGAGTATGATCTTGTTCCGGGATGATGCATGTGATTCTGATTGGGCTGGTTGCCCCCTGACCAGGCGTTTTGTATAGAGGAGATAAAGTCTACTTTATCAGTTTTATTTAAGTTTTAAGTTTATATAGTACTTATTAAACATTTCTCCTATTTTCTCAACATGAAATCTCACATGTGACATTTATGATGAGTGGACTCTTTCACCTTAACAATATTTTATATTATTCCTGATCTTTTACAATTATCGTCCCTTGTGCCTTAGCTTCTCTTTGCAAGACAATCTTACATGTTATCGCAAACTTATTACATTCACAAATCACAATAATGACTCTTAAACATTGATTCAAGTATTTAAAAACGTCGGCCATTCTTATAAACTTGTTGAATTGGCTATGTATCTACGTATCTATCATGTTTATGGGAGCTAACTTCTTTGATGTGTCGTGTGTTCAAATATCGTCGGTTGCTATTTTGGACGTACTTGTTATCATGTTTATTGAAGCTTCTGTCATTTGTCAATGGTCATGCTTTGATAATGTTTTTTCCCATCAACTATTTTGTCAAAGTTCCTTGTATGATCCCTTATATATCTGCCTAATTTAGTACCGTTAGTATTTTATTTGTCTCATTTATTTATTTGCTTTTAATTAATTAAAATATTTTCTACAAAGAATAAAAAAGACAAATAAATGATTGAGATAAATGGAGTACCATCTGAGCATATGTAGTATTTGTTAGTAGTACTCGTATAAATTTTCCACGTAAATGGAGCCATGCATATTATTTACATTAGCAAATACGGAGTACAAAGTCTAAGATTAATGAAACTAAATAAAAATAAAGTATATAGAATGATTTCCAATTTATGTTTACATCTAATTGAAAATCACCTATCTACGAGTAGAAACGATCATGCTCTTTTATATACAGTATCATAAATTATTGCGTAAAATTGTTTTACGCGAATTTTACTTAAACAACCCCATTAAAATAACTTCACCAACCACCATGGTTCCTTGATAAGAGCTTAGAGTGTATATCATGTTTTTGATAGACGATTTACAATTTTTTTTTTTTTTTATGAGGAGGGGGTTGAATTCCCCAGGCCCATGCATTCCCGCACCATCATATGGACCATGTAAGCCACCCCTTCGGGGACTGCAGTGGGCAAGTGATCATCGCCCCTACTGGTAGTCGAACCCGGGACCTTTAACGTAAAATTATTTTTTTATTAACCTTTGTTTATGTGCACACCACAAATTCTTGTGTAAAAAGCGTTATGATTATTACTTTTTCATTTGTTCATTTTATTTTATCCTTTGTTTAACAGTATTACTATCAAAAATCACATAAGAAACTAACAAGTACATTAGGTTATGATCGGTGGAATACATTATTCCCTCCGTTGAGTTTACTTTTGGTTTTACCACTTGAGAAAAGAGGAAGGGTTAATTATTGGATAGACTAAATTGAGTGTGAAAGACCAAATTGTCAATCAAAGGCATTACTAAAATAGAAAGGTAAACAATTAAGTGAAACGCCCAAAAATAGAATAGATAAATAAAATAACAAATGACCATGGCGGAGGGAGTACATATTTATATTATAGTTTCATTGTTATAATATTGAAAGTCATCTTTAGTCTCTATTATTAAATTTATTTTTGGTTTATCTGGTATACTTTTTATTACTGAATTTGTCTTTCGAATAAGAAATTTGAAGAGCAACTTGTCCTTCCTTGGCTCCCTCCAAACAAACAAATTAATGTTGGTGATGCACTTAAAATATATCGCATTTTCAAAAGGAATTGAATGCATAAGTTAAGATAATTATGAATTATTTTTTGTCAAATGAGCGAGTTACAAGCAAATGAGGGTTTAGCTAGGAGCGTGTATCTCACTGCAGGATTGGAAATTTTAGTTAAAACTTTCATTTTCTTCTCGAGATGACCTATGACATTACTCTTTCGTCCACGATGAAATGTCTTGCCCTCTAAAACCCTAACTGTAAATTATGGCTCTGTCAACATAACTCAAATCGGCTACCCATACTTTATAAAATACCTCCAACTTAACCAATACATTATAAAATCTTCAATTAGTATACTTAATTAATTAATACCTCCCCTTAGGCTTGTATTTATTATTTCCATTGAAAAATTTGGATTTTGAGCAAGGTGCTGTTAATTTGAGAAAAAGGAACATACATCGGATGTACTACCTCCAACCTTTTTTTTGTTTTCTTTGAAATCCCTCCGTAGAGGTTAAACTTTCATTAATAAATCATCAGAAACATAAGCCATAATGTTAACCGGAAAGCCATTCGACCATTCCCGCTTCCCTACAGTCCAAGGTGCCAATCGAGCAATCTCATGAGCAACCTTATTCGACTCCCTACCAACAAACGACCATTGCACTGAATTAAAAGAGCTACAAGCAAAAAAAAATATCGTCTAAAATGAGATGGTAATCGCTGCGGCCATGTTCCTTCGTCCTCAACGCCTTGATCAAGACTTGGCAATCGCTCTCCATTATGATGTCACGCATAAGCCAACCTTTTTGTTTTTGAGCATATATGTATATTTTTTGAGCTTATTACCTCAAACTTTATTTGTTTTTGAGCATATGTATATTTTTTTTGAGCTTATTAAATTTTTTAAGTTAGATTTAAATTTTTTTCCTTCAAAACTCGAATTTTACTAAATTTATATGTAATGTTTTTGAGTTTATTGTAATTTTCTAGAGCTTAATGTTTAAATGAATAAAATCAGAAACTTTATAGTAAAACTCAGAATTTTTAAAACAAAACTCAAATTTTTTGTTATAATGCTCAAAAACTAATAAATTAGTGGTAATACATCAGATATATAATTCACCTACTGCGTTAATTTAGCATTCACCTAAATCTAACAAATAAATACCAGAAAATAAAGCCAAAATTAGTAAGCACAACAGTTTCATCTACCCATTAACTTCCATCATTCATTCAACAACAAATATATATTCTCAAACGGCAACTTTTACAAGTAGATATTCCTACTTTTAATTGCTTTGATTCATTTTCCACGTTGACCACATTTCCAAGTGACCATGCACTTTGATCTTTGTGGGTCCTCTTTCATATATTAAATGTACGGGTCATCAAAGGACATATGTGACAATTTTACGGTAAAATATAAGTATAACGGTATAATCAATGTTACAACTTTTGTTAACTTGTTTTTGTTTTTCCAATAATGATCATATTTGGCTGTAAAATAGTTGCAAAATCTCATCTTATTATTTCAGACCAAAATAACCCGTTTGAAGAGAGACCGATTGTTAAATTATTTATTTATTATTAAAATATCTATTTAATAACAAAATATATATATTATCGTTTAAGACAGAGTATCCGTCTTAACATTAAAACAGCTATGATAATAATATCCCATTTGAGTATTTTTAAGACAAACCTTTAGTTCTCCTTCCGTCTTATTTTATTCGTTGTAAGTTTAGGACGGAGACACCTGTATTAATTAAAATTTAATTAAATATTAAAATATTTATTGCCATGATTTGATGGTGTTCTTGCCACTTGCTTGTGTTGAAACTCTTGACCTTTCCTTTACATTTTCACCTTCCTTCTATTTTTGGTCACTTTTTTTCCTTTTCTTTTTCTTCCATCTTTCCATTTTTTTCTGGGTTTCTTTGTACAACTGTGGAAATCATCATCACCCTCATCCTCATATAATAACTAATAACAACAATAATCATACTAATTTGATGTTAAGGTATGAATTTTTAACCTTCTAAAGTTAATTTCTGTTAATTATTTTGATGGGTTAGTTTCCCTTTTCCCTTTTTTGGTTGTTTTATGTTCCTTGATCTGTACATATGTTGAAAATTTACAATTTTTTGGTTATGGGTAGCTTAAAGTTCTGAACTTTATGATAAAGGGTATTGAGAATCACAAATTCGTGGTTAAGACCGTCCTAAGTTAAGACAACACTCACAACCGATTTAAATAAGGCAAAAATAGAATCTTAAGACGGTCTTAAGCAAGACCGACTGATTGAAAATATGACATGGGTTGTGAATGGTTTAATTGATATTTTATGTAGGGTTTGTTGTTGTGCTACGTTGCATTTGACTGAGACAACTTATTTAAATGTCGTTTTCGATGTTCTGTAAACAGGTAATTGATTGTATAAGTTGAGAAAGACAACATCTTTGCTCCACTTCTTATTCAAGGTGTATGTATTCTTTGATTGGGGGATTAATTGAGATATTGGAAAAGTATTGATTGAATTTTATGGTTGTTGGGTTTGTGTAATTTTAGAAAGTTTGCCATATCTCGTAGTCATAGAATCAAATTGTTGACATTAATTAGTTTTGGTTTTTGTAAATTGGCAAGTCATCCAATATTGGGATTGGAATTGGAATATTGGGTTAGTGTTTCGGTAATGGTATTAATGAATGAACTAGTGCTTGGAAGATGAAGAGTGAGCTAAGATTGTAGGAAGATGGACTTAAAGGAGGATGGTGATTTGCATGTAGAAAGACCAGCTTCGCCGTTATGGGTTTTACACCAGATTTCCGAGGAGGCAGTCAGGGTGGCAAGTGAGTATTTAGGTAGCGCGAACACGTCACCAGTTTGGACGGGACATAGGAAAACTCAGAGTGAAATAGTAAGCCAATCACACCGACGTAGTAATAGCTTTCAGAATTTGAAGACTTCGTTATCTAAGGCTTGGCGATGGGGTGGAAATTCCCAGTATGAGAACCGGAAGTTCAATTTTAATCCGGAGGTTCTGGCAAATCAGAAACGACAGTGGTATCAGCTTCACACCCAGGTATTTTCGTGTATTGACTATTTGTATTCCTTTGTTGCCTTTAATTGTTTTCCAATAGATACGCCAACTGATGATTCACATTTACCAAGTATGGAACCGGGCGCATGATTCATGTTTTTTGCAGTTCTTGTTGTTTGTATGTATGTCGTGTCACAGATGTTTTTTAGCATGTTGGATGAATTCTTATTGCTAAAGTATTAAGAGCAGTGGTCTTACATACATCCTCAAAGATGAAGGTAGAGTAGGAGAAAATGCTTGAAAGAATACAAACTGCCCTCCTATCTTGGAAGGATATAGGAGTGTACACGTACGAGCTTGCTTGCTAGTTGATCAATTTCATGAAAATAAATGTTCATCTTGATTAGGCCTTTGGAGTTTTTATGGTCAAGTGTTGCTATTTACTATGAATGCTATATTTTAAAACAGTTGAACATACAAATATATAATATATAATTAATCTTGTATGAGACCCTTTCATTCGAAGACCAACTCAGTAGTCAAATACGTAATAATTACTGATATTCCTCGTTTAATCATATGGATTATTAAGTCGGTCTCACAGTGGGATGTTCTCTTTGTAAAAGTTCTGAAAAGTTTTGCTGCGAGCAGGTTGAACTCAGTATGCTCTTTGCAATCTCTATCTGGGGCTGAGAAATTAATTTTAATTTAAGAGGCTAAGGCTTGTTTGTTTGAGTCTGCTAAGCCTTCTTGCACTGAGGCTGAATTAGAGGCATTGGCTATGGGTGGTTAATTATCTACATTGACTAAAGAATTTTTTTGAGGTGGTTGCGGTGAAAAAAGGACATTCATTTATCTGTTTTTAATGAAGAAGCTCGTCCCTAAAACGATTTGTACCAGTTTGTAGGGCATTATCTTAGTGGTTAACTTGTAGCTTGGCCAAAACCTTTTTTGATTGCCTTTGATCATACATGAAGAAAGAACCAATTTGGTCCAAAATTAAAAAAGGTTGCTTGAATTAATGTCAAAGTTTACATTAGAGCTAGGCAAAATACTTCTGGTATGGTTCATAGCTTTTAACTAAATGATACTCCGTATATATACTCTTCTTCTGAATAATCTATTTTTGTCTCTTAGTGGTGTTGCAAGAAATTTTCTCTCTCCTGAATAAGGCCGACGTAAAAAATGCTTAGAAATAGTGCCGCTTAAGTTCATTTCCCTTATGCCTTCCTTTGCAGTTCTTCAGTCCTCAGAATTAGTTTATGTCTGCTGCTACTTCATTGTATCTCCAAGTAGTCTGGTCTCTCGCTGGTGGAAGGATATGTTGGTACCTGGTGGGACTTGTCGTGATACTGATTTTTTATCATCAATTTCTTATGTAGAAGTAGAGTTTTTGGATGTATTTCAAATCAACTATAACTTCTTTTGCTATTAGTAATGGATATGTTACTGCTTATCTAGGACCGTACGAAATACAAGGAGCCTACTTCGCTATTTGAGCACTTTATAGTCACGGGTCTTCATCCAGATGCCAATCTTGAAGCTGTTGAGGATGCCTTTGCTAGAAAGAAAAAGTGGGAGTCTGATATGATCCGAGCAAGTGCAGTGGATGGAAGACCGTCATATTATCGTGAGCCTTCACCTCCTTCATTGGATCCTCAGGTTCGAAGCTTAAATGATTTGTTTTCTCGAGATGCATGATATATTGATTCCTATTTCTGAAAATTGCTTAGATATTTTTATTATGTCACTAATATTATGCACATACTCGTTGCTGTACATATTTGAATTGTGTAGTTCCAGTTGGATACAATTTAGTTCTATATGACCTGTATTCGGAGGTGGGTGATCATTTTTATCTTTGCAGCGTTTGAATATTATGTAATACGAACTGCTTACTGTACATGTAACTTTCATATGAAAAGTGCCGAGACTGCTGACTATAGTTATTTTGATAAGGAAACTTATAAATTCATATATGGCTTATATTTCTTAGGAGCCTGAGTTATTTATGCTTTTATCTGCTAAGAAATTACTGTTGACATTTTTAGTGGAGGTTGATTTTGTATTGAAAGATCCTTGATTAATTATTTTTTGAGACTCGGCAAGGCATGCACTTTTTGCAGGCGGTAGTTATTTTTGTTTATTTATTTATTTATTTCAACAGAGCAATGCCAGTTCATTTGTGAAATTTTAAAGGCCTTCTTGAAACTTTATAATCGTGTCCTCTTTAAAATGGGTCCTCATCTTGACTGTAGGTATTATTCAAGTATCCACCGGGGAAGAGATTGCCAATGCGCGTGAAGGATTTATGTGCATTTACGTTTCCTGGAGGTGTCAAGGTCTCAGTTTCCACTCAAGATTATTATTTTTGATAATTTGGTTGACTTGTTATGTTTGCTCCAGAGCTAAATAGTTTTGGGTGATATTACATGAAGGTTTGGTATTATAGACAGTATGTTTGTGCTATGCTCATGATCAATTAGTTTTATGTCGGCTTATCTTTAGATTTCTATAATTGAGTTATAATTGATATGCTCTTGTATTATTCGATCTATACCTGATATTACGCTTCAAGTGTGCTATTTGGCATCTCTAATAAGTAACTGGTCGTATGGATAAATTTGCCTAGACTCTAGTAGTCTTTCCTATTTTGGATGATTTGTTTGGCTCTGCCCTTTTCAGTCTTCACATTTTTATGCTTTCCAAATCTTTTCATTGATAGTGGCTGATATCATATGCTGAACTCTTCTTTAGTTAGCATGATTTTTATGCATCTTCTCTTACAGCATATTTCTTTGTAAAACTGCAGGCTCGGCTAATGGAGAGATCTCCATCCCTGAGTGACTTAAACTCCCTTGTTTATGGACAGGTAGATTCATTATTCAGTTAATGGGCATATCCGCATATGTGCATAAGATATGTGACTCTTTAGTCCAGAGAAATTGTTGCCTAATGTATGTGAGTATAAATTGGGTGTGGTGAATCAATTTCTCTGAAGGGTTGATCATTTTGAGGTGTACTTTATCTCTTTTGGTTCTTATTGCATACATGATAGGATTAAGATATGCATGTTTGATATTATTAGAGGTGATTCTCGCGTGTTTGTGACGTCGGCATTGCCAAGTCTCAACTGAGTGGACTAGTGGAGTAGGATTAAACAACCAAGATGAGATTAGCATAACTAACGTGGTAGTTGAGTTATGTTGTGTTCTACTATTCAGTGAAACCTTTATTCTGGTATCATGCAAAGCTATCAAAGTTAGAAGTGATTTTCTGCTTACTTTGTTCACGTGTTAGATTACTTGCCTAGTGTCATGTATCGGTTGCATATTTGTACCTGCTAATCTTTTTATTGGTCTTTGCCCTGAATTAATAAACAGGAGCACATGGGAAGAGATGATTTGGCCTTTGTTTTCTCACTTAAGGTGAGACCCTAAATGTTCCCTTCTGACTGTGTAGTGATATTTCTTGTTCAAGTGTGACACAGAATTTGCAACCTCGGAGAAGCAAATAGAAGTGTTTTTCTGTATTTTTGTCATGCAAAAATGAATTCTTGTGATGGTTGATACTTGATACTGGACATTACCTTTCGTGGACCAGGCTGCTAATAATGGAACAATGTATGGTGTTTGCCTACAAGTGCCAGAAATTGTACAGAGGCCACCAGCTATCTTTGGTTATTCATCACCCCTGTCTCAATCGTCTCTGGGGGGCAGCCGGTTTTTAGTTTCTGCTCCTCGCTGCTATTGTTTGATCACTAGAGTTCCTTTCTTTGAGCTTCATTATGAGATGCTTAACAGGTTTTCCTATTTCCTGCCTCTCCCCTCTTTTTCTATCATGATCTCATAAAGTACAGCTATTTCATGTTGGTACTCATGACCTTGGTTTGAAATCCATTAGCATTAAGACTGCGCTTGAACCTTTTTTTACACCAAAAAAATAAAAATAAATAAATTCCTTGCCATGTTTGATTATCTTTCTATTGAATATTTATAAATTACTTTTTTTTTGTGGCAGTATTGTTGCACAAGAGCGTCTGAATCGGATAACCCAGTTTGTCACTGAAATGACTCTATATGATTACTCCCCTTCCATTTCAAGAGAGCAGGATCAGTTTCATGGGAATTTTGATTCACCAAAGAGGGAAGGCCTTGGAGATTGGATGTCATCAGCAATACCTGTTGATAGTGCAGTAGCCCTCACGGCTGCCGCAGCTGGTATTATTCCTGATGATGGGGCCCCAATAATTTCCCCAAAGACCCTGGAGTCTCCACCATCAAGTGGGTCTACTAGTGAAATCTCAGAGTTCAGTCCTGCGAAAGAGGCAGATGGGCGGACAAGCCCTCAAGATTCTGATGATCATTCTTCTGATGTATCTGAAGGTCGTGCCAACGGTTTTGGTGGACTTTATGAAAATGGAGCAAATTCTCCTGAGGCCACTTTGTCATCTCACTCGGATAACCCGAAAATGGAGAGAAGCAACAGTTCTTTGTCATTATACAGGTGGTTCAGTTAGATTTTCTATCTTTGACTTTACAGAAACCTAGTTTTTTACATGTTTCCACGTACCCAGTTCCTGAAGGCTGTAGCCTCATAATTATCCTTTTACATGAATTCTCTTAGAACAAGTGAGGTAACAATATTATCTATTTCCAATTAAGCAAAATGGCTTATTAAACTGGTTTGTGTTTCTTGTACTTTGGAAGAGAAGCCATAGGATACAACTCCCAATGCAAGTTTCATTATAACTCTCTTAGAAATAGCCTCTGTGCCTATTCTAACATAGGGGTAAGCTTCCCCCCCTACTACCAACAACCACGAGCACTTCTTGGCTTTCACTACTTTGTCCATACAACCGGTTCAACGTGAATTAAGATCATCAAATGCATACAACAGTCTCATATTAGTTTTTGTAATATAACCTACAGTTATCCTTGTCTGTTCTGACAGTTCAGTAAGAAGCGTGGATGAAGATAACGATTGTTTCTCTAACCAAGAAAGTGACTATTCTGGCGATTTCATGACTATGGAATGGGCTAAGGTTTGTTATCTTAATCCTCTTATTGAAAGTTGCTACTATTGATGTATGAAGGTGGTGGTTTACACTTCAGTTTGTTGCGGTTTCACTTGCAGGATAATAAGAACGATTTGCTACAAATAGTTTTTGCTTATGGAGCTATGCCTATTCCTGAACGGGGGAGCGAGATGGTTTTCCAGCCTCTTGAACACCTGCAAGCTATCCAATACACACGCCGTTCAGTTTCTGATCTTGAATCAGTTGACAGTTTCTTAGATACAGACGTGCATGATCCTGTGAAATCTGCAGAAGTATGGTTTTGCATGGCTTTATTATCTTCTACAAGTGTCTCATTTGCCAGGGTTGTGTCTAAGGTTCTGAGTTTCAGGTTAATGCAAGGTTAGCAGCTGCTGAGGAAGCTGTCGAATTATCTGTTTGGACAACTGCAACCCTCTGCCGTGCCCTTTCTCTTGACAATGTAATTCTCTTATGAATATTAATTGTTGTTGACTTAATACATAACTCTTACATAAGTTTCTGCATAAACTATGTTACTCCCTCCTATTCTCAATAACCATCCCTATTCATGGAGGGCATAAGAATTAAGGAAGGGAGTATTATATGGTAAAGTATTGTAGTGGAGGTAGTAGATTGGAGAGAGGGAAGGTATTGTGTGGTATTATTGTGGGGTGAGGTAATTAAAATAAGTATTGTTGTGGGGTAAGGTGATTAAAATAAGATAAAGTGTGGGTATTGTTGTGGGGTGAAGTGATTAAAATAAGTATAAAAGTTTACCAAAAAAGGAAATAGGGAGATTATTGTGAATAGATGAACAAGGAAAGGGGGAGAGTTATTGAGAATAGGAGGGAGTATTTTTTTTTCAACTTTCTTATTTTTGTAAAAGAAGTTTCCTACATCTTGTTGACTTTGTTAGCTACATGTGTATTGAGAACCAGTCGTATTTTCCTTTACTTTTTCTTTCTTCATTTTACGTGTCATTGACGATTTCAAATGATTCATCATCATTCGTGTTAGCCAACCCCAAATCAATTTGGGATTAAGGCCCTATTTCTGTTGTTATTGGTGGTGGTAGTGGTGGTGGTGGTGGTGATGATGATGTATAGTAGTCATAGTCGTAATAAGATAGTTAGCATGTTGGAGAAATTACTCTTTCTTGGAAGAAAATAGTAGTACCTTTTTGTATTGTACATGACTTCATAAAGATGCACTTCTTGAATTGGGCCGATGCAATAGCTTTTTATGTGTACATTATTTTTTTATACATAAGTACATAACAATGTTAATTTGTACTGAAATGTTTGTATCTGTGGGTATTCATTGATCGTAGGGTCTAAAGTTTTCCAACCCCTAGTTTACAATTTTTTGAAGTAATTTTTTCAAATGCTTTGCTCCTTCCTAATTTTCTTTTTATTTAGATATTTAACTGCAACTGTACAAATTGATATACACTCTATATACTTTTGAACTAGTCGGTAATTTGAAGACCTACTATTAATATTTAGTATGACCACATCACATTTTCTGTTTTCCAGATTTTAGCTTTGCTCACAGGAGTGTTGCTGGAGAAACAGGTCATTGTTGTATGCCCTAATCTGGTCAGTTATTCTTTTCTGCAAAGAAACTCTACGATTGTCTTCAGATGTTTTGCGAGAAACTTATGATTGATTTGTAGTGCATGTTTGGTTTTGTTAGGGCTTAAGTCCGTAAGGTCTTAGTGTTATTTTTTGCTGCCTTGAGCTGAAAAATTGTGCATCTTAGTGATAGATCAACTTTGATTGTCACCTATCAAGGTTTTTCTCTAATAATACAATATGATGCAAACTTATCGGGGTGATCCTGTTATTTTATTTCAAATTTGGCTTGCATGATGAGAGAATAGATGTTTTGACGAAATTGATGAGCCACCAAGTCTGAATTGGAACTGGAGAAGACTGACAAAGAAATATATTTGTTTATTGGGGACGTTTATGCTATTGCAATGAGGACGTTACAGGCTGTTGCAGGGAGAACGTTCAGGACTATGTTGTTGAATGAACCGTTAATAGTAAAAATCTTAGGGAGTTTAATGATGAAACCGAAATGGAAATTTTGCAGCTAACTAAAATACTATTACAAAAGTTATTTGTGACTAAATGACGCAAAGTGACTACTTTGAGAAAAAGAACTTTAGCAGCCAGAATTTGAAGCGACTCAAAAATGGCTTTACTGACATGACCAGTAAACACTGACCCGGAAACAGAACGACCCATTAAAGCACACCCAAAGTGACCTGAACCCATAATAACCTGATGATAATACACCGGCAGTGACCTAATTGGACCCCGACATAAATGACTGTTTGGCAATTCTATTTGTGACCGTATGTAGGTGCATTAAACTTCGAGATGCAAAGAAATCTGTTCTATTTCTTTTGCTGGATTTGAGTATAACTGCTGTGTTCTCCTTGGTTACTTTGTCTTCTACAGGGTATTCTCTCTGCTGTGGTGCTGTCGCTCATCCCCATGATCTGTCCATTTGAATGGCAGAGTCTCCTTTTACCGGTGAGTTGATATTATTTTCACATCATTGACGCACTGGCCTCTTCTGCTTCATTTTTTGTTATTCACTACTCCATCATTGTTTCGTACACCTGTATGATATTATTGCGTTGCTTTTACATGTTGTCTGCTATCTAGTCTATCACAGTCTCGGGGTGCCCACTTTATAATCAATATTTGCTTGCTGCTAGATCAGTATTTCTTATCTCGTACTTCCTCCGTTCCATTTAATTCTTTACGTTTGCTTTATACGCATATGTCAATGCACGTTTTCTTTCATATCTTCATCTACATGTTACTAAAAATTATAGAAGTTTGCTTTTCATACTCCATTCGGTGAGACGATCTAAACAAGATCTCACATGACTATCTTTTATGTTATATATTATAAGTTGTATTGGAGAATCTCCTTACTAATGAATAGTGCCGAAAAAGCAAACGTAAAGAAACAAATGGAGCGGAGGAAGTATATAACTACCGCAGTGTTAAGCTGCTTTGATAAGGTTAAATCAACATTGTTAAAAGCCACTTTTCACAGCTTGCAACAGAGTGTGGGAAAATTGTTGCATAAGTTTTTCAGTTGAAGTGCAATTAGTACCATAAGAACTTCTACTTATTACGTCAGCAAGTAAATTTACCTCCGTCCGTTGTGAACAAAGTTGAAATACTCTTTCCTTTGCATTTGATTTCACTTGGGAATGGTGCATTGTAGTAGAGAGGAGAGGGTGGTAATGGGACCTGGGTAACGGGTCATTGTGGTAGATTCTGGGGTGGGTCATTAAGGGAGTGTCAAACACGGCTGTTCCGCCATGCGGGTCATTTAGCTTCTGTTAATTTCGGGTTTGCTTTTATCGGTTCATTTCGGGTATGAGTCAGTTAAGGTCAGAGTGACGTCAGACCATTTTCATTACCAGTAAGCTCAATCGGGATCAATGCATGCTAAGCGTGATTTCAAATTATTCATTTTGGATAATTTCGGCTAGGGTCCTATCGGAACCGACAAAATTTGTGTCATGTCAGGTTATTTGGGTTTTGGTTGGGGTATTTACGACAGGTTATTCGGATTGGATAATGTGTCAGGTATAATGGTAATCCCAACTATGGTATAAATCTAACTTGATTATGAAATTGGGGCGTCTCAGCTTGATTCCATTAAAACTCTCTCTGAAATTTTTAAGCATGAAATCCGTACTTTACCTGTCCCTCACCCCCTCTCTCCACGGCCACACTGCCTAAACACCATTTGTGTCACCCATACATCAACTTTCCCACACGTCCCATCCCCTACTTGTTGCCTTTGAGAACGCTAAGTATGTGGGGTTAGAGGTTGCTGGAAAGGGTAAGGGGTAACTTATGTGAAAATACTAAAGGGTGTAAAGGTAATTTGAGCTGTAACGCTAAGTAGGCGGGCTTAGAGGTTGCTGGTATTCCGTAATTATTTTCCCACAATTTGGGAATTATTTTGTCACTGATCTTTTTGTTATTGGGCTTTAAATAATTATTACAGATTCTCCCAGAGAAGATGATTGATTTTCTTGACGCTCCGGTTCCTTACATTGTAAGTTTTAAATAATTGTCACATGCATTGTAGATACCTTTTAATTTGGGTCTGTACATATTGGTCGAGCTAATCAGTTGAGTACTCAAATTTGAAAAAGAAGAGGATGTTAATTATGATGGCTCCTTTGACAATCTGACATTCCATCACCCCTTCCAAGCAGCTGTTTTCAATGGTCAATGTCGCACCCAGAAATCAAGATATGTCTGATTTATGTGCTTAAAATGCCAAAAATGACTCTTTATATGGGTAATTTGTGTGTAGCAAAGACATCCTGTTTTATGCTCTTGTCATAGTGAAAGCATGTCTTTTTGTCATTGGCCACTTCACATTCATATTTATTTCATTCTTAGTATTGGCAAGGCAACTTCATGTTCTAGTACATTATAATGTTATCATTTTATAGCTTCCGTAACGATTTCGCTTGCAGGTTGGAATACAGAATAAACCAGAAGACTTGAAGATGAAGACTTCTAATCTTGTCCATGTCAATGTGGGAAAAGACCAGGTATGCATTCTTGGATATCTATAATTATGCCACACACTGTTATTTGGAGTATGTGATCAAGGAAACGAAAATGCTTAGGCTCCGCTTAGTGCAGTCATCAACTGATATTGATCACTGATTTCATGTTTACTGAATGAATATTGACGATGAATCTACTATATGCAATTGTGGATGTTTTGCTGTACATGTAAAGATTGAGTTGAGGAATGGGGCGTTGAATATATAGGAGTTGCATCTCTTAAAGATTAGCTGAGGTCTGAGGCGAATCGCTTTAGATGGTTTTGCTCTTTAGCGACAGACCAGGTGGTGCACTGTTTAGAAGGATTGAAGTGTAGAAAATGAAAAGATTGGGATTTGCGAGGGGTAGAAAATATAGATAATGGTGGCTGAAAGCAGTATGGGTCTACGCAAGATTGAAGAAAAGTTGGTGTTAAAGTGGGTTGATTGGAGGGAGGAATTTACGTCGAGAATGGAGTTGGGCGTCATTTTTTGTCTCGTTGCATCTTTTTTTTTTCTGGCTTTAGTTTCCGTTGAAATTCAACCTAAAAATTTATACTTTAGTACTTAATCTCTTAGCTATCCTTCCCTTATTACTTTTTCCCTAGATTTTTCATGCACGCACTTCACCCATATAAATATCTGCTTATGTTTGTGAGAACATGCTCTTCATTTTGTGCCTTTCCCCTTTTTACACTTGTTTAGTCTATCGTGCTTCATTTCCTTCATTCTGCTTTCCCCTTTCTCCCTTTTTCCCATTATTGTAGTTCACATCGTCTATTAGGACCAAGGATTTGTTGTTAAACATATCTACCTCAAGGCTCTAGTAACGTAATGTTTCACGATTACTACGATCTCTCTTCTTTCGTAATGTTTGCCGCCTACCCTTGCATCCCAATTGATGGCCAATAGTGATTGCCAGGATACTAATATGGAAAATTGTTCACGAGATCAAAAATCTGATGCGGCACAATATCTTTCCATTCTCCCAAAATGGCAATCTATTTTACTAAATTTCTTGGTTTTCATGTGTGACTTGTAATATGGAGAAACTGCAAATTTATATTCTTGTAGGTGAAGACGTGCTCCTTGCCATTACTTCCTCGACGCAAGGAGCTCTATTCCGAACTCCGTCCAATCCACGCTGCATTGGCTAGTCAATTCAGAGTAGCTGAAAAGCATCCTGTATACAAGTGTAATGAAGTGCAGGTAATTACGTATTTCTCATTATAGAAATACTACTTCCTCTATCCCGTTTAATTTTTTTAAATGTGTTTTACACACGAAACCAATATTTATATAGAAATATGATGAAAACTAGAGAGCTTGTCAAGTAAAAAAAAGACTCCACGTTTTTTATCGTTGTTTTGGAAGTTCTATCCGTCTTTGAGTTTTGACATCACGTTGTATCTCCGTCGTATTATTACCATCCAAAATGTAAAATGTAGCTGTGCTGTGCCGTAGTTTGGGAACAAGAGGTCTCCTCCATGTACCTTATTCAAATTTAAATTAAATCAGAGTCCTACCGCACATTGGACCTGACTTATCCGCCCCTGCAAAAGAAGTTATGCCTACCCCGCTAATTGTCCATAATCTGTTAATCTGCTTTTTCGTTAGCCACAAAATCCATGTTAAGCCCAGCTCGAGTCCACATTCGATCAACTCCGATAACCTTTTGTGTTGGTATGGGCTACATTTATGGCACAAAGACCGAGATCAGGTTGGATGCCTGTTTCCAAGATCAAGTACCAAACGGAGATCTAATACCATGGTTTCATCTTCTCTTAATTGTTTTCAAGCCTCATCTTAATAGCGTGCATGTTTACTTACAGGCTGAAGCTGCAACAAAATTTATAGACGTAATGAACAGATACATGGAATCCCTATGTGCGGATTTCAGGTCTTATTCCATCACCAGTGTACAATCAAACAATGATCGGGTGAGTGAAAAGAGTTTGATGCTACTAATGGGAACAAACAGTTTGAGAAATTCATTTTCTCACTTATTTCTTGATTGTAGGTCTCCCTACTTCTGAAGGATAGTTTTATTGATTCCTTCCCTGGCAGAGATCGATCTTTTATCAAGGTTTGTCTTCCATGGCTTTAGCTCCATCTTGTTGTATCAAAATCAAAACATTTTTAAAGACAACTTATGCTTTCAGGGGTTGGGTGTTCGAGAAGTTTTTGCAGTTTCAAGGGAATCAAAGATTCCCAATTTTTTGGTTATGGATTATGATAGAATTAAATGACCCTAAAATAGTTGTTTTTTTCGTGAAGTAGACTAAATTTGATGCAATTTTCGTCAAGGGTCGTCTGCATCACGATCTCTTTGTCTGCATCACGATCACTTTGTGTCACTGCGTTGACAGTTGAAAGTTGAAATTATGGTCAGCTGTCTAAATTATTTTTGCTGTTGTGAAGGACTTCATTGTTTGTGCTGTTTGGTTATCCCATTTGCAGCTTTTTGTAGACACGCAGATGTTTTCTGTCTTATCCGACTCTCGCTTGGCAACGTTTGAGCACGAAAAGTCGTGATCTAATCGAAATTCCAGCGAGAAAAGACAGCCATGATGCATATAATGGTCTAATCGTACGATATCAGGCACGCATATTCTACTACATATGTCAGTTGATGTTTGTACAAACCAGAAGGCGAATGATCTGCATAATAGTTACTACTACAATCTGGGTTTGTAAATTATGAGTTTTGTAACATAATGTCATAGCCTGAGTATAAATATAGCATACACAGTTATTAGGATCTGATTGATCGTCATCCCGATATTTTATAGAAGAAAAAAAACATGAAGCCTGTGGTCTAACTCTTGTAAATGCCGTTAATTTATGTAATACAATTGTTTCTTTTAATTTTTATTTATTTATTTAATAATACTTCTAGAGAAAGCCTGTTGTTTGTTCACATTAGACTACATGTGCAGAGCTGTAAGAATTCTGTAGATTGCAAATTTGCAACCTTTCCCTCCAGTAATTATTGTTATGCAATACACAGTAACGATTGTCATTATTATTATGCTGTACACGGTCAATTGTCGAAAACAGTTAAAATAAATAACACTGCCTCAGCCCTCAGTGATGGGAAAATTAAGGGCTAACAAATTCAAGACACTGAGGATCCTCTATTGGTTGGGTTACTATTACTTGGATAGGAGTAAGTATAAGATGGCATGAACGAACCTCGATTGTAAGAATCTACGAAATGTTTGAATAAACAAGTTTTATAAGCAAACCGCATAAAATGTTTACTAATATAAAGGAGAAAGATCTCTACATGTATAATTGTATATAGAAAACAGTATTACTGTGTTAATTGCCCCATCTGCAACATTCACATTTCAACTGCAAATACATAGTCAAAAAAAAAAAAAAAAAAGCAAATACATGGGAAAAAAAAATCTGAATAAAAAATATTTCTTTACAATCCTGAATAATCCTGCCAAGTATCCTACCCATGATCATGTATGACCCTACTAGTTTACGATGATCCTACAATTGAAACTATCTTACAACGATCCAGATTGTTTCCCTTACTTTGGGTCGATTTACATCGGGATTTAGACAACTATGGAAATTTGCATTACTTTTCCTCCTCAGAATCAGAATCGGCAAAGACAGTTTGAGGCTGGGTCTCAGCATAAGCGGGCGCAATGAACTTAGGATCCTTCTCTGCCGCCTCAGCATGCTTCAGTATAGCTTCTCTTGGATCTTCGTCCATCCATGTCTCCTTCAACATACCTCCTTTCTGAAATGCAACCTCAGATTAATTTTATTTAAGAAAAGAAAAAGAAAACACGTGAATAAAAAAACGTACACCACCAGAAAGCAACATTACCTTGAGAAGATATTGAGTTAACAAGCTTCCGGAAGAGGTGCCAGTTCTGCCACCACAGCCAGGTCCAGTCATGGGAAGTTCAGGCTTGTGGGATTTCATAGGGTCCTTCAGTATCTTATCCCTTTGCCGTTTGCGACTTGGCTGATCTCTAAACAAGGGGAGCGCATGTGGGTTGTGTATAACTGGCTGCACCTCAAAGTCATCGACCGACTTTGTCCTTGGTGCCCGAGCAACGCAAACAAGAGCCCCTCGCTCGCTCATGGTTGGATCATACAGTATGTGTGTTCCTCCTTGGTGTTTATCTCCGACAGTAGCAAAAACCTACAAGCACAGACATTGGATTAGCATCATCTCTGAATAACTCTATCCAGGTCAATCTCAAGCCAAGTCAGCTGATTCCTGTCCTGAATATACGCCTTGATTTAGAATATCAGCCCTCCCTTCGCAGTATATGAGACGGTAAGACGGTTGCCCATGATAAGATTATCATGACTTGACCGTAGGATACTTAGCCCTTAATTTCAGAAGTTGGTTAATGTGCATATGGCCATATGAGTGTTGTTTTTAATACGAGACTGTCTCAGGAGACTAACTGGTTCTCCAAAAATGGCATTCAGCGTTTGAATAATATTTGGACAAAAAGTTTGATGGAAAAAAATAACTAAAAACAATACCTGATTTAGTTTTGAATGCCAAGCGCACTGCACGACACTGCGTGTTGGAGAGATGCCAACCCTTGATACTAGTTCAAGTTTTTCCCGATCATAGAAGCACAACAAACCACCAACTGCGCTATCTCTTTCAACCGAAGTACCAGTCAATATCAGATCTTCCTCAGGACTAAATGCAATATTTGTTTGAGCATAATTGTTTGGTAGATCTTCAAACACCTTAAGTGACTGCTTCGTTTGGCGCAAATCCCAAACCTGAAAGACATTTTATGATTAGCCTACATTCAGAGAATTTATTCTCAATATGCAAAGTACACTCTCTGCTTAAAATATAAGATACTTTCGTCAAATGCATAACAATAAAAGAAAAATAATTTTTTTGATAACTATGATATACTTCCAAGGGCACCAAGGAGGTGACGCCCATATAGAAAAGATATCATAGAAGCAACGCCTATCAGACAATGGGAGCGACTATCATATACAAAAAGACACCCTAAATGCACCCATATTCACAATGAGAGATGGATAACTACGCTCTCAAACTATCATGTGTAATCTTCTCTACAAAATTAAAAAAAAAAAAGGCAAGTTTCCACTTGGGGAAGCATATGACTCAAAAATATATAATAGCTTCAAAAAACTGAAACATGAACTCTTGATATGAAGAGGCAGCATCATCAAATATACGATGGTTCCATTCAATCCAACTACATCACCAAATAGCCAAAAAAACCATCTTCCAAATTTCAGCAATCCAGCCTTTTTCCAATCTTATCTTCCAAGTAGAGAGTACATAATCCGCGGTTCTAGGATAGACCTTGCTTTCTCCAAAGAGAGACTGAGAGAGTGATAATTGATAAATTCTCATCACAATGAGAACATCGACTAGCAAGGCTAAAACTTCACCTTCTGAACATACCTGTTGTAGGTATGTCCCCTAGGTTATCGCCCAAGCAAATAAAACAAGCTTTAGTAGGAGCTCTATACTTCCTAATCTCCATGGCTGGGAAGTCGTGAATTGTTGGCTTTTCTATAAGATTGCAGAATTTTTTTTTACACAGAAAGATCATGTATTGTTGGCTTTTCTATAAGATTGCAGAATTTTTTTTTTACAGAGAAAGATCATGTATGATAGTGCTTCCAAATTATCTTATCACATCCTTGTCATTCAGAAGAAAGCACACCGAAAAACCTCGACAAAAAGGGTTCCTCCCAGTCATTCAGAAATCTCAAGATCAAAATATAAGGTATGACCGTTGTTTTCCCATAAGACAACTTTCCTTAATTGTGGCTTCTTTTTTAGAAGAGATTCCAAAGAGGTTAAGAAATTGGGCTTTTAAAGTGAGGTCTCTGCACCAAATATTGTGCCAAAATAAAATACTCTCTATTTTCCACTTGAAAGAGGTCACAAGGACCAAAATAATTGATTTCCAAAGGCAACACCATGCCAACTACTAGTCTCCTTACTCCAACCCAACAGCCTGATAATCATAATACAGATGAGTACAGTGCACCAATGGCCAATGTAGTATTACCTTCAATGTGCAGTCAAAACTTCTTGATATCAGATGCCGTCCATCATTTGAAAACTTCAAAGCAGTGATATCATCAGTATGTGCACTTTGTAGATGAATATCCGGTCTGCTTCCCCATCCTGCCTTAATATTCCAGATCTGAATCATAGAAAGATATTCGTCACATTAACGGGGTTAGACGATACAAAGTTGGTACAGAAAAAATTTAAAATTAAAATCTTCGAACATCAGAAAAGATGTACCTGGATAGATCCGTCTCCAATTCCACCAGCAATGCTTTTTCCTTCACGTTGCCAAGTGCATGTTGTGACTGAAACTCTTCCGGGCCTCGCAAGCTTTGGCTTTATTACCTATCCAGCACAAGGATTTTAGAATTGATGATAAAGATTCTACAGGCAGGGCTAATAACAAATAGAATGCTAAGGGTAACAAAAAAAAGGCCAGGAGATTTTCCATTGAGAGCTCAAGCAGACAGCATACAGATGTAAAAGGTTACATTCACATAAGAAACCCACCCTCCCTAGAAAGACAATGAAATCACCACACGATATTACAATAAGATCTGTAAAGGCCAAGGGAGGTTGACAATTCTGAGGCTTGAGATCTGAAATTACCCAAATTGATGCCTCCTATTTTAAAGTGCCCTTTATTAAGGAAACAAATATAGTTACAACACAAACATTTATCAATCATCAACGCCTTAGAAGACAGAAGACAGCTCCAAACTCCTCTCCCTAAACAGAAGAAAAATAAAGAGAATGATGTATGGAGGGTTCCCTGATTTTTATTGTCCAGGAATCAGGATAATAATGGCCTGCTCCCTTGTTAACAGCTAAATAAATCTCAAGTAGAAAAAATAAAGCTCATGCAGACAACCGTTCACTACAATAATAAATCACCATTTGTGGCACTTCTATCTAACAGAAGCTTTCAAGCAATGTCTATGTTCAGTTTAAAAAAAAAAAAAAAAAAAGCAATGTCTATGTTCAAAGTCTGAAATAAAACTGTAAGTCCTAATTTAGACAGATGACAAAGCTAGCGAAAAATTGAACTTGTCAAAAACAAAAATCAACAGCTGAAGTTTCAACAATAATACGCGGTTGCTAAGTAACCATTGGTAAAGGGAGAAGACCATGGCTTACACTTTCTACTTTTTAGTCCCCGGAATTATGTTATACAGTAGCATATAATTCCTTGAGTTTATATGCAATATAAACTAACTGAATATAAAATTATATACCGCAACAGTTATGCACATATCTTCCACCCAAACCCTAAAAAAACTGAGCAGAGTTTGAGACCCCATAGGTCAGGGTCACAATTGCTATCCAATAACACTCAAATCATGATGGAAAAATGCCCGATCAATCTACTTCAACACTTGTACATCGCACAAAATTTAAATTATGAAGTTCCCGGTTCTTCCCACGCGGTGCTGCGTGCCTGTGCATGACAAATTCTTGTTTCCCGATCCCAGTACCCAATTAGCTCTCGTCCCCAACTCCATGCAACGTGTCCTACAAATATGCGCGCGTGCTTTTTCCCTGTCTTCCTCTCTCCATCTCTCTAATACCCTATGACCTGACCCACTCTAGCTGTTAACTAACAGTTTTATATCATTATTGGCTGAAGATTTGACAGACAAGGTACAAACCTAACACAAGACGTTTGCTAACAGAATTAAATGCACATAAACTAGGGAAATTTAGACAGAATATCCATGCAAAGAGGAAAAAAAACATGGCCCAATCGTTAACTCAGCAAATACTGTGAGAATAGATGTGGAGATGGGTACCTGTTTTTGGCTATTGAAGTCATTTACATCCCAAATCCGAAGTGAACCATCTTCAGATGACGTCAAGATGGTCTCCTTTTTATTTGGGTGCCACTCTCCACAAGTCAAACCAGTTATGTGACCCTTTGTGTTCTTTAAATCACGAATATACATATCCCCCTTCACAAACTCGCCAATGGTGAGGCCATCACGATCAAAAATCTGATATGATGCATAATATTCAGTCAGTTTCACCAACATGTTCTACAAAATGAATAGAGGGTGAATAAAAGGAGACGAAAGCAGTACCTTAGCTTGAGCGGAGCCAGTGACGCACAAAAAGAACCCAGCCGTAGGACTCCAACTAAGAGCCCGAACTTGGTGCCCTTCAAAAGGCTCTAATTGTCTAAATGAAGACAAATCTCGTTTCATTCCTTGAAAATCATACATTCGAACAGTATAGTCATAACTACCAGAAAGAACTCTTGACCCTGTGGGATCAACTGCTAAAGCCGAAACAACCTGTCAACAAGTTCAAATTGTTTCAGTCCAAATCACTATTTATTCAATCATGAACACACATATAACCCACCAATATGTCCGACACAAGTACCACTTGCTTTTTAAACTGCTTACTGGCTGACTGCTGACTGACCCGAGCCAGTAAGCCACATACAAATCAATGAAATCATCATCAACAACATAGTCGGCGTCATTCTAATCACAGTAGGATCATTTCTTCTACTTTGCCAATCACTTACCACAATTGAACACAAACACGACAATCACAAACTACTTATCACCCTTTTGAACTACACTCCTACACTAATCAAATATCAACACAACATGAATTTCGCAAGACAACTACTCCCTCCATCCTATTTAGTATATTTTCCCATTTTCCCCTCTAAATTTATCCCAAATTATCATCATAGTAAACATCTAATGTTGCTCCTAGCTCCTTATTTTCTTTAACTTCAAGAAGAAAGTTGTTATATTGTCATTTTTTCTTAAAAACATCGAAACAACGAAATAAAGGACAATATATAAAGGGTCTTGCTTAAGACCGCAATATTCGTTTTAATGGTAAAACGGATCCAAATACTACCGCTTGAAGATAATAAAACAGTAATCACTCAAAAGTCAAAATACCCTCAGAACTTCAAATTCAACCCTAAACATCTAACATTAACTACCCCGTCTTAATCATTTGTTTACCTTTAATTAAAATACGTCTCGCAAATAATAAAGACTAATAGAAATAGAATAGGTGAATTAATAATACCTTAGTATGTCCCTTCAAAACAATCTCATTGCTCAAAGGAATTCGAAACGGAGTCTCATCCTCGTCATCGTCCTCATCATCAGTCACCTCAGCTCCCACACGCGGCGGCGGTGGCGGTCCAACCAGGGGCTCATCATCGTCGTCATCGTCCGCCGATGGAGGCGGCGGCGGCGGTCCGATAACAAGATCATCATCAGTATCTTTAGGGTTAGGGTTAAGATTAGGGGGTTGGGAACGAAGAGTAGTGTTGTGAATAACTTCGAGTGGGGTTTGGGATTTGGATTGTTTGCCGAATGATAAAGGGAAATGAGCTCGTATTCCGTCATGGTTTTCTGCTTCGTCCTCCATTAATGGAGATTGTCGATAGTGAGTGAGTTTTAATGGAGGGAGTCGGGGAAGTGATAAATTGCTCAATCCAAAAATGGTTTTAAAAAAAACGAAAAAAAAAAAAGGATTTTATACGTAATACACTTCTATTTTCTCATTTTGTCATGGTATCCCTAATGAGACGAGGCAATTTCAAGCGAAAGAATCTTGAGATCGGCCGAGTTGGACTTCATTCGAGAAATTAACGCGAGTTAAAAAGCGAAAGAACGCTTCGAAAGAAAAGCTCGTGAATGGCTTTCGAACTTGTGTGGTTATATAAGATATTGCTCATATTTTATAAAAATATTTTATCATGATTATATTTTTGTATCACGTATCAAATGTCTCACTGATTTGTCAAATATTTTAAATTTAACCTTCGAGCCTTTTTATTGAAAATATCGGAAGAAAAAACAAACTAACCATTATATATAGGCTCGATTGAGCTCGAGTTTGACTCGAGCTCGCGTTAAAGCTCGCAAGCTTGATATCGAGCACATTTTCTACAAGCTCGGGTAAGCTCGAGATCGGCTCGAGATCGAGTTTTAGTTCTTGAGCACAAGCCGAGCAAGGCCAAGCTCGGGCTCGGCTCGACTCGTTAGCACCCCTAGGTATCCCCCGGTTTTCCCGATTTCACACTGTCCTTCAAAATATTTTGATCGTTTATATTTTCATGTGCGTGTTAGCGTTTTTTTTTTTTAGGTACATATTGAGTGTAGCTTAGACTAACTCTTATTGTTTATTTTTTGAGTTTTATTTTAAAGTTTTTTAATTGTGCTTTAGTATAAAGTTTTTGAGCACATTTACTAAAACATTACACTAGAAAAATATAATATTACTCAAAAACTATATTTACAAATGATAATATGCTCAGAAAAAATGTGTATATGCTCAGAAAATACAAGGTCTGAGATACTACCTCAGATGCGTAATCTTTTTTCTCGAATCTATGGTTGTTAATTTTTTTCCACAAAATCTCATTATAGACCGCATATATCCTAATGGGACAGGCAACAAGTGGGGTGGTAGGAACCAAAAATGTTACCACTTTCAAGCTATTTGACCCGTCTTTAGCTATAGACGGATATATACGTCTATAGCAACACTAGCTTTTTTTTATGGTTGTTATATTCTATATCTCAATAGTTATATTTTGATATCCTCTTTTCCCAAGCTAACGCGATGAAACATAATAACCGCCTCTATGACCAACCGAGAGTTGAAATGATAGATGCTCAAGTAAGAGACTTAGAAGACAAAGCAAACATCTATATTATTACACACTAGAATTGCATATATAAGCTAAATTCATGTCCACCAAAGTTCATAAAAAGAATAGGTAGCTTTTCATCTTTTCCTATTAGCACAAGAACTTGGAGAACCACACAATCATCCAAATCTGATAAACAAATCAGCCAATGAATTTATCCAACAAGCTCAAACTCAATATTGCTTCTAACTTCTTAGTCACAGATGCACGGACTATATTTCATCCTATTTCACAAGGACTTCCATTCACCTACAGGAATCCGCTTGTCCGTCCATAAGTCCCGAGTTTTTGATGAAATGGTGGCAATCCTTCCCCCTCCATCGCCTTCACGAACTTATTTTTTCGTGGTATTCAACTGCAGATATGTCAGAAGAAAAAGGACATGTTATATAATAGAATTAACTTTAAGAAGAAGATAAAAATGTTCAGGGCATGTTTCATGTTAAAGTCTGCCATGCAACATAAAAACAACCTCCACAATTAGTATACATTTTCTACACTTCATGCTCAGGGCACTTGCTTGTATCCCCATACCTAGGTGGTTTGTCCAAATTGGAGCTCTATATTGTCTCCAGAGAGAGCATGGAATGAGTAGCCATTATTCATGCATTGTTACTTGAAAAAGACACATTAATAATCTGCTTCACAAAATTCAATCACATTAAAATCAGCTTTTCATATCTCTAGCTCTCTCTTTCATTTTTGTTCACATATTTAACCATTTCCTTTACCTACCTCGCCACTCCATCTCCATTTCCTTAACTTTTGCTCACTTATTCATCGTTTTATCTATCTCGTCCTTCCTCTCCTTATCTTCTTATTTGTTCACATATTCATCCTCCCTCCCTCCATCTCTCTTCCCTTTTGTTCACATATTGACTCATTTCCATTCCTTCCTCGCTCCCTCTCCATATCCTCGGTTATTTGTCCATACTCACTCTCTCTCATCCTAGCTTTTGTTCACATATTAACTCATTTCCTTTTCCTTCTTCATTTCTATCCCTTTCACCTCCCTTTCACCTCCCTCCCCCCTCTCCCCCCTCTCCCCCCTCCCCTATACATATTCACCCATTTCCTTTTTTTTTCTCCCGCGCCCCTTTTCCATTTCCCTTCCTCTCACCTTTCCAATGCTTCCATCTCTTCCTCTTTTTCGCCATATATTCAATTATTTCCTATTCCTCCCTATTTATCCATCTCCTTTCACTTTTGTTAAGACTCTATTTCCCTCTTGTTCACTTATTACACTCATTTCTTTTTCCTTCCCCCCTCTCTATCTCCTTCGTTTCATTATCGTTTTATCTTTCTTCCTCATTTTCATCTCTTCCTCTCATATCCCTACTCTTCTCCCTCTCCCTCTCTTTTTGCTTTTAGTATCTTACTATTAACTTAATAGGTCGAATAAAATCAAAAGCTTTGCAATATAAGACCCTATCTACATAAGTTCTTGTGATATAAGATGGGCGTGTAACCAGAATTCATGATCAATGAAAAGAACGAATGTAATTATAAAAGCTGCCCTGCAGTTGAGGATTTGGTTAAATTGTAGGCAAAATTCGTTCCAGTACAATAAGATCATATTCATTTCAAAAGTTTATGACAATAAACCTCACATTTGCAATTTGTCATTTATTGTAAAAAAACTAATTATCTGAGCAAACCCAAACAAAAATATTTTTTCCTTCATCCTTTTTCCATGTCCCTCTCTTCCTATCACCTCTCTTCCATTGCCCTAACAATTAAAATTTTGAGAAGATGTTTCTACAACCAAAAATCGAAACACGTGTTTGTTCACGAGTATGACACACTACCATTTTACAGGAATACAAAACATGTGTCTTATATAAACACATCAAAGACATATACTAAAGGGTTTCCACATAAAAGAAGAATAATTGTAAAGATCATATTCATTTGGAAAATTTATGATAATAAACCTTATAACATTTGCAATTTGTCATTCATTGTAGTAATATCTCTCCAACGGCCTAACCCTCCCTTTCTCTTAATCTGAAACCCAACCTAACTTTAACGACCTAACCCTCATTTCTCTTAATCTAAAAAAAAAAAGCACATATTCTTTCATTCCCTCCTACTCCCCGCAATGCTCCCTTCCTCTCTGAACAAAATGAAACAAAGAGTTTCTCTACCTCCCTCCAACCCTCTCTCTTCAAACTAAGCAAAACTCCCAAATCTGTTAATTTTCATGACAATCTTTGAAACATACACTACCACAAATTCAGGCAACTACAACGCTCCTTTAACAACGCTTATTCACGAAAATCACCATAAGACGTTGTAGAACGGATGGCGCAAATTTTACTAAAATTAATTACAACGGTTATGGTTATATAACCGTTGTTATAGGTTTTAACAACGGGTCAAACATCCACAACCGTTGTTAATAATTTGGCGCAAAGTTAGTGAAAAGTAATTACAACGGTTATTTATAAACCCGTTGTTAATATTTTTTAACAACGGTTTACTATGGACCCGTTGTTAATATATTCTGTAATGACAAAGGATTTTTGTTTAACAACCGTTGTCAATACTTTCCATATTATAAACCACACAAACACAGATCAGCTACAGCCACAAAACACAAACCTAACACCAACACAAACACAAACACAAACACAATAACACAAACACAAACACACGCACACTTTCTCATCGTCTCTTTCTCTCTTTCTCATCGTCGCTTTATCATCTCGCCGTCACGCACTGTTGGTTTCACCGTCTCTTACTTTCTCTAATTATCAGGTAAATATGCATGTTTAATTTAGGTTTTGTCATCTCAGTCATTATTTTCTTTCTGTAATTATTTCATTTGCATGTGTTTTTATCGATCATTATGTTTTTTCTCTAAGTATTATTCGCTTAATTAGTTTTGTCACTGTTGTGTTTTTGCGTTTATTAGCTTGTAAAACAAATTAAATAAAATAAAACAAAGAAGAAGTAAGATGATAGAGAGGAATGCATGATAAACTTAATTAATATATATATATATATATATATATATATATATATATATATATATATATAGAGAGAGAGAGAGAGAGAGAGAGAGAGAGAGAGTGAGCATCCCATGAGTCTAGCATCTTAGATGAGTCTAGCATATCAATAAGGACCATTGGATCAACAAGATCCAACAACCCTCACTCTTCCACGTCACCCCCTATCAATCTGCAAAATTATAAAATTAAACACTGCCTCTTTCACGTCTCATTATTGTCATAAATTTTATCTCTCTACAAGTATTCTCTCCCCCTCTCTCTAAACACCAGTCATCAATTATTCAACAAAAAAACAGACGATCTATTCCTTGAACCGCCTCTTTTTCCAAAAAACTTTAAAAATCAAACGAAATTTTCATTAAAATCAAGCGAAGATCTTCAAAAAAGTCTAGTTAAGATTATATTAGATCGGTTTATCGCATAAAGAAGAGGTATAAATCGCTCTCAATTTTCGTTATATTTTACAAAAATTTCGTTGTGATTTTTGTTATTTCAGGTTGTTGTTGTTGTTGTTGTTGATGATGATGATGATAATTGTTATTGTTTTTGTGGTTGTTGTTGATTATATTGATGATATGAAGAAATTATTAATTGATTTAGGTTAATGTTTTGCTCGAACTGAGTAATTGATTTTTCGCCAAAAAATTAGGTTTAATTTGCATGTTGCTTTTGTTATTCTTGAATTATATAAATAAACTGTCAATTGATTATATAATCACTTTTTCGAACATAGAAATTGAGAAATTAATTCTAGTTTTTGTTTTCCTAGTTATTAAATTCTGTGATATTTTATGTTCTAGTTTTCGCCTAAAAATTAGGGTTAACGATTTATAAAAACTGAGTAATTAATGCACGCTTTTGTGTTTGCGTGGTATTGATTACTGTAATAGTGTTACTGTAATATTACTATTGCATGACAGAATCAGAACGATTTCATAAAATACTAAACTCTTATTCTTTGTAATAGCGTTTAGTAACATTACTTACTCGCATGACAAAAACTGAACTTGAAATACTGTTATAACATTGTATATTTGATGTTATTGGTTTTTTCTCATTAAATTTGATGGTATAACAATTGTCATAAACTCACAAATAATGTTACTGTAATATTGTTGTTGTAATATTGTTACTGTAAAATTATCAATAATGATGGACCACAAGCTTCGCATAAGTTTTAGTTATTAATGGTCGAATATTTTGTTTTGAATATCAGAATATTTGAAGAAGAAGGATTGAGAAATCAACCAATAATGATGGAAATCTTCTTTATGCCAAAAATGTGCTTTCCTTGCTTCTTGCTTCCGTCTTGCTTCACGGTGATTTGGGCCTGTTTTATCAACTTGTACCGGGCCTAATTTGTGCTTTGCGAATTTACGATTTAATCATATAATAATATGTGATATTATGAATTGTTAAATCATGTTATAATATCATTTTTGTAGCGTTCGTTATCGATTCTATGTATTCATAGTATTTGTCAAAACTTTAAGGTTTTGACATTGTGAAATTCATAACTGGATTTGTTTTCATGAAAATTGGGGCTAAACTCTGACGATTAAATTAGCTTTTGTAAAATTTGCGGCAAATTTTATTGTAATATTGTTACTGTAATAACATTGTTACTGTAATATTGTTATTGTAGTATTGTTACTGTAACAATGTTACCGTAATATTGTTACTACGTGACATAATGTAGTTAGTATTGAGGAATGGTCAATAATTATTATTGAACTAAACTTGAATTATTGTTAAAACATTGTATATTTGATATGATGTGATTTAACTCAATTAAATTTGATGGTATAACCTTATACTCATAAATAATGTTCTTTACTAATGATGGACCACCTGCTTTTGCATATGTTTTATTATTATTAAATTTTCATGAAAATTGGGGTAAATTGGGGTAAATTTGGGGATTAAATTTTCATAAGATATTTGACGCATGTTACAGTATCATTGTTACAGTAACATTGTTACAGTAAAATTGACACTGTAACATTGTTACTGTAAAATTATTACTACACAAGATAATGCAGTTATTATTGAGCAAAGGTCAATATTTTTTTAATCGAACTTGCAATATTATTATAACATTATATATTGGATGTTGTAACATCATAAAATAATATTGTGTGCTTTTGTCCAATTAAATTTAATGGTATAGCATTGTTATAAACTCAAAAGAGTGATGTTGAACACTAATAATGGTCAAATGCTGTTTTAAATTTCAGGAAATTCGAAGAAGAAAGTTTGATTAAGCAACACAAAAAGTCGAGTTGCGCAAAAAGATGGTACATACAAACAAAGAGTAAGACACCAACATGAAGATATACGTGAAGATGACAACGTTATTGAAGTTGAAATGCTAGTATAGACTTTTAACATTGTTGTGAGATTTTGGCGTGGGATTATGATGTAAACTTTAACATTGGTGTTTTGTGGTATTATGTAACAGGTTAACCTTGCCTTTTGTCATTGAAATGAATTCAAGTTGAAACTTAAATATTGTTACAGTATTACTTTCATGAATCAATTATGTTACAATAACAGAAATATTGTAGTAGCGTCATTGTAATGATGTTACAGTAATACTAATACAATAATAATTAAAGACTAATCTCTACCTTCACATTTTTAAATTAATTTATACACTCTGTTATATAGTAGATGAACAAGATATTATTACTCTATCGTTGTTCTCGTGTTACTGTAATGATTTCTTACAGTAATCGTGTTACTGTAACATTGATCTCCCTTTGATGAAGTAAATTAAAAGATGTTACAGTAACATTATCACTTTAAAGTAGCAGGATGAGGATTGGTTGTATAAGTGTTAATGTACCGAACTAAATAATATTTCTCTTAATATTGTCCAATGTTACCTTGATAAATAAATTATGCAACAACAAAAATGTTACTATAATAATAATCAGCCTTGCTTATGAAAAATAAATACATGAATGAAAGTCGTTATTGTATTACAAACGAAACATTAAAAGCTCGTAAACTCCATTATGTTGAACCTCTTTGTAGCGTCGATGTAAACTTTTGAATGGTGGTCCGCAAAAATCTGCTTATGAAAAGAAGAAAAAATCACTCGAAAATGTTCGGAGGTCTTGATCATTAACAGAGGATGACCGATGATTATGAGCCTCATCGAATTCACTAATATTACAGCCCCTTCTTCGGTATAAATATGATATAACAGTCAATCCTTGGTAAATTGATTCACCTCTGAGCATGAAAAACATTGACAACGGTTAATATAAAACTATATTGCTATTATTATGAAAGACTCGTATTACAGTAACAATGTTATTGTTACTGTAAATATTGAAAACACAAGTTATGTTTTACTGTTATGGAGACCTAGTATTACTGTAACAATGTGACAATAAAATATCAACATCGTATGACATTGATGAAATAAAAAGAAAATCGCCAAACAAAAAAAAACTCAGATGCAAAGGAGTAACAAAATTATCTGTACACATATTCTTACGATCCATACAACTAATGAACATAAAATCCGATGAAAAAAAAAACGTATCGTAAAAATTATAAGTTGAACATCAGTTACGAAAATTAAAAATTCAATAACCAAATCGAGTTGCTGTAATTGAATAAAAATTTAAAAGCAACTATAAAGGTGTAGATCTAGAAAAAAAAAACCTAAAAATCAGGGGCTACTCTTTTTTATATGGCATAGATGCAAGCACTGAAACAACAAATCACTTTTCTAATGTTTATCGATAATAAATGATAATAATATAATGAAACAACTTCATCAAAAGAAGGTGCTAAATATAACATCTATAAATATTATTAAAAGGCTAGACATTAAACGCCACGTAGACAAATGTGACATGGCAATAATTAATTGTGACGTGGCAAAATATAGTCCACGTGGAAATACTAGCATAGTATTACACATGAAAAAAAAATATCAATTCCACATTTAAAAGTTACTCTCATAATTAATAGTAAAAAACTAAATTTAAATAATTTTAATGTCATAGTATAATTTTTAAATCACTCTCATGCAAAGTGGATTTAATAATAATAATAATCTATAAATATAATTAAAAAGTAAGCTAAACTATCAACCATCAACTATATGTCTTATTTTAATTTCATAAGATAATTTTTAAACCATTCTCATGCAAACCTTTTACATTACATTTCTCCTTGCTCCATATTTATGTATGTAAAATCAATAACTCTATAATCTAAATACAAAATCTATATATCTAACTTAAAGGCATGCTAAATTACCTATCATAATCTACATGTCATATCTATACAATAATATAAATAGGCTACCTTGAGCATATGTATAAGACATGCGATAGCGTAGAATTACTAAGAAAATTTCATTTGATAATGTGTGACTAATTAATAATATTCATTCATAGAATTAAGATAGAATACTTATTATCACGTTTATGACCCCTTATTCATCTCTAACTCTTCATTTTCTCTTTAGCTCTTCCTTTTTCTTTTTGATGATTCTTTTCTCCCCCTAAAATTTAACTCCTTATTTGAAGCTAAGTTAATATAAGTAAAGTCTTTAAAATAAGCACTTTTATTTTTTACCCTTTTTTCTAAGCATTTGGCATATTCATATGTTATTGAAACTTTCCATTACATATAATTTTTATTAATCATTTGCATTTGTGAAAAAAATAAAGTTATATCATACATAAGATTTGTGTTTTATTTGGTATTGTTTAAATAACTTTTATTGATGTCAATTTGTATTTCTCACCTTGATTTATTTTTGCAGATGGAATGGTACAATTTTTTTTATTATTGAAAAGTTGGATTGTGCAGTTAATTACGTTATACATAAGGTATGTTCTACGAGTTTTGTTTGTGTAATTTATATAAACTTATTGTAAAATGCACAGTTCTTTGTAATTTATCCACTAATATCGCTTTGTGATAGATTTATTTTATACTATCTTTATGTAAACCCTCTTAAAAGATTAATTGAATTATCGTTAAATGTATGTTTGTTTCTTATTCCATTTTTGTAGGTGATGTTTCCTTTGTCTTCTCATAATATTAACATAGTGTGTTAAAAAAACTACATGGAAATGTGTAGACAACAGAAGGATTTAGTTGAACAAAAACTTGATATCCGTCCTTGAGCCATGTTCTAATGATATTAAAACTTATTTGGTACGTAATTGTCTCACTTGATATAAAAACCAAACATTTTTAGTTTTTAATTCGAATTTAGAGAATCTTAGTAAATTGTTTTTTATATAACTCTGTTTTTGTAAAAAAAAAAAAAATACAATATAGTTAAAAGGCTACTTAAAACATCTAATTTTAATTCACATGTCATTTTTATAGTATTGGTTAATATTAAGGTTACATCAGACTTATTTATTAAAATTCTTCATAAGATTTATTAATATTTTTTGATGGAAATCATAATACCGATCATGATTTAAATTATAAAAATGAATTAACAATTTACTCTTATCATTTAAATCGTACAATTTATCCATCTAACTCTTCATTAACCATAGAGATAGTAGTTAAAAGGTCTTATATGTAGTAAATAAAAAGTCTAATAATTTGGATTATAAAGTTACTAATAATATTTTTTAGTGGAAACCAGAAGATCATGTACTAAATTACAAAAATAAATTAAGAATTTACTCTCATTATTAAAATTTAAATCGTAAAATTTATCCATATAATTCCTCATTAGTAATAAAAATAGTAGCTAAAAGGTCTTATATGTGGTAAATGAAAAATCCAATATATCTTGGATTATAAAGGTTCACAATTTCTCATATTGTTACTTTTGATTTATTTCAAAACCATCTTATTAAATATTGTAATTAGCACACTTACGAAAAAGTGAAAAATAAGGTGTATATGTGCATGTGATTCAAATGTTCATAGTCTTCTTAAAGTATTCCATATTTCTATCTTTTAAGATTTTAAAATTTTAAACGTTAAATAAGTTGTATAGTTAGTTTTGTAATTAAGATGATGCTTATTTAATTTTAATTTTAATTTTAATTTTAATTTTAACTATCTCAATTAGCAGATTATTGGTTGTGAGGAGGCTATTAAAAAGTGGAGATTACATGTTTGGATCTAAATGTGAAAAACGAAAACATATTTTTTACTCTTTTAGTTGGCTTACAAAGTATCACCATTCATTATCGGCGAGATTCTCTATTTTACATGTATATTTTTGATAAAAAAAGTATAGATTTTGAGGAAAAGTAAATTAATAGTATCCATTTAACTTACTTAAAAAAACCTATTAGATATGTAACTGCGATCTTGGAGTTCTTTGTTTATCGATTTAACGACGCAGCCGTTTTTAGCTTAATTATTTGTGACGTACATCATAATTATATAAAAATAACAAATTTGTAAAAAATTTAAACAAACATTTATAGTTATAAAATTAGTTACATTAAATTGTTAACTACAAAATATTCATGAATAATATTAACATGTATTAAAATATATGGAAATAAAATTCAAATTAAAACTTCTATCTATATTACTATGATCATGAAAAATAATGTAAAAGAAGTAAATATTTACAAATGTTCGGTTTATAGCTTATTCGCGATTAAAAAAATATTTTATATTTTAGTTAAAGATGGACGTCAACAAAAGCAAATAAATGGAACAAATAGAACAAGTCCGCGATTTTCGCGGGTACAAAACTAGTTATACAATTATAAAGATATTAGAACACAATTTCACTGTTACTGTAACACACTCACACAATAACACTGTATTACAATTATTTCAAGTTCAGCTTTGTTCTGCAATTTTAATGTTATAGTAACGTTATTTATTCTGATAACATGCGTCGATTATTTTACGAAACCTAATATAATTCCTACAGTTATCACAATTTTCATGAAAACAAATCCAGTTATAAATTTTACTATGTCATAATCCTAATTTTTTGACAAACATTAAAAACACATATAGTAGACCGTAAACAATGTGAAGATGGTGTTATAACACGAAACATCAATTAAAAGTCAACAAAAATGGAATTAGAATCATGCTCTAGTTAACCACGAGATCTAGAAAATTAAATATTCAATTTAATCAACCACAAAAATTCTATTATCAATCTTAAATTTCTTTTTTCGTTTGCATTCTAATTAAAGATCCAACACACATCAATTAAAAGTCAACAAATCTGGAATTAAAATCGAATCATAATAGTGGCGTAAAATACTATGTTCATGAACTCTAAAACACACGAAAACTAGGGTTTAACATCCAGGTGTTTACTTGAGATGAAAAATCGTTGAGAAAATAAAAAATACATAGGAAAATCAAGAGGAAACTAAACATGAAGAAATAGTGAAGATGATTCACCTGAAGGATAAGCTAAATGTTTGAGATCCGAAAATCAATTGATGAATGAAATCGAAATTAATGTCGTTGCTTGAATTAAATTAGTGATAACGAAAATTTAAATAGGAGGAAAAAAATCATCGTTAAAAGCGTAAATCGACATCAATTTAACTGAAAGATAAAGGATCAATAAAATTACTGCACGCATGTTGATGTCTGTAGAATCTGCATCTATAGTAGCAACGATAAATCGAAAAACACATGGAAAAAAGGAATCGAAT